>NC_134354.1:505673868-506873868 GCF_048569485.1 Anomaloglossus baeobatrachus | reverse complement strand
CAGCATTTTTTTATACCCATAGGTTTTGCTGGGGAATGACTGCAGAAATGTTAGAAACATTTTATGCAGCAAATCCGTGGCAAAACCGCGGTAAAATCTGCGGTAAATCAGCAGCGGGCACACAAAGCCTCAGTGTGGATTTTTCCAAGGAAAATCAGAGACCATCTTTTGAACTGGCCAGTGCTGTCCACACATCGGTTTCTGTAGCTTATACTGAAGTCATATTTCTTTAGTTTTCTTTCAGGCTTTTTAAACATTTGACTTTACAACTTCCTATCATTTCCCAGGCTCAACAAAGGAAACTACTACTTACAGAAAAGATGCTTATAGGAAAGCTAGCGTCAGAAAATTACCTATTGTTTTAATGAGCTGGATGTGTTACTTGTATTTAAAAAAACAGATGGTGTTATTTAACTTTCATACCATGATCTTTAAAGAAAAAAAAAATTAACTGTGTAAATGTTCATACCACTCACTGCAGCTTTACTAGACTCATACTATCTGTCATTTCAGGAAGCATTTTCAGCAGGCTCCTTATTATCAGAGGCAGGGTAATAATGACAGATAGGGCCTCTATACACATCTGAAAACTAAGGATCGACCAATAACAATAGATGATTGCACAACTGGCTCTGCTCCCTCTCCCTAAACAATCACCTTAGATGCTTTAATACTAAAATTAAGGTTGAGATATGACCATTGTGACTATATACATGTTTAGTCCCTCAGGGGTGGACTTATCATTGGTGCAACCTGTGCAACTGCACAGGAGCCCAAGAGGTAAGGGAGCCAATTTCTACCTAAAAAGCAGGTGGAATTGTGCATTATGATGAGCTATTGGGCTGTAAAGGGTCTATGTACTGTTCTGGCACAGTCTGTCTGTGTCCGCAATTGCAATTTCCTGAAACAACAGGATGTTAGAATCTAAAAAGCCCCCATTGTCGATGTGAAAATTGTAAGAATTCTATTTTTCCCTCCTAATACAGTTATTTTATATATATATATATATATATATATATATATATATACAGTTAGGTCCAGAAATATTTGGACAGTGACACAATTTTCGCGAGTTGGGCTCTGTATGCCACCACATTGGATTTGAAATGAAACCTCTACAACAGAATTCAAGTGCAGATTGTAACGTTTAATTTGAAGGTTTGAACAAAAATATCTGATAGAAATTGTAGGAATTGTACACATTTCTTTACAAACACTCCACATTTTAGGAGGTCAAAAGTAATTGGACAAATAAACCAAACCCAAAAAAATTTTTTTTATTTTCAATATTTTGTTGCGAATCCTTTGGAGGCAATCACTGCCTTAAGTCTGGAACCCATGGACATCACCAAACGCTGGGTTTCCTCCTTCTTAATGCTTTGCAAGGCCTTTACAGCCGCAGCCTTCAGGTCTTGCTTGTTTGTGGGTCTTTCCGTCTTAAGTCTGGATTTGAGCAAGTGAAATGCATGCTCAATTGGGTTAAGATCTGGTGATTGACTTGGCCATTGCAGAATGTTCCACTTTTTTGCACTCATGAACTCCTGGGTAGCTTTGGCTGTATGCTTGGAGTCATTGTCCATCTGTACTATGAAGCGCCGTCCTATCAACTTTGCGGCATTTGGCTGAATCTGGGCTGAAAGTATATCCCGGTACACTTCAGAATTCATCTGGCTACTCTTGTCTGCTGTTATGTCATCAATAAACACAAGTGACCCAGTGCCATTGAAAGCCATGCATGCCCATGCCATCACGTTGCCTCCACCATGTTTTACAGAGGATGTGGTGTGCCTTGGATCATGTGCCGTTCCCTTTCTTCTCCAAACTTTTTTCTTCCCATCATTCTGGTACAGGTTGATCTTGGTCTCATCTGTCCATAGAATACTTTTCCAGAACTGAGCTGGCTTCATGAGGTGTTTTTCAGCAAATTTAACTCTGGCCTGTCTATTTTTGGAATTGATGAATGGTTTGCATCTAGATGTGAACCCTTTGTATTTATTTTCATGGAGTCTTCTCTTTACTGTTGACTTAGAGACAGATACACCTACTTCACTGAGAGTGTTCTGGACTTCAGTTGATGTTGTGAACGGGTTCTTCTTCACCAAAGAAAGTATGCGGCGATCATCCACCACTGTTGTCATCCGTGGACGCCCAGGCCTTTTTGAGTTCCCAAGCTCACCAGTCAATTCCTTTTTTCTCAGAATGTACCCGACTGTTGATTTTGCTACTCCAAGCATGTCTGCTATCTCTCTGATTGATTTTTTCTTTTTTTTCAGCCTCAGGAGGTTCTGCTTCACCTCAATTGAGAGTTCCTTAGACCGCATGTTGTCTGGTCACAGCAACAGCTTCCAAATGCAAAACCACACACCTGTAATCAACCCCAGACCTTTTAACTACTTCATTGATTACAGGTTAACGAGGGAGACGCCTTCAGAGTTAATTGCAGCCCTTAGAGTCCCTTGTCCAATTACTTTTGGTCCCTTGAAAAAGAGGAGGCTATGCATTACAGAGCTATGATTCCTAAACCCTTTCTCCGATTTGGATGTGAAAACTCTCATATTGCAGCTGGGAGTGTGCACTTTCAGCCCATATTATATATATAATTGTATTTCTGAACATGTTTTTGTAAACACCTAAAATAACAAAACTTGTGTCACTGTCCAAATATTTCTGGACCTAACTGTATATTATAATACAGAAGTAAGTACCCCCCCTCACATTTTTGTAAATATTTTATTATATATGTTCATGCCCGAACATTGAAGAAATGGCACTTTAATACAATGTAACATACTCAGTGTTCTACGCGTATAACAGTGTAAATTTGGTGTGCCCTCTAAATAACTCACCACCAAGCCATTACTGCCAAAACCGCTGTCAACAAAAGTGAGTGCACCCCTCAGTGAAAATGACCAAACTGTGCCCAGACTATTCATATTTTGTGTGGCCACCATTATTTTCAAGCACTGATTTAACTCTCAATGGGCATGGAGTTACCTAGAGCTTCACAGGAGCCACTGTAATCCTCTTCCACTCCTCCATGACATCATGGAAGAGGTGGATGTTAGAGACCTTGCGCTCCTCCATCTTCTATTTGAGGATGCCTCACCGATATTTCTCCGCAGGGTCCCATATAATTACCTGCCTCACCGGAGTCACTTTCTCCGTCCAGTGTACAGGAGCACGGTGAATCCAGGTACAGGAAGGAAAAGGTGGGCGGAGCCTGCACGAGCTCCGGTCATGTGACAGCCGGAGCTAGTTCAGGCTCGCCTACCTTCTTCTGCAGACGCTGAGAGAGTGACCCGGCTGCCGGAAAGCGAGGTGCTGCATGATGGAGGTAAGTATGAACTCCCCCGATCACTGCAGCACTTGTTCTGCATTGAGGATGCAGTGCCGAAGCCATGGCACTGTATCCTCAATGCAGAATGCCCGCACCATATCCGCAGGACATTCCGCAGCATGGAAACAGACAAAAGTTGTGGTGCTGTTTCCTGGGAGCACCTGCGGAATGTCCTGCGGATATATCCGCAGGACACTGTCCCCGTGGGCACATAGCCTAACGATCTGCTGGAAACCTGGCAGTAAGTAGTCATTTTCCTTGCTGTGCCACCCTAATAGAAATTCAGCATTGCACAGTTCCTATTGAAATCAATGGGTTTCAATGGGTCAGGATCGAAGGTGTCCGCCATAGTTCTCCGCCTACTTTGCAACCACCCTCCACTTTAATGAAGAGATTAGTACCCTAAACAGATGACGCCATGCAATTAAGTCTATTGGATTTTAAAACCAGATAACCACTGTAGGTTGTTACCCCTCAGTTAATTTACAGTATAGACAAGCTACCGTGTTTCCCCGAAAGTAAGGCCCTGTCTTACATTAATTTTACCCCCAAAAGTCCCACCCTGCCTTACTTTCGGGGGAGGCCTTACATTGGAAAAAAAATGACAATCCTCCCCCCTGCAGCCTCCCCATTGTTTGAGATCCGGCATCCACCCCTTCCTCCCCCCTGCAGCCTCCCCATTGTTTGAGATCCGGCATCCACCCCTTCCTCCCCCCTGCATCCTCCCCATTGTTTGAGATCCGGCATCCACCCCTTCCTCCCCCCTGCAGCCTCCCCATTGTTTGAGATCCGGCATCCACCCCTTCCTCCCCCCTGCAGCCTCCCCATTGTTTGAGATCCGGCATCCACCCCATCCTCCCCCCTGCAGCCTCCCCATACAGTGGTTCTGCCCCCCACTCTGCCACCACACACACTGACACATACGGTACCGGTACAGCCCCACACGGCACCCACACACATATCGTACCGGTACCGTACACACACACACACACACACTGACACATACAGCCCCATACGGCACCCATACACATACCGTACACACACACACACACACACACACACACAGAGTTTCGGAACTTACCGAAATCGGAGCGAGCCTGCAGGCGGTGACGTCGCGGCTGATTTCGGCCAATCAGCTGCGAGCCGGCTGACTGGCCAATCGCAGCTCGAGCTGAGGGCCAATCAGCTGCGAGCCGGCTGACTGGCCAATCGCAGCTCGAGCTGAGGGCCAATCAGCTGCGAGCCGGCTGACTGGCCAATCGCAGCTCGAGCTGAGGGCCAATCAGCTGCGAGCCGGCTGACTGGCCAATCACAGCTCGAGCTGATGGCCAGCAGGGAGCCTTGCAGGGGCCATTCACCGGAGGCGGACCACGGGTGGCACGAGACTGGAGAAGGCCTGGATGGAGCGAGGGAACAGCGGCAGCGGTAAGTTCCTGTACTTTCCCCAGGGACCACCACCCATATGCGGCCTTACATTACGCCGCGACCACCACCCATAGGCGGCCTTACATTCCCCGGCCCCCCCGCTACCCTGCCTTACAATCGGGGGGTGCCCTACATTGGCGGACCCCCCCGAAACCCCCACCCTGCCTTACTTTCGGGGGGGTCCTACTTTCGGGGAAACACGGTAGTTATACAGTAAAGTTAATAAGAATCTTGGGCCTTGAAATGGAAGCCACTTATTATTAAAGTAAATACCATATCAGTTCTCTTCTCACTCTCCAGATTGTTTTTAGAAAGCTTATAGCACAATTAAAATAAACATGGTTGTCCCAACATAGCTGGAAGGATTTATTCAGATAATGATCACTACTTTTCTGGCAACTGTTACTGGAAAACAACTGGCTGTGATACACAAAAATGCTTTGAAGCAACCAAGATTCATTGCATATACATATTCATAAAAATGAAAGCACCTGAGACTTTTGTGTATACTAAACTACATCAGTCATGGCATCTTTTTACTATTGGTACAAGATCCAACGCTATTTCTTAAAATTAAATCTAATATAAAATCATTCAGAAAGTTGCCATTATTGTTTTTTTGGTCAATCTAAGCAAAAACTAAAGTTTTCTGTCCATTATAGGTAAGGTCCGCAGCTACATTAAAAGTTTGGCTATAGAAAATTGAAAAACATGATCCTGCCCAATTAGCAATTTTCCCTCCCTGGTGTTATGTGACTCATTAGTATTACAAGGTCTCAGGTGTGAATGGGGAGCAGGTGTGTTACATTTGGTGTTATCGCTCACACACTCTCTCATACTAGTCACTGAAAATTCAGCATGGCACCTCATGGCAAAAATTCTCTGAGGACCTGAAAAAAAGAATTGTTGCTCTACAGAAAGATGGCCTAGGCTATAAGTAGGTTGCCACCACCCTGAAACTGAGCTGCAGCACAGAGGCCAAGACCATACAGTGGTTTAACAATAATTGACATGCTGCAGATTTTTCCGCACAGAAATCCGCACAATTTCCGCTGCGGAAAAATCCGCAGTGTGGGCACAGCATTTCCCAAATGCCATAGAAATGGCTGGGGAGTAGCTGTGCTGCATATTTCTGGAAAATCCGCTGCATTTCTCGGCAAAATCCGCGCATTTTCCGCAGCGTGGGCACATAGCCTTAAGGTGTAACTATTGTTTTCATTTTTATTTAAAAAGTCAATAGTACACATGAAAATAAGCAACTTTGTAATATTTCTTATTAGACTAATTTGCTTCTTTCTCTGCTAGAATTGATGTCATTATCAAAATTCTCAATTTTGAGGTAATATCTGTATTCAGTGAGGACTTTTCCATTACTGAGATAGGAGATATCTATGACGGGAGGAGGGAGCAGCTAGAGGCAGAGGGAGGAGCTAGAGGCAGAGGGAGGAGCTAGAGGCATAGGGAGGAGCTAGAGGCAGAGGGAGGAGCTAGAGGCAGAGCTCGGTCCCTCTTCTATCTACATAGAGTCTCATCAATAACCACCGTCATCTCCTATCTCAGTAATGGGAATGTCTACACTGAATACAGATTTTACCTCTGTTGAGAATTTTCATAATAACTGATCAATTCTGGCAGAGAAAGAAGCAAATTTGTCTGATTAGAAATACTACAAAATTGCTTATTTTCATGTGTACTATTGATTTATGATATAAAAATTTAAATGATGGGCTTGGAAGCGATTGCAAAATTGGCTGAATTTGTTAGTGGATGCCATGTCACATTTGGATAGCCTTTCATGTGCCTAAAAAGTGGAAACTGCCCTTAAATGACCCCATTTCTGGAAGCTTGACCCCTCAAGGAAGTTATCTGGATGTGTTTTGAACACCTTGAACCCTCACGTGTTTCACAGAATTTTATAACGACAAGCCAAAAGAATTAAAAAAAAATCATCTTTTTCACACAACAATGTTGTTATAGTCCCAAATGTAGTATTTTCACAAGGGGGACAACATAAAATGCACCACACAATTTATTGTGCAATTTCTTCTGAGTACACCAATACCCCATGTGTGATGGAAAACTACTGTTTGGGTGCACGGCAGGGCTTGCCAGGGAAGCAGCGCCATTTTGGATTGAATAGATTACGGACACCATGTCACATTTAAAGATCCTCTGACATAATAAAACAGCAGGAAGTTACAAGTGAACCCATTCTGGAAACTACACCTCTCAATGAATTGATCTTGTGGAATAGTGAGCAATTTTAACCTTCAAGAGATTCACGGAACTGTATAACATTAGTCTGTAAAAATTGAAAATACTAAAATGTTGCTTTGGCCCCAAAGTTTTAATTTTCAAAATTTGCAGTATAAGTGATGATATGGCGACTTTATTCCTCTGGTCAGTACGATTACAGTGATACCAGATTTATATACACTGTGTGCAGAATTATTAGGCAAATGAGTATTTTGATCACGATACTTTTTATACATGTTGTCCTACTCCAAGCTGTATAGGCTTGAGAGCCAACTACCAAATAAATAAATCAGGTGATGTGCATCTCTGTAATGAGGAGGGATGTGGTGTAATGACATCGACAGCCTATATAAGGTGTGCTTAATTATTAGGCAACTTCCTTTCCTTTGGCAAAATGGGTCAGAAGAGAGATTTGACAGGCTCTGAAAGTCCAAAATTGTGAGATGTCTTGCAGAGGGATGCAGCAGTCTTGAAATTGCCAAACTTTTGAAGCGTGATCACCAAACAATCAAGCGTTTCATGGCAAATAGCGAACAGGGTTGCAAGAAGCGTGTTGGGCAAAAAAGGCGCAAAATAACTGCCCATGAATTGAGGAAAATCAAGCGTCAAGCTGCCAAGATGCCATTTGTCACCAGTTTGACCATATTTCAGAGCTGCAACATTACTGGAGTATCAAAAAGCACAAGGTGTGCTATATTCAGGGACATGGCCAAGGTAAGGAAGGCTGAAAAACGACCACCTTTGAACAAGAAACATAAGATAAAACATCAAAACTGGGCCAAGAAATATCTTAAGACTGATTTTTCAAAGGTTTTATGGACTGATGAAATGAGAATGACTCTTGATGGGCCAGATAGATGTGCCAGAGGCTGGATCAGTAAAGGGCAGAGAGCTCCACTCCGACTCAGAGGCCAACAAGGTGTAGGTGGGGTACTGATGGGCTGGTATCATCAAAGAGGAACTTGTGGGACCTTTTCGGGTTGAGGATGGAGTGAAGCTCAACTCCTAGACCTACTGCCAGTTTCTGGAAGACAACTTCTTCAAGCAGTGGTAGAGGAAGAAGTTGGTATCGTTCAAGAAAAACATGATTTTCATGCAGGACAATGCTCCATCACATGCATCCAATTACTCCATAGCGTGGCTGGCCAGTAAATATAATGACATGGCCCCCTTGTTCACGTGATCTGAACCCCATAGAGAACCTGTGGTCCCTCATAAAATGTGAGATCTACAGGGAGGGAAAACAGTACACCTCTAGTAACAGTGTCTGGGAGGCTGTGGTGGCTGCTGCACGCAATGTTGATCGTAAACAGATCAAGCAACTGACAGAATCTATGAGTGGTAGGCTGTTGAGTCATGATAAAGAAAGGTGGCTATATTGGTCACTAATTTTTTGGGGTTTGGTTTTGCATGTCTGAAATGTTTATTTCTAAATTTTGTGTAATTATATTGGTTTACCTGGTGAAAATAAACAAGTGAGATGGGAATATATTTGGTTTTTATTAAGTTGCCTAATAATTCTGCACAGTAATAATTATGTGTACAAAGAGATATCCTCCTAAGATAGCCAAATCTAAAAAAAAACACTCCAACTTCCAAAAATATTAAGCTTTGATATTTATGAGTCTTTTGGGTTGATTGAGAAAATAGTTGTTGATCAATAATAAAACAAATCCTCTAAAATACAACTTGCCTAATAATTCTGCACACAGTGTAGGTTTTTTCTAGCTTTGGCTACTATCACTCTAAAGAACCCTTTTTTACAAAATAAAGGTTTTTTTGCATCACCGTACTTTGAATGATATAGTTTTTTCTTATTTTTCTTCAGACAGAGTCATGGGAGGACTTGTTTTTTGTGGGAAGAGTTGGAAGTTTTATTGATACCATTTTGGGCCACAATATTTTTTGATCTCTTTTTTTCTTTTTGTGAGGCAGAATCAAGAAGAAACAGCAATCCAGGACTACAAACGCTGATGTGCTAATACAGTATTCCAAATGTCTGCTGTTACTTTGACAATGAGGATAGGTGTTTTCTCTATTGTGTCAACACCTAATTTTGAAAATATAGCCTATTGGCATTTCATGTTGTTTTTATAATTGTAGTCTTTTGTCTTTTCATGCCAATAAAAATAAATTAACTTTCTTCGGCGCTCTATTGGGAGACCCAGACGATTGGGTGTATAGCACTGCCTCCGGAGGCCACACAAAGCAATTACACTAAAAAGTGTAAGGCCCCTCCCCTTCTGGCTATACACCCCCAGTGGGATCACTGGCTCACCAGTTTTCTGCTTTGTGCGAAGGAGGTCAGACATCCACGCATAGCTCCACTGTTTGTAGTCAGCAGTAGCTGCTGGCTCTATCGGATGGAAGAAAAGAGGGCCCATATAGGGCCCCCAGCATGCTCCCTTCTCACCCGCGGTTGGTGCTTGTAAGGTTGAGGTACCTATTGCTGGTACGGAGGCTGGAGCCCACATGCTGTTTTCCTTCCACATCCCCTGGAGGGCTCTGTGGAAGTGGGATCTTGCCGGCCCCCAAGCCCTGGGGCCGGGCTCCATCCACAGACCCATAGAACCTGCTGGATTGGGAGCGGGAGTGCCGTTCAGGGACAAGGCCCTGCAACTTTCAGGTACTCTGTGTCCCCGGCAGGCACGGACACTCTCAGGGCTTGCTGAGCGTTGTAGTGCGCCGGGGACAGTGGCGCTGTACGCTGGGGGTTAGGTCACTGCAGCTTTGCTGAGTGACGTTGTGTATTGGGAACAACTGCGCCGACCGCTCCTGGAGCGGCGGCGCAGCTGCGACTTGTGGTGCGCCGGGGGCTTTGCGCCGACCGCGCTTTTACGGCGGCGGCGCTTCTAACTTTAGCCCCCGGCTTCTGCGGCCTAGCGCCGCTTCGTTCCCGCCCCCACCCTGTCAATCAGGGTAGGGGAGAGACGCTGCTCAATAGGCAGCGCCGAGGGCTGGAGCTTTATTTACATGCTCCAGCCCTCTCACTAGGCACAAGGGGAAGCAGACTTCCCGCTCTTCGTCGGTGTACGCCCAGGGCCCGCCCCCCCTCTCCACAAGGACGCTGGCAGCCATTACACATGCGATCTGGCTGGGGAGAGGCAGCAGGCTCTGGGAGACCCAGACTAGAGGGATTTCTGGCGACCACACACCGCTCCTAAGCGGGCGGTAAGCTGCACAGTAGTGCTGGCCCCACTAGTGCCTCAGTGATATATAGTGTACTTTTGTCTGGGTACCATATATATATATATATAGTTGCACTGTAGGTCGCTTCTTGGCTGGACACCCTGTACTGCTCTGAGGAGGCAGCAACATGTCATCCGCAAAACGCAAGGCTGCCAAGGCACGGGCTGTGTGCACTGTTTGTACTGCATGTGGGGCTGATCTACCGGCAGGCTCCAATGATTCACATTGTGTGCAATGTTCAGTCCCAGTGGCACTTCGTCAGCCAGAGCCTATTGTGGTGGTAGCCCAGGCAGAGACGCCTGTGAACCCTGCCCCGGTGACGGGGACAGACTTTGCAGTGTTTGCTGATAAAATGTCTGAGGCTATGACAAAAATCCTGGAGACCTTGCAGGCCAGGCCAGTTCCTCAGACCATGGACACTGCTGTGGCTATGCTCTCTGGTCCCCCTCAGTTGGAACTAATCCGTACTTCAAGGGGGTCTCAAGCATCACAAGCTGAAGTCTCTGACTCAGATGACAGTCCCAGGCAGCCTAAGCGAGCTCACTGGGAAAGACCCTCCACGTCATCACACTGCTCAGGGTCTGAGCGAGAAGAATCTCTCTGTGATGAGACTGAGGACGGTGATCAGGATTCTAATCCTGAGGCCCCTCTCAATCTGGATGCCCCTGAGGGTGCCGCCATGGTTAATGACCTTATATCGGCAATTAATAGACTGTTGGATATTTCTCCCCCAGCTCCTTCAGCAGAGGAGGCAGCTGCACAGCAGGAGAAGTTCCATTTCCTGTATCCCAAGCGTAAATTAAGTGCTTTTTTGGACCACTCTGACTTCAGAGAATCAATCCAGAAGCACGACGCTCATCCAGACAAGCGTTTCTCTAAACGTTCTAAGGATACCCGTTATCCTTTTCCCTCTGAAGTAGCCAAACGCTGGACCCAGTGCCCAAAGGTGGATCCCCCAATTTCCAAGCTTGCGGCTAGATCCATAGTCGCAGTAGAGGATGGCGCTTCACTTAAAGATGCCAACGACAGACAGATGGACCTTTGGTTGAAATCTGTCTATGAAGCTATCGGCGCGTCGTTTGTTCCAGCATTCGCGACCGTGTGGGCACTCCAAGCTATTTCAGCTGGTTTAGCACAGGTGGATGCTATCATACATCCAGCAGTGCCACAGGTGGCGTCCCTAACTTCGCAAATGTCTGCGTTTGCGACTTATGCTATCAATGCTGTCCTAGAATCTACGAGCCGTACCTCTATGGCGGCCGCCAATTCTGTGGTTTTGCGCAGAGCCTTATGGTTAAAGGACTGGAAAGCAGATGCTGGTTCCAAAAAATGCTTAACCAGCTTGCCATTATCTAGAGACAGACTGTTTGGTGAGCCATTGGCTGAAATCATAAAACAGTCCAAGGGTAAGGACTCTTCCTTACCACAGCCCAGAGCAAGTAAACCTCAACAGAAAAAGTGGCAGTCGAGGTTTCGGTCCTTTCGAGGCTCGGGCAAGCCCCAATTCTCCTCGTCCAAAGGGACTCAGAAAGGACAAGGGAGCTCAGATTCCTGGCGGGCTCACTCACGCCCCAGGAAAGCAAATGGAGGAACCGCTTCCAAGGCGGCTACCTCATGACTTTCGGCCTCCTCCCTCCGCATCCTCGGTCGGTGGCAGGCTCTCCCGCTTTTGCGACATTTGGCTGTCTCAGGTCAAAGACCGGTGGGTAACAGACATTTTGTCTCGCGGGTACAGAATCGAGTTCAGTTCTCGGCCTCCACTTCGGTTCTTCAGAACCTCCCCACACCCCAACCGAGCAGATGCCCTGCTGCAGGCGGTGGACTCTCTAAGAGCAGAAGGAGTCGTGATCCCTGTCCCCCCTCTAGAACGGGGGCGAGGATTTTACTCCAATCTCTTTGTGGTTCCAAAAAAGGACGGCTCCTTCCGTCCTGTTCTGGACCTAAAACTGCTCAACAAGCATGTGAACGCCAGGCGGTTCCGGATGGAATCCCTCCGCTCAGTCATTGCCTCAATGTCCCAAGGAGATTTCCTAGCATCAATAGACATCAAAGATGCTTATCTCCACGTGCCGATTGCTACGGAACACCAACGCTTTCTGCGCTTCGTGATAGGAGACGAACATCTTCAGTTCGTGGCTCTGCCATTTGGTCTGGCGACAGCCCCCCGGGTGTTCACCAAGATCATGGCAGCAGTGGTAGCAGTCTTGCACTCTCACGGACACTCTGTGATCCCTTACTTGGACGATCTACTGGTCAAGGCACCCTCTCAGGAGGCATGCCAACTCAGCCTGAATTTTGCACTGGAGACTCTCCAGGTGTTCGGGTGGATCATCAACTTCCCAAAGTCAAATCTGTCACCGACCCAATCACTAACGTATCTTGGCATGGAGTTTCATACTCTCAGCGATAGTGAAGCTTCCGCTGAGCAAGCAGCGGTCACTACAGACAGGGGTGCAGGCTCTCCTTCAAAGTCAGTCGCACTCCTTAAGACGCCTCATGCACTTCCTCGGGAAGATGGTGGCGGCAATAGAGGCGGTTCCGTTTGCGCAGTTTCATCTGCGTCCACTTCAATGGGACATTCTCCGCCAATGGGACGGGAAGTCGACATCCCTGGACAGGAAAGTCTCCCTTTCCCAGACGGCCAAGGACTCTCTGCAGTGGTGGCTCCTATCCACCTCATTATCACAGGGAAGATCCTTCCTACCACCGTCCTGGGCGGTGGTCACGACAGACGCGAGTCTGTCAGGGTGGGGAGCAGTGTTTCTCCACCACAGGGCTCAGGGTACGTGGACTCAGCAGGAGTCCACCCTTCAGATCAATGTTCTGGAAATCAGAGCAGTGTTTCTTGCCCTACTAGCCTTCCAGCAGTGGCTGGAAGGGAAGCAGATCCGAATTCAATCGGACAACTCCACAGCGGTGGCATACATCAATCACCAAGGAGGGACTCGCAGTCGGCAAGCCTTCCAGGAAGTCCGGCGCATTATGATGTGGGTGGAAGCCACGGCCTCCACCATATCCGCAGTTCACATCCCCGGCGTAGAAAACTGGGAAGCAGACTTCCTCAGTCGCCAGGGCATGGACGCAGGGGAATGGTCCCTTCACCCGGACGTGTTTCAGGAAATCTGTCGCCGATGGGGAAGGCCGGACGTCGACCTAATGGCGTCCCGGCACAACAACAAGGTCCCAACATTCATGGCACGGTCTCGCGATCAAAGAGCTCTAGCAGCAGACGCCCTAGTGCAAGATTGGTCGCAGTTCCGGCTCCCTTATGTGTTTCCACCTCTGGCACTCTTGCCCAGAGTGCTACGCAAGATCAGATCCGACTGCAGCCGCGTCATACTCGTCGCTCCAGACTGGCCGAGGAGGGCGTGGTATCCGGATCTGTGGCATCTCACGGTCGGCCAACCGTGGGCACTACCAGACCGACCAGACTTACTGTCCCAAGGGCCGTTTTTCCATCGGAATTCTGCGGCCCTCAACCTGACTGCGTGGCCATTGAGTCCTGGATCCTAGCGTCTTCAGGCTTATCCCAAGGGGTCGTTGCCACCATGAGACAGGCTAGGAAGCCCACGTCTGCTAAGATCTACCACAGAACATGGAGGATATTCTTATCCTGGTGCTCTGCTCAGAGAGTGTCTCCCTGGCCATTTGCATTACCTACCCTTCTTTCTTTCCTCCAATCTGGGTTAGAAAAAGATTTGTCGCTCGGCTCCCTTAAAGGGCAAGTCTCGGCGCTATCCGTCTTTTTTCAGAAGCGTCTAGCACGACTTTCTAAGGTGCGCACGTTCCTACAGGGGGTTTGCCATATAGTTCCCCCGTACAAGCGGCCGTTAGATCCATGGGATCTGAACAGGGTACTAGTTGCCCTCCAGAAGCCGCCCTTCGAGCCTCTGAAGGAGGTTTCACTTTCTAGACTTTCACAGAAAGTGGCTTTTCTGGTAGCGATCACATCTCTTCGGAGAGTGTCTGAGCTAGCAGCGTTGTCTTCCAAGGCTCCCTTCCTGGGCTTCCACCAGGACAAGGTAGTGCTGCGCCCCATTCAGGAGTTTCTCCCAAAGGTGGTATCCTCTTTTCATCTTAATCAGGATATCTTTTTGCCTTCGTTTTGTCCTCATGCAGTTCATCGGTATGAGAAGGATTTACATTTGTTAGATCTGGTGAGAGCACTCAGAATCTACATTTCCCGCACAGCGCCCCTGCGCCGTTCGGATGCACTCTTTGTCCTTGTCGCTGGTAAGCGCAAAGGGTCGCAGGCTTCTAAGGCCACCCTGGCTCGATGGATCAAAGAACCAATTCTTGAAGCCTACCGTTCTGCGGGGCTTCAGGTTCTATCAGGGCTGAAGGCCCATTCTACCAGAGCCGTGGGTGCGTCCTGGGCATTGCGACACCAGGCTACGGCTCAACAGGTGTGCCAGGCAGCTACCTGGTCGAGTCTGCACACTTTCACCAAACATTATCAGGTGCATACCTATGCTTCGGCGGACGCCAGCCTAGGTAGAAGAGTCCTGCAGGCGGCAGTTGCCTCCCCGTAGGGGAGGGCTGTCTTGCAGCTCTAACATGAGGTATTTCTTTACCCACCCAGGGACAGCTTTTGGACGTCCCAATCGTCTGGGTCTCCCAATAGAGCGCCGAAGAAGAAGGGAATTTTGTTACTTACCGTAAATTCCTTTTCTTCTAGCTCTTATTGGGAGACCCAGCACCCGCCCTGTTGTCCTTCGGGATTTTTGGTTTGTTTGCGGGTACACATGTTGTTCATGTTGAACGGTTTTCAGTTCTCCGATGTTACTCGGAGTGAATTTGTTTAAACCAGTTATTGGCTTTCCTCCTTCTTGCTTTTGCACTAAAACTGGTGAGCCAGTGATCCCACTGGGGGTGTATAGCCAGAAGGGGAGGGGCCTTACACTTTTTAGTGTAATTGCTTTGTGTGGCCTCCGGAGGCAGTGCTATACACCCAATCGTCTGGGTCTCCCAATAAGAGCTAGAAGAAAAGGAATTTACGGTAAGTAACAAAATTCCCTTCGTTGGTGATCTCTTTATTGGTACACTCCTTCCTCTTGTATGTTATGGGAAAAAAATTGCCCCAGAATCTTTGTGATATTGTTAAAGCATTCCAGAATTATTACCACATAAGGGACATGCCAGATTTGAAAAATGAGGCTTTGTCATTAAGAACAAAATTGTCATTCAACAACACCAATAAACAAATTGATCAGCAATCTCTCTATGCAGATCTGTAATTGAGCATTATGGACTTTACAATGATTGCAACCAAGAACAACATAGTAGATTAAAGGAATTCAGAAAATAAGGACTTTCAAACAAAGTACAGGTGCTCTGTGCATCATGGCATGACACCTTTCCACCTGTTTATTTTCCTCTGTCTACACCCTCCTTCTTCTTTGATTGACAGCTCTAGCTTTATAGAGTTAAAGAAGGGTGAAGATAGATGGAAAACAAGTAGGTGGGAAGGTGCACTTAAATGATTAGCCCCACCATGATGCAGCGAGCACTTGTCCTTGGTTTGTACAGTAATTCTGTTCTGACAGAGTCCCCTTAAAGGGAATCTGTCAGGTGATTTTGTGGTACAATACTATTGTTATGTTATCTTTAAATATGTCTTATGGAAACTTTGCAGAATCAGTAACTTTTATAGCTCTCCCTCTCCCTGTTATCTTGTTGTAAGCTCTGTAGAATTCAGAGTGATGTAGTAACTAGTCAAGCAGATGTAAATACAAACTGCATGTGCCCTGCTCCCCTCTCTCACTTTTCAGTGCTGGCCTCAGTGATAGTACATCTGAACTGAATTATCACTGCTGCCCCCACTCATACTCCCTCCCAGCTCTCAGCAGTGATAGTGAATGCACTGGAAGGTGGGAGTGGGAGCAGTGAATACATAAAATATATTTACACACACTTGACTAGCATGCACAAGACATTGATTACTATGGAGCTTACAGCAGGATAACAGGATAAGGGAGAGCTATAAAAGTTACTAATCCTGAAAGGTCTTTTTACGAGTTGCTGCTGGCTGGGGGCTGGTCACTGGTCGCTGGTGAGATCTGCCTAATTGACAGCTCACCTGCGATCATGTAGCGATGCACCAGCGATCCTGACCAGGTCAGATCGCTGGTGGAATCACTGGAGCGTCGCTAAAGTGTGACGGTACCCTAAGTCTTACAGATGTGTGCTTTCAATTGGCATTTATTAAGCTCATTTGTGTCACAAAAAGGCACAAATACAAGAAAAAATATTGTAACTTGTCCATTTTAGTAGTCAATAGTGTTAGCTCCTGACTAAAGTTAGCCATCATCCCTAACTTCTCATGAACGTGTGTAAGGGGTAGTCGGACCCCTGGTAGTGAAGGAGCGGTTTTTCCCCCCTGAAAACGCCACAGTAGTATGGTGGCAAATTGTAAATGTTGATGGTAAAATGTTACCTGTCATAAACTGTTTCCCCACTAGTTGCCAGTGTAGAGCAGTGGTTCCCCTGGTAACAGTGGCAGGGAAGGAAGGGGCAGGGCAGCCTAGGTGGGGAAGGAAGGGTTCTGAATGCAGAGTCCAGTGTGCAGTGAGATGTGAGAGGCGAGCAAGCTCGGTCTGAGGTGACGGGGCAGAGTGTGGGAGTGAGACGAGGCAGTCAGCCTGAGTGAGTACTCTTGGCTAGAAAGCAGAGGAAACCCATGAGAAACGGTGGAAGAGTTGGGACTAGTCCGGAGCCGGTGGTGTGTACTAGAGTGGAGTGCAGCTATCAGGGGGATAACAAGTGGCCCCTGCAGGCGAAGGTTAGTGCCCTGACAAAGAAGTGGAGAGGTGAGAACTTATCCAGAGGCGGTAGCGTGTGCTGGATCTGCCCTACAGTAAATCCGGGTTAGAGCGCAGCTACTAGGGGGTTAACGTATGTCCCCTGCAGGCAAAGGAAAGTGCCCGTAGAGAAAAAGGAAACCGTTTTTGTAGAAAAGGACTTGTAACTTGTAACGTACTAAAGTAAGACTGCTGCAAACAGAAAGATGGAAGCTTTGTTTAATAAATCAGTGTTTGGTTTATCTGCTGCCTGCAATTGTCTCTTTCCTGAAAGTGAAGAAGGAGCTGGAGAGCACAGAAAGAACGCTGTCATGAATGGGCCTCATGCATCCACACTCTGCCCCAACAACACACCTGTATTGCAAGTAACGGCCGGGCCGGGGTTCAGCCTGCGGCCCACAAGGCGAGGGGACTCGACTACACCCCCTGAGGCGCCCCCTGCCCCCGTTACACGTGTTTATTTCAGTAATGAGAAGGAAAGAATATATTGGTACATTTGACTGCCAGGTCCCATGTTACTGCTAACCTCAGACCCTGAGTACAGTTGGGTCCTCTGCTAAGTAGGAATATGGAGGACCACTAAAAATGATGCCCAAACCTGTGACAGAGCACTCAATTAATTTCCAGAATTTGGGTGCAGGATTTAATAAGGCTTAAAAATACCCCAAGTGTTATAGTTAAAGTTATATCAGTGAGGCACAGTATTAGGGCTCGTGCGCACAGTGCGTAATTGCATGCATTTACACTGCGTATAGCACTGCAGTGTAAATGCATGCGTCCTGCGTCCCCTGCACAATCTATGTAGATTGTGCATGATACATGCGCATAATGCTTTTATGAATGCAGCGATTTGGGTGCTAAAATTTTAACCCAAATCCATGCATTCATAAAAGCAGCATGTCAATTAATTTGTGCGCTATGGATGCAGCTCCCATTTTGTCTATAGTGGGGGCAGCAGCCATAGCGTATGAAATCGGCTTTTTTTGGACTGAAAAACTGCATCCATTATGCAGTGTTTATGCAGCGATTTGACGCGCACATGTGCTGTCAAATCGCTGCAGAATATTCAGCAGTTACATGCTCATGAGCCCTTATACTGGTTATAATGTTGAGTTTATCAAATGCAAGCTCCCATGAAGCCTTATATCATGTATTTTTCTGAAAACATATCAAAGTAGAATTATTACGGTGTATTGAGCGGCCTCCAGTATGTGAATGATGAGTTGTACAGCAAGAACATATCTGCAATAAATCTGATTTCACTTTTATGCCAGCGAGTTGGCTGTACAATGTTTGGCCCTTTTGTTTTCTTAATAAGTGCTTTTACCGTTTTATTTGTGACTCATCCAAAAAAATCAATGGCATTTAACGTCAGTGTGTCATTCTCTAAAATACTGTGCAGTAAAATGTTTTGGGTTTTTTTTTTCTAAGAGACTGTGAGCTAACGAAAGGAAATTTAAAGCCTTTATATCATTTTCCTGTACAAACTTCTCCAGAATAAACGCAGGTAGTTACTGACCTGAGAAAACATTGAAGATACCTTGAAGATCTGGAAAATTTTAAAGCATTTGGAACCATATTTGAGGTCAGATGGTAACTTGATTTTCTTAAAATCAAAAGTCTTGGCTATGGAGGAAATCTACATAAAAATGGACTGTGGATTCCTAACTGGGACCAGAACTTCATGGTCGGTCACGTTAGCAAATATATTGCTGGAAACCAAATTTAAGGGAAAACAGAATTTGAGGTAAATGATAGGATCCAGAAAACTCAACATTGTTGACTTGTTTCCAAAAATGAAATGAATCTGCTTAGCATGGGTCTATCTAAGGATTATAAAAGGGCTCAAATAAAATGTATACAACAATATGAAAGACAGATCCTATAAGAGCGTTACCTCATCCTAGGAATCAGGTAAAAAACTGGTCAGCCAAGAATCAGATCATTGGAGTGGAATAATGATAATGTAGGGTGATGTACTCAAGAATCGTCCTATGAATGTGAGTTGTATGTTCACCATTTATACCGTATATGCACTAGAAATGGATTGTTCTTGTTATAGTATACGTAGATATCTTGAATATTTTTTTTCTTCATGGCAGAATGAGGGAAAATGGCCCTGACTGCACTGTAAAATAGTAAGAACTCTAGCGTTAATATACATGCACTATCTGTATTTTTCATCGACAGAACATGTACCCATTATAGTCTCTGAGGATATTCATATATCTGGGTTTTTTTTGCAGACTAAGGGGGGCTTTACATGTTGCGACATCGCTACCGTTATATCGTCGGGGTCACGTCGTTAGTGACGCACATCCGCCGCCGGTAGCGACATCGCAACGTGTAAATCCTAAGTGTGATGATGAACGAGCACAGAAGCGTAAAAAATCGCTGATCTGTGGAACGTCGTTCATTTCCATAATGTCGCTACATCAGGAGATACGATGTTGTTTGTCGCTCCTGCGGCGTCACACATCGCTGTGTGAAGCCACAGGAATGACAA
The DNA here is from genome assembly GCF_048569485.1 of Anomaloglossus baeobatrachus. NCBI lineage: Eukaryota > Metazoa > Chordata > Amphibia > Anura > Aromobatidae > Anomaloglossus > Anomaloglossus baeobatrachus. Next base: position 506,854,355 of record NC_134354.1, on the reverse strand, counting down.
ACATCTCCTTACCGGCGTCCACCAGCAATGCAGAAGGAAGGAGGTGGGCGGGATGTTCGTCCCGTTCATTTCCGCCCCTCCGCTTCTATTGGGCGGCCGCTTAGTGACGTCGCGGTGACGTCGCTGTGATGACGAACGCACCTTCCCCTTGAAGGAGGGATTGTTCAGCGGTCATAGCGACGTCGCCGACCGGGTATGTGCGTGTGACGCTGCCGTAGCGATTATGTTCGCTATGGCAGCAATCACAAGATACAGTCATATGAAAAATTTGGGCACCCCTATTAATGTTAACCTTTTTTCTTTATAACAATTTGGGTTTTTGCAACAGCTATTTCAGTTTCATATATCTAATAAATGATGGACTGAGTAATATTTCTGGATTGAAATAAGGTTTATTGTACTAACAGAAAATGTGCAATCCGCATTTAAACAAAATTTGACTGGTGCAAAAGTATGGGCACCTCAACATAAAAGTGACATTAATATCTTGTAGATCCTCCTTTTGCAAAAATAACAGCCTCTAGTCGCTTCCTGTAGCTTTTAATGAGTTCCTGGATCCTGGATGAAGGTATATTTAACCATTCCTGTTTACAAAACAATTCCAGTTCAGTTAAGTTTGATGGTCGCCGAGCATGGACAGCACGCTTCAAATCATCCCACAGATTTTCTATGATATTCAGGTCTGGGGACTGGGATGGCCATTCCAGAACATTGTAATTGTTCCCCTGCATGAATGCCTGAGTAGATTTGGAGCGGTGTTTTGGATCATTGTCTTGCTGAAATATCCATCCCCTGCGTAACTTCAACTTCGTCACTGATTCTTGCACATTATTGTCAAGAATCTGCTGATACTGAGTTGAATCCATGCGACCCTCAACTTTAACAAGATTCCCAGTGCCGGCATTGGCCACAGAGACCCAAAGCATGATGGAACCTCCACCAAATTTTACTGTGGGTAGCAAGTGCTTTTCTTGGAATGCCGTGTTTTTTTGCCTCCATGCATAACACCTTTTTGTATGACCAAACAACTCAATTTTTGTTTCATCAGTCCACAGGACCTTCTTCCAAAATGTAACTGGCTTGTCCAAATGTGCTTTTGCATACCTCAGGTAACTCTGTTTGTGGCGTGCTTGCAGAAACGGCTTCTTTCGCATCACTCTCCCATACAGCTTCTCCTTGTGCAACGAGCTCTGTATTGTTGACCGATGCACATTGACACCATCTGCAGCAAGATGATGGTGCAGGTCTTTGGAGGTGGTCTGTGGATTGTCCTTGACTGTTCTCACCATTCTTCTTCTCTGCCTTTCTGATATTTTTGTTGGCCTGCCACTTCTGGGCTTAACAAGAACTGTACCTGTGTTCTTCCATTTCCTTACTATGTTCCTCACAGTGGAAACTGACAGTTTAAATCTCTGAGACAACTTTTTGTATCCTTCCCCTGAACGACTATGTTGAATAATCTTTGTTTTCAGATCATTTTAGAGTTGTTTTGAGGAGCCCATGATGCCACTCTTGATAGGAGATTCAAATAGAAGAACAACTTGCAAGTGGTCACCTTAAATACCTTTTCTCATGATTGGATACACCTGCCTATGAAGTTCAAAGCTCACTACGTAGGAGAGAGGGAGATAAATCCCTCCCTCCTCTCCTCAGTGCCGGGCCGCCCCCCACAGCTGAGGGCCGCTTGCACAGTTGGACCTCAGTCGCAGGGACACTTGCATGGCAGTCAGCTCTGCTGTACTGCCAGCGTGAGCTGAGTGTCATGGGAGGGGATCGCAGTAATCCCCGTGTGGCCCCAGCCTAAGGGGAAGTGAAGGACTGGGACAGCAAACTATTGGCATTAAAGTCATGTACACAAGGAGTTTATATAGGTTAGAAAACTCCACTATGCTTTTGATGTGGAATTGTCATCAGAAGTTTGAGGCTGATCTTCAGATTTCTGTTGTGGATTTACTGCGTGAAGGTTTCAAGGATCGGCAGATGAATGGGATCCATTCAATGCGACTAATCTATGCGTGACTTCTCACTGTGATTTTCTTCCTGATTCACCTAAAAGAAGGAATAAAAGATCATCAACAGAATAAACAGCAGCAACGAGCTCACATTTAATCTATTGTAGGTTTTTTATGGACTTTTTTTTCTTCTTTTAAATATTTTTTTATCGATTATAACAACATTAAATACACAGAATGCAAGTAAAGTGTACAGTAGTATATGGAGGATCAAGCTCAACTAGTACTGTTCATGAACACTTTTGACATGACTTTCAGATTGGAAATATGTGTTGAAATCTATGCAAAGAAATATAAACTTCAGGTCCATGGGTATTGATATAATACAAATTACAGAAACTCTTTAGTAGTAAGAACCCAATGGTGTAACTAAACGTCTATAAGCCCCTGTGCAAAATTTGGACCTGGGCCTCCTCCAGCATGTTGGTCAGATGTATATGTCTCTGTAATAATGACCACTATCTGTAATAATGTCTCCCATCCTTTAATAATGTCCCTTCCTGCAATAATGTCCTCTTTCCTAGAGCCCATTCTGTAACAATGGCTCACATCTTGTAATAATCAGGAGCTCTCTGCAAATCCTGCACATGCGCATGGCATTCTTTATTAGCAACATTCGCCTCTGAAGCTGGGTGTCCGCTTCCCAGCTTCAGAGAAGCACTGTTCATATCCAGAACTGAAGAAGACAGCAGTTTCACTTCTGGACCTACACAGTACACCTCTGTGAAGCTGGGACACATACACCCAGCTTCAGAAGTGCAATGATGTTAGCAAAGAAACCTGCGTGCATGCATAATGTGTTGCCCAAGGGCTATAAGGTACTCGGTCCCAGGCGATGTATTGCTGGGGAGATGTCACTGGGTGGCCGTTGCCCAGATCCGTGACCCTGGGGTCACTTTTAAAAGGGGGCATATTTAAAGGGGAAATGAAATAACAGTTTTTATCGTGACACCACTTGCGAGTTGCGGCTATTTAGTGGAGCCGCCGCTGCACAATTCTCACTAGTGGGGCTGGTGTTATAGGCAGCCTGGATGTTGGGCCCTCCGCAAGTAGGGCCAGGCCCCAGGGGGTAGATGATGTTGTTAGGTGCAGAAAGAAGGTAGGCCACACAAGGGGTTGGGTACCTGGGGGTAGGCCCTGTATCTTTGACAGGATGCAGTACCTTGTAGCACCTGATGGCTTCAGGGGCGCTACAATCCCCCATAGTTAATTCCTGCACGTCCTCGGGCTGCAAAGTTACACAGGTTAAGACTTTTAATGCATATTTTTCAAACATTACCGTTTTTCCCTCACAGGGGAGGCATTTTCTTAAACGTTGCTAACTGGAGTACCCGCCCAATCACCCACCACCCAAAGGTCCTGGTCCCAAAACCCCTAGAAGGAACGTCATTGGTTTCCATGGTAACCAGGTCTCGGTCACCTCTGCCGCAGACCCTTCCTGCGACTGTTTCCTCTCCTTGGTGGTGGTAGTGTTAATGAGGGTCCTTTTTATAAGGTTGTACTCTGGTAGTAGGTACAACTGGGGCAACTATTTACAGGCAAAAGTTTTTACTGCTGCCAGTCCTGCAGTTTTGGTCCATGTTTGTTAAACATTATTTAAACCAGGTTAATCAACAGTTTTCACACATTTAAACTGAAACAAGAAAAATATTTGGTAGCTCAGCTGGTTACAGCTACCAGGGAATTGGGAAGGGGCCATCTGGTTCGACTGGCTTCCTGGGATCAGCACTCATGGTTTGGGTGCACTGGTCCCGCACACCTCTACTGCCTCCTGGTGGCAGCTGGGGAACTGGTGCTGCGGCAGGAGTAGAGGCTGGTTTTTCTGCAGCGGCCCCTGCTGGACGCTGCAAAGAAGGGAAGGAAAATAGGTGCGGAAAGAAGGTAGGCCACACAAGGGGTTGCAGTGTAACTGGTTCTTTTACTCACAGTATGGTCGTAGCTGGTAACCCGAAGATGGCTGGTCTTGACCATTGGTCCCCTTAGTCCCAGTGCCGGTGTGATGACCTGTGACTTCTTTCCCCTGCATCTTTCTCTGGTTGGTGGGTGCCAAGGATGCAGTACCTTGTAGCTCCTGATGGCTTCAGGGTCGCTACACATAATATAGCCAGGGGCGGAGGTTGTGGGCGAGACCGGCATTCTTCTACCTGCTCCGGCACGCTACAAACATGGGGAAATGAGTGGATGATGGACTGGGTGTGGAGGTGTTACCTGATTGCAGCGGGACATCCTAGCCATCAGCTGGCCTCTCTGGATCTTGTTCACACGGTGCAATGTTGCATTCAGTGTTACTAGAGATGAGTACACAATGGTTCAAAACTGCAAAAGTTTACTCCAACTGCACACTCTTAGCCTGTTCTCCTCCACACTCCACTCTCCACTCTGCTACATCTGTTCCATTCACTTTACTACACCTCTTCACTAAACCAAACCAGCTACAACCTTTACATTATATTCCTCTCAATGGGGCCCGTTTTTTCATTAACCCTGTCAGCCCTGCCACTACCTCAGATCTAAGCTTTCCCCCTCCAGCTAGGGAGCCCAGGACTGGTGACACTTAGTGGTGGCTGATAGCATGGCACCTAAAATACACACACACACACACACACACACACACACACATATATATATATATATATATATATATATATATATATATATGTCTTACCACTACTACAAATATAAATACACATTGTACACTCTTATGTACACAAGGACGTCTTTGGGGGGTTGCAGGTCACAATCCACTCTCCTGCACATGCGCAGGATTTGTAGGGAGTTAATGACGATGACACCAGCTCTTGGGAAAAAAATAGTATCACACCCACAGCGTGATAACATGCAGAGAGGGCCTACTAGTCTGGGGAGCTAACTCCCCATTGACTAGTCAAGGGCTAATTAACATATGAAAAAGGATTTTATAAAGTTTTTTTAATATGTGTTTGTGTCAGGCAGTATAAAGGATACTTAGTAACAAATATACAAATACTGTATATAAATGCTGGTGGGTGGGAGTGCATGGTGCATGGGGGACCTGTCAGTTTCCCTTTATTGTGCAGATATAGTCTATTTTGCTGAAAGGGTGGCTACCAGCAGAAAAATCACTTTTATCCTCTGGAGTACCCAGAGAAGCATCTAACACAGTGTTTCTCAACTCCAGTCCTCAAGACCCATCAACAGATCATGTTATCAGGTTTTCCTCAATCAGGTTTTCAGGATTTCCTTAATGTTGCACAGGTGATGGAATTATTCCCCATCTAATATTCAGGAAAACCTCAAAACATGATCTGTTGGTGGGACTGGAGTTGAGAAACACTGATCTAGCACAACTCACAGTGTTGTGAACAGTGCACTGGTGGACACAGACAGAAAAGGTCCCCTGTTCAAGAGCAATATATGGGCCCTTTGCAGCTCAAGAGCTCTTCAAAAATCACAATTCCAACTGCTTTAGAAGTACAAATGGCGTTCCTTGCCTCTTGGGCCTGGGTGCAGCCGCAATGGCTGCACCAATGATATGTCCGCCCCTAGAATGGTGTCTGTGAGCATACCCCAGAACTTTGATTGACAGCTCACTCTGCAGTGCATCTGTGCCGAGTAAGATCATCATAAAAATGGCAGCGCTTGCTTACAGATGCCGCTCACTGTGTACTAAATGGTGCTTCATGCACAACTCTATGACTGTAGGGAAAGTCCAGAAGGATTAATCTTTATATTCCTGCACTTTCCGGAAAGCATCTGGACAGCAGATTGATTCTATATCTGCATCAGTATTTGGCGACATAACAGGTTGCCCTATTCTAACAAGAGGGGATCCACTCCGGTCTAAATGTGTGGGAAGCTTGCTGTTGTGTTACTTTATATTCTTGTTATCATAGTCGGTATATATTTGTTATCATTGTGTATATATTTCAGTTCCGTGACTTTCGATCTCATACCTATTGTGTTCCAAAACTTATTGTACATCTGCCTGAATGTAACACGAACTTCTAATAAAATGGCCTTTTTTATTCTTTACAGTGGTTATTTCGATTATATGTTTTATGCAGCCTTCATTATGTGTAATCGGTGGTTTATACAGATTTATAGTGGTTATACGACAGGACACTTAAGAAAAACTGGATGAAACCCACAGAACACAAGGAGAACTGTGTAAGCCAAGTTGATCTGGTTCCCTGCATTGCTTCTATAAAATAAATCTTTTACAATTTTATTCTGGAGTCGGCTTTAGTCCTGGAACCTTACTACAGGTCTATTATGAAATAAGGCACTTTAAATGCATCTAAATTGTAGTGAAGAATTATAATATTGAATTACTTGAGTGCATAAAACTTGAAATATAAACTTTAAAGCTAAAATTAAAAAACATGGATCTATCGTTTAAAGGGGCCTAGAACTAGAGTCTTTACTTTTCTCTTATCCTAAACCTAGCAGTGCCTCCCTCTAAGCCTGTCTGCAATGCATGATACAAATCAGTGCACATTTGTAGCTGGAGATGTAAATCTGAGAATTGCTTCTTTAGCAGTAAATTCCTAACATACAGTTTCCATTAAATGACCTCAGCCTGAAAGGAATGCTGAAAAGACTTAACTATTTCATTGATGTGTTGTGAAGTAATCCTACGTATTATTGTAAACTGAAGACACCCTCAAGCGTAGAAAAACACAGGCTGGTTTCCACATATGCTTCAATGATTACTGACACCGGGCTCACAATTTTAATATTTGCTATAGGAGTGAAAAGTGTAGACTTCTGTATCGGCAGTGAAGAACTTCAGTATGTTTGATATTAACTGTACAGTCGGAAACCAGTCCTCACTTGGCTTTGGCTATTTTTTTTTTTAAGTAATCTGATTAATATTCTGATTTTGTTGTGTCCAACCCTTAGATACACTATAGACCATTTTTCATCAGGCTTCCCGGATTCCTTCAATTTCTTGATGGTATACAGACAGTGGGCCTTTGGTCTCTTGTTTCCTTTTGCCACTGACCATTTCAGGTACCATCTCCCTTTCTAGTGAATTTGCTTTATCACATATTCAAAATAGGTCAGGCTTTGTGTGATTATTTTGCCTTCCAAGAACAATTCTAAGTTGATATGAGCAAGAACATCTTTGTTAGTGATTGTAGCAGTCCATGGGATTCGTACAAGTTTTCTCTCGTACCACACCTCAAAGGCATCAATTTGTTCTGCTGTCTCTTTTTGAGGGACTCAATAAAAACGGACCTGTCAACCACTTATATTTCTTTATTTATGTCTTTATTTAGACTTCTCATTTGGCTGTTCATCTATTTTTTTGTTTCAACTCTAACAATTTCTTCAGGTCCTTCTTTTTCCCAGCAGAGTTGCATGATCTGCATATCTCGTTCTTTCACCTATTTTAACCCCCTAGACCCAAATCATGAAAGTTCAGCTTCCTCATATATATTCATTTCTGCATAGAGGTTGAAAAGAAAAGGATAGGGGATGCATCCTAGTCTTGTGGCCTTTTTGATATTGAAATATTTAGCATCTCCATACCTGGTTTGTACTAAAAGTTTTTTAAAGAGAACCTGTGAGGTGCAATATGCACCCAGAACCGCAAGCAGTTCTGGGTGCATATTTCTAATCCCTGCCTAACCGTTCCTGTAAACACTAGCATAGATAAAAAGATCTTTAGAAAAAGTATTTCTAAAGATCTTTTATCGTATGCTAATGAGCGAGTGGATTAGTGTCCCGGGTGTTAGTTCCCCTGGCTAGTTGCCCCCATTAGCATGTTAGCACACCCCTGCTAATAAATGTGCAGAATCAGAGGAGGACCTCACCTCTCCGCCACCTTTGCATCCAACACTGGATTTCGGCTCAGTGCACATGAGCCCGGAGTTTCGTTAATGTTTGATCCAGGACACGTACACCTAGCATCTTAGTCCACATGACTAGAAGTCTGGGGTCATGCTCACTGAGCCGAAATCCAGTTTTGGGCGGCGATGGCAGTGGAGAGGTTAGTGAGATCATCCTCTGACACTGCACATTCATTAGCATGTTAGCACACCCACAGGGGTGTGCTAACATGCTAATGGGGGCAACTAGCCAGGGGAACTAATGTCCAGGGTTACTAGTCCCCTCGCTCATTAGCATACGGTAAAGTATTTCTAAAGATCTCTTTATCTATGAGTGTCGCCCAGGGTTATGGGGTACTCGGTCCCGGGTGGTGTATATCTGGGGAATGTCACTTTGGTGGCCATTGCCCGGTCCCGTGCCCTGGGCACTTTTTGTAAAGGGGAATATTTACAGGGGTTTAGAATAGAATAGTGTTCACACGTGACGCCACTTGTGATGTTGTGGCTATGTAGATGGAGCCGCCTCACAATGTCCACTACTGAGGCTGGTGTTAATGGCAGCCTGGGAGGTTGGCCCTCCGCAAGCAGGGCCGGGCCCCAGAGGGTAGGTGATGTGACGGGTGTCGGAAGAAGGTAGTCCACACAAGAGTTCAGTGCCACTGGGTTTTTACTCACTTTTGCTGGTGGTAACTGGTTACTCGAGGCAGGCTGGTTTCACCTTCTGGTCCCCTTAGTCCCAGTGCCGGTTTAGTAATCTGTTACCTTCTTCCCTGCACCTGTCTCTGGTTGGTGGGTCCCTGTGGCATAGAGCAACTGTGGGTCCCCGCCTGGTGGTTTTTCCACTGCTGTCCGCCTGACGGTAGCGTGAACCCTGTTGGGGTGGAGTCTCTGGTCCTGCCCCGGTTCTCCTTTTTCTACTGAGTCTCAGATTTTTTTGGGTCAGCGAGGTCCTTGATGGTCCCCTCGCTGTGCAGGTGTTAACAGGCCTGCCTGGAGCTTCTGCCTGTCCTAGGGTCCTGTACCCCATCGAGTACTCCACTGTTCTCCACCGGCAACTACCCTCCTGGGCACCAGGTTACTGTCAACTCCTTGTCAGTGCGTGTCCTCCTGTCCACCTTCACTGCTCGACCCTCAGACTGACTACTCTGTCCACAGTCTGCCCCTCCCACCTGGTCAACTAGTGGACTGGACTGGCTGCACCTCTAGGTGGCCATCCATTGGTCCAACCCTAGCCTTGTACCATTCTATGGGGGATTGTTGGTGAAAACTGGGATTACCTGTAGTTTTAGTATGTGACCGACACTGGTTTTCCGGGACCCTAGGGGGTAGGCCCTGCATCCTGGTGAGGATGCAGAACCTTGTAGCTCCCTGATGGCTACAGGGGTGCTACATTTGTTAGTGTGTAGTGTATACAGGGACAGTTAGCCAGAGATTAGCAATATGCTCCAAGAACTGCTCGTGGTTATTGGTGCATATTGGACCTGACAGGTTCCCCCTAATCATTGTGGAGTGGCCTGATTAAATGAATCCGATGTGATGGCCCTCCTACCATACTCAGTGCTTTCAAACATTCATCATGCTCAACAAAGTCAAAAGCTTCAGTTTAATCAATTGAGCATAGTTAGAGCTTCTTAAGGTGCTACCTCATCTTTTCTATGATCCATGTCAGGTTGGTAATGTGTGATTGTCAGAAACGTGTCTACTGGTTTGGATCTGGAGACTTAATTTATGACAGCTACACCATTTGTTATTCAGGCACTGATTAATACTAATATTTTTGTTCTGGACAACCCCAATTTTGCCATACTTTACAAAAGAAGTTTAAAAAATTGAGACATATATGTCATAAATGACATTGCTACTCCATTGGATAACACAGTGGCTCAGTGGATAGCACTGTTGCTTTGCAGCGCTGGGGTCCTGGGTTCAAGTCCTAGTAAGAACAATATCTACAAGGAGTTTGTATGTTCTCCTCGTGTTTGCGTGGGTTTCTTCCCACACTCCAAAGACATACTAATAGGGAATTTAGGTTATGAGCCCCTATGGGGCCAGTGTTGAAGATGTTTTTAAAGTGCTGTGGAATTAAGTGTCATATAAGTGAGTAAGAAATGTAAACACAGCAAGGTGTCACTTACTTTACTGTGTTCTTCAGCCATAATTAAAAACTGTTTATGCCTACCAGTTGTCTAAGCTCTGTTAAACTCCACACTCCACTAATTGGCAGATTTTTGTGTACACTGTGCATAAGCAAAAAGCTGCTAATCACTGTTGTGGCGGGGTTTATACAGACCTAATGAATATAGAGGACTGAATGGCAGCAGGTTTAATAGTCCTCTTGTGATAATCTCCTACTGTTAAAACAGTGGTTTTATAAAACTACGACAAGCAGTCCCGTAAGTGACATATTGGTAGAATCAGGGTTGCTATAACTTGTGATATTGCACACAGTTCACATACTGTGTAAAGGGGTTACTCACTTGTTGCAGGTCTCCAAGATAGCACAGGAACATATGTTGTTTAAAAAGTCCAGCAGTTTATTAAAACACCTGATAAACTGTACTACTTGTACATCTCACACATGGATTACAGTACGTAACACTCATGGCACGGGTTTGGATACCACTTTCCTTAGGAGTATCCCACTGACCCCGGTCAGCTGAAGCGAACCCTCTCTCTCTCTCAGGGGGTCCCTTTGGAGAGGCTTCCTCACCTCTATCCTGAGTCCAGGAGCCTCTTTTTCCTGTCTCAGAGACTGCTCCTCAGACACCCGGATTTCTGATCTGTATAGTCTGTGGTACGCCTACACCAGAGGTATGGCGGCCTCCAGACACTGACTCCTGCCAGTGTCTACACTGGACTTCTCACAAGAGCTCCTTCCCCCAACTCAGCACTTCCCATACTGGCTGCAGACTCTCCACATGTCAAACACACTGATTCCATTTTACATTTCTCATGTGACACCTTAAACACAACCATGGGCGGAGTATGTCGATGACCAGTCCCACCCATGTCTCCAGCCATCCATAATCCTGGCCCATAGACTAACATACCAAAACTTATGGCACCACAAGTACCAGCACAGACTTCCAGTATCACACCACTTATGTGGTAAATAACGTCCATTCACAATGCGGCCAGTCGTCATCTTATAACCTACATTATACTGCTCTCATATGAGGTATCAAAAACGTGGCGACAGATTCCTTGTAAATGGATTGTTGCAAAAAAAGCCACATGTATACAAGAGACTGCAGAGACTATTGATTGGCGGCAGTTATACATGCTACCACATATCATTAATGCTGGCAGTTAATAAGCTAAAACTGAATGGTGACTGCAGTGGCACCTGTTCCGGATGACCGTGGAGATGAATGGGTAAGTGCAATAGTCTTTAGCAACTTTACCATTTGGAGTTCCTTTTATTTTACCAAGAAGACAACCTTTTTAAAATATAAATTTGCAAGTTACGAAACCTTAATTTTATCCAATAGACTAGCATCTTTTGTTGGACAGGGGAATATAAATTTAGATAAACCCCCAACCCAGCCAACATCTGAGCCATTATGGATATAAAGAACAGTGCATTGTAACAAGCTGAAAACAGAAATCGGGTTCTATATGGATCATGGAAAATAGTTGTGTGACACAGACCATCTTGAAGAATTAATTTTTAAAACATGCCTAAAACTGAGAAGTTAAAAGAAAGTCTGATGACCTGGGTCAGTGACTTCCAAAGGATAGTTGTGAAAATGAGTCAGAGGATGAAATAAGAAAAATGAGAGTTGCAGGTCAGTGGCTAACCGAGCAGCAGTTGCTAAACTAAGATGAAAGTAAAATTGTGGAAAGCTTTATAGACTAGTAGGAGATATCTTTTCTGAATTCTTCTACATCAGAGCCTTGGTATTCAGTATTATTCGCTATCTGAATGAATGTAGTCTAACCCTGAGCTGAATTAAGTGTTATCTAGCACATAATTTTATGGTGCCTGTTACTTTCAATTTCACAATTTTAACAAACACATGCATTTAAAAGGGCTGTCTAGGAATTACTATATTTTCCGGATTACAAGACAAACCTTTTTCCCCCAAAACCGGGGGTACAATTGGGGTACTTCTTACAATTCGGATATGGCTTACCGTGGTGGCGGTAGTGGAGCGGGGTCATAGGAGGCAGGGTCGGCAATACTAAAGAAAATGGCCACAAAGGCAGTGTGTGTTCAGATTAACACAATGGACTACAAGAAAATGGCCACAGAGTCCTATTGTGCACGACACGTGCTGCACCTTTGCTTATTTTCTTGAAGTCCATCTTGCCAACCACGGGCGGGTCAACAGAGTCGCAGTCAGATCAATGGCACACACCACCGAGACACCCAGTCTTGTGACACCCCAGCAGCCTGCCAGCAGATAAATTGCGCCCGCTGCCGTGACACTCTTGCAGTCCACCAGTAGATCAATGGTGCCTGCCACCACCATGACACCCCTGAGCCCGCAGTATCGTCGACACACCTGAGCCTGCAGCATTGCTGACCCTGCCTCCTGTGACCTTCATGAACGCTCCTCCACCACTGCTCTCCTCTGGTGAGCATTAGGATTAAGACGCACAAGGATTATAAGACAAACCCTCATTTTAACATAAAAAATTATTTTTTCCTATTTTCCTCCTCTAAGTTTGGAGTGCGTCTTATAAAATGAAAAATACGGTACATTTTAATGATCTTTCCCTTGGATAGGTCAACAGTAATAGATTGGTGTAGGTCTGACCCTCAACACTCCATCAATCAGCTGCTTGCAAGATGGCTGTATATACATGTAGTGCAGATCCGAAAACGCATAGCTAAATCCTGCCACAGCGTTATCTGCTCATCAATCAGTGAACCAACAGTTCAACTCCATCGTTCTGACATTGATGACCTATCGAAAGGATAGGCCATTGTTTTTCTAACAATGGACATTCCCTTTACAATAAACTTCAGAAATTAGAAAATTAGAATGTTGTCATATTTTTGGAATTATATAACTGATATCAAGTCAATGATATTAAAATGAAGCTATTGCCAATTCAGGCTTTGTTCACGTGTTCCCGGAAAATCTCTGCTGCAAATTTAGTTAGAGATAAGCAATGGAACGGTTACCAAATTCTCAATTAACATGGATTTTGTTGCAGATCTCCTGACTCTACTGACTAAGCATTAATCTGCCGAATTATATTTAGAATTCTGATGATCTGAAATCCACACCACAATTTCACTTTCATGTGAATTTTTTTTCTGTGATTTTGAAGAACCTACTTACTTGTACTGTAAATTGCTCTGGGATCCGCACCTCAAATCCGCAACAAATCCATGACGTATGAAGTTGACCTTAGAAGTCCAATGTTGATCCAAAAAATGTTGAGGTTTTAGCTGTTATTACTGACTGAATTGTTGATGATCTATGATGGTCATTACTAATACTGAAACCAGACCATTGATGAAGTGGTTTATTCTGGCAAGTAAAGAGATTTTCTTTAATTATCAGAGTTTTTTTTGCCAAGAAGTCATACAATTTGGTGCAGATAACCCATTGTTTAGCTGCAGTAGGGTGTTAGAAGGTACAAAGAGTAGTGAAGGAAAGTCATTTTTTTCCAAATTCAGGTGGAAAAAAGACTTAAAGAGAAGCTATGATCAGAAAAAATGATCTATTCTTTAAATCAGGTTATTGTGTTACATGTATTTTGTTTTTATTTGGCAATTCTTTTATATTAAAGAAAAAAACTTATAAATCTTACAATTTTCAACCTGGCCACCAGAATTGTTTTATACTCATTCGTACTGTGATTATGTTGCACTAGAGAAGTGGTGAATTGTGCAAATATTACTATAGCTTGTTGCTAATTATTGCAGATTACCATACCACCATAGCTGTACAGGAGTTGCAATGTCCGTAGTTAAAATGGTTGTCGAGGCTCGGGACACAAGTTTCAATTCATAATTTATATGCCTTCAGACTGCCAAATCATGATAGTGTGCAGTGTGCATGCTGTCATGATTCCCCGATATTCCAGTTAAAGCGGGCAGTCATGTGAATGTAAGTATGCGAGACCTAGTGTGTAATAAGAATTGGCGTACAACCTGCAGGATGTCAAAGCTGTAAGCATTGAGTGACTTGTGGCAGGAGAAAGAAGGAGACTAGACTTGAGATAGCGTGATTCTTAAGAGTTTGTTTAAGCATCGGAAAAGAACAATGAGACTGCTAAAGACTGACTTGAACGAGTGGCCCTCGACTTAAGGAGCCAGAATACAGACTAATGGCCAGGCCCCTTAACTGCTAAGGTACGAAGTAATCCTTGTTGGCTTGTGAACATAGTGGACTACCCAAGCAGATTGTCCCCAAGTGTATAGGAGCACAAGGCTTTACTTTGGTCATAATAAGACCGTTAAGAAGACTAGATGTGGACCTGCTGGAAGGTAAGGTGACATCACAAACTGTACTGTTGTGTTGGGCTGGAATGTCCTGAGACAAACAGAACCAGTACCATCGGAAATAACCCACCTGGAGCTGACATTGTGTCTCATCATGTGTTGTAAAGTTAGAACATATTGGAAGGTATGTGCCCACTATCCCATGAGTGAAGTTGTAATTGACAAACTCTCAGAACCGTTAAGTAAAGAACTGTTGTTTAAGTTGAACTAGTGGTCTTCCAAGTTGTTTTATGGTTCTGGCCACCCATGAACATCAGCAACATATGGCCTGCACAAACACACAGTCCACACAGCCCGAGTTCACACACCCAGCAGGATCAAGCTATTCATGTAGCGTGCTGGGACATCCGAGATCAGTCCCTCTTCCACAACTACTGCCCTGTCCCACTCTACACTTCAGCTCTGTAGTAGTACACCACAATCACTGTTTGACCTTTTTCTGTCCCTGTATGTAGGCTGTAAAATCCTAAAATGGCTCTGCTTGGCCAAACCTCATCTGTAATAGACCATGTGATATAATAGTAAGGCATTATGGGGAAGCCGGGTAGCTGTGCCTGACATCATTTGCCCTTTCTCTTCGGTATTGTGAGAAATGGCGACGCACACTTTTTTTTAATCCTCGAGAATCGGACCACACAATGTTCAAATTCATTGTGACCTGAGAGTTTTAAGAAATTTGACTTGAAATCAGGTGGATTGATCTGCTCATCTTTAAGTGACCTCAGAGAAAAGTATGAGGATTGGCAGAGATTTTAAATTTTAATCTTGCCAATCTATTCAACCCAACATTCTCCATTGATTGCAATCAGATTTACACAGCATATTAATATGCAAAGAACGCAACAATGGCTCCATGACTTGCAGCCAAATTCCTGGACAAACATCTTTCTCTTTCTGCTAAATGTCTCTCAATTAAATACATAGTCTGTACTTTTTTCTGAGCAACCCGGTTACTGGAATAATCCCTAGATGTGTTTTGCTATTTGGAAAAAAAATATTCTGTATTACATGACCCTAGAGGGCAGAGTTGTGCTGCGATATAATGTTTTGCTTTACTTCTTCAATACTATGTAAATCATCCAGATGTCAATGTCTCCAGACTATTATATCTTACTTAGGCAGAACTAAAAAAAGCTTTTTCATATGAACAATTCCCCAAGAGCTGGAGCAGATTTAGAGTCAGTAGAGTTATGCAGTACACTTAGATTGATAATGATAAAAATCTTGCTGCCACTCCTTAAAGCTTTTTAGAATGGTGATAGTGATTGAAAATAAAATTAACAAAACCATTCCTGATCCTCTGGATGTGGTTAAAAAATGCATATTGTGGCAGACTCTCATATACAGTGATATATGTCAGTGATACTGAAGATTAAAGAGCAGCAGCATAGTCAGAAAGTACATGAAGAGCAGTCCTAAGGTACAGTGCATGTACAAACAATACAGATATTACACAGTAAAACACTAATCAACAATACAAACAAGAGAAGTGATTGTCCTACTCTCAAGCTTACAATCAGGGGCATAACGATGACAGTCACAGAGAGTGCGACTGCGCCCATGCAGGGAGATGGCCCTCCAATGTCAGCTTCATTTTCAGCTGAATCTGAATCCTATGATGCATATTCACCGGAAATGTAGAGACACCAGCTCTCTCTGCCACAATAGGTACAATGGCCAAAAGCCTTTCAAAGGCTGCCAGCTGACCCCAGGGTTCCTGTTGAGTGTGTTGCAAGATGGCTCTGCCATGCGCCGCCTGGCCCCTGCGCCAACATGGAGGAGGAAGATGGGGGACATTATTACAAGAAGGGGCCCAAGATAGGGTACAATATTCCAGAATGGGGATCAGAATGAGGGCCAATAATTCTGGAAGGGACTCAGGGGGGGGACAATATTATAGGAAGGGCTCAGGATGGGGGACAATATTACAGGAAGGGTTCAAGATGGAGTCCATTATTACAGGTAGCTGCTCACGATGGGGGGCATTATTAAAAGAAGGAGCGCAGGATGAGAGACATTATTAAAGGAAGGACCCAGGACCCGGGAATTATTACACAAAGTGGCTTAAAGGGAACCTGTCAGGTGCAATATGCACCCAGAACCACGAGCAGTTTAGGGTGCATATTTCTAATCCCTGCCTAACTGTCCCTGTATACACTAGCATAGATAAAGAAATCTTAAAAAAAAAAACGCCGCTGCCATTGCTACCGCTGCTACAGCTCCTCCTCGACATTCTCCGCAGGCGTCCTTCTCACCACATCTCCCTATTTCAGTTTCCCATCATCACTCTGATACTCTGTACTGCAAAATGTGATGTTCCCTGTCCTGCTTCAGTGACGGTTGTCCAAAGTGACCCGTGCTACATTGCATCCTTACATTAAGCAACAACCTTGAAAAAGGTGTAAAAACCGAAACGTTGGTTTTGCTACTGTCAGGGTTCACTTTTTTGCAGTTTGTCAATAAAAACACTTGCATCAAAAATATTTTTCTCCTCTTCCTTTGAATGCTTGGGTTTTTTCCATATTGGTAGTATAAATTGATGCACATCAAGACATGTGTAATTTTCTGAGGTCTTTAAACACTGTACCCAACCCCTTTTCAAGCTTTTTTTATAATGCAAACACAGTCTTAGTAATGTCAAAGTGACCCCACCATACAAATAGATGGTAAGTGGTAGTAATCAACACCTCTTTAATAACACAGCGGACTGACAGACTTTTCATGCTTTTTAAAATTAAGAATGGTTCAAAATGTGTTCATCTTGGTCTTTTGTGATCAGATAGACCATTGAGTCACTGCCTATTTGTCCAGGAGAATGACTAACATTTCATATGCAGAAGCCTATTTCGAATATGAACATATGCTGGTTGCTTAGTCGTTAACCCTAGAACGCATACCTGGGGCCTCGCAGGCCTGCTAGGTCATTTATTTTCTATGGTAGATTGAATTGCTTGCGTGTTCTAGGGTTAACCTGTGTTCACATTTATAAGACTTATAACCACAGACAAATTAACTGCAACAATGCATATGTTGCGAATTTAATAATATATGAAGCTTCCGATTGGCAATATGTAAGCTGCACCACTGATGATTTAAAGCCTCGGGGCATTACATTATGCAACATGGTGGATGATACTTCTCTTCTCAAATACCCAATGTATTCCTAATAAGTTAAATAAGAACATGACCTAATTCTGTATTATTGAGTTTTTCTTAAGTGATTGCCATTTTAGTACATTGTCATGTACAATATTGTCAATGTTTCTGATAAATGTAGTTGTTTTTATGTTTTCACTTTAAACTGTGGTCTACATTCTCTTCCACTCCTTATCTTCCAAACACTTTCTGCATAGGTATATTAATTAGTCAATGGATCTGGCAGTCCCATAACTAGAGTTCTGTTGGAGCCAGAGAAAAATTTAGACATACCCCTTCCCCCCATACGTGTATCCTGCTGGATAGAGTGTCTGGTAGCCTCTATAAAAATAATGCAATTACAATATATAAATCTCTTAGAAAATCTCAGCAATAACATCATTTTCTAAGTTGTGGGCAAAAATTTTGTTTTTCACCGTTTGCTGCTTCACTGTTTTTGATGTTTGTCAAATGTTAGTATGGTTACTGAAGTACAATTATAAGCCTTGCATAAATTTTAAAACTTTTATTGACAAATATACCAAAATTAATGCAAAGACACAATATTTACAGTGTTGATCTTTATTTTTCAAGATTTATGCAATTCTTTATGACATGCTGTATATCAACTTTTGGGCCAAATCGTGATTGATGAAAACCCATTCATGCCTAATTAGTGTTTGGAGTTATTCACAATTTCTTTGTTTTTGTTTGTCCACCTGCCTTTTGAGGATTGACAACATGTTCTGAACAGGATTTAGATTTGGGTAGTTTCCTGTGAAGGATGAAAATTTTCAATGTTTTCTTCACCAAGTCACTTAGTTATCAAGTTTATGTTGTGTCATTGTGCTCCATCATGCTGGGAAAAGCATAGTTATTCACCAAATAGCTCTTGCATCATTGGGAGAAATTACTCATGTAGAACCTTTAGATATCATTCTTCACTAATGGTAGTGTTTTTAGGCAAAATTTAGAGTGAGCCCACTCCCTTGAAAAAAAAACAACCCCATACATGATTGGTCTCAGGATGCATTATTGTTAGCATGATACCGATTGTAGCACTTACCTTTTCTCCTCCAGACAAGTGTGCTTTCAGATGTCCCAAACAGCCTGCACCCTACAATAGATTGGTACTCGGACAACATTGAAAATAATTCCCATACTCAAGAAGGCAGCTCCTATGATTTGCCAACAACATGACCCCCACAATAACTTTAAGCTATTGTTGAACATACTCCTGCAATAGCAGTTGCAGCATCACCTAGTTTCAAGCTGATTTTAGAAGAAGCAGATCCACCATTGGAAGATCTTTTGGCTGACCGTTGGTTATGCTCTTAATTGCCAACACAATCTCTAGGACCTGCTGACCATCACCATCCTAGACCTGAAAGGCGGGAAATGTCAAGAGCTTCTTTCCCCTTGCCACACTCCCACCCGCTTGCTTATCAATCTAGATTTGCCCTGACTCGGAGTACCAGTGCTACCTCAGTTGCCACTGCCCCTACCAACAAGGCTGACAGAGCCATTGATACAACTAGGCATTTGAGTCACGGCTTTCATCTCCTTTGGTTAAATTTCTTCTAAGTACAAAGGTTTATGTTCAGCTTATCCAGTAAGTCAACTTTTTAAGTTGCTGTTGTGAAATATCTTACAGATTCCCTGGATAAACAATAACAACTGTTATATCATAGGATAAGGAGGACAGTACAGAACACTGACTCAAACTTTCAGTGTCTTTTTCAGAAGTAACATCATCCCATCATCCTGCTATAAGAGATGAGCTATATATTCCATAACACCCATCACTTCCTCACTACTAATAATATGCTTGTCAGAGGCCAACATGGTCAATTGGGCCCTGTGTTCAGTAGTACTACTGCCTAGAGGGCTGGTGTCAATGGTGGTTGTGCTACTGCTGCTTGCAGCTCCCACCTTCTTAACTTTGGTATTTTTTTCCTCCATTATGTTGTCTGTTCTCATTGCCACTTTTTCTTTTACCATATATTTTGTACAATATTCACTTTTATCAATTATTTCAACTTTGTCATAAAGGACCTCAAAGGAAATGCAAAGTAGGTAGGTATAAGTTCAGAAAGCCAACTGCTGCAACAGGCTGTAGTACCGTATTTGGTGTGATCGGGTGCCAAATTGGACTAGCTAAACAGATGTGCAAAAATAGACATGCAAATATATATTATGGATTTATTTTATAATTTTTTGCTTTGCTATTTGTTTTTAACAAAATTCTCTCCTTCCCAAAAACGATATCACTAGAAAGGCAAGGTAAGCTTGTACATGTCGAATAAGCCATCAACTGCAACAGACTGTTGAATTAGTCTGACATGTATGGGTGTCAAATTGAACTAGTACTACAAGTGTGTAAACACAGATACTGTATGCACATTTAATTTTCTCGATTTATTTATTTTTTTGCTATTTTTTAAAAAACAATTCTCCCCCCTTAGGCTACTTTCACACATCAGGTTTTTTCCATCAGGCACAATCCGGAAAAAAACGGGTAAAACGGATCCAGTACCGCATCCGTTTTATCCCCATAGATTTGCATTGTTACCGGATTGTGCCTGATGACTTTGCGTTGCATCCGGTTTTTCCGGATGCGGCAAAATTAATTAATGCGGCGATGGAACGTTTCATGTAACGTTTTTGGCCCCTTAAAAAAAACGCATCGCGCCGCAGCCGGCGCAATACGGCGTGTTTTACGATGGAAGCCTATGGACGCCGGATCCGGCGTAAGGCGGCAAAAATCAGATGCGGCTGCCGGATCCGTTTTTGAAAACTGAGCATGCTCCAATGTTTTGAAAAAACGGATCCAGCAAAAAAACTGACATAACGGATGCAAAAACGGATGCAAAACGGATCCATTCTTTTACGCATCCGGCATAACGGATCCGTTAAAAAACGGATCCGGTGGATACGGTTTTTACATATTTTTTGCCGGATCCGTTGGATCAGGAAAAAAAGGATTGTGCCTGAATGCAGAAAACTGATGTGTGAAAGTAGCCTTACCAAAGAGGGTGGATGTAACAAGAAAGGCTAGGTAAGTGCATGTCCAAACAACCAGTAATTTTCTGCAACATTCCCTTGCATTGATATGGCATTAATTGGGGTCATTAAAACAGGTGTGTGATATAGATATGCAGTTACATGTCTGGATTTTTACTTTAATTAATTTTTTTCAACTTATTTTATTTCCTTTTTGTTTTTACAAACTTTTTGACAACATTTTCCCATCTTCCTTTAGCAAGAAATAATAGGTATGTAGCTACATGTCTGTATTGGTGTGTTATCTATGGTAGTCAAATTGGACTAGTAAAACAAGTGTTCAGGAACAGACATGCACAATTAAATGTCTCTTTTTTTATAATTTATATATTTTTTTTAAAACAAGTCTTTCCCTCTTCTAAAAAAGTTCATGGCAAGAAATGTCAGGTAGATGGGTATTCATTCAAAATGCCTGCCACTGCTAGAGGTGACTACATTGGTGGAGTGTGTATGGATGTGAAATTTCAATAATAACGTAGGTGTTAGAAAATCTTTGTGACATGCACACCACTTTTTGAGTCAGACACTTGCAGTTAAATTCCCGTTTCTTTGTTTTGCTGCTTTATATTTATTTTTTTTTATTTTGCATTTTTAAAATAATTATTTCCACTACACAAGAAAGGATTGCACAATAAATGCAAAAATCTGTATAGTTACACACTTGTGACAAGCACACTTTCTCTGACTAACAATAAGTTGAGATTTTTTTCTTTGAAAATTAATTGTGTTGTCTTGCCTCTTTCTAGTGCATGAAGAATTAAGAAAAAATGTGTAATTCAAATGATAAGCGGTATGTGCTTCCATGTGAATTTTACTCAAGTGAAGGAGTGGAGGGGGATTTCTGTCATAAGATATAACACAGCATGTTATGAATGAGACAAGTTGTGAAATCACGTCCCCGTAGTTGCCCTGTCCCTGCCCAGTGCTGCCTATTTTGGCAACACTGGGCAACGCTACAGTGAAAACACCAAAAATCACAGAATTTTTGTGCCACTCAGAGTTGCTCAAAAATGTTGCGATTTTTCAAAGCCTTCTATGCCAGCTTTCAGTTTGAAAAGTTTTGATGACTTTGGACCTTTATGCTATGTTTAAAATAGTTGGTTTGTGGGAATCATGCAAAAATGCCAAAAATATCTGGGAAAAAATGTACGCAGGTCACTTGTGGTTATATATTACTGATAATAAAGCCTTTGCTTTCTCAAGGAGATATGAGCAAATCTTCAGAGAAAGTATCAAGTGTTAAGTAATAACTACTTTTCTAAAGAGTGGTGAGAGCAGCATTAACAATATAGTATGGGGGTTTTCCGACATTCCCTCAAGTCAACGACTGATCATTTTGCTCTCCCTGGCAAGATGTCTGTCATGGAGAACATAAGAGCATTCAGCATAGCCAAGCTTCACCATGTATGGCGGAGTCAGGAGAGATAGCTGTTGGACTAATCATTTGAGTAGCATTTTAAAATTCAATAAACATGATCCATATGAAAACTGTTCCAGAAAAGATCACTACAGTAATCAACATATTTCGACCACGTACTTGTCCCTGATTTGTGAGAAACATGTTGGGTACTGCAGTGCTATTTTCTGCATCACTTTTTATATACAGTATATCATGTTTTCTGAATCTCAAAATGCTACTGAAATAAAATAGTGAAAACGTTTCATCTGTATTAATTGGTCTTGTATCTACTGTTCACGGTTATAAGGAAGAGCTGTCCATACTGCAGATCAAACTAAGTCTCTGGAGGAGGTGAGCAGGTTTCCCTTTGACTGTTTCTGGACTGGAATAATCCCTGATCTATCCATCCTCATTCTCTGTTAATAATTTTGTATGTGGCTCCTCCCGTTACTATTTATACTGCATATAATGTGGTAACTGAGGCATATTCCATGCCTTAAACTAGATGCAAATTGTCTCTTCAGTGAGGAAGTAGAAAAACTCTAGTGCCACCTATTGGAGGTAGCAATCCTAAAAGTTAACAGTAACCCTTTAATGAGCCTTGTCATATTACTTAAGATTTATGCCAGATCAGAACCTTAATTTGCAGACACGGTGTTTTGGAATGGTTGTCCCTCGTCAGTGCAAAGTATGAGATCTGATCTGGGTGTATGAGAAGCTAACACGGGGTAAAAAAGGAAAGCTATTCTGCTTGCGGAGACTGACACACAATTCCATCTTACCAGTGGGAAGGAGACTTTAAGTCGCAATGCTGCTCTGGGAAAAGAGATGTACATGTCACCTTTGGCCAAAAAACGGAATTGGCCGGATTCTTCAGAACTGGCTTTGTGCATGGGGGCCATGGTAGAGTAACATGTGCCAAATAGTGATGACTGAACTGCTCGGTGCTCGGGAGCCCAGTACACTTTTACAGAGAATAATGGAAATCAATGGGGATCACAAGCAATTTTTCGAAAGAATTTCTGGAGAGTTTCCTCTCATACTCTAATGTATGTATATATCGTGCGATATGTCGTCGGGGTCACGGAATTCGTGACGCACATCCAGCATTGTTAGAGATGTCGTACCATGTGACACCTCCGAACGACTGTGAACGAGCAAAAATACTCACCTTATCGTTGCTCGTTGACACGTCGTTCATTTTCAAAATGTCGGTCCTCCTTCTGTGCTCTGGTTGTTCATCGTTCCCGAGGCAGCACACATCGCTCCATGTGACACCCCGGGAACGACAAACACAGCTTACTTGCGTCCCACCGGCAATGTGGAAGGAAGGAGGTGTGCGGGATGTTACGTCCCGCTCATCTCCGCCCCTCCACTTCTATTAGGCGGCCACTTTGTGATGTCGCTGTGACGCCGGACATCCCTTTCCCTTCAGGAAGAGGATGTTTGCCGCCCACAGTGAGGTTGTGCGGGAGGTAAGTACATGTGACAGCGGTTACCGACTTTGTGCGCCACCGGCAATGAATTGCCCATGAAGCACAAACGATGGGGGGGCGGGTGCGATCGCTCATGCGATAGCACGATATATCGTCCCGTGTGATGCCGGCATAAGGACATACTGATAGGGAATTTAGATTGTGAGCCCCAATGCGGACAGCGATGCTGAAATCTGAAGGCGCTATAAGTGAATAAAATTAATAAATAAATAGTATTAAATGGAATTGAATATTGTTATCTAACAGTCATGTCTTCAAATAATAAGTGCTAAAGCTAAATACATAACTGAACATCAGTAAGGTTTTCCATATATTGAATAAAAAGCATAATTCAGTCTCTTCAGAGTAAAGAAAGGAAACCTTTTTCTAATTCCTAAAAATGTATATCTCTTAAGGCCCCTTTACACACTGAGACTTTCTAGCGATCCCACCAGCGATCCCAACCTGGCCGGGATCGCTACAAAGTCTCTGGTGAGTCGCTGGTGAGCTGTCAAACAGCCAGACCTGGCCAACGACGCAACAGCGATCCGGACCTGCAGAACGACCTAGCTAGTCATTGGGGATGTTGTAAAGCAGCTTTTTGAAAGGGAAGTTGCTAACGAAGTCGCTGTAAAGTCCCCTTTACACACTGAGACTTTCTAGCGATCATGCTGCACAGTGGGAAACAAAGAACCAAAGAATGGTCCTGAACGATTTGTAGCGATCAGCAACTTCACAGCAGGGGCCAGGTCGCTGATGTGTTTCACACACTGCAATGTCGCTGGGGAGGTCGCTATTACATCACAAAACCGGTGATGTTACAGCGATGTCGTTTGCGATGTTGCAGTGTGTAAAGCCACCTTTAGATAGATGCTTATAAACAGGTGTGAACAAATCCCTACAAGGATAGATCTGTATACGTTTTTTATGTTTGATTATCTCCTGTACCGTACATTATTGACATTTATGGCAAAAGCTGAAAAGTAAATATTTCTTTCCTGAAGAAACAAAGTAAATCATTAGCACTTAATTTCCATTGATATCAGCCTTGTTTTGCAACTGCTTGTAGGCAGAAAAGTTGCCTAAAAATAAACAAACTGTTCTTTTGACTATGCTCAAGTGAAATCATTTAAAAAATCCTAAACAGAATGTGAGACTGGAATACAATCTAATTTCTTCCAGACTGCAGAAGCTTTGATGTCTATATTCTCCATCCTATTTGGCGCACAGACTGTTTTCTAGTTTTGTGCAAGCATTAAAAATAAATTAAAATATGCTTTTCCTATATTTAAACATATCCATAGAAATGTATGCATAAATTACTTAAAATAAAAAAGTGAGCATCTCGCCTTAGGTAGTGGTCTAAGTTGTCTCTCCGGGGGGGGCATCATTTTTCTGTCCCACAGGGGTAGGAATCAGACATTCTCCGAACCAGGTGTTAAACTGAGAACCTGCTTGGAGAATGGATAGATGCCAGATCACTGTATTTAGACTAGAATACAGTTGAAGATATATGAGAACTTCAGGGGTTGAGACATTGTTGAGCAGTGTGATTAAATCAACTGATCATACTGTTCACGCTATTGCTGTGCCACAGACGTGGTGAAGATGGTGGGAAGATTAGCACTTTGTGGTGAAACTTATATTGTAATTGGTTAATGTAAGGACAAAGTATAGTGGGTAAATAATATGCAAGGGAGAGGGGCATAGTTTAAAGAGTAGTGTGGAAGGGGATTGTGAATAGGGGTCACAGTTTGTAGAGGGTACGTTTGTGTGGCAGTGTAGACAAAGGGATAGCATGAGGAGGGACAGTTTGAGGGGACAATGGGAAATGTGGGTAAATGGGGTACAGTATGCAGAGAGGTTAATGTGAGGAGTGGCAACAAGGGGGGTACAATGTGAAGACACATTGTGAAGAAGGTCAGTGTGGCGTCGTGATCGATGTGTAGGGAAGCAGTGGAGAGGGGAAAGTGTGAAGTGGGGATGGTGTGTAGGTTATAGTTCATTAGAATAAACAGTATGGCAGCTGTGGTTTATAAGAGCAGACAGAATGGTAGTTACAGTTCATAAGGATGGATAGAATGGCAGTAATAGTTCATAAGGGCACTTTGTTAGGATATGCTGCAGAAGACAAGAGAAGAGAGAAGTCCGCACAGACGAGCTACAGATTTGAAAAGTCATCATGGCATCTGCACAAGATGGAGAAGAAAAGAAAAAAGAGCAACTCCAATCAGAGAAGATATAATTTGTGTAATGGATGTAAATGTTTATTTGTGATATTGACTGTGTCTAATAAGATCTGTGACTGTATTTATTCACTTGGATTTATGTATTGATGTTGGTTTTGATGATGTATTTATGTAATTAAAATGGTTCTGTTGTTGCATTCATCTAGTGGTGATGCTTCTGGTGATGTAATCATGTGCTAATGATAATTATTGTGCTACTTTCATATACTGATGGTGATTCTAGTGATGTCTACTTGTACTGATGATGGTTCTGATAATGCAGGCTTGTACTGAGTGTGGCTCTGATAATGCATTTATTTACTGATAGTGGTTTTGGTGATTTATGAATGTACTAATGATGGATCTGGTGTTCTATCCTGTACTGATGGTGGTTATGGTGCTCTATTAATATACTTAATGGTAATGTATTTATGCACTGAGATGTTTCTGGTACTGTATTCATGTACTAATAGTGGTTGTCATGATGTATTCACGTAAATAAATGGTTCTGGTGTTGTATTCATATAGTGATGATGGTTCCGGTGATGTAATTATGTGCTGTGATGATTCTGATGCTGCATTCATGTATTGATGGTGATTCTAGTGATGGCTTCATTTGTTGATGCTGGTTTTGGTGATGTAGTCTTGTATAGAGATGAGCGAACCGGCCGTGGTTCGACTCGAGTTCGGTTCGCCGAACGGAGGTCTCGTTCGAGTTCGGTTCGGTGAACCGGTTCGGCGAACCACTCGAACCCCATAGAAAACAATGGCAGGCAATCACAAACACATAAAAACACCTAGAAATCACCCTCAAAGGTGTCCAAAAGGTGACAAACAACTCACAACACAAACACATGGGAAAGTGACAAGAACAAATTCAAAAGCGAAAACAAAACAGCATTACAAGGAAAAGAGGATGAGACACAGATATAGGCATGGCATGCCCTTCTAAAATCATGTAAAACACCGCAAGGTGACTTCAAGCGGAGTCTCCCTTTTTTCCAAACATTGGGCCACACACACACCCCATCAGTGGCAGCACTTGTGCCCTAGTTGTACACTTCACAGCTAGATTTGCATCAAGCACATTCAAAAATACACCATCCTTCACCGTCCCCAGGATGGCACCGGGGTATGTGGCAAAGTCTTTGCTGATCCCAGATCTGTTCATCTTGGATCATTTTAAAAAACACAGCAAGCAAGGGTTACTCCAAGCGGAGTCTCCCTTTTTTCCAAAAATTGGGCCACACACACACCCCATCAGTGGCAGCACTT
This sequence comes from Anomaloglossus baeobatrachus, assembly GCF_048569485.1. NCBI lineage: Eukaryota > Metazoa > Chordata > Amphibia > Anura > Aromobatidae > Anomaloglossus > Anomaloglossus baeobatrachus. The sequence continues at coordinate 506,827,492 of NC_134354.1, read as the reverse complement.
GGGCCCCAGTTGTACACTTCACAGGTACATTTGCATCAAGCACATTCCAAATCCACAAGCATTTACTCTCCCCAGGATGACACAGGGGTAGTAAATTCCTTGTGGATCCATGACTTGTTCATTTTGATGAACTTTAGTCAGTCCACATTGTCACTGGACAGACGCGTGCGCTTATCTGTCAGCACACACCCAGCAGCACTGAAGACACGTTCAGAGACAACGCTGGCAGCTGGATACGACGAAATCTCCAAGGCGTAGGTGCAGAGCTCTGGTCATTTTTTAAGATTTGAAGCTCAAAATGAGCAAGGCTCCATTTGCAAAGTAATGGCATCGATGTTCTTTTGGAGATACTCCTGTACCATCCTCTCCAGCCGTTGACTATGTGTCATACTTGTTGTCTCTGGTGGCCTTGCAAAGGAGGGTCTAAAAAAATTATGAAAAGATTCAATAAAATTGCTGTTACCAGCACCAAATACGGTGCTACTGGTACGGGTAGACTGTTGAAGATGACGAGACCATCCCATGTTTGTCAAGTTACAACTGGGAGATTCACTCCCTGCACCTACACAGTTGTTTGGTGGAAAAGCCGAGCTAAGATCGAGTAACAGGTTCTGCTGATACTCCTGCATACGTGCGTCCCTTTCTAAGGCTGGAATTATGTCACAAAATTTGGACTTGTACCGGGGGTCTAATAGTGTGGCAAGCCAGTAGTCATCATCACTTCTAATTTTGACAATACGAGGGTAATGTTGGAGGTAGTGCACCAAGAAGGCACTCATGGACCAAGTCCACGCTGTGTTTGTGGCATAGAGGTGCTAACCGTTCTTTCTTTCTCTGACATCTCCCCCCAACCTCTTTCAACTGAAATTTGACCAAAGTCTCCCTCATCCGCTGAGTCTTCCATGTCCATGGACAGTTCATCATCCATTTCTTCATGTTCTCCTGCACCTTCCTCAACATTTTGCCTGCTACCATGTGCCCTTGTTGATCCCTGTCCCCCATGGTCCCATGCCTGCCGCGTTGGTGATGATGAACGTCTGGACCTTGGTGATGTTGTTGTGTCTTGCGCATATGAATCCTCCTGTAGTTCCTCCCCTTCCTGTTGTCCCACCCCCTGACTCCGAATAGTGTTTAGCGTGTGCTCCAGCATGTAAATGACTGGAATTGTCATGCTGATAAAGGCATTGTCAGCGTTAAACATATTCATCGCCATGTCGAAACTGTGCAGGAGGGTGCATAGGTCCTTGATCTGAGACCACTCCATCAGGGTGATCTTCCCCACCACTGCATCTCGTTGGCCCAGGCTATACGTCATGACGTATTGCACCAGGGCTCGACGGTGCTGCCACAGTCTCTGTAACATGTGGAGAGTCGAATTCCAGCATGTCGGCACATCGCATTTCAGGCGATGAACCGGCAGGCCGAAAGACTTCTGGAGCAATGCAAGTCGCTCAGCAGCGGTGGTTGAACGGCGGAAGAGAGCAGACAGTTTTCGTGCCCTGTTCAAAAGGCCATCTAGGCCAGGATACTGTGTTAAAAATTGCTGGACAACAAGGTTCAACACGTGAGCCATACAAGGCACGTGTGTTACCTTGCCCAGGCGAAGGGCCGCACCCAGATTTGCAGCATTGTCGCACACGGCCTTACCAGGCTGCAGGTTGAGTGGAGACAACCATTTATTAAACTCAGTCTCCAGAGCTGCCCACAACTCAGCCGCTGTGTGACTCTAATTTCCAAGACATTTCAAGCTAAAGACCGCCTGATGCCGTTGTGCTCTGCTGCCAGCATAGTAATGAGGGGTGCGTGATTCCTTCTGCGCAGTTAGAACACTGGTGGCCTGACCAGGCAGGCTTGGGGCGGAGGTGGAGGACCCAGACGAGGTGGAGGAGGCAGAAGCAGTGGCGGAACTTGGACAGACAGAGGATTGACACACAAGTCGTGGGGACGGCAAGACTTGTGCAGCAGACCCTTCACCATCTATTACCATAGTTACCCAGTGCCCAGTCAGCGACATGTAACATCCCTGTCCATGCTTACTGGTCCAAGTATCGGTGGTGAAATGCACCCGTTGACACACAGAGTTTCTCAACGAAGCAGTGATGTTGTGTGCGACATGCTGGTGTAGCGCAGGCACACCTTTTTTAGAGAAGTAGTGGCGACTGGGCATCTGGTACTGGGGCACAGCGACAGACATAAGGTCTCTAAAATCCTGTGTGTCCACCAGGCGGAAAGGCAGCATTTCGGTAGCCAAGAGCTTACAGAGGGATAAAGTCAACCTCTTAGCTTTGTCATGGGTCGCATGAAATGGCCTTTTATTTGTCCACATCTGAGGGACAGAGATCTGGCTGCTGTGTGTAGACAGTGTTGAGTAGGGTGTCCCTGGAAAAATGCAGGTTTGTGAGGAAAGTGCAGGCGTAGACATGATGTTGCCTTCATCCAACGTTGGTGCTATCGATGTCTGAGAGAGCTGTACACACGCACTTGTTTCCCTTTCCAAACCAACTGACGACCTACCAAGCAAACTGCCTGTTGCGGTTACAGTGGTGGAAGTTGTGCGTGGAAAACCAGGTGTGACAGCTGTCCCCACAGTCCTAGAAGATGAAGAGCGCACGGATGCACTGGAAGGGGCAGACGGTGGATGGTTCACTCCGCTAGGCCGCATTGCAGCACAGTGAGCTTCCCACTGGGACATATGATATTTATTCATGTGACGATTCATGGAAGAAGTTGTCAAACTGCTGAGGTTTTGCCCTCTACTAACAGAATCACGACAAATTTTACAGATCACATAATTTGGGCGATCTTTTGCTATGTCAAAAAAGGACCAGGCTAGGCAAGGCTTAGAGGGCATGCGACCTGCTGAGCCCCCCCGACTAGTGTTCAGAGGCAGAGTGGTGGCTGAGGATGCAGTTGTAGACGTGCTGCCAGTGCTCCGACTCTGTCCAGGAAGGCGCAAGGTAACTTCGTCGTCGGTTGCATCCTCCTCCACCGCCTCTGTTGACCTCCTCGAGTACCTGACTGTGGGTTGACAGTAGATGGGATCTAGAACTTCCTCATCAATTGTTGTGTTTGCACTCCCCTCACTCTCAGACCGAGCCTCTTCTTGCCCTGACAGAATATTTAAGTTGTCATCCCAATCTGGTATCTGCGTCTCATCGTCATCAGTATGTTCCTCATTGTCTATAACAACAGGTGTTACAGTTTGTGAAAAAGGGTCAACATTATGCTCAGAAACTTGGTCCTCACGGCCTGATTCAGAGTCACAAAGGTTCTGGGCATCACTGCAGACCATTTGCTGGTCTGTACTCACTGTAGCTTGGGAGCAGACCTCTGATTCCCAGGCTATAGTGTGACTGAACAGCTCTGCAGACTCAGCCATCTCAGTTCCACCATACTGTGCAGGGCGGATGGAGACTTCAGAGCTGGTAGAAAGCAAGTGTGATTGGGATGACAACTCAGAGGACTGGTGTTTTTTGGATGCGGTAGTTGAGGTGGCGGAGAGGGCACTTGTTGGACCACTTGAGATCCATTCAAGCATTTTCCTTTTTTGGCCATCATCTACCTTTGTTCCAGTTGTTCGTGTCCGTAAAAAAGAGAGCACATCGGATTCTCCACGGTAAGTAGTAGACATCTTACTTTTGCTGGAAGATGGTCTATCTTCAGCAGATGTTAATGGAGCTTTGCCACCTTCCCCACGGACAAACCCTTTTTTTCCTTTTCCAACACGCCTCTTCCCCTTTCCACCAGCATCTGTCATTTTGCCACTCATTTTGATTGCGACAAGATTGTGCACTTAAAATGTGGTAGTAAAAATTGAGAGGTGGTGTAGATTGCAGCGGTGGTCTAGCTTTATTAACAGCAGAATAAACAACAATAATTATCCCTGACAATGCAACTACGGCCCTTAAACTGGCAGCATAGTTTGCTAGTATAATGGCTTAGTAACAGTTTCAGTGTGCAATGCAGAGATGCTGCAAATAGATTTGCACTAGTGGGACACTAATGGAAGTCCAACAGCCACTTTTAGGATGCCACTAAGTTTCCTCAGTGTTTGCTAGTATAATAGTAGGGAGAGAAGCTCCGCGTCACTGATAAGTAGGTGCTCTAAGGTAAAAAATATACATAGAAAGAAGATAACCCCGGCACACTACAACTCCCAGAAAAAGGCAAAATGCAATAAAAAAGTATGCAATATTTTTTATTAATACACCAGTTTCTTGAATGTCTTTTCAGAAAAAATGAATATGGTCCAACATACATTGACGTTGCGGCCACAGGCCTTCGTCAACATGGACTATTATCATGCAAAATCAAATGTATGTTGACATTCAGCTAAGAGGCAGTGGAATAGGTAAGCTGTAACAGCTGGTGTGCAGGAGACTTTACACAGAACACACGTCCAGCGGCGGTTTGGTCCTGGCTACTTGCACCTCCGGTTCTACCGGCTTCATTTTTCCCTTTTCTGCCGGACATCATAGAATAGTCATACTGTCACAGCACATGCAGGCCTGCTCACCAGCTGTTACAGCTTACCTATTCCACTGCCTCTTAGCAGTTCCTTCCATTTGAAGCTAGGACTCAATTCAAGCGGCATTTTATGGTTATCCCTTTATGTTATGTGACCAAGTGCACGCTGATCCTTTGTGACACCGTACATATAGGTCTGATCCCATAGCACCATTCACTGTAATATTCAGCATAGAATCCTTGTGCTAGCACTGAGTGCCCTTGACGCATTATACTGTCTCACCTGATGGTATGCATACTAGCGCAGTGAAATGCATATGAGACTTCGTTCATTCCCATGACTACTAGCCTCTTAGCTGAATGTCTACATGCATTTGATTTTGCATGATAATAGTCCATGTTGACGAAGGCCTGTGGCCGAAACGTCCATGTATGTTGGACCATATTCATTTTTTCTGAAAAGACATTCAAGAAACTGGTGTATTAATAAAAAATATTGCATACTTTTTTATTGCATTTTGCCTTTTTCTGGGAGTTGTAGTGCGCCGGGGTTATCTTCTTTCTTTGCTAGTATAATGGCTTAGTAACAATGAGTTTGAGTGTGCAATGCAGTGGTGCTGCAAATAGCTTTGCACCAGTGGGACAATAATGAAGTCCAACAGCCACTTTTAGGATGCCACTAAGTTTCCTCAGTGTTTGCTAGTATAATGGCTTAGTAACAATGAGTTTGAGTGTGCAATGCAGAGGTTCTGCAAATAGATTTGCACTAGTGGGACACTAATGGAAGTCCAACAGCCACTTTAAGGGTAAGTTCACACAGTGCATTTTTCGCGGAGTTTTTGCGCGTTTTTCGGGTGCGTTTTTGGCCTCAAAACTGCATGACTTTGCTTCCCCAGCAAAGTCTATGAGTTTTCAAATTTGCTGTCCGCACACAACTGTTTTTTTAAGCTGCGTTTTTGAGCTTGAAAAAAAAAATGGACATGTCAATTCTTTCCTGCGTTTTTCTGCGTTTTCCCCCCATGCAATGCATTGGAAAAACGCAGCAAAACGCAAAGATCAAAAACGCAGAAAAACGCAGCCAAAAACGCACCAAATCGCAGTAAAAACGCATGCGTTTTTTTACGTGTTTTTTCGACGCAGGTGCGTTATTGTGCGTTTTTAGCGGCCAAAAACACAGCGTCAAAAAAACGCAGTGTGCGAACTTAGCCTTAGGATGCCACTAAGTTTCCTCAGTGTTTGCTAGTATAATGGCTTAGTAGCAATGAGTTTGAGTGTGCAATGCAGTGGTTCTGCAAATAGATTTGCACCAGTGGGACAATAATGAAGTCCAACAGCCACTTTTAGGATGGCACTAAGTTTCCTCAGTGTTTGCTAGTATAATGGCTTAGTAACAATGAGTTTGAGTGTGCAATGCAGTGGTGCTGTAAATAGATTTGCACTAGTGGGACAACAATGAAGTCCAACAGCCACTTTTAGGATGCCACTAAGTTTCCTCAGTGTTTGCTAGTATAATCTTTTAGTAACAATGAGTTTGAGTGTGCAATGCAGTGGTGCTGTAAATAGCTTTGCACCAGTGGGACAATAATGAAGTCCAACAGCCACTTTTAAGATGCCACTAAGTTTCCTCAGTGTTTGCTAGTATAATGGCTTAGTAACAATGAGTTTGAGTGTGCAATGCAGTGGTGCTGTAAATAGCTTTGCACCAGTGGGACAATAATGAAGTCCAACAGCCACTTTTAGGATGCCACTAAGTTTCCTCAGTGTTTGCTAGTATAATGGCTTAGTAACAATGAGTTTGAGTGTGCAATGCAGTGGTGCTGTAAATAGCTTTGCACCAGTGGGACAATAATGAAGTCCAACAGCCACTTTTAGGATGCCACTAAGTTTCCTCAGTGTTTGCTAGTATAATGGCTTAGTAACAATGAGTTTGAGTGTGCAATGCAGATTTTCTGCAAATAGACTTGCACTAGTGGGACACTAATGGAAGTCCAACAGCCACTTTTAGGATGCCACTAAGTTTCCTCAGTGTTTGCTAGTATAATGGCTTAGTAACAATGAGCTTGAGTGTGCAAAGGGCAGGAGGGTACAGTGGCAGGGTTGTGGGTCTGGGTAGAGGAAAGGAAGCCTCACTTTCTATCCCTCCTAATGGGGAAATGCAGCAAGGAAATCCCTGAGCTTAGCTATACAGACGCTGTTATCTTGTGTAGCTGTTAAAATCTGTTTTCACAGACCTGACTGTCACTTATGGCTCTGAGCCTGCTGGTATTAGCCCTTACAAGGGCTAATATAAACTTCTATCCCTATTCTGTATAGCGCTGTGTGTAGAGCGTACACAGCAGTATCGGAGACAGGAGCTACGCCAGCGGTGGCTGACATCCAGACGCAGAAGGCAGATAATGGCGTCCAGACGGGCAGATGCCCATATTTATAATGCAGGGACATGTGACATGGACATCCTATCACACATGCCATTGCTTCTCTGGCTAAAAGTCCACTTAGCTATGTGTGTGTCTGGGATTAGCTGACATGCTGGCCCGCCCCACTACACGCGCGCGCTTAGGGAAGGAAGACAAGGAAAAAAAAAAAAATGGCGATCGCCATTATCCCAGCAGCAGTGATCTGAATGCGCTGTTCCCGCACACTATACGCTGAAATTTCATAATAGTGTGAGTCACAGAGTGACTTACACTATTACAGCGGAAAGCCAGCTAGTAATTAGCTTGGCTTTTTGCTGCTAGAACCGTTCTCGAAAGTAACTAGAACTATCGAGCTTTAGCAAAAAGCTCGAGTTCTAGTTCGATCTAGAACAGCCCCTAAAATCACTCGAACCGCAGACTGGAGAACCACGAACCGCGAACCGCGCTCAACTCTAGTCTTGTACTGATTATGGCTTTGATTATGTATTTATTTACTTATAGTGATTTTGGTGATATATTCATGTACTGATGTTGGTGTTGATGTATCCTCTACTGATGATGGTTTTGTAGTGTATTTATGTAATGTTGTTGGTTCTGCTTCTGTATTCATGTAATGATGTTTGTGCTGGTGGTATAATCATGTATTGATTGTGATTCTTTTACTGTTAATTATTCTGGTCTTATTATCATGTATTGATGATGGTTTTGTTGATATATTCATGTAATGATGATGTTTGTGGTGAGGCATTCATGTACTGATGATGGTTCTGGTGTTATATTCAAGATTCTAGGATGATTCCCATGATATATTCCTGTCCTGATGATGGTTCTGATGATGTATTCATGTACTGATGATGGTTCTGGTTATGTACTAATATACTGAAGATAGTTTTGGTATTGTATTTGTGTACTGATTCTGGTTTTGGTGATGTATTTCTGTAGTGGTGATGGTTCTGGGGCTGTATTTATGTACTAATGGGAAAGTCCAGAAATGAATGCAGCACATCTGAAAAATATTCAACTTTACTTTCCAATAATTAAAAACATGGCAATGGAAAGATGGCATGTCAAAAATCTTGATTATTTAGAGGAGAAAAATACCTTATAAGACCATAATAGTTGCCACTATTCAAGGCAAATACCTCTTACTCATGGTTATAAACATGGTTCATAACCATGAGTAAAAGACGTTCACCTCAAAACACATCAAATATTATGTCTTGTTTGAGATTTTTCTCCTCTAAATAATCAAGACTTTTTAAAATGCCATCCCTCTACTGGTATGTATTAAGTTGAATATTTTTTAGAAGTGCTGCATTTTTATTTCTGGCCCTTCCCATTTTGTGGTCTATTTTGATCCCTGCACTATCCAACAGACAGGTGAGCTGGTTGATAGTTTCTTGCACTCATGTACTAATGGTGGTTCTAGTGAGGTTTTCAAAACATAAATCCATGACAGAATTGCATTTATTCACTACAAACCTATATTGCACCGTGGTGCCATCTCAACTCTCCTCTTAGGCAGAAAATTTAGGATCGACCCTGCTGCTTACATACAAAGTGTCAGACTGATAATTGTTTAAATGCAAACTGTAGTTTGATAAATAAATATGATTTGTACACTTACAGAGTTATTAGCATTTTAGCAGTTTTGTTATGGCAGGCATTCTGCAAAAATGGAATTGCAACAATATTGGACATCTGTTTTGAAGAATATTAGCAACATCTAATAGCAAAATTGTAACACTAAAAACGGGTTTAATTAAATTACTATTGATAAGAATAATAATGATAAAAAAATTGTATTTTTTTTTATAAATAAATGTTCTATTTCTTATTCTTATTTAAAGAGAACTTTCTCTAGCAAACCTGAGGGACTGCAGGGTTGGATCACACACCCTATTGTCCCAAAATTCTTGTTTTTTTCCATATGCAAATTAGGCATGCCAGTGCACTGGTGGGTGTATTACGCATAGATTATACTGTATCTTCTGACTTCTAGCAGTCTAAAATGTACCAAATTTATTAAGAAATGTACCAAACATCGTTTTTTTGTGTGATCTTCTCTGCTTCCCTCCCCCATGTTCAGATAAGAACAGTGTTTTTAAATACTGTCTGAGCATTAGGAATGGAAGCAGGAAAGCAAACAATCAAATACCGATTTTTGGTACAGCTGTATTTCAAGTCGGATACTTTAAGTGCATGAACCAAAGGCAGTTAAAAGAACACTCTCTACATGGAGTTTGGAAAATCACATTATGGAGTATATTACAAAAATTCATAACTCTGCGAAGGCTAATAGAAAAAAATACATAATTAAAAAGTTACTCTCTACCCTTAGAAGGCAGTGATGAGTTAAAAAATATTCTTGGAGAACACTTTTAATTTCATTAGTGATATGTGATGGCAGTGGAAAACTTCCAAGCATGAGGAGCACTCTCATCTAAAAAGTCACTGAATCCACCTTGATCTGTTTACATCATCGCTTCTAACTAAACACATTCCATCTAAATCATTGAATTGGATTTATGTCTGGTAAAGAATGTTGCTAGTTTTGATTACTGCAGGAAGACGAGCTGTAAACATTGACATGCCGCTGTTTAGACAAGGGATGTTGCTTACTTACTGCCTCCTTCCCACTCACTAAGATCTTTACATAAAATATTAATCTCTGATGTTCTCTAGGCAGAGGACTGACATCACTCACAAAGAAATCTGACAGAGACACTCTAAAGGGGGCTTTACACACAACGACATCGCTAACGAAATGTCGTTGGGGTCATGGAATTCGTGACGCACATCCGGCCACGTTAGCGACGTCATTGCGTGTGACACGTACGAGTGACCGCTAACGATCAAAAATACTCACCTAATAGTTGATCGTTGACACGTCGTTCAAATCCCAAATATCGTTGATGGTGCTGGTGCAGGTTGTTCGTCGTTCCTGAGGCAGCACACATCGCTACGTGTGACACCCCAGGAACGACGAACAACACCGTACCTGCGTCCTCCAGCAACGAGGTGGACGTGACTCTCATGTGGCTGCTCTCCGCCCCTCTGCTTCTATTGGACACCTGCCGTGTGACGTCGCTGTGACGGCGCACAAACCTCCCCCTTAAAAAATAAGTTGTTCGCCGCCCACAGCGACATCGCTAGGAAGGTAAGTACGTGTTACGCATCTTAGTGATATTGTGCGCCACGAGCAGCGATTTGCCCGTTACGCACAAATGACGGGGGCGGGTGCTTTCACGAGCGACATCGCTAGGGATGTCGCTGCGTGTAAAGCAGCCTTTAATCCAGCTTATGTAGCAGTCACATATTATAGTTTGATTTGACATAGATAGAAAGACAGATAGATACATATGGGATGGATAGATATGGGATGGATAGATAGATAGATATGGGATGGATAGATATGGGATGGATAGATAGGTAGGTAGATAGATAGATAGATAGATAGATAGATAGATAGATAGATATGGGATAGATAGACAGATAGATAGATATAGGATGGATATGCAGAAACAGAAGTTCCAGGCGGCACACAATCCTTCAAGGTGCACGTGTCCAAGGAAGGCATGCACAGTATAACTAATACAAAGGACCGGCACTCCAAATCTTCTGGAATATTTTTATGCTTTATTCCATCATATCATACAGGCGTAAAATGTATTTGTAAATGTATTTTACGCCTGTAGGATATGATGGAATAAAGCATAAAAATATTCCAGAAGATTTGGAGGGCCAGTCCTTTGTATTAGTTATAGGATGGATAGATAGATAGAGAGAGAGATAGATAGATAATGGATAGATATGGGATAGATAGATAGATAAATAATGGATAAACAGATAGATAGATAGATGATAGATTGATTGATATGAGATAGATAGATAGATGATAGATTGTTTGATATGAAATAGATAGATTGATATGAAATAGATAGATAGATAGATGATAGATTGATTGATATGAGATAGATAGACAGATACAATTATTATCTGTTGATATAGTTTATTAACAACACATAGAACCAATTAAAGCTACACAGAGATACAAACATGGCAGCTAAAAGCTTATAAGAAGGAATTTTATTTTAGGCAGAAAAAAACCTTACACACCATCCATTTGCATGTAGATCCCGATATTACATATAGATGCTACTTAGTGGGCAACCTTTAGGTATTCCCTTGAGGGCAATGATTTTTGACATAGCCTCAGTATACATTCCTTCCATGAGTGTACATGCTAATCAGATCTATACGTATAATCAGGAATTCTTAATTTCCTAGCCCACACTCTATGCTAGGGGTGGTGAATCTTTGTCTGCCATGGGTAATTTAGATATTCATAACATCATTCACATGCAAAATCATTAACTTAAAAATTTGCCTTCTATATTTGGTTAAATATTTAATTAACTCATCCCTCATGTGATGGCTGCAACTACTTCACTTGGGTGAGGTGGTATTGATAATTTTGCTACTCAAAACTGATTCTCCAGATTTGCATCGATTTGTAAAGAATTTCTGACTGCAGTAAGTTGTTCTGAACATACTGTAGATAAATATTACACTACGTGTCTCATCAAAGTGAAAAATTTAACATTACTCATTAATTGTTTACAGGACTCAAGCAGTGGGAAGTCTGCAGCATACATTACATAGGAGACACCAAGACTGCTGTTTATATCATGTAGGATACACCGAGACTGCTGTATACATAACATAGAATAAACATCACAAGAGACACTAAGACTAATATACATACACCATATAATTATACATACACCATATAGGAGACACTGAGACTAGTGTATATATATGTCACGCTCCCCGGGTCCTCTGCTCCGCTCCCCGGGTCCTCTGCTCCGCTCCCCGGGTCCTCTGCTCCGCTCCCCGGCTCACCTGCCACGCTCCCCGCTCTCCAGCCTCCTGTGCCCACGCTTCCCAAGCCTCCGGGTTCCCGCTCCCGGCGCCCGTCGGCTTCCCAGTCCCTGGCCGGCTCTGCTGCGTCCTCCTCTCAGCTTCCTGCCCTGGCTTCTGGCACCCGGGCCGCGCGCATGCGCATTAGGGCGCGCGCGCGGTCACTGACCCTTTCTTAAAGGGCCAGTGTCCACTGACAGGAAATGATGCATACAGGTACAGGGTATAAAGGGGGTTAATGCCCAAGGGAGCGGGGCCTGTTCTTCGTGTTTTCCCAAGCTAGGAGTCAGGTCTCCTTGTGTTCTGTGAGATACTTACCTCTCTGTCTTCTAGAGCCGATCCTGCAACGCCATCCGGTCCTGCTGTATCTCGAACCCCGAACGCTGCCCATCTGCCATCCTGACAGTCCGTACCATCTCGGTTCCCTGCGGTGACCCGTCATCTCGCTCCAACGGTTCCGGACCCCGCCAGACATCATCACGGCTTCCGAACCTGAGCTCCGTCACCCGGACCACCATCAGTGACCTCGTGGTCCCAGGGACTTCTCCATTGTGTTCCAGTGCACGGACTGTCCTGCTACCTAAAGTGCTCCGGCTACCGGACTCCTTTCCCTCATCGGGGAGTTCGGCCCAGTGGATCCACCTCCCGGGTCTGCCCGTCCATCTGGCCCTAACAATATACATTATATTGGAGACATTGGGATCTGGTATAGGTACATAACAAAGAAAATAATAGGACTGCTGTATATATATATATATATATTACATAGGAGACAATGTAACTAGTGTATATACATTACATGGGAGACATATACACTGGACCTGGTATGTATACATCATACAGGACACACTAAGACTGCTGTATATAATCACATAGGAAACAATTGAACTGCTGTATATACTGTGTGTATATATATATATATATATATATATATATATATATGTGTATATATATATATATATATATATAAAACATAGGGTACACTGGGACTGGTGTATATTATACAGCACATAGGAGGGAGACATTGAGACTATTGTGTATACATTACAGAGAATACACTGGGATTGCTGTTTATACATTGCGTAAGAGAGATTGGGACTGGTGTATATGCAGTATATCACAAAGGAGACATTGGGACTGGTATATACAGTATCTATTACATAGGACATTCTAAGACTGCAGGTAAATTACACAAATTACATAGGACACACTGTGACTGATGCCTGATTATGTGACATGATTAGAGTGGTTTGGGAGCTCCTAGCACCTGGACCGACTCCAGGTTTTTGTGGGCCCTGAGCGAAAGAGTCTCAGTGGGTCCCATACTGTTACGTCCGGGTGGTGGAAACTCTGGACCGTACACCGGTTTCCCCTGAGGAGGCAGCCAGGCCGGTCACCCCACCAGAGGGTCCTGATGCACGGCAGCCGAAGCACTATTGGTAGCCAGACAGTCCGTAGAGGAGCAGGAAAGGTGTATGTTGCTGAACCCATGGAGTTCTGGACGGTAGTCCGGGTGACGAGGCTCAGGGTCCGAGGCCGGGTTGTAGGGTCAGGCGGAATCCGGAACCTGCTGAGCGATGGGGCGGGTCACCGAATGGAGCCAGGGTCTGGAGACTGGTGGAGCTGCAGAGGTGGTGGAACATCCACCGAAGTCACCGTCAGGATCCAGGGATGGACTTGGTTCGGAGCGGCTGGCGTGGCAGGACAGGCTCTGCGAGACAGACAGGGTTAATACAGGGCAAAGCACAGGGTAAAGCAATACGGGGACCTGAACACTAGCTTGCTAAACACGTAGAACAGGCCCCGCCCACCAGGAAAGAGAAACCTAATATACCCTGTACCTGTCTATGCAATTTCCTGTTTCTGAGTGCTGGCCCTTTAAGAGAGGGTCAATGACCGCGCGCGCGCCCTAATGCGCATGCGCGAGGCCCGTGTGCCAGAAGCCAGTCCAGGAAGCGGTGAGGAGGAAGCAGGAGCGCCCGGCTGTGTGTCCCATGTCGCAGAGGAGCGCCGGGAGCGGGGAGCAGGACACAAGGAGGGTGCAGGCGCGGAGGACGGGACCGGAACCGGGGTGGTGAGCAGGGGACGCCGGCGGGAACCGGGGAGCGGGCCACGGGGACCAGAGAGCGGGGCCCGGGGACCGGGAAGCATGACGGTACCCCCTCCCCCACGCCCCCCTCCCCGCAACCGGGACAGGAAGGCACGTATCAGAGGAGTGCCAACATTCTCCCGGGGCTCCCAGGACCTATCCTCGGGACCATACCCAGCCCAGTCCACCAGGAAGTATTGCCGACCTCGCACTGTCTTCATGGCCACGATATCCCTTACCGCATAGATGTCATCGTCAGCGATGGGAGGAGGAGCAGTACCGGCATCAGCGGAGAAGGGACCAAGGACAACAGGCTTGAGCAGGGAGACATGGAAGGAGTTGGGTATCCGCATCGTGGCCAGGAGCTGCAGCTTGTAGGAGACTGCATTAATCTTGCTGATGACTTTAAACGGCCCGATGTAACGAGGACCCAACTTGTACGATGGCAACTTCAATCGGACATATTTGGATGCAAGCCAGACCAAATCACCAGGGGAGAAACACGGGGGATCCAGGCGCCGTTTTCCGCATGTCTCTTCATCCGCAAAGAAGCACGCTCTAGGGAAGTCTTGACAGAGCTCCATATGGCTGAGAAGTCTTGGACCAGAGCATCTGCTGCGGGGACGTCGGAAGCCAAGGATACTGGCAATGGGACAGAAGGCTGAAGTCCGTAAACGACTCGGAAGGGAGAGCAGGAAGTGGACTCGCTGATGTGGTGGTTGTGGGAGAACTCAGCCCAAGGAAGAAGCGCGGACCAGTCATCGTGATGGGCATTAACGTAGTGGCGCAGGAAGGAGGTCAGGATCTGATTGACCCGTTCCACTTGCCCATTCGACTGAGGATGGTAGGCTGAAGAGAAGTCCAGAGATACTCCCAGATGTTTGCAGAGGGCCCTCCAGAAGCGCGAGGTAAACTGAGTTCCTCTGTCGGACACAATGTGTGCGGGAAAGCCATGCAATCGGAATATATGTTGTATGAAGGAGTCAGCTAGTTCCTGGCCAGAGGGCAGCCCGGCCATGGGAATGAAGTGAGCCATTTTTGAGAAACGGTCCACCACAACCCATATGACTGTGTGTCCGGAGGATAAGGGTAAGTCCGTAATGAAGTCCATTGCAATATGTTGCCACGGAACGGAAGGAATAGGCAGAGGCAGAAGACGTCCATATGGTAGGTGCTTGGGTGTCTTGTTCCGGGCACAGGACGAACAGGCTGAGACGAAAGTTGCGACGTCTTTACGGAGAGTCGGCCACCAGTAGTGACGGACAATCGTACTCCACGTCTTCTTCTGACCAGCGTGGCCGGCGATCTTTGAGGCATGGCCCCATTGCAGGACTCTGTGTCTGTCAGTATCAGAGACATAGGTTTTCCCAGGGGGTATCTGAGTCAGAGCGACAGGAGCCACCGGAATGACTTTACTGGGGCTGATGATGGGCTGGAATGTTTCCTCCTCCAGCTCAATGGGCACGAAGGACCTAGACAAGGCGTCTGCCCGCACGTTCTTGTCCGCGGGCCGAAAATGGAGTTGGAAATCAAAACGAGCGAAAAACAAGGACCAGCGGGCTTGTCGTGGGTTCAGTCTTTGGGCTGACCGCAGATACTCCAGATTCTTGTGGTCCGTGTAGATAATCATAGGATATACAGCTCCCTCCAAGAGGTAGCGCCATTCCTCCAAGGCCAGCTTGACGCCCAGTAGCTCCCGATCACCGATGGTGTAGTTGCGTTCGGGTGCCGAGAAGCTCTTGGAGAAGAATCCGCATGTAACCATCTTCCCGGAGCAGGATTTCTGCATCAACACTGCCCTGGCCCCTGAGGAGGAGGCATCCACCTCCAAGGTGAACTGTCGGTTCAATTCAGGGCGATGAAGAACTTCGGAGGAAGCAAACGCCTGTTTCAATGAGCAGAACGCGGCATCGGCCGCCGGTGGCCAGTCCTTAGGATTAGCTCCCTTCTTGGTCAAGGCAGAGAGAGGCGCAGTCAGGGCAGAGAAGTGCGGGATGAATTGCCGATAATAGTTCGCAAAACCAAGGAAGCGTTGGATAGCCTTCAGTCCGGATGGAGGAGGCCAGTTGAGGATGGAAGACACTTTCTCGGGGTCCATCTGCAGGCCGGTGTCCGAGATTACATAACCCAGAAAGGGAAGGGACGACTTTTCAAAGACGCACTTCTCGTATTTGGCGTACAGACGGTTCTCTCTAAGCCTTTGGAGTACTAGCTGCACGTTCTCTCTGTGGGTCTGTAGGTCCGGAGAGAAGACCAGGATGTCGTCCAGATACACCACAACACAGACATAGAGGAGATCTCTGAACACGTCGTTTACCAATTCTTGGAAGACTTCCGGAGCATTACACAGACCAAAGGGCATGACACAATACTCGTAGTGCCCATCCCGAGTGTTGAATGCGGTCTTCCATTCATCTCCAGAGCGAATGCGAACCAGGTTATAGGCCCCACGGAGGTCCAACTTGGTAAATACACGAGCTCCTCGGAGCCGATCGAATAGTTCGGGGATGAGAGGCAGAGGGTATTTGTTTTTTACGGTGATCTGGTTTAATCCCCGGTAGTCAATGCAAGGGCGCAGATCACCCTCCTTCTTCTTGACAAAGAAAAACCCTGCTCCGGCAGGGGACGAGGATCTCCGAATGAAGCCCTTAGCCAGGCTCTCGGTGATATAGGCAGACATGGCCCGTGTTTCAGCAGGGGACAAGGGGTATATTCTTCCTCTAGGAGGCGTAGTTCCTGGCAATAGATCGATGGCACAGTCGTAGGGACGATGAGGCGGTAGTACCTCCGACTCCTTTTTATCAAACACGTCCGAGAAGGACCAGTAGGCAGAAGGCAGTCCTGGTAGAGACTCTGGAACCGGAGGTCGTCGGATGGGCTGGATGGATTTCAGGCATCTCTCGTGACACGAGGAGCCCCATCAGGTAATTTCACCTGTACTCCAGCTGACCGACGGTTCGTGTGCCCGTAACCATGGGAGTCCCAGCAGGATCTGATGAGACATGCGCGGGAGGACGTAGAAGGTGATCTTCTCGGTGTGCAGGGCACCGATCCGTAAGTCCACAGGCTTGGTGATCAGTGAGACGGTGTCAGAGAGGGGTCTCCCATCTACTGAGGCAATCACCAGCGGTTTTTCCAGTGGGAGAACAGGCACCTGGTACTTATCCACTGTGGCCTGCTGGATGAAGTTGCCTGCTGCTCCGGAATCGAGATACGCCTCTGCCGTGAACCGGGTCTCTTCTGTAGTGACTTGAACAGTCCATGTAATGGAGTCTGAGAGAGTCCCAGCACCTAGGGTGGCCTCTCCTACCAAGCCTAGGCTTTGGAGTTTCCCGGCTTCTCGGGACAAGAGCGTAGCAGGTGTGTGCCATCACCGCAGTAGAAGCAGAGACCCTTTGCTAGTCGTTCTGCTCTGCGTTGCTCAGACTGCCTCAGGCGGTCAATCTGCATGGGCTCGATGGTAGACGCGCCAGGTGACGCCGACTGGGGAGCGATGGACTTCTGTGGTGGGGAGGAGTGCCTTATTGGACGCCTCTCGCGGGACACCTCTTTGGCTCGTTCCTGAAAGCGAAGATCCACTCGAGTCGCTAGATGAATCAGGGCATCCAGGGTGGAAGGCACGTCACGACCAGCCAGCTCATCTTTAATACGACCCGAGAGTCCTTCCCAGAAGGCGGCGGTTAGAGCCTCATTGTTCCACCCTAATTCCGAAGCCAAGGTGCGAAAACGTATAGCATATTGGCCCACCGTCAGAGTCCCCTGACGTAGCCGGAGGAGGGATGAGGCAGACGCGGAGGCGCGTCCGGGCTCATCAAAGGTGCCACGAAAAGCCTGCAGGAACTCCTGGATGTCGGCGGTTACCGGATCCTCCTTCTCCCACAAGGGGTTCATCCAGGCCAGTGCCTCTCCCTCTAGATGGGACATCATGAACGCGACCTTGGCTTGGTCAGAGGCAAAAAGGTGCAGCAGCAGCTTGAAATGGAGGGAGCATTGATTTATGAATCCCCTGCAGGTCTTGGGATCTCCGGCGTACCGGGGTGGTGAGGCCAAACGAAGTTTGGAAGTATCCGAGGAGGTTGCCACGGGAGCTGCGGCCGTGGATTGCACAGTGGACACCTGAGATGCCAAGGACATGGCCGTTGCTTGTAGCGTGTTCAGGCGGGTATCCATAGAAGACATGAAGGACAGCATGCGGGTCTGGGTCTCGCGCTGTCATGTGAGTTCCTGCTGCAAGGCTGCTAGTGCTTCGGCGGGATCCATGGCCTGTTCTAGCTGTTACGTCCGGGTGGTGGAAACTCTGGACCGTACACCGGTTTCCCCTGAGGAGGCAGCCAGGCCGGTCACCCCGCCAGAGGGTCCTGATGCACGGCAGCCGAAGCACTATTGGTAGCCAGACAGTCCGTAGAGGAGCAGGAAAGGTGTATGTTGCTGAACCCACGGAGTTCTGGACGGTAGTCCGGGTGACGAGGCTCAGGGTCCAAGGCCGGGTTATAGGGTCAGGCGGAATCCGGAACCTGCTGAGCGATGGGGCGGATCACCGAACGGAGCCAGGGACTGGAGACTGGCGGAGCTGCAGAGGTGGTGGAACATCCGCCGAAGTCACCGTCAGGGTCCAGGGATGGACTTGGTTCGGAGCGGCTGGCGTGGCAGGACAGGCTCTGCGAGACAGACAGGGTTAATACAGGGCAAAGCACAGGGTAAAGCAATACGGGGACCTGAACACTAGCTTGCTAAACACGTAGAACAGGCCCCGCCCACCAGGAAAGAGAAACCTAATATACCCTGTACCTGTCTATGCAATTTCCTGTTTCTGGGTGCTGGCCCTTTAAGAGAGGGTCAATGACCGCGCGCGCGCCCTAATGCGCATGCGCGAGGCCCGTGTGCCAGAAGCCAGTCCAGGAAGCGGTGAGGAGGAAGCAGGAGCGCCCGGCTGTGTGTCCCATGTCGCAGAGGAGCGCCGGGAGCGGGGAGCAGGACACAAGGAGGGTGCAGGCGCGGAGGACGGGACCGGAACCGGGGTGGTGAGCAGGGGACGCCGGCGGGAACCGGGGAGCGGGCCACGGGGACCGGAGAGCGGGGCCCGGGGACCGGGAAACGTGACACATACTGGCATACGTACACATATACATTTAAAGAGAAATTCACAATAACACATATAAACAGATATAAATCTAGACACAGTCATATACACTGACATACATAGAAGAGATCATACTGTACATGCCCACACAGACACATTAGAGATATTTCTAATATTGGGAAGCCGGCAACAGCCTCATTCACCTCCCCGCTTGTCTCCATCCAGCTCCTCCTCGGCATGTGTCTCTGCCACACTGATTGGTGGCCGTCACTAACAGACATGGCTGCACATAGAGAACACTAACACTGCTGTATATACATCACAAGAGAGGCTGGGGACATACACATTACTGGGGGGTATACATATTACTGAGGAAAGGGGTACACAGCAATGGGGCGCATACAGCTCTAGAGGGGGGCAGTGGCTATGGGGTAGGGGGACAAACAGCTCTGAGGAGGGGGGATAACATGCAGCTCTGGGGGGTATACAGCACTGGGGTGGGGGGGACATAGAGCTCTTAGCGGGGAGAATGATGAGGGAGGGAGCGCGCTGCTCCCTCTCATCATTACTTTCAATTGTATCGGCAACTGCAATGCTGATACAATTGAAAGCGTGATCCTCGGCGGGGGGAGGCCGGTGACAGCATGGGCAACGGGCCCCCCTGAGTAGCGCTACGCCACTCCTGCCACTGCGAGTGGGCCAGCCCAGCAGCCCAGGGCCCCGGCATTTGACCGGGTTTTCCGGGTGCTGACGCCGGCCCTGCCTAGCACCCTAATTTTTACCCACAAAAGAATGTCCTGATGCTGTCACTAACCAACAACAGGAAGTAATCCAGCATTGCGTGCATCACAGCATTCAGTAGTGAACAATGCATGCGCGCACTTGCAGCCTAAGGAAGAGTGAAGAGTCCAGTGGCAGGCAAAATGGGGTTGTCACTGGCGGTCCAAGCACTGCATTCCCCAGCAATTTATCTGGGGACCAAAGTAAGTGACATTGCAGGATGATATCCCGATCCCTGCTCTGAACTGTTCCCAAGGATTCATCTTGTAATGTCCCAGAACTATGAGTGAAGTGGGTGATATTGATTTATTAGAGGTGACATTCTTTCAATATACTAATTTTAGTTCCACCAAGTTTCCCCAAATCTACGTTTTTGCTGCTCCTCTGTGGAAAAGAGACCCTGATTCCAACAATGTATCACTTTGTTTACTGGGTGCAGCAGTTGTGACACAATTAGGCTAGTTTCACACTACGTCTTTTTAACATCCGCTGAAAACGTTTTTTTAGCGGAAGTACGGATCCTGCTTTTACAGCAAATAACGTATGCAAACGCATATGTTATTTTGCAGGATCCTGCACTGGATATTTAGGGGCGGGCAGTGGAGTCATGTGATCGGGAGTGAGGGGAGCTAGACTGGGAGGAGGCTTCTGACAGCTGCAGACGCTGGTAACCAAGGTAAACATCGGCCTTGGATACCCGATATTTATCTTGGTTACGAGTGTCTGCAGCTGCTAGGAGCCGGGCTGCCTGCACGCGTAACCAACGTAAACATCGGGTAACTAAGATAAGTGGTTACCCGATATTTACCTTGGTTACGAGTGTCCGCAGCTCTCAGGTGGGAGAGAGAGGAAGGGGGAAAGACAGAGATAGAGAGAGAGGGGGTGAGGGAGGGAGTAGAGAGATAGACAGATCACTGGAGACTGGTTCTGGGCATGCTCAGTACTTTCTGGGCATGCTCAGTACAAAAGCAGGATCCTGTTACAACGCAACTGAACGCATTCTGCTAAGCAGGATCCAGCACTCATTGAAATGCATTGCAGCTCGCGGCGCAATGTGAAGGATCCTGTGAGATGCGTTATTTTGACAAAGCAAAAAAACGCTACATGTTGCGTTTTTGAAACATGTTAAAATAACGCAAAAGGACGGATCCTGCGTCTAACGGACGCAAACGCATGCGAACGCAGGTGGACGCGAGTCCATTGAAAATGCATTGAAGTGAAAACGGATTTGCACAGGATCCGTACTTCCGCTAAAATAACGTTTTCAACGGATGTTAAAAAGACGTAGTGTGAAACCAGCCTTAGAGTAGCATGTAGCAGAGCTCAGAAAACTAACCCCGAACACCACAGCTTTCTGTATACATTGTCTATTGTCAGAAAGCTGCTAATCAGTGCTGGGGGCAGGGTTGGACCAGGTTTCATAAGAGACCTTGTTTGGGCTGTGAGAATCTCCTGCTGATAAAACACTCATTGTATTCTAACAACAGCACACGGCATTATAAGTGAAACATTCCTGAAATCAGTGTCTCAGACCTTACCTCATACTGTACTCAGATTACATAGTAAAAACCTGCTGTCAGATTCCTTTTAAAAAAGTTTTAAGTGTTAGGAATGGGTTTGAGGCCACCATAATAGCTTGGCTGCATTGTGAAGTCTTAGATGATCCCTTTAATTGGCAGTAACAAATCTTGTTGAATCAAACCAGTAGAAGGAGAGCAGAAGGGTATATTTTTTTTAAAATATACACATATAAATCAATTTTGTACCAGAAAAAAAATTCTATATTAAATATTGATCCATTTCCTCATAGATCTACCCACTATCTAATCAATGTTGCCATGGCAACTGAGGCCTTGCAATGTCTCCATGTCAAATCAATTTCTGGCTATATATTTAAGCAGGCAAAGTTATCCTTCCCCTGACTTGATATCCCTGGATGTTGCTTGTTGCCTGTGAGTAGCATCAAAGACATGAACCAGCGTTAATGTTAGTAGAAGTGCAATGTGTAGGTGCACAATCTTGCCTATGGGTGGAGTTATAATTACAATAGCTGCAGGTAGCAATGGCACCCTTGGCCTGGAGCCTAAGGGGCCCAAAAGGTCCTTTAGACTTATATGAAAAGACCAATGCTATTAAAGACTTACAATAATTAGGGGCACTGTTGGAGCTTTTGCACCAGGGCCCATGAGCTTGAAGTTACGTCACTGACTATAAGATCATGGATTCATCGTATAATGTCCCAGAACTATGGGTATTTATTTATTAGTGGTGACATTTTTTCAATATACTAAAGTTTGCCTGTGATTTTTGCCTGGATTCTATCTCTTGCCTCACCATTTGGATTTATCGTTATCTGTGTGTCCTTTGAGATTTAGCCTCAGTATTTGATTTTTTTACTCTGTCCTCAGCTTGCAGATTTGTCACTGACCACCTATTTCCAACTCTTGACTACCATATGTCCAAGCCACTATGATTCAGTGCTGTCTTATCTCCTCTGAGGATCAGATGTGGATCAATCCTTGCTGCATGGGTCTCTGGTGAAGAACAGGAAGATCCCTACCCTAAACCCTAATTTCTGTTTAGAAATCTCTCAAAGTATTATGCGATTTTTGGCCTTTTTACTCTATTTGAGGCCCAGTCATTCATCTTTTTGAAACGTGGGCCAAGATTAGCCTGTTGGCAGTGTGGTTGAGTGTGGTCAATAAATTCATCATAATTTACACCACAAAATTGGGGTAAATTATAACAAAATATACTCCAGTCCAGAGGCAGCTACAGACAGAAGAGGGCCTCTGTGCAAGAACTGTATGTGAGGACCTTTCCAGTGCAGTTGTACCGCCCCGGGGCTCGGCCGGCTGCCGAGCCGCTCGGATCCGTGCACGTTGGTGGGTGGCTCGAGCTCTTCCACGGACACGGGGGTCACGTCGCTCTGAAAGGGGGGGTTGGTGCTACACGTAGGGACTTCGGTGGGGAGATCCACGGCCGGAGCCGCGGTGGTTTGTAGGAGATTTAAGTTTGTGACGCCACCCACGGGTTGTGGTGAATGGATGGACACCACCGCTGCCATTGACTAGGCTCCCGGGGACGGTGTTGCGCAGCTTTGTGTTGACCCCCTCCGTGGGTAGGGGGGTGATGCTCCCGGGGACCCGAGGGAGGTGCTGAGGCGAGGGGATGGATGCGTGCTAGATGCTAGTGCGGTGCGGCGCGGAGCGCGGCCCGAAGGCACTGGTGTTCTCACTAGGATAAAACATGCTGGAGTCTCTGGTAAACCAAACGGGATGATGAACGGTGCCTGCAGCCGGCTGCAGCTTCCCCTTAACAGGTTGGTGGTTTCCGCCTTTCTCCTGCACCTCTTTAGTGTAGACGTTATGACTCCTATGCCTAAGCAACGGTAGTCCGCTCCCCGGCTTGCTGTGTGTTGGGAGAGCCCTGTTTGCCCGCAGACGCTGGCCCCTTGGGTCTCTATGCCCTGACGGTGGCTTTACCCTAATAGTTGGGCTGTTGTCTTCAGTCGGGTCTTGTGTGGAAAAGGTCCTAAAGTCCAGTCCTCAATTAGTTGATTCGACTTAGTCTAGTTGTTTCTGGGCCTCGTACTGGGTCTGAGTACCTCTCCTGGTGCTCCGGTTTCCAATCGGTTCCCCGGTTCGGTACCGGCGGGCCACCGCCCGACCCTGGTCCCTACGGTTCCACCGGCTGTAATCCCAGCTCCTGTGGGCCACCACCATCTGCCTCTTTGTCAAAGGTGCCTGGGCTCCAACCAGACACCTCGTGTAGTGTTTGGCAGGCCTGAGCAAAGATCTGCCTTTGGACTTGACTCTCCTCACTCACTGTCAAGACCAATCTCTCTACTCCAAAGAACTAAACTGTTTTCCCGCCTCTGAGCCTGTGAACTCCTCGGTGGGTGGAGCCAACCACCTGGCTCCACCCCCCTGGTGTGGACATCAAACCCAGAGGGTGGTGACAAAGGTTTGTAATTTGGCTGCTGTCACCTTTCTAAGGGGAGGGTGTGTGTGTGTGTGCATGGGACTACCTGGGAAGACCTGACTAGTCCAGGGCGTCACACAGTAGCTTATGACAATGCCCAATTTCTCCTGCTTTGGAGATGGTAATGAGGTCCCTTACCTCCCGCTCCCCTGTGCGGCTGTACAGGTGGCACCAATTATATGTCCGCATCGCTTCATCTTTCATTGTGTCCTAAAACTAATATTATAATAAAACAAGCTCAATAGGAGCTAGTTATGATCCATTTTGTTAAAACTTCCTCTCCAACGGCCTCTCACCAACCTCACTAAAAACTTGAGGTGGTTCAGCAGTAAAGCAGGCACCACAGCTTGACACGCACTGCCTTTAAAGTATCCTTGCCCCAACACAATGTCTTCACCTATAAGCCCAAATTCTTTTATAATTCTTTATTATGTTCCATAGGCAAACCAAGTGAAATCTGTCAACCACAATTCAGAACAGAGTGCATTAGTTCAAGCCATTAATATAATGCAGTAATTAGAAGTCACTTTGAATTTCTTTGCAAATACCTACTTACTTTGGCATTTGTAAAGACATCCTGGAGGAAGGTGACGCATGAACTGTACAGCACAACTAGATCTAGCCGAGACCTAATATTATATCAATTGAGATCTTGACTATATCACTGTATGAAGTCATCCTGCATATGCATTCTAATTTCTACTTGGATTTAGAGTCCTGCTGTGCTGAATTTAAGTAAAAGCCCTGAAAGCATTTCATGCCTACATCATGCTTTTCTTAACTTTAAGGTTGAAAAGAACATTTTAAAGAATAATATTAGATGTTATGGCAACTAAAAGTGAAAATGTCCTCAGCCAGTCATTAGCAAGCTTACTTTCTCATACTATAATTTACTTAATAACTATTTTTTTCCAGTGTTTGATGGTTGAAAAAGCAAGAATGTTAGTTTGCTTTTAGTTTTGGCAATGGAAAACAATAATGTTAATTAGAATGATAATTATTAAATCAAATTATCAAGTGTTGATGGAGCTTAATAAAGGCAGTATACAGTGGGTACGGAAAGTATTCAGACCCTGTTAAATGTTTCACTCTTTGTTTCATTGCAGCCATTTGGTAAATTCAAAAAAGTTCTTTTTTTTCTCATTAATGTACACTTTGTACCCCACCTTGACAGGAAAAAAAATTGAAGTGTAGATTTTTTGCAAATGTATTAAACAAGAGAAACTGAAATATCACATGGTCATAAGTATTCAGACCCTTTGCTCACACACTCATATTTAAGCCACATGCTGTCCATTTCCTTGTGATCCTCCTTGAGATGGTTCTGCTCCTTCATTGTAGTCCAGCTGTGTTTAATTAACCTGATAGGACTTGATTTGGAAAGGCACACACCAGTCTATATAAGACCTCACAGCTCACAGTGCATGTCAGACCAAATGAGAATCATGAGGTCAAAGGAACTGCCCAAGGAGCCCAGAGACAGAATTGTGGCAAGGCACAGATCTGGCCAAGGTTACTAAAGAATTTCTGCAGTACTCAAGGTTCCCAAGAGTACAGTGGCCTCCATAATTCTTAAATGGAAGAAGTTTGGGAATGTTAGAACTCTTCATAGACCTGGCTGTCTAGCCAAACTGAGCAATCATGGGAGAAGAGCCTCGGTGAGAGAGGTAAAGAAGAACCCCAAGATCACTGCAGGTGAGCTCCAGAGAAGCAGTAGGGAGATGGGAGAAAGTTCTACAAACACAACTATCACTGCAGCCCTCCACCAGTCGGGCCTTTATGGCAGAGTGGCCTGACGGAACCTCTCCTCAGTGCAAGACATATGAAAGCCTGCATAGAGTTTGCAAAAAAAACACATGAAGGACTCCCAATCTCTGGTCTGATGAGATGAAGATAGAATTTTTTGGTGATAAATCTAAGCGGTATGTGTAGAGAAACCAGGCACTGCTCATCACCTGCCCAATACAATCCCAACAGTGAAATATGGTGGTGGTAGCATTATGCTGTGGGGGAGTGTTTCAGCTGCAGGGACAGGACAACTAGTTGCAATTGAAGGAAACATGAATGCGGCGAAGAGATATCTTGGAAGAAAACCTCTTCCAGAGTACTCTGGACCTTAGACTTGGCTGAAGGCTCACCTTCCAACAAGACAATGACCCGAGGCACACAGCTAAAATAACAAATAGTGGCTTCAGAACAACTCTGTGACTATTCTTGTCTAACCCAGCCAGAGCCCTGACCTAAACCCAATTGAGCATCTCTAGAGAGACCTGAAAATGGCTGTCCACTAACGTTCACCGATCCAACTTGATGGAACTAGAGAGGATCTGCAAGGAAGAATGGCAGAGGATCCCCAAATCCAGGTGTGAAAAACTTGTTGCATCATTTCCAAGAAGACTCATGGCTGTAATAGGTGCTTCTACTCAATACTGACCAAAGGGTCTGAATATTTATGACCATGTGACATTTCAGTTTTTCTTGTTTAATAAATTTGCAAAAATGTCTACATTTCTGGTCTCTTTATGTCAAGATGGGGTGCAGAGTGTACATTACTGAGAAAAAAATGATTTTTTTTGAATTTACCAAATGGCTGCAATGAAACAAAGAGTGAAAAATTTAAAGGGGGTCTCAATACTTTCAGTACCCACTGTATAACATAATATATCTTTTATTTCACGCTTAGGGCAGAGTCACATGCACAGAGATTGTATGGCACTGGCACTGGCATTACTGTTCCTTAAAACTTAACCTTAGCAGTCAGACTGTGGAATGCCCTACCACAAGAGGTAGTAATGGCAGATACTATAACAGCTTTTAAAAAAGGGCTGGATGATTTCCTCAGTACACACAACATTGTTGGTTATAAATGACTTAGTGACTAAATGTAGAACTGGTGGAGGAAGGTTGAACTAGATGGACCTAGGTCTTTTTTCAACCTAAGTAACTATGTAACCTCATAGTCTCTGTATTCTGCCGTACAGGATTATGAGGCTCTGTTTGTACGGAGATATAGCTCAATACATACTGGAGGACATTTATCATTACATTTGTGCCAAAATAAATTCATCATCACACATATCTAAGCCAAAAATATCAATGTTTTACATCATTTATTACATCACTTTTCAGTAGCTATGCCAAAACATCAAAATAATGAAAAAAAGGGAGTGTGGCTAACTTTGTAGTATAAAGTACAACATCCACTGAAATATAAACACAACACTTTTGATTTTACTCCCATTATTCTTTAGCTGAACTCAAAGATCTTACATACGCTAAAGCCTTTTTTTCTCTCAAATATTCTTCACACATTTGTCTAATTCTGTGTTAGTGAACATTATTCCTTTGTTGAGATAACCCATCTACCTCACAAGTGGGGCATATCAAAATAATGATTAGGCAGCATGATAATTGCACAGGTGTGCCTTAGGCTGGCCACAATAAAAAATTGTGCAGTTTTACAGTATTGGGAATCCGGGAGATCAAAAAATGAGTCAGCATCTGGTGTGACCACCATTTGCCTCACTCAGTGTAAAACATCTCCTTCCCATAGAGTTCATCAGGTTGTTGATTGTGGCCTGTGCAATGTTGGTGCATTGCTCTTCAATGGCTGGATATTGGCAGGAACTTGAACACACTGTCATATACGCCAATCCAGAGCATCCCAAACATGCTCAACGGTGACTTGTCCGGTGAGTATGCTTGCCATGCAAGAACTGGGATGTTTTTAGCTACCTGGACTTGTGTACACATCCTTGTAAAATGGGACGTGCATTATCATGATGCAACATGAGGTGATGGTCATGGATGAAAGGCACAACAATGGGTTTTATGATCTTATCACGATATCTCTGTGCATTCAAAATGGCATCAATAACATGCATCTGTATTCGTTGTCCATTACATACACTTGCCCATACCATAACTCCACTGCCATCGTGGGCCAATCAATTCACAACGTTAACATTATCAAACCGCTTACTCACACAATGCCATACACGTAGTCTGCCATCTGCCCTGTACAGACAAAACTGGGATTCATCCATGAAGAGAACACCTCTTCCAATTTGCCAGATAACAAAGAATATGAGCATTTGCCCACTCAAATTGGTTACGACGAAAAACTGTCAGTCAGGTGAAGACCTCGATGAGGATGATGAGCAGCAGATGAGCTTCTCTGGGGCCATTTCTTCATGTTTGTGCAGCAATACTTTGCTTTTGCAAACTCATTATTGCAGCATCTGTCCGGTTGGCTGGTCGCAGATGATCTTGGAGGTGAAGATGTTGGATGTTGAGGTTTTGGACTGGTTTGATTACACGTGGTCTGGGGTTAAGAAGCTGGTTGGATGTACTGCCAAATTCTTTGAAATGCCTTTGAAGACGGTTTATAGTAGACAAGCATTCAGTTCACAGACAACAGTTGTAGTGGACATTCCTGCAGTCAGCATGCCAATTGCAGGCTCCCTTCAAAATTTGCGATATCTGTTGCATTGTGCTGTTCGATAAAACTGCACATTTTAGATTGGCCTTTTATTGTAGCCAACCTAACATGGGAAATAATCACGCTGTGTATTCAGGATCTTGATATGCCACACCTGTGATGTGGATGGATTATCTCGGCAAAGGAGAAGTTCTCACTAACACAGATTTAGACATGTTTATGAACAATATTTGAGAGAAAAAGGCCTTTTGTGCGCATAGAAAAAGTCTTAGATCTTAGAGTTCGGTTCATGAAAAATGGGAGCAAAAACAAAAGTATTGCATTTATATTTTTGTTCAGTACATTAATGAATGCAATTCTGCAGAAAAGTCACTTTTACAAGGCAGATCATAGAAATCTTAAAAAAAGGCATATATTAATGTTGCATTTATCTTAATATGTAGCATTTCACACATTGGTGTCCCGCTATTTTCTAACATTATAAAATATATCAATTTGCGCAAAATTGTGCATGGACTTGTGACGTTTGGCACATTGGTCTCAGACTCTTATCTAACATTGGGAAGTGTACTACCATACTTAAAACGTTGTGCTGTGTAGTTTGTGTCTAAGTTATCATTAAGGTGCAACATTTAATAAACATGAAGTGGCAAATTTGATGGGAGTACACTAAATATGCTATATTTTATTTTACCTACATTATGGCTTGGACATATAGTGATTGGGTATTGCAACATTACATCTTGTGGTGCTTATACACCTTAGGCCTCTTTCACACGTCACTCAAAAACACACATGGTTTTCACTGACGTGTTAAAGAGGCATATCGCCCTCCGAGTGCTGTGATTTTGGCATACGTTCTCTGTGTTCTATCCGTGATAGCACACGGAGATCAGGCACTTCTATACTCACCTGTCAACGCCGCTGCTGTCTGTGGTGCAGATGTCTCTGGCTCTGCTGTCTCCGGCCACTGCTGTCTCCCCTCTGCTGTTACTTCCGGGTCGCGGTGCAGTGAATATGGATGAGCATAATTAGCCGCTCTGAAAGCAGGAGACAGCAGCAGCCGGGGACAGTGGCGTTGGAGAAGGTGAGTATAAAAATAATTTTATTTCAAACATTCGTGTCTTCTCTGGCACCTGTCACATGGATAACAGCACTGTGTGGGCCATGTGACATCAGTGATGCCGGAAAAAAACGGACTTGTCTCCATGTGAAAACATGGACATGTGTGTGCGCCGCATGCAAACACGGTCAGTGAAAAATCACGGTCAGTGAAAAATCACAGTCAGTGAAAAATCAGGTCAGTGAAAAAATCACGGTCAGTGAAAAATCACGGTCAGTGAAAAATCACAGTCAGTGAGAGTGTGTGCAGACCCATTAATTTTAATGGGTCTGCGTATGTCTGTGATTCTAGTATGTATAAAAACAGCAACATACATACCAGAATCACTGACATGTGAAGGAGGCCTTAGAAAGCTGTCTTGACTGACTTTTCTTTCGGCCTCATTCAGACATCCATGTGGTTATTGTTTCATGGATACCACACCTACCCATTATAATCTCTGGTATTATTCACATTGCACCATATCTGTAAACATTTCAAATGTGCATATGATCACTCCAGGGGGTAACCGGAATACATGTCCTCAAAAATTTTGCAACCTTTTAAAAGATCACAACTAGAGAGGAGGAGACCTGTTGAAGTTCGGGTTTGATGGGTTCAGCCGGACTTTAGATAAAGTTCTGTTCTGGATCCGGACATAACCTGAATGTCATTGAAAGTCAATGATTGGGCAGTTTGGCTGCCTGCCCACATATAGTCAGCCATAAACAGAGCACTTCAGGGGAAGGGAGGGTGGGTGTTTTTCATTTTTTTTTGTACACACTACAGCCATTGTTTTTAGTCCCAGTGCAAATCATTCAAACAATGAAAGCAGCTCACACTGGGCCGAGCACCGAATGTACCCGAGGACACCGATGCTCGCTCGAGTGGTTAGCATACGTACAGCCAGGACCGCCATCAGGGCATTACTGGTGGAACTCCTGTAGGGGGCCCGGTGAGCAGCAGGCAGGAGGGGGGCCCGGATACGCTGACAGGCCCCTCCCCTTTCATTTCACTCTGATCACCGGCGGGCCCAGGGGCAGGGGGTGTGCACGTTGACACGTCACACTACATTTGTCAACGTCCACGCCCCCTGCCCCTTCCTGGGGCCCGGGTGATCAGAGGATGAAAGGGGAGGGGCCCGGGCAGTCAGCGTGTTCGTCCGGGCCCCCCCTCCTGTTCAGCTTACTGTTCACTGCAAGGCCGGGCCAGCCCTGCGAAATGTAGTGTGACGTGTGTCTGGCCTGGAGACGCTGACAGGCCCCTCCCCTTTCATTCCTCTGATCACCGGGCGGGCCCAGGGGCAGGGGGCGTGCACGTTGTCACGTCACACTACATTTGTCAACGTCCACGCCCCCTGCCCTTCCTGGGGCCCGCCCGATGATCAGAGGATGAAAGGGGAGGGGCCCAGGCAGTCAGCGTGTCCATCCTCCGGGCCCCCCCTCCTGCTCAGCTCACTACTCACTGCACAGCCGGGCCAGCCCTACGAAATGACGTGTGACATGTCTGGCCTGGAGACGCTGAGCTGACTGCCCACGACCCTCCCCTTTCATTCTTTTGCTCACCGGGCCGGGCAGGGGGCGTGGACACGTCGTCACTCTATGTTTTGCAGGGCTGGCCCGGGCCTGCAGTGTGAGCCTATCAGATTGAGGAGGCATGCTGACGTCAGCTGATGCGCAGGCGCAGTCCTCACATCCTGATGGTGAATCACACAGCCAGCCACATACTATCAAGATTCAAAGGCGGAAGGCGGAAAATCCAAGTCCTGGCGGCGGGCAGCAGGCTACACGGCGGTAAGACAAGGCCCAAAGGCCGTGGGGACCCTGGGGAAAATGGGCAAATGGTGAAGCAGCCGATTGTGTCGACGTGTCGTCAGTGTGAGACAGATGGCACAAGCAGTGTCCTCCTGCCGGCAGTGAGCGGAGGCCGACCGCAGCTCTGTGCCGAGTGACCGCAGCCTCAGGGTACTTTCACACTTGCATTCAGCGGGGTCCGTCACTATGGAGAATAGCGCAGTCCGTTAACGCACTGCGCTATTCTCCATAGACTTGTATGGACAACGCACTGTAACGCAAGTGTCAGTGTTGCATCCGGTGGACGACGAAGCATTGTTATTTTGATGTTGCGTTGGGCGGAAGGAATGCTGCATGTAATTTTTTTTGAGCGACGGAAACCTTTATTTTTCACTGCGCATGCTTTTTTTTTTTTTTTTTAAATCACAGAACGTTTATTTTGTTTCTCGGTGGCCGAACGTTCAGCTGAGCGCACGGCCGCCGTCATGTGAGAGCGCTCAGCTGGCTGAGCGCCCGGCCGCCGGCATGTGAGAGCGCTCAGCTGAGCGCCCGGCCGCCGGCTATTGAGAGCGATCAGCTGATCATTCACAATAGTCTGCTGCCGGTAAAACTGTAAAGAAGAAAAAAAAATAAAAAAAAAATATAAAAAAAAAAAACTTTGCGTTGTTTTGTACGATCCATAGCATTTGTTGTTTTTTTTTCGCCGCAGAGAAAAACGTGCCATGTGACGTTCCATCCGGCCGCCGCATCGGCTAAGGCTGCTTTCACACATCCGGTTTTTGCTGAGCGGCCCAATCGGGCTCTAAAACCTATGCAATGGATGCAGCGAAAAAACGCATCCTTTGCATAAGTTTTTACATGCGGCCCGTCCGGTTTTTGATGGTTGCGGCTGGATACTGAGCATGCTCAGTTCAAAAAAACGCATGCGGCGGCCGGATTCGGTTTTTGCAGCAGGACGCCGCATCCAGCATCCATAGGCATGCATTGGAAATCGCGCCGGATGCAGCGTAATGCGTTTTTTCGCCTCACAAAAAAACGTGCCAGGCAACGTTCCATCCGGCCGCCACATGGGCTAAATATGCCGCCTCCGGCAAAAACCGGATGCAACTCAAGGCCATGCGGCACAATACGGCGCTAATGCAAGTTTATGCGGAAAAAAACGCAACCGGCAGCAAAAAAAAACGGTCGCGTTTTTTCTGCAAAGCGCCGTATTGTGCCGCACAGCAAAATCTGGCTGTGTGTGTGATACGATGTTCAATGTGACTGGTTAATGTGTGATTGGTGAGGTTGTAGTGCAGAAGTGAAGTTTTTCCAAGAGTGTTGGTGAGACTATGGAAGATTCGTGGGGCGGAGGTGGAGCTGGGGCGGAGGCGGAGCTGGGGTGGAGGCGGAGCTGGGGCGGAGCCTCAAGGGGGCCCCGAAATTTTGCCAGTATAGGGCACTGAAATTCCTAGTGGCAGCCCTGCGTACAGCACCCGAATTCCAGACTCGAACACTAATTTTTTAGTAATCTGATTAATCAACTCAAAAAAAAATGGAAACCACAAACCTTGTCCACAGTGTCAAACATAAAAAACAAAACACAAAAATGGTGCACACATATAAATTAGATGTTAACAAAGGCACTGTACAAGTAAATGATACAGAAATAAATAATAAACGTATTGTGGTTTTCTGGCCTAAATACTGAGTCCATCATCAGAAAGCATTTCCCGCAAGCTTAACATAAAAACGAATTGTTTGAGTGTTTACTGCAATTTGTTTAATATTTCCAGAATTACATTGTTAGCTGATCTCTTCTTCAGCCAATTCTAAAAGGTTAGTATAAATTGTCACTAAATAAAATCACAACACACTACAAGTAATGGTTGATATTAATTTTGAATAGTGCTAGCTCAGTCTTGGACACAGTACAATTGTATTCATTTGCCTAATTAAGAATTCTTCTGTTGTACAGCCAATATATTCTAAATACAAAGCAACACATTCCTACATATTCAGACTTCAATAAATGGTTTCAATGCAATTCCATTTTGTCTGCTGTTTTAAGCTGTATTTAGAAATAATTCATTCACTAAAGCTATTGAGTATTGACTAAAACCAGACTCTATAGGTTAGGTGTAAAACAAAAAAATGGAGAATCTAGCATGTCAAAAGGTTACATTGAAGTTGTCAAAACTCTTTAAATGTGTAAAATATGCAAGATGCTTGAGTATTCAAGTGGAAATACAGTGTTGGTCTGTAAAAATTGCTCCAAAATCCTCATTTAAAGGGATATTTATGGCACATTCACATGATCCTCAGGGTATCAATGCAAATGTGCACAGTTTTAATGTGAATATGCAAGAACAGCCAGGAATATTCTAGGAATATACTCACTTGTGGCCTTGATAAACAATTATGCCATAAATCTCTAGGATGGGAAAATAGAGTGACTAGAGATGAGCATCATGACTTTGGGGAACATAATAAGCAACAAATGAGCCCATAATGCCCAGAATGCTGGGCCAAAAATAGTAGGAGCAGAAGTGAAGACCAGTTACCACACAGGACCAGACTGGGAACTGGACTAGCCAAGCAAAAATAGCATAAATCAAATTGCTCATCTCTATGATAGAGGGGGGGCTGGGGCAAATC
Organism: Anomaloglossus baeobatrachus; assembly: GCF_048569485.1. Taxonomy (NCBI): domain Eukaryota; kingdom Metazoa; phylum Chordata; class Amphibia; order Anura; family Aromobatidae; genus Anomaloglossus; species Anomaloglossus baeobatrachus. The sequence continues at coordinate 506,793,779 of NC_134354.1, read as the reverse complement.
GGGCGCCACACTCCTGCGCCAAGTAGACTCTGTGTAAGGCTGTGACTTTGGGTGGGGTGCATGACACTTAGTCCTTGTAGACAGTAACACACGCAACACCAGGAGTTCACTTAGCCAACCAGAATCATTCTCTTTTATTCTTCACACTGTTATGACAGATTAGGCCTTCCTTTCCTTTCTTTGTCTCAGTCTGGAGTATTGCTCCAAGACCTGTCTCCTGCTATCTTGGATGGTCTGTGCCTTCTTACCTTTAACACTAGAACTACTGGACTCGTGACACCTATATAGAAATACATGGTGCAAAGTAGTCAAATTGACTACCTCAGTAGTTCTAGTGTTAACTTCATTCACCTTTGTCCAATTTTGGGATCCAACAGCTTTCTAGCCGAACGTCTCCCTCATGGTTCCCTGACTGGCCCTTGCACTGAGACCATGTTTTATCACACTTGAACCCTATTCTCTACTGGTCCCCTCTTGAGCCTTCCCTCCTGTTCTCTTTCCCACCATTTGCCACTCCTTCCTTCCACTACCTTATCCCTTATGTTATATAACATCTAATCTAAAGTCGACTTGCCCCTAGATGGCAGCTGTTGATACAAATATATACATCTTATAGTATTTAACAGTCTATAAAACATGGTACATGTACACGGTGGGGTGCTGCCCTCCTACTACTTCTATGTATAAGCATATGTCGCGGGCGGAGGAGCGGACGCTGCGCTCTCCCACTGCTCGGGTCCAGCTGCCGCTGCTGCTGCGGCCTGCTGCTGCTCGGTGGCTCGAGCGATGGGCCGGATCCCGGGGACTCGAGCGGCGCTCCTCACCCGTGAGTGAAAAGGGATTGGTTTTTGGGATTGTTTATTGTCCGTGACGCCACCCACGGTTGTGGTGATTGTGTGGACACCACCGCTGCTCTGTATGGGGATCCCGGGAGCGGTGACAGGGAGCAGCAAAGTTGTTGGTTCTCCCCTCCGTGGGTAGGGGGTTGTTGTCCCGGGGCCCAGTGATGAGGTGGGTGATGAGGGATGGCGGGGCCGGTGCAGGGCTTGGTGGGGTGCAGGGACGCGGGGCAGCGCTGTGCCTCACGGCACTGTGGTACTCACTCAGCCTGAGACGGGGACACAGTTCTCGGTAAAACACACGGCTGGAAAGACGGTTCCCACGGACGGCTGCTGTTGCTTTTCCCCAGTAGTTGACGGTGACGGTCCCTTTTCCTGCACCTAAGATGATGTTGGTAGCGATGGGTTCCCACCGGTAACCCGCTCCCTGGCTTGGATATGGGCCGGAGGAGCCCCTCTTTGCCCGCAGGCGCTGGCCCTGAGAAACTGGTGCCTTGGCGGTGTCTCTCTCCAACGGTTGGACTGTTGCCTTCAATCGGGACTTGGTTGTTGGGACACCCAGAGGTCCCCTTCACTAACGGATTTGGCAAATTCACGGCGACTCCTAGCCTTGCCGGGATCCAAAAGGCCCCTGCCAATGGTGCTGGCTTCTCTTCATATACCGCTCCGGTACCGCCGGGCCACCACCCGTCCACGGTCCTTTTGAGCAACCTCCAAGCAGCCTCTCCTGCAGACAGTCACCGCCGTCTGCTAACCTTGCTGTTCTCAGTCCGGGGCACACACCCGGACCAACTTCAGGCTTTCTCAAGTGTCACTCTCTTTTGCTCCTCTACCACTTCACTTCACTTCAGCTCTCACTACTCTCAACTCCAACTTCTAACTCTTTCACTTCCCTAGCTAAACTGCCTGGTTTTCCCGCCTCCAGGGCTGTGAACTCCTCGGTGGGCGGAGCCAACCGCCTGGTCCACCCCCTGGTGTGGACATCAGCCCCTGGAGGAAGGCAACAAGGATTTTTGGTGTAGCTCTGGTGTACCTATGTGGGGTGTAGGGTGTGGTGGTGTCATGACCTGTGACCTCTGGCTTGCCCAGGGCGTCACATTCCCCCTTAGCAAAATGCAGACCGTCCGCGGGCTGCCCGTCCAACACCGGTTTTATTTTTCTGCAAAGATAAAAAACGGTAACATATACAAGTAGAATAACATCATCCCACAGCGGGAGGCACTTTTCTTAAACGTTACGTAACATTTTGACGGTTGCTGCTGCCGCTCTCTCCCACCCAAGTAACCTGGCCCTGATGCTGCCTCTAAGAAACAGGCAGCACCCCTTGACCCCAGTCCTGAACCAGTTACCCGAGCGGGATCTGTCCTTCCCCTCCAGAGGGTAGCCACCGGTTCCTGTGGTGGCTGGGCCCCAGCCTGCTCCACTGCGGGCCCTCCCTCCAACCTGCCTCTCTGGAGGCGGTAACGGTAGCTGCAACGAACATATTTTATTTACATGCCACTAATGTTTGTGGTTGCCCTGCAAGTTCTCGGGCCTGTTCATAGAGAGTTCCCTATGCAACTAGATGGTCCCTTCGGGGACAACAATGCCGGCCACGGCCGGTTCCAAATCACGGTGCAATCAGGTGACTTTTCACGGTTATCATTGACTTATCATTCTCATCTTTAAACACTGGTGGTCCCAACGGGGACAACTTTTAGGCAGAGGACCGCCGGCTTAGCAGTCCATCCTCAATCACGGGGCTCTAGTGCCAACTTCCCATGGTGCACCGCTGTGGACCCCGATGGTAGCTCGCTGCGGGTGATCTTCCTCCATATTCATGCGGGCATACACATCCGCTCTACACCCCTCTCGGGCATCGATCTCCCTGCGCAGCTGCCGTTGCCGCCGCTCCCAGCCGGGAGCACTTTCTGTTTGCTCCGGTTCAGCGTGTGCGGGGGACGGACCCAGCCAGAGTCCCTCCGTGTCGGCTACGACCGGCACCTTCAGTAATGAGGGACCCCGCTGTGACATGGCCTGCTCTGCCTCCTGGCAGCTGCATCCCCGCCGTGCCTCCGGTGCATCTTTGCTGACGGGCTCAGCCTCCGGCTTCTTCCATGGAAGCGGATCAGGGTGGTCACGGGCTTCGGCTGCAGGTCGGTCTGCCGGGGCGGATTGGCAGGGTACCGCTACCGGTGGTGTTGGTCGCGGGCCTAGTGGCGGGGCAGCAGCAGCCAACACGGGTAGCGGGGGAGGTAGCAGGGCGAGCGGGTATGGACCGGGTCCCTCAGCCGCGATGACCGACCCACTAGGGGTACAGGGGCGTGGGTCACTTACCCTCCCTTCCAAGACTCCCTCCACCTCGCGTCTCAGTGTGGCCGCCACCACTTCCGCCATGTCGGCCTCCCACTCCTCCAGGAGGAGCTGCATGCGGACCTGCAGACGGCTGCTTAGCTGGACGGTCCGGACTTCCACCCACGCTACGGGGCCAGGCGCGGGGACCACGGTGTTGTCGGTCGGACTCAGCATCTTTAGCAGCGGCCTCTTCCAGGAACCAGTCAATGGCCGCAGGGTCCTGGCGTCCCTGCTTCTATAGCCGCGGCTACATGCGACCAGTCGCCATTTCGTCACCCTCAGCCTCTTTTCGGCCCCTCCTCTATCGGGGCGGGGTTTTGGCCTTCGCGCCTCCGCTACTCGAGAACACGCTCGAGCGGGAACCCTTCGCGCCAAAGATGGCGGCTTCTGAAATTTTCCGGCCGGACACCTCCGGCGGTAACAAGGCACACCTCTACCCAACGGCAGAGCGGTAAGATCCTGTTCGTGACGCCAAGTTGTCACGGGCGGAGGAGGGGACGCTGCACTCTCCCACTGCTCGGGTCCAGCTGCCGCTGCTGCTGCGGCTTGCTGCTGCTCGGTGGCTCGAGCGATGGGCCTGATCCCGGGGACTCGAGCGGCGCTCCTCGCCCGTGAGTGAAAAGGGATTGGTTTTTGGGATTGTTTATTGTTTGTGACGCCACCCACGGTTGTGGTGATTGTGTGGACACCACTGCTGCTCTGTATGGGGATCCCGGGAGCGGTGACAGGGAGCAGAAAAGTTGTTGGTTCTCCCCTCCGTGGGTAGGGGGTTGTTGTCCCGGGGCCCAGTGATGAGGTGGGTGATGAGGGATGGCGGGGCCGGTGCAGGGCTTGGTGGGGTGCAGGGACGCGGGGCAGCGCTGTGCCTCACGGCACTGTGGTACTCACTCAGCCTGAGACGGGGACACAGTTCTCGGTAAAACACACGGCTGGAAAGACGGTTCCCACGGACGGCTGCTGTTGCTTTTCCCCAGTAGTTGACGGTGACGGTCCCTTTTCCTGCACCTAAGATGATGTTGGTAGCGATGGGTTCCCACCGGTAACCCGCTCCCCGGCTTGGATATGGGCTGGAGGAGCCCCTCTTTGCCCGCAGGCGCTGGCCCTGAGAAACTGGTGCCTTGGCGGTGGCGGTGTCTCTCTCTAACGGTTGGACTGTTGCCTTCAATCGGGACTTGGTTGTTGGGAGACCCAGAGGTCCCCTTCACTAACGGATTTGGCAAATTCACGGCGACTCCTAGCCTTGCCGGGATCCGAAAGGCCCCTGCCAATGGTGCTGGCTTCTCTTCGTATACCGCTCCGGTACCGCCGGGCCACCACCCGTCCACGGTCCTTTCGGCAACCTCCAAGCAGCCTCTCCTGCAGACAGTCACCGCCGTCTGCTAACCTTGCTGTTCTCAGTCCGGGGCACACACCCGGACCAACTTCAGGCTTTCTCAACTGTCACTCTCTTTTGCTCCTCTACCACTTCACTTCACTTCAGCTCTCACTACTCTCAACTCCAACTTCTAACTCTTTCACTTCCCTAGCTAAACTGCCTGGTTTTCCCGCCTCCAGGGCTGAGAACTCCTCGGTGGGCGGAGCCCACCGCCTGGCCCACCCCCTGGTGTGGACATCAGCCCCTGGAGGAAGGCAACAAGGATTTTTGGTGTAGCTTTGGTGTACCTATCTGGGGTGTAGGGTGTGGTGGTGTCATGACCTGTGACCCCTGGCTTGCCCAGGGCGTCACACCTACATAAACAGACATGTGGAGAATGGGACTTGAGAGTTGCTGTGACATTTTTTCTTTTTTTTTCACTAAAACGTATGCTTCCTTTATCCATTACCCCTTAATCGCTAATGACGTGTAAATCACCATTGTGAGGTAGTTCCTGCAAAATGCCATAGATCTACATCATAAGATTGCACTAGCACAATCACTGCAAGAGTCAAGTGGATGCCCACAGTGGTCAAAAGTGACTGTGGTATCTAAGTACTGGTGCATTTTTTCTGTGGGGTGTCGATGATTTAATGTGGCAGCAGGGACTTAACAAAGACAACCAGGTCTGCCACATAAATACACCTTTCAGTTGTTAAAATCTAATAGGATGGTTGATCAAGTGATCAAACAGTTATGTGGTAAAGTCCACACACTAGCACATATCAATATATGTAATGTCAGCATTAACTAGCAGGCAGCACAAAAGTACACTCACTCCCAAACTTATGAACATCTGACTTATGTACAACCCATGATTATAAGGGGTACTTTACACGTTGTGCCATCACTAGCATCGGCTAGCAATGCCGAGCGCGATAGTACCTGCCCCCGTCGCACATGCGATATGTTGTGATTGCTGCCGTAGTGAACATAATCGCTACGGCAGCATCACACGAACATACCTGGTCGGCAATGTCGCGGTGACTGACGAACAATCCCTCCTTCAAGGGGGAGGTGCGTTTGGCGTCACCGCGACATCACTAAGCTGCCGGCCAATAGAAGCGGAGGGGCAGAGATAAGCGGGACGTCACATCCCGCCCACCTTCTTCCTTCCACATTGCCGGTGAAGGCAGGTAAGGAGATGTTTGTCGTTCCTGCGGCTTCACACACAGCGATGTGTGACGACGCTGGAGCGACAAACAACATCATACCTGCAGCAGGAGCAACATTATGAAAATGAATGACGTGACACAGATCAGCGATTTTTGACTGTTTTGCGCTCGTTCATCGTCGCTCCTAGGATTTACACATTGCGATGTCGCTACCGACGCTGAATGTTCGTCACTAACAACGTGACCCCGACGATATTTCGGTAGCGATGTCGCAACGTGTAAAGTACCCCTAAGCGTCAGATGTTAAAAAAAACTAGTTCTCTGCTCGCTATTGACCTCTCCAGCCACTGTCAGATTTTCTTCTTTCCACTGTTGTACACCACATCTCCGGCCTCTGCACTATAGTTCAGGAGTTTCAGCTTTGCCCCGTCCAACCCTCATTATGAGTCATTAGGGAAAATCCTCCCCATCCAAAAATGGAAAGAAAAGAAGTGGATGGTAGGCAGCAGGGTGGCCGAAGAGGAAAATTATGGTTAAAAAAACAAATCAATACCTATCTAGCTACTGCAATGCTCACCATCTGGTTCTCTATTTTCTGTTTGGTTGTGGCACATGTCCAAGACTTCTGGCAGCAACCAGACACATCACACAGTCACGACGCTGATACGCAGTAACCTCCGAGTCCATTGAATCGTGGTCTATAGCAGGGGATCCCAACCTGTGGATCTCAGATGTAAAGAAGGCGAACTACTGCTGTTTCATTCTTTCCCCTAAAGACACCAATCATCTCATTGTATTGTCTTGTAGTATAATGGGAATTATGTCTTGCATGGGGTTTTTTTAAATATTGTGCTGTCTGTGTGGATTATAGTGTACAGTAAGATTATATGTGGTAATGTGTTACATGGCATTTGTATAGGAAGTTACCAGACTAAAGGGTACGTAAAAGTGAAGCATTAGGACTAGCCTACAATGGGAAGGATTAGTTGAAAGGGAAAGTGAAAGTTTTCTGCTGGTACTTTAGTAAAGATCTAGTGAACGATATGGAGGAATAATCTGTAGGTCGTGAAAGTTGCATACTAGGGCTGACTTGTGGAAAAGAACTAAAAGAAGGAGACTGGAGGCAAGATAGTGCGATCCTCATGTGCTTAGTGAGACACTGAATGTTAGTGAACACTGAGGCTAGAGGTCACTTAGATATGGAGTGGCTTCAGTCGAAGGGTCCAGAGTACAGAACTTTACTGGCCAGGCCCCTGACCATCAATGTAAAGTTTAATACTAGATGGCATATGACAGAGTTGACCTTCTTAGGTGGAGTCTCCACAAACGTCCAATAACGTATGGTTCTATTCTGACACTACTGACTTCTCCTTACCCTCTCCTCTATGAGGAGAAGAGATGTGGATACGGAAATGCCAGGGAACACAAGGCTCTACTCAGGCAATGGTAATAGAACCTCTGACACCTTCCTCTACTAGGAGACTTGACATGAAGCCGCTTGAAAGCATGGTGAGTAGCATAAACTGTACTGTATTGTTGGGCTGAGCTGCACTGGGACTCAAAGGACCAGTAAGATCGCAACCCAGTGGGAACTGAGACTGTCGCGGAATATGCGTTGTACAATTGAAATGTGTTGGAAGATAAGTGTCTGCTATCTGGTGTGTAAAGTTGTTGCTGAAGATGAAGTACTGTTGTTTAAATGAACCGGTGGTCTCCTTATGAATACAAGTCGTCATCCAGTCCTGGACAGTGAGTCAGCGGTGCCTTGCGACCTGCACGGATTCACAGCCAACAAGTCCACACACCAAACCAAGACCAGCTCTTTCATGCTGTGTGTCGGGACGTCTGTAGTCAATCTCTCACCCATGACTACTGTCGTGTAACTCTACATGGGCCCATGATGTGTGGCTTGCTGCTGTCTGCCAGCTCGGTGCATTTGCATCAGGTCTAAAAAAAGCTATGAACCTTAGGTCTCCAGATAGTAACTTTTGTGAGTAGACCCCTACAGAAGAGAAGAGGTATATCTCAATATACTGGGTGGGGGGAGATAAATATGGTAAACGAGATAAGATAATATTGACAGTTAGGGTACCATCTCAATAAATGACGTACCAGCGATTCCGATCACGATATGACCTGGTGAGGATCGCTGGTGCGTCGCTACATGGTCACTGGTGAGCTGTCAATCAGGCAGATCTCACCGGCGACCAGTGATCAGCCACCAGCCTGTAGCGACTCGTGGAAACGATGCTGCGCTTAGTAACCAAGGTAAATATCGGGTAACTAAGCAAAATGCTTTGCTTGGTTACCCGATATTTACCCTGGTTACCAGCGCACACCGCTTAGCGCTGGCTCCCTGCACTCGTAGCCAGAGTACACTTCGGGTTACTAAGCAAAGCGCTTTACTTAGTTACCCGATGTGTACTCTGGCTACGTGTGCAGGGAGCCAGCACTGGCAGCCTGAGAGCGACGTACGCTAGTAACCAAGGTAAATATCGGGTAACCAAGCAAAGCGTTTTGCTTAGTTACCCGATGTGTACCTTGGTTACCAGCGTCCGCAGCTTCCAGACGCCGCCTCCCTGCTCCCTGCACATTCAGATCGTTGCTCTCTTGCTGTCAAACACAGCGATGTGTGCTTCACAGCGGGAGAGCAACAAGCAAAAAATGAACCAGCACTCTGTGTAACGATCAGCGATTTCACAGCAAGGTCCAGGTCGCTGCTTAGTGTCACACACACAGCGAGATCGCTGATGAGGTCACTGGTACGTCACAAAAACCATGACTCAGCAGCGATCTCGCTGTGAGAAGTACCCCTTAGATTGGTGCTTCAAGTTAGATGCAATAGTGCTGTGAGTATGTTTCATGTAAAAATACTGAATAGGGGTAAAGTGAATGTAAGTACCGTATTTTTTGGATTATAAGACACACTTTTCCTCCCAAAAATTTGGGAGAAAAATGAAGGGTGCCTCTTAAAATGCGAATATAGCTTACTGGGTGGTGGAGAATTGGTGGGGGCTGCCTATGCCGCTCTCTGAGTGGGTGGCTGGTGCCTGTCTGTGTGGGTGGCCAGGTGCCTGTCAATGCGTGCGGCCGGCTGCCTCTCTGTGCCGACGGACGGGTGTCTCTCTGTGCGGGTGGTCGAGCGGCTGGCTGGCTGTGTGGACTGTGGTGGCTGTGCTGGCAATGGAAGCATCTAGGCCACTCGCCGTACCAGCCTGTTCCACCAAACAAGCACCGCCACCGCCGCTGCCAACACAGATCCACCACCGCTGCCAGTACAACCTTTGCCTCCTGTGACCCTGCTCCACTACGACTGCCACCCCCTCCGGTAAGACAACACCGGAGTATAAGACGGACCCCATTTTTTTTTACCCTTTTTTATCTCTAAATTTGGGATGCGTTTTATAATCCGGTGCATGTTATAAAACTAAAAATATGGTATACTGCCCATAATGGAGGAAAGGAGGAAACAAGGTCTGGGTGTACATTTTTTTGGAACTATGGCTATCTTTATACCATGCTCTAGGTGTTAGCTCTGGGGGGGTTCGCTGAATGTGGCTCACGACCATCTCTCAGAGCTGAATGTGGCTCACGACCATCTCTCAGAGCTGAATGTGTCTCATGACCTGAGCTAAATGGGGCTCATGACCATCTCTCAGAGCTGAATGTGTCTCATGACCTGAGCTAAATGGGGCTCATGACCATCTCTCAGAGCTGAATGTGGTTCTCAAGGTGAGAAAGGTTGGGGACCACTGGTCTATAGTGTAGAAGCTGGAGATGTGGCACTCCTTGGTGGAAAGAAAAGGATCGGATGGCGGCCGAAGCAGTAATTGGTGAGGTGAGTAATTGTATCTTTTTCACGGCACTTGTATTAACTTACATACATAATTGGGTTATGAACAAGGCTACAGAACGCATCTAATTCATAACGCCAGGAATGTGGTTAACTGTATCACAAGCAAAATGTATAATAAAGGATCTAAATGATGTTGAACATAGGTGGAGATGATCTTAACGCCGCTGTAGATTTGAATGTTGTCATTTCCTGGATTAACACAATAACAATTTGGCAATGAAGTAAAAAAAGGTTTCTTCTACCTGGCAAGCACCATAAATTTCCGTTTTGTAAAAACTGTGTAACACATAAACACTGTGGTATTTGATGTTGAACCAAAACCACTGCTTTTAGCTGTTCGTCCTCAGTCTGTTTACTAGACAGGAAAGTAGCATACTCTGATGACTACAGAGATTTAGAGACAGAGAACTGTTTAAAAAGAAAATGGTTCACAATCTCATAAAAGCAAATTCACCGACGTCATGATGGAATTAGCATTTTCAAAGGAATTTCAATTCTAAACAGTTTACAGTGAAGCGATATTTTACAAGCTTTATACAGAGAGTGACTACGAGCTCACAGCTTTTATTTTAGCTTTTTTGTTACCAAATAACATTTATTGGTGAAAGAAAACAAAATGTATGAACCAAATGGCCGTCTGTACATAAGCCCTTTGTCATAACTCTGTATATAATATACAGTTTTAACATTATTGTTAGAATATTTTTTTGATGGTTTGAAATATAGGTTATTAAAGGGAATATGTCAGATCAACCACCCAAACTGCATAAACCATGGGTCTTTGAAATGTAAATTCATTGACACCTTTATATCTCCTATCTGTTGCTGCATGCCCCAGAAATTAGCATTTTCATGTATTTGCAAATAAGGGGTTAGGTGCTCTTGGCATGAAAGAGCACTTATTGAGCCTCCATATGTTGTTTACCCTTCCAGCACTGGCCTCATCAGCTTGATTGATAGTTCATTGTCTAATCTCATTGCCTGCACCTGATTCCACACAGACATCTCTAAGAATGAACGTTATCTAGTGACAGTATTACATTTTCCCATTCACGGATCATCCTTAAATTTTGTGCAAAAGTATACACGTTGCATTACCTGCTAACATATCCAATTAAACTGCATGTATTATCAGAATATTAATGTTTTTATATATATGTATACATTTAACACCATGATATATATATATATATATATATATATATATATATATATATATATATATATATATATATATATACAGTGCAGACCAAAAGTTTGGACACACTTTCTCATTCAAAGAGTTTTTTTTATTTTCATGACTCTAAAAATTGTAGATTCACATTGAAGGCATCAAAACTATGAATTATAACATGTGAAATTAAATACTTAAAAAAGTGTGAAACAACTTAAAATATGTCTTATATTCTAGGTTCTTCAAAGTAGCCACCTTTTGCTTTCATTACTGCTTTGCAAACTCTTGGCATTCTCTTGATGAGCTTATAGAGGTAGTCACCGGAAATGGTTTTCCAGCAGTCTTGAAGGAGTTCCCAGAGATGCTTAGCACTTTTTGGCCCTTTTGCCTTCACTCTGCGGTCCAGCTCACTCCAAACAATCTCGATTGGGTTCAGGTCTGGTGACTGTGGAGGCCAGGTCATCTGGCGTAGCACCCCATCACTCTCCTTCTTAGTCAAATAACCCTTACACAGCCTGGAGGTGTGTTTGGGGTCATTGTCCTATTGAAAAATAAATGATGATCCAACTAAACACAAACCGGATGGAATAGCATGCCGCTGCAAGATGCTGTGGAGCCATGCTGATTCAGTATGCCGTCAATTTTGAATAAATCCCCAACAGTGTCACCAGCAAAGCACCCCCACACCGTCACAGCTGATAACACAGGATCCACCAATCACAATATGTGATGTCACAGATCTCCCGGCAAACATTAAAATTGCACATGCTCAGTAGATTATTCAAAACAAATGATAGGGTGTGTATTGCTGTCAATGTTCAACTGTATTTCCTGAAACAATAGCAAGCCTGAGTGTAGAATGACTTCAGTGTTCACAAGATTTCCAATCTTTACTTTCAGTACATTAGTGAGATATATATATATATATATATATATATATATATATATACAGTACAGACCAAAGGTTTGGAAACACGTTCTGATCTCTAGATCAACTATTAAGAGGAGACTTTGTGCTGCAGGCCTTCATGGTAAAATAGCTGCCAGGAAACCACTGCTAAGGACAGGCAACAAGCAGAAGAGACTTATTTGGGCTAAAGAACACAAGGAATGGACATTAGACCAATGGAAATCTGTGCTTTGGTCTGATGAGTCCAAATTTGAGATCTTTGGATCCAACCACCGTGTCTTTGTAGAAAAGGTGAACGGATGGACTCTACATACCTGGTTCCCACCGTGAAGCATGGAGGAGGAGCTGTGTACAGAAGTGTTGCTTGCCATTGGTTGCTTGCCTGAGATGATAATGAAGCGTCTGAAAACTCTTACTGAAAGGACAGGAAGTTTGTCTAAAATTGTCCATGTGGCCAAAATGAAAATTGCAAGATTTCTCATTTGCTTTTTAATATAGGTTGTGATATGAAAAAAAAAACAATTTAGTATAAATTAAAAAACAACATTGAAGCATCATCAAAAGTGAGATGACCAAAAAAAATAAATAAAAAGATAATAAAAGGATTAAAGTGTGAACTCTTAAGGCCTAGAGTAATCTCAGAAGAGGTATCTTTCCGCACCAGGATGTAATATATTATTCCTTGTCTTTATAATTTATGTTCTTGCCTGTTGTCCTGAGGAAGGAGGCTGCGACCTCCGAAACGCGTTGACCTGTGCATAAATAAAGACATGGAATAATTTATTACATTTTGGTGTGGTGATAGCGCGGAAAGATACCCGGTTCCCTCTTCTGAATTTACTCTACTCTGCTCGGGGCTGCAGCTGGCTGCCTTTATATGTCGCTGATATAGGAATTGTGACTTGCACAACTTCTCTAGGTGATTTCCCCAGTATTATTAACCAATTTTGTTATCTGGTAAGACCCTATTGCGCTTCTCCTCTACAGTTCTATCCTCTAACTCTTAAGGCCAATATAGACTGAAGATGACAGAGTAGGCAGGACCGTCAGATCACACGTGGGACATTGAGTACCTGGAAAGCAGTGGAGCTTGAAACACCAAGAGGTATGGAGACAAAAGTGTAAATACATACAGGAGCTGTAGAAGTATAATATGTCCTAGCCTTGCAACAGCATTTGTAGTGTGAACAGATCCAGAGGAAACGTTCATTATACTTATAGCAGGTGAATGGTTAATTAACAAAGAAAAGCTGCTGGTAGCAGTAATGAACAGGCAAACTTCTTTGTAGAGAAGATACACTCTGCTTCAGCACCATTTAAAATGTGAAGAACTCCCGACAAGAGTTTGTTATGCTTACAGCAGACAAATAATTAATCTGCAAATCTGAGCCAGGAAGTATATGCATACTGAAGAAACAAACATGAATTTACTAAGATGATTGCCAGCTGAGAGTTCTGGCTGGTGACGCAAATTCCAAAGCACAAGGTAACTGAATCCAAAACATAATGAATACTTAAAAAACATATGGGCGTCTGAGTTGGCCTTAAAAGGCCTTGGGTGATGATGTCACTGAAGTTTTCAACTTGTAAAACCATGTGCGAATCAAAACAAAGTGGAGCAGCCATGGGAGAATAGAACAGAGCCTGGGCCCGGCCATACTTGAATAACACCAACTCATTATAGGGAAATGTAGTTCCATTTCTTGAGGTCTGGTCTGCTTTTATGTTCTTTTTTATAGTTATAGATTATCCTGGGGGAGTGATTTTAAATCAAAGATAGGATATACATGGATAGAGATAGATAGATACAAATAGATATCAATATCACACAGGATGGGAGCACGTCTTGCTGCAACCAATCAGAGATGCCGGAACTGTCGGTGGGAAGGGGAAGTAGTGCATATGTTTGAGGCCTGCAACACACATCCGTTTCCTGTTTGGTCCGTTTCCGTACATACCGGAGATACGACCAAATGTGCACATATGTTTTTTTATGTTTAAAGGCACACGTGGGTGTTATTTGATCTTCCGTGTGTTCGTGTGCGTCCCACGTTTTTTGCTCCGTTTGGCACGGAAGCATGTTCGTTTTTGGGACGGAGCACGCACACACGAACATAATGTTAGCCTATGGGAGTCCAAATAAAATGTTCCTTGCACGGATGTGTGGTTATGTTGTCCGTGAGAAATGTCCGTGTGTGATGCAAAATGTCGTTGCTACATGTCGGTAGACAGAGTAGCAGGATGAGAATGAACTCGGGTGAACTTCACCCGACTTCATTGTCATGCCGTGGCTCTGTCTGTGTGCCGTGTACTGATTAGCGGTCACCTGTGAAGGATTCACCGGTGACCGCTAATCCCCCGAGTGACTGAAGTTTCCCCCCCTCTCTCATACTCACCGATCCCCGATGCGCGGCGCTGCACGGTGTTCACACAGCTCCGGCGGCTTTTTCTAATTTGAAAAAGCCGGCCGCTCATTAAACAATCTCGTATTCCCTACTTTCCCCGCCCACCGGCACCTATGATTGGTTGCAGTGAGACACGCCCCCACGCTGAGTGACAGGTGTCTCACTGCACCCAATCACAGCAACCGGTGGGTGTGTCACTATGGAGTATAGAAATAAATAAATAAATAATTTAAAAAAACGGCGTGCGGTCCCCCCCTATTTTAATACCAGCCAGATAAAGCCATACGGCTGAAGGCTGGTATTCTCAGGATGGGGAGCTCCACGTTATGGGGAGCCCCCCAGCCTAACAATATCAGTCAGCAGCCGCCCAGAATGGCCGCATACATTAGATGCGACTGTTCTGGAACAGTACCCGGCTCTTCCCGATTTGCCCTGGTGCTTTGGCAAATCGGGGTAATAAGAAGTAAATGGCAGCCCATAGCTGCCACTAAATCCTAGATTAATCATGTCAGGCGTCTCCCCGAGATACCTTCCATGATTGATCTGTAAATTACAGTAAATAAACACACACACCTGAAAAATCCTCTATTAGAAATAAAAAACACAAACACATTTCCTGGTTCACCAATTTAATCAGCCCAAAAAAGCCCGCCATGTCCGGCGTAATCCAGAATGGTCCAGCGTCGCTACCAGCTCTGCTGCATGAAGGTGACCAGAGCAGCAGAAGACACATCCGCTCCTGTCACCTCCACGCAGCAAATGAAGAGAGCCGCGTGATCAGCTGAGCTGTCACTGAGGTTACCCGCTGTCACTGGATCCAGCGGTGGCCGCGAGTATCCTCAGTGACAGCACAGCTGATCGCGCTACTCACCTCAGTTGCTGCGTGGAGCTGACAGGAGCGGATGTGTCTTCTGCTGCTCCGGTCACCTTCATGCAGCAGAGCTGGAAGCGACGCTGGACCATCCTGGATTACGCCGGACATGGAGGGCTTTTTTGGGCTGATTAAATTGGTGAACCAGGAAATGTGTTTGTGTTTTTTATTTCTAATAAAGGATTTTTCGTGTGTGTGTGTTTATTTACCGTAACTTACAGATTAATCATGGAAGGTATCTCGGGGAGACGCCTGACATGATTAATCTAGGATTTAGTGGCAGCTATGGGCTGCCATTAACTCCTTATTACCCCGATTTGCCAACACACCAGGGCAAATCAGGAAGAGCCGGGTACTGTCCCAGAACAGTCGCATCTAATGTATGCGGCCATTCTGATTGGCTGCTGACTGATATTGTTAGGCTGGGGGGCTCCCCATAACGTGGAGCTCCCCATCCTGAGAATACCAGCCTTCAGCCGTATGGCTTTATCTGGCTGGTATTAAAATAGGGGGGGACCGTTTTTTTTAATTATTTATTTATTTTACTGCACAGTATAGACACGCCCACCGGCTGTCGTGATTGGGTGCAGTGACACAGCTGTCACTCAGCGTGTGGGCGTGTCTCACTGCAACCAATCATATTTGCCGGTGGGCGGGGAAAGCAGGGACTACGAGATTGATTAATGAGCGGCCGGCTTTTTCAAAAGAGGAAAAGCCGCCGGAGTTTAGAGAACAGCCGTGCAGCGCCGCGCCGGTAATCGGGGAATGGTGAGTATGCGAGAGGCGTACTCCATTCAGTCACTCTGGTGATTAGCGATCACCGGTGAGTCCTTCACGGGTGACCGCTATTCAGGACGCGACACAGACAGAGCCGCGGTGTGAGGATGAAGTCGGGTGAAGTTCACCCGAGTTCATTCTCAGCGCGCGACTCTGTCTGCTGTCAGCCGGCATGTATCAACGACATTTAACATCACACACGGACATTTCACACGGACAACACACACACGTCAGTTAAGTTTCACATGCATACGTGGTTACCATACGCCGGACACACAGCCACCACACGTGCGTTATTTACGGACTAAAAAACAGATTACGGACATGAAAAATAGCCCGTATTACACGTGCGTGGTTATCAAGGACGTGTGTTTTAGGCCTGAAGGATATTGAGTGGCCCCAGAAGTAGTATGAACGGCCCCAAAAGCAGTGTTACAGGACACTGGTAAGTATAACGTAGCTTTTCCCTTATAACTTGAGTTGCCGGATCCAGATCGTTACCTGGAGTTCCCCATCACTAGTGTGCACCCATTTATTATGTTGAGGGAGCTCATTTTTAAGATTTTGTGTGAAATTATGTTTAATTTGCCTTTTTTTTCTCTGTTTTTTTTTTATGTTGTTCCAACGAGCACAAAGGAAATAAACGTGTGTATAACAAAACGTATAATTGCCATAATTTTCTTGGACAAATACTTCATTTTCTGTAACAATTTCAAGGGTGCCAACACTTTGGGCCATCATTGAAGATAGACAGACAGATGATAGATAGACTGATAGATAGATAGATATATAGATAGATAGATAGATACATAGATAGATATCCAAAAATAGAGAAATCAAATCAGACAACACTGTATTGACTGTAGGTTATTTCAAGAGAATTAACCAGAAAACTTGTACTCAACGTGGTTCTATGTATAGTGTCTTACAAAAGGCTATTACCTGGTCAGCTCCTTTACAGGGCGTCAAAGATGACATACAGTTTTCTGACTGTGATGTCATTATTTCTTCTGGCTGTTGGTAATATAATGCAATTAGTAACAACTTCATATATGGGACATCATGCATGCACCCTAGAGTTTGGTAATTCTTAATAACTCTTGCTTTAAAACAAAACATTATCATTAAAGAATTTGTAAAGGTGTAGGGGCGTATCGCCCCTACAATATAGTTGAATGGTACTGTGACTTTAAGAGACTGTGCTCGCTTGTTGTTCTGCATGTTATGGACTGGCCGGCTCAGCCAGCACCCCCCTCTGGCTATGAACTTGGACTAACCTGCCCAAAAAGTGCTGGAAAGTGAGAAAAAGAAGGAAAGTTGTTCTAGGCAGTTGGGTTGCCTGAGAGTGAGAGAGACGAGACGATTCTTTTGCTCTGTTCTAGAGCTGCGGTTTGGGACAAGCTGCCGTGCCAGCTGCGAAAGATACTGTAAGCCAGGCGATGAGAGAACCCTGAAGACTGACAAGCGACTAACAGACCACAAAGACAGTGATTCCACAGTGGAACAGTTCCCCCCTGCCCTGCAAGGAGATGTGAGCACCAATGAGGACCACAGCATCGACCACCTGGAAGTGAACCCATGTCGTCCCGACTGGACCATAAGTCTGCACTGTTGTGCGCACTTAGTATGGCATAGCATAGGCCACTGTAGCTAGAGTGTGAAAGCCGAACAGCTGAAGCAGTGAAGGCCAGTTAGGTCGCTATTGCAGTGTAACTGCTAATCCATTTTATCGGCTGAGTTTGTGGTTGCAATATTTTGTACAATAATTGGGACGACAGATCTGTTGTGTGCCCAACTAGGACTTTTGTGTGTCAAAGCTTTACTGTTACCAGTATAACTTTCTCTGTTCACTTGCCTATCGTTAAATTCCTGACTGTTAATAAACCTGCCCTTGATTCTACAATCTTGACTTGAGTACTTGAATCCTGAACCGTGGTGGTTCCTAAGTCATCGCTACACACATGTAGAAAACATGGCTTTTTTGTGTCACCTCAATTGAGGTCAGTGGAGTAGAGCTCCTATATCACAGACAACCTCAAGTCTGATGTCATATCTTAAAGAAAGCAAGTAAAATATATCTTTGTACCGTGTTAGCCAGTAGAGATAAAAAAATTGTTTAAAAGAATCAACCACTGAGGACTTTCTGTTCTTTTAAACAATTTTTTTAAAGAAAGCAGTCATCTTCTCATAACCTGTACATCCCCTTTCATAAGCTAATATTAAAAAATAGACATATATGAAATTCATATTAGTTAAATACAGTTTGTAAAGCCATCTACTGTTAAATGTACTTGTTGGAAGACATTTTTGTAGTCTAAATGGCTGATGATGAATGACAAGGTTATCTTTAATGACAGGTATAATCCTTTCATTTGTATTTCAGGTTTAGTGGACCTGAACCTTTAATTGTTACTTGTCAATGTAAAATATAGGAACTGGTCATTTAAATACTTCCAGTCCACATAAATCTTAAAATCAATCAGTTAGTAAGAAATGCCTGCTTAAGCTTTATGAGGACCGCCATACAATGGGCCCCATTCATCTTTGCTATTTATTGAAGTCACTTTCATTTCTTTGTATTTTTGTATTCACTGATATTTTTGTGGCAAATTCTTCAAAATAGTGCACATGGTTCATGAATTCATCACGCAATAAAAAATGCTCTTAATGCTACTTTTCAACACTATAAGTCGTAAATCTTTTGAAAAGTTGTCAAAATGTTCTGAATCGAAAACTCATAGAAAAACCTTACTTTATGCAGCCACTTATAGAAAATCCTTACTTTAGGCAGCCAAACAGGGATTGGAGTGAGATGCACTAAAAAAATGCAACATTTGGTAAAAGTCACATTTATGTATCTAAAACCTTTGGATGAATAAAGTCGTTGAGCAAAAAAAGAAAAAATAAATAAACAGGAAAGACAACTTAAAAAGTAGATCTAAACCTGTAGAGAATAAGGTGCAAGTAATAAAGCCAGGAGAAAATTACTCCAGAAAAGTGAAGAAAAATGAAGACTCAAGGACAATATCTACCAATTTCCAACAATACTTGAGGAGCTTCTTTTAGTTTGGTGAAGGACTATAGAGAAATGGTATCCACTGGATAAAGCATCAATGTGATGTCACTGTTGGCTTTAGGCTTCAACCTAGAAATCAAAAGGCTAGAAGGAGTTCTTTATTTGTAATCTTACAAGCTTCATTCCCTATCAACACACAACGACCAAAATACTCTTTGGGGCCAATTCATTAAATAATTTGTGGCAGAAATCGGGTATGAAAGTTTGAGATGTCGCAAAATTGCACAACTTTTTTTTACACCAGCTACATCATTTTTTGGGGAAAGTGGGCAGAACATAAAAGGTTATTATTTCCATCTCAAAGGTCTTACCTCAATATGTAGTACATGTAAGAATAATATTAGCAAGTACCTCCAATTAGAAATGTAGTACAGTTCTTTTGATTCACTATGTCACTTACCACATGTTCAGGGCATTGCAGGACTTTAGGTATCCATGGTTATGATCACGCATATAGTCACAGTTAGTTAGTTGTTCATGATCATAACCATGGATAGCTAAGGACTTGCAATGCATTGCACATGAGTAAAGCGATATGGTTATATCAGGAGAACTATACTACATTCTAATTGGAGGTATTTGCTAATGTTATTATTATTACACCTACTACATATTGGGATAAGATATTGTAGATTGGAACACCCTCTTAACCCCTTCATGACACATGACGTACTGGGTATGTCATGGATCGTGTCAGGGTAATTCCTGCTTGCTGCTGCAGGTAGAGAGCCCCGCACATGTCAGCTGATTTGCCCAGCTGACATGTGTGCCTCCCAGGCATGAGTGGATCCACGATCCACCCGTGCCTGTTAGCCCCTTACTTCGGGCTTAAGGGTGTACTCACCGGCCACCATCGGAAGTCACGTGACGTGATCACTTAGAGCCGATGGTTGCCATGGTAGCATAGGGTCATTTGATGACTCCTGTAGCTATCATGAGTCACTTCCTGTCACTGTTAGCAGAGTGCCGTGTGAGAAAGGACAGCAGCATTTCTGCAGATCTCAGCTGTGTAGCTGTGATGTATAGAAATGAATGAGCGATCAGACTGCTGATCATTATGGACTAGTAAAATAAAAAAAAAGTTAAAAAAAGTTTTAAAAATAAAAAATAAAAAAACTAAAAGTTTAAATAACCCCCTATTCACCCCAATAAATATTGAAGGGTTAAAAAAATAAAAAAATGTACACAGACTTAGTGCCGCTGCATTCAGAAATGCCCAATCTATCAAATATAAAATCAATTAACCTGATCGGTAAACTGCGTAGTTACAAAATAATTCCAAATGCCAAAATTACATTTTTTGGTCGCCACATATTTTTCACAAAATGCAATAACAGGTGACCAAAACGTACCATCTGTACAACAATGGTACGGATAAAAACATCAGCTCGAGATTCAAAAAATGAGCTGTAACTGAGCCATAGATCCCAAAAAATAAGAATGCTATGGGTTTCGGAGAATGGCTCACAAAGTGTACCACTTTTTGGTCAAGGTTGTGAATTTTTTTAACCCCTTAGATAAAAGTAAACCTATTCATGTTTGGTGTCTACGAGCTTGTACTGACCTGAGGCATCACATTAACACATCAGTTTTACCATCCATTTATGAATAAAATATCCCAAAAACAATTGTGCAATTGCACTTTTATTGCAATTTTCAACACTTGAAAAATGTTTGCTGTTTTCCAGTATACTATATGGTAAAACTCATGGATTCATTTAAAAGTACAACTCATTCCACAAGAAATAACCCCTGATATGGCAAGATTGATGGAAAAATAAAAAAGTTACGGATCTTGGAAGAAGAGGAGCAAAAAAAAAAAAAAGGAAAATTGCCTGTGGGTGAAGGGGTTAAGCAGAGCAGTGTGGAGCCTAACAAATTCTTTAGAATTTCCACCACAAAAGCAAAATAAATTATGCAAGAAATGTACTTTAGCTGAAACTCTAATTCAAAATGCCGGTTTTGATGAAACTGCCTCTGTAAATCAACTTCTGAGCCAGTCAAATTACATTGTAGTCTTTCCTGGATGAGAAAAGCCTCTTGATGACCATGCCTGACCTTAAGCCTGGAGGCACTTCCTGGGACACAAGCAACCGGCAGTCTGTAGACAGAGAAATAGGTCACAAAGACTGTACACCAGTTACACATACTTGTGTAGCATATTTCTTTTAAATTTCTTTTTTATTTGTCAAGTAATTCACGTACTGTATATTCCCTTTAAGCAACAGTCAATTCTACATGTCAACAAGAGTATCTACGATTGACCCTTGGCCATATTACCTGAAGAGCCAAGACTATTTTTCTTTAATGCATTCTTCTAGCATGAGTTAATAGCAGGTTTTTTTCTTAGAATAGAATGGCTATTAATCTTCTGGCAAAAGGGGAAGTTAGCTCTGGTTTTTATCAAGCGCTGAATACAGTCGCTTCAGAGCTACACATGTGAATGACATTTTGTTATTTTTGTGCAGTGTTCAGGTTAATGTGACAATCATAGAAATGGTTATATTGTAACATCAACTGAATGAATGCCTATTGTGTACCGGTATTTTATTTTATTTTTTGCAAGAGATCTGGAATGTTCCAGACTGTTAAGCTTAAAGGGGTCTTCCCATCTCAAATACCCTATTCTACTATATAGTAGGAGTAATAATAATATTAGAAAATACTTAATATTAGAAAAGTAGTATAATTATCCTGATTAGCTTTGTCACTTACTTCATGTGCAGGGCATTACAGTAGCTCAGGTATCCATGGTTACTCAAGCCTTAGGCTTATGTTCTCGCCTGGAACAATTGTGTCTGGTGAACTGACTTGTGGTCAGCCCCAGCTGCTGAGCCTTACGTCATCTAACTTCCCAGAATTCCGGTTCCCTGCACTGAAAATACACCATGTTCTGCATTTTTAATATAGTACATGATGTGACATTTAAAAATTAAAACATGACAAAAAGCCTTTACTCAATGAGTCACTGTAGTCTCTCCTTTAGAGGGAAGAGCACCAACTGGACGATCTACATAACTACATAGTATGTTTGGAAAAAAAAACAAAAACATGTCCATCAAGTGCATCCAAGGGATGGGAAAAGATAGAAGGAATGGGATATAGGTACATCCATTCTATATTTAAAACCAACAGTGGTTCTTGCTCTTGGGTGTAACATCTGTGTTCCTGCCCCTCAAATTTCACTTTTGCAGCTGGGTGGTTCCACACCTTTGGTGCTTGCAAAGCATGGAAATCCTGTTTTACTCCTGGGACATTTGATGCTCCTAACTTGGGGAGCTATGGAGTTATTTTTTTATGTGATTTTGATAGTGTTTTCTGAGAACCCTGGGTGGGTCTGTCAGCTTTGTAAACCCCTGTCACTGTCATGACTCACTTCCTGTGAATGATGGCATAGTGCAGGCTTCAAGTCCCCTAAGTAAAATCAATACAAAATGTAAAAAAAAGTTGTAAAAAAACTAAATAAAACAATAAAAAATACACATATTTGGCATTGTCTTGTTCTGAAATGCCCAATTTTTCAAAATATAAAATTAATTAGTCTGATCGGTAAAAGGCGTAGTGACAAAAAAAATCAAAACACCACAATTATACTGTATTTTTTTGGCCACTGCAACATTGCATTAAAATGCAATAAGTGGCAATCAAAACATCACATCTACCCAAAATAGTATCATTAAAAACAACGGCTCAAGACGCAAAAAAATAAGCCATCACTGAGCCGCAGATACTGAAAAATGAGAACGCAATGGGTCTCAGAAAATGACAACAAAAATGCTACTTTTTTTATACAAAAATTTGATTTTTATATCACCACTAGAGATGAGCGAACCGGTCGCGGTTCGGCTCGAGTTCGGATCGCCGAATGGAGGTCTCGTTCGAGTTCGGTTCGGTGAACGTTCGACGAACCACTCGAACCGCATAGGAAACAATGGCAGGCAATCACAAACACATAAAAACACCTAGAAAACACCCTCAAAGGTGTCTAAAAGGTGACAAACAACTCACAACACAACACAAACACATGGGAAAGGACATATACTCATGCGAAAACAAAAGAGCAGGACAAGGAAAAAGAGAAGGAGACACAGATATAGGCATGGCACGCCCTTCTAAAATCATGTAAAACACCGCAAGGTGACTCCAAGCAGAGTCTCCCTTTTTTCCAAAAATTGGGCCACACACACACCCACCCCTTCAGTGGCAGCACTTGTGCCCCAGTTGTACACTTCACAGCTAGATTTGCATCAAGCACATTCAAAAATACGCCATACTTAACCGTCCCCAGGATGACACCGGGGTAGGTAGCAAAGTCTTTCCTGATCCCACCTCTGTGCATCTTGGATTATTTTTAAAAACAATGTAAGCAAAGGTTACTCCAAGCGGAGCCTCCCTTTTTTCCAAAAATTGGGCCACACACACACACCCACCCCTTCAGTGGCAGCACTTGTGCCCCAGTTGTACACTTCACAGCTAGATTTGCATCAAGCACATTCAAAAATACGCCATACTTAACCGTCCCCAGGATGACACCGGGGTAGGTAGCAAAGTCTTTCCTGATCCCAGCTCTGTGCATCTTGGATCATTTTTAAAAACAATGTAAGCAAGGGTTACTCCAAGCAGAGTCTCCCTTTTTTCCAAAATTTGGGCCACACACACACCCACCCCTTCAGTGGCAGCACTTGTGCCCCAGTTGTACACTTCACAGCTAGATTTGCATCAAGCACATTCAAAAATACGCTATACTTAACCGTCCCCAGTATGACACCGGGGTAGGTAGCAAAGTCTTTCCTGATCCCAGCTCTGTGCATCTTGGATCATTTTTAAAAACAATGTAAGCAAGGGTTACTCCAAGCGGAGTCTCCCTTTTTTCCAAAAATTGGGCCACACACACACCCACCCCTTCAGTGGCAGCACTTGTGCCCCAGTTGTACACTTCACAGCTAGATTTGCATCAAGCACATTCAAAAATACGCCATACTTAACCGTCCCCAGGATGACACCGGGGTAGGTAGCAAAGTCTTTCCTGATCCCAGCTCTGTGCATCTTGGATCATTTTTAAAAACAATGTAAGCAAGGGTTACTCCAAGCGGAGTCTCCCTTTTTTCCAAAAATTGGGCCACACACACCCACCCCTTCAGTGGCAGCACTTGTGCCCCAGTTGTACACTTCACAGCTAGATTTGCATCAAGCACATTCAAAAATACGCCATACTTAACCGTCCCCAGGATGACACCGGGGTAGGTAGCAAAGTCTTTCCTGATCCCAGCGCTGTGCATCTTGGATGATTTTTAAAAACACAGCAAGGGTTACTCCAAGAAGAGTCTCCCTTTTTTCAAAAAATTGGGCCACACAGATATCCCATCAGTGGCAGCACTTGTGCCCTATTTGTACACTTCACAGCTAGATTTGCATCAAGCACATTCAAAATACACAAGCATTTACTGTCCCCAGGATGACACAGGGGTAGTAAATTCCTTGTGGATCCATGACTTGTTCATTTTGATGAACGTTAGTCTGTCCACATTGTCACTGGACAGACGCGTGCGCTTATCTGTCAGCACACACCCAGCAGCACTGAAGACACGTTCAGAGACAACGCTGGCAGCAGGACACGACAAAATCTCCAAGGCATAAGTGGAGAGCTCTGGCCATTTTTCAAGATTTGAAGCCCAAAATGAGCAAGGCTCCATTTGCAAAGTAATGGCATCGATGTTCATTTGGAGACACTCCTGTATCATCCTCTCCAGCCGTTGACTATGTGTCAGACTTGTTGTCTCTGGTGGCCTTGCAAAGGAGGGTCTAAAAAAATGATGAAAAGATTCAATAAAATTGCTGTTACCAGCACCAGATACGGTGCTACTGGTACGGGTAGACTGTTGAAGATGACGAGACCGTCCCATGTTTGTCAAGTTACAACTGGGAGATTCCCTCCCTGCACCTGCACGGTTGTTTGGTGGAAAAGCCGAGCTAAGATCGAGTAACAGCTTCTGCTGATACTCCTGCATACGTGCGTCCCTTTCTATAGCTGGAATTATGTCACAAAATTTGGACTTGTACCGGGGATCTAATAGTGTGGCAAGCCAGTAGTCATCATCACTTCTAATTTTGACAATACGAGGGTCATGTTGGAGGTAGTGCAGCAAGAAGGCACTCATGTGTCTTGCGCAGCCATGCGGACCAAGTCCACGCTGTGTTTGTGGCATAGAGGTGCTAACCGTTCTTTCTTCCTCTGACATCTCCCCCCAACCTCTTTCAACTGAAATTTGACCAAGGTCTCCCTCATCCGCTGAGTCTTCCATGTCCATGGACAGTTCATCCTCCATTTCTACATGTTCTCCTGCACCTTCCTCAACATTTCGCCTGCTACCATGCGCCCTTGTTGATCCCTGTCCCCCATGGTCCCATGCCTGCCGCGTTGGTGATGATGAACGTCTGGACCTTGGTGATGTTGTTGTGTCTTGCGCATATGAATCCTCCTGTAGTTCCTCCCCTTCCTGTTGTACCACCCCTTGACTCCAAATAGTGTTTAGCGTGTGCTCCAGCATGTAAATGACTGGAATTGTCATGCTGATAATGGCATTGTCAGCGCTAAACATATTCGTCGCCATGTCGAAACTGTGCAGAAGGGTGCATAGGTTCTTGATCTGAGACCACTCCATCAGGGTGATCTGCCCCACCTCTGCATCTCGTTGGCCCAGGCTATACGTCATGACGTATTGCACCAGGGCTCGGCGGTGCTGCCACAGTCGCTGTAACATGTGGAGAGTCGAATTCCAGCGTGTCGCCACATCGCATTTCAGGCGATGAACCGGCAGGCCGAAAGACATCTGGAGCGATGCAAGTCGCTCAGCAGTGGTGGTTGAATGGCGGAAGTGAGCAGACAGTTTTCGTGCCCTGTTCAGAAGGCCATCTAGGCCTGGATAGTGTGTTAAAAATTGCTGGACAACAAGGTTCAACACGTGAGCCATACAAGGCACGTGTGTCACCTTGCCCAGGCGAAGGGCCGCACCCAGGTTTGCAGCATTGTCGCACACGGCCTTACCAGGCTGCAGGTTGAGTGGAGATAACCATTTATTAAACTCAGTCTCCAGAGCTGCCCACAACTCAGCCGCTGTGTGACTCTTATTCCCAAGACATGTCAAGCTAAAGACCGCCTGATGCCGTTGCGCTCTGCTGCCAGCATAGTAATGAGGGGTGCGTCATTCCTTCTGCGCAGTGAGAACGCTGGTGGCCTGACCAGGCAGGCTTGGGGCGGAGGTGGAGGACCCAGATGAGGTGGAGGAGGCAGAAGCAGTGGCGGAACTTGGACAGACAGAGGATTGACACACAAGTCGTGGGGACGGCAAGACTTGTGCAGCAGACCCTTCACCATCTATCACCATAGTTACCCAGTGCCCAGTCAGCGACATGTAACGTCCCTGACCATGCTTACTGGTCCAAGTATCGGTGGTGAAATGCACCCGTTCACACACAGAGTTTATCAAGGAAGCAATGATGTTGTGTGCGACATGCTGGTGTAGCGCGGGCACACCTTTCTTAGAGAAGTAGTGGCGACTGGGCATCTGGTACTGGGGCACAGCGACAGACATAAGGTCTCTAAAATCCTGTGTGTCCACCAGGCGGAAAGGCAGCATTTCAGTAGCCAAGAGCTTACAGAAGGATAAAGTCAACCTCTTAGCTTTTTCATGGGTCGCAGGAAATGGCCTTTTATTTGTCCACATCTGAGGGACAGAGATCTGGCTGCTGTGTGTAGACGGTGTTGAGTAGGGTGTCCCTGGAAAAATGCAGGTTTGTGAGGAAATTGCAGGCGTAGACATGATGTTGCCTTCATCCAACGTTGGTGCTATCAATATCTGAGAGAGCTGTACACACGCACTTTTTTCCCCTTTCAAACCAACTGACGACCGACCAAGCAAACTGCCTGTTGCGGTTACAGTGGTGGAAGTTGTGCGTGGAAAACCAGGTGTGACAGCTGTCCCCACAGTCCTAGAAGATGAAGAGCGCGCGGATGCACTGGAAGGGGCAGGCGGTGGATGGTTCGGCCTGCTAGGCCGCATTGCAGTACGGTGAGCTTCCCACTGGGACATATGATATTTATTCATGTGACGATTCATGGAAGAAGTTGTCAAACTGCTGAGGTTTTGCCCTCTACTAACAGAATCACGACAAATTTTACAGATCACATAATTTGGGCGATCTTTTGCTATGTCAAAAAAGGACCAGGCTAGGCAAGTCTTAGAGGGCATGTGACCTGCTGATCCACCCCGACTAGTGCTCAGAGGCACAGTGGTGGCTGAGGATGCAGTTGTAGACGTGCTACCAGTACTCCGACTCTGTCCAGGAAGGCGCAAGGTAACTTCGTCGTCAGTTGCATCCTCCTCCACCGTCTCTGTTGACCTCCTTGAGGGCCTGACTGTGGGTTGACAGTAGGTGGGATCTAGAACTTCCTCATCAATTGTTGTGTTTGCACTCCCCTCACCCTCAGACCGAGCCTCTTCTTGCCTTGACCGAATATTTAAGTTGTCATCCCAATCTGGTGTCTGCGTCTCATCGTCATCAGTATGTTCCTCATTGTCTATTACAACAGGTGTTTCAGTTTGTGAATAAGGGTCAACATTATGCTCAGAAACTTGGACATCACGGCCTGAATCTGAGTCACAAAGGTTCTGGGCATCACTGCAGAACATTTCCTGGTCTGTACTCACTGTAGCTTGGGAGCAGACCTCTGATTCCCAGGCTATAGTGTGACTGAACAGCTCTGCAGACTCAGCCATCTCAGTTCCACCATACTGTGCAGGGCGGATGGAGACTTCAGAGCTGGGAGAAAGCAAGTGTGATTGGGATGACAACTCAGAGGACTGGTGTTTTTTGGATGCGGTAGTTGAGGTGGCTGAGAGGGCACTTGTTGAACCACTTGAGATCCATTCAAGCATTTTCTTTTTTTGGCCATCATCTACCTTTGTTCCAGTTGTTCGTGTCCGTAAAAAAGGGAGCACATCAGATTGTCCACGGTAAGTAGTAGACATCTTACTTTTGCTGGAAGATGGTCTATCTTCAGCAGATGTTAATGGAGCTTTGCCACCTTCCCCACGGACAATCCCTTTTTTTCCTTTTCCAAGACGCCTGTTCCCCTTTCCACCAGCATCTGTCATTTTGCCACTCATTTTGATTGCGACAAGATTGTGCACTTAAAATATGGTAGTAAAAATTGAGAGGTGGTGTAGATTGCAGCGGTGGTCTATCTTTATTAACAGCAGAATAAACAGCAATAACTATCCCTGACAATGCAACTACGGCCCTTAAACTGGCAGCATAGTTTGCTAGTATAATGGCTTAGTAACAATGAGTTTGAGTGTGCAATGCAGAGGTGCTGCACATAGGTTTGCACCAGTGGGACACTAATGGAAGTCCAACAGCCACTTTTAGGATGCCACTAAGTTTCCTCAGTGTTTGCTAGTATAATGGCTTAGTAACAATGAGTTTGAGTGTGCAATGCAGAGGTGCTGCACATAGGTTTGCACCAGTGGGACACTAATGGAAGTCCAACAGCCACTTTTAGGATGCCACTAAGTTTACTCAGTGTTTGCTAGTATAATGGCTTAGTAACAATGAGTTTGAGTGTGCAATGCAGAGGTGCTGCACATAGGTTTGCACGAGTGGGACACTAATGGAAGTCCAACAGCCACTTTTAGGATGCCACTAAGTTTACTCAGTGTTTGCTAGTATAATGGCTTAGTAACAATGAGTTTGAGTGTGCAATGCAGAGGTGCTGCACATAGGTTTGCACCAGTGGGACACTAATGGAAGTCCAACAGCCACTTTTAGAATGCCACTAAGTTTCCTCACTGTTTGCTAGTATAATGGCTTAGTAACAATGAGTTTGAGTGTGCAAAGGGCAGGAGGGTACAGTGGCAGGGTTGTGGGTCTGGGTAGAGGAAAGGAAGCCTCCCTTTCTATCCCTCCTAATTGGGAAATGCAGCGAGGAAATCCCTGACCTTAGCTACACAGACGCTGTCATCTTGTGTAGCTGTTAAAATCTGTTTTCACGGACCTGACTGTCACCTATGGCTCTGACTCTGCCGGTATTAGCCCTTACAAGGACTAATAGAAACTTCTATCCCTATTCAGTATAGCAATATGTAGAGAGCGTACACAGCAGTATCAGAGACAGGAGCTACGCCAGCGGTGACTGACACCAAGACGCAGAAGGCAGATAATGGCGTGCTGGAGGAAAATGTCCGTTTTTATAATGCATGGACATGTGACATGGACATCCTATCACACATGCCGTTGCTTCTCTGGCTAAAAGTCCACTTAGCTGTGTGTGTGTCTGGGATTGGCTGACATGCTGGCCCGCCCCACTACACGCGTGCTCTTAGGGAAGGCAGACAAGAAAAAAAAAAAAAATGGCGATCGCCATTATCCAATCAGCAGTGATTTGAATGCGCTGTTCCCGCACACTATACGCTGAAATTTCATAATAGTGTGAGTCACAGAGTGATTTTCACTATTACAGCGGAAAGCCAGATAATTAATTAGCTTGTCTTTTTGCTGCTAGAACCGTTCTCGAACGTATCTAGAACTATCGAGCTTTAGCAAAAAGCTCGAGTTCTAGTTCGATCTAGAACAGCCCCCAAAATCACTCGAGCCGCGA
Organism: Anomaloglossus baeobatrachus; assembly: GCF_048569485.1. Classification (NCBI taxonomy): domain Eukaryota; kingdom Metazoa; phylum Chordata; class Amphibia; order Anura; family Aromobatidae; genus Anomaloglossus; species Anomaloglossus baeobatrachus. The sequence goes on along the minus strand of NC_134354.1, from coordinate 506,764,351 downwards.
ACTGGAGAACCTCGAACCGCGAACCGCGCTCAACTCTAATCACCACTTAGATAAAAGTAAATCTATAAATGTTTGATATCTACAGTACGTACTCATACTGACCTGGGAAATCATATTACCTGTCAGTATTACCATAATGAAACTGATAAATAAAAAAAAACCTGTGCAGTTGTATTTTTTTTGCAATTTCACCGCACTTGGAAATTTTTTACCGTTTCCAGCACAAAATAAAAAAAGTTATGGATTTTGGAAGAAGGGTAGGAAAAAAATTAAACTGAAAAACAGAAAACCGTAGGGTGGTAAAGGAGTTAACAGAGAGTCTTCTCTGGAGGAATTCTTTTTTCACCTGTATGATGTTACCCAATTATAAGCAAGCAGAGTCATACAGTGGATAGGAAAGGATACACCCCATGGAATTTCAGCACAGGCATTTTCAGTTTGATCTGGTGAGATTGTGACTAACCTTATCACACTGAGATCTCCTCACACCTGACAATTATTACGGCACTGGGAGAGGAGGATATGAAGAATATCATGGGTGTGTAGCGCCACTGAATCCATCAGGGTGCTACAAAGTTCTGCATCACCACAAGGATGCAGGGTCTACCCCCTAGGTCCCCCAGAGACCAGTGCCGGTAACACCAAAAATGCAGGTAATCCCAGACAATCCCCCATACAATGGTACTTAGCTAGGGTCGGACCAATGGATGGCCGCCTAGAGGTGGAGCCAAACCACTAGTTGACCAGGTGGGAGGGGCAGACTCTGGAGAGTAGTGAGAGTGAGTTGACAAGAGTGGAGATGTGAAGATGGAAGGGAAGCAATGTCCTGACTGAGGTTAACGGTAACCTGGTACCCAGGAGAGTAGTTGCCGGTGGAGTACGGTGGACTACTCCCGGAACTACGCACCGACGGGGTACAGGACCCGGACCCTAGGACAGGAAAGAGCTTCAAGCCGACCTGTTAACACCTGCACAGCAAGAGGACCATCAAGGACTTCGTTGACCCTAAGAATCCGAAGACTCAGTAGCAAAGGGAGAACCGGGGACAGGACCAGAGACTCCAACCCCACAGGGTTCATGCTACCGTCAAGCGGACAGAAGTGGACAAACCACCTGATGGGGACCCCCAGTTGCTCTACGCCACGGAGACCCATTTACCAGAGACAGGTGCAGGGGAAGAAGGTACCAGAGTACTAAACTGGCACTGGGATGAAGGGGACCTGAGGGTGAAACCAGCCGGCCTCGGTTAACCTGTTACCACCTACCAGCAGCGAGTAAAAAAATCAGTTGCACTATACCTCTGTGTGAACTACCTTCTTCCAGCGCCCATCAAAACACCCATCCATCCTCTGGGGCCTGGCCCTACTTGCGGAGGGCCTACCATCGAGGCTGCAATTACCACCAGCCCCAGTAGTGACATTCTACAGTGGCGGATCTATATATATACTGTATATAGCCGCATCACCACAAATGGTGTCACGTATGAACACTAACCTAAATCCCCTGTAAATAAACCCCAGTACAAAAAGGGACCAGGGTACGGAACCGGGCAATAGCCACCACGGAACATTCCCAATAGAGACTCTACCCGGGACCGAGTAGCCCATATCCCTGGGCGCGACAGGTGCAGTGTTTGTCCCATACAAAGCTGTGGATCTATCTCAAATATGGGGAAAAAATTCACAGATACCTGTGATAGATCCTCTAGAGTGTTATATGTCAAAAATGCTCCTTTCTTTATCGTTCCTTTGGGAGACCCAAACCATGGGTGTTTAGCTTCTGCCTCCGGAGGACACACAAAGTACTACACTTAAAAGTGTAGCTCCTCCCTCTGAGCTTATACACCCCCTGGTAGCCAGTCCTAGCCAGTTTATTGCTTTGTGTCAGGAGGCATACATCCACACATGCATTCTCATCTGATTTGTTTGACTTTTGGAAAGAGTTTGAAGAAAAGCGGGTCCATGTCTGGACTCCCGGCATGTCCCTTCTCACCTCACTGTGTCGGCGGTGTTGTTAAGGTTGATTTACAAGGCTGCAGCCTTACATGCCACGCTCCTTCACCATCCCTTCTGGGCTCTGGCTTGAAGTGGGAGCCAGCACGGTCTCCATGCCTGGCAGGAGTCCGGTCTCCATCCACAGCCCCTTGAGGATTCTGTTGGACCGGAGCACTCATCCCCAGGGACATGGCCTTGCGTCTCATCAGCTAAGTACCTGAGACGTTTATGTTGGGGGTCCCGGTTCTTTATTGTAAGGGGAGAGTATGCTGTATGTGATTGTTTTAACTTTTCCGGCGGGTTCTCTAGCTTTTGCCTGAGAACCGCGCCGATGGTGCCTGCTTGTCGGCCTCGCCGCTTAAATTTAGGCCCCGGCTTCGCCGGAGGCCTAGTTTCATTTTCCTGCCCTCGCATGTCACTCATGCAGAGGGACAGGTTCGGCTCCTCCCGGCGGCCGTTCTACACAGGGGTGGGACACTCCCCACTGTTGGGGCGTCCCTCCTTCCCTGCAGGTCTCTATAGCCCTCCAGTTCCCGCTCTTTTATAGGAACGCCCTCTTCTCAGGCAGAGTTCACTCTGCTCTGGGACATCCTGCATTCTGCATCTCTGCTGAGGTGCTGCAACTGGGGGACCGGGCTTCGGGATCTGGAGGGCACACAACACCGCACTCAGCGGTCTGGTAAGCCACAGCCGGTCTCCGGTTGTGGACCTCTGGATATTCTCCCTGGGGTTCATTCTCTGCAAAGCCCCCACTCCAGCAGCATGTCTCACACAAGGAGCAAGGCTCCAAAGCTTTATTCTGCATGCACTGCATGTAAGCTCCTGCTGCCTGAGCCGAGCATTTATCCACACTGTGATGTCTGCTCTAACTTGGCGGTGCCACAGCCTGGAGTCTCACCCCCAGTGGTCTCTCAGGCTGCTGCTGCACCTGTGACTGAACCCCCGGCCTGGGTAGAGTCCTTTTCTAGGTCCATATCCCAGTCATTTGCTGAGTCCATGGGACTTTTGTCCAGGACTTTGATGAATATGCATCAGCCTCCCTCACATGGTGCCTCTAATACTCTTGACAGAGGACTCCTATCCTCTGACCTCCGTCCATCGGAGCTCACGGAGGATTCATCATCTGATCCCAGACCCCGTCCTTCTAAGAGAAGGCGCAGGGTTTCCTCCCCTTCCCCATCCCACGGCTCTGTCTCAAGAGCTGACTCTCAAGATGAGGAGGATGCCCTCACTGGGGGCTCGGAGGCTATGTATCCCATCGATTTCTCTGCGATCTTAGTGATTTGATTGCTTCTATTAATTCTGTGCTGGATCTCAATCTGCCAGTGTCAGAGGAGCCACTCTCTTTGGCAGAAAAACATCAGTTTACCTCGCCTAAGAGAGTGAAGAGTGTGTTCTTTAACCACTCCAGTTTTCAGACCGCTGTGACCAAACCCAGGGCCTGCCCTGACAAATGCTTTCCAAAGCGTGGTTCTGATGACCGGTTTCCATTTTCACCTGAGGTGGTCAAGGAGTGGTCTCACTCCCCAAAGGTAGACCCTCCGGTGTCTAGGCTATCAGCCCGGGTCGTTGTGTCGGTGGCTGACGGCATCTCACTTAAGGATTCCACTGACCGTCAGATTGACCTTCTGGCCAAATCTGTGTATGAAGCTGCGGGGGCCGCGTTTTCCCCGACTTTTGCAGCAGTGTGGGCTCTCAAAGCCATCTCTGCTTCTCTAGAGGAGATGCATTCCCTCACCAAGGAATCTATGCCTGAGATGGTTACCTTAACTGCTCAGGCTTCAGCTTTTTCATCTTATGCCATGTCTGCCATGCTAGAGGCTGCTCACCACACTGCGGTGGTTTCAGCTAATTCTCTTGTTATCCGCAGGATTTTGTGGCTTCGAGAGTGGAAGGCAGATGCTTCTTCCAAGAGGTTTCTTGCTGGGCTCCCTTTTGCTGGTTCACGGCTGTTTGGTGAACAGCTGGATGAAATCATTAAAGAAGCTACTGGCGGGAAGAGTACTTCCATGCCACAAACCAAGACCAGGAAACCCGCCCAGGGTAGGAATCAATCGAGGTTTCGTTCCTTTTGTTCCTCCAACTGGTCATCCTCTAAGCCTTCCGCCTCGTCCGCTAACTCAGCCAAGGATCAGAAATCCAACTGGCGCCCAAAAGCACGTCCGCAGAAAACCGCAGGAGGTTCTGCCACTAAGCCAGCTTCCTCATGACTCTCGGCCCGCTCCAGCCACGTCCTTAGTCGGTGGCAGGCTCTCCCACTTTGGCGACGCTTGGTTAAAGCAAGTCTCCGATCAGTGGGTGAGAGACATCATATCTCACGGCTACAGGATAGAATTCTCTTCCAGCCCTCCAAACAGATTTTTTCTCCCAACTCCCCCCTGCTCCAAGGCCGCCGCCTTCTCGCAGGCCGTGGTGTCCTTGCAGGCAAACGGAGTGATTGTCCCAGTTCCCGCTCAGGAACGGTTCAGAGGTTTTTACTCAAATCTCTTCCTAGTTCCAAAAAAAAAGGACGGTACCTTCCGGCCCATCCTGGATCTCAAGCTTCTCAACAAGCATGTCCGGGTGCGGCATTTTCGCATGGAGTCTCTGCGATCAGTCATTGCCTCTATGACCCAAGGGGAGTTCCTGGCGTCCATCGACATCAGAGATGCCTATCTGCATGTGCCAATCGCAGTGTCACATCAGCGTTGGTTACGTTTTGCGATAGGAGAGGATCATTTCCAATTCGTGGCTCTCCCCTTCGGGTTAGCCACGGCCCCTCGGGTATTCACCAAGGTCATGGCAGCAGTGATTGCGGTCCTGCACCTCCAGGGGTTAGCAGTGCTTCCTTATCTGGACGACCTTCTGGTCAAGGGTATATCCAGCGCAAACTGTCAGCGGAGTGTTTTGCTCACTCTCGCCACGCTAGCCCAATTCGGGTGGATTGTCAATCTTCCCAAATCCACTCTGACTCCGACCCAGAGTCTCACGTACCTAGGGATGCAGTTCGAGACTTTGCCGGCACTTGTGAAGTTGCCCTTAATCAAACAGCAGTCTCTCCGGCTAGCGGTGCGCTCTCTCCTGAGGCCCCGCCGTTATTCCCTCAGGCGCCTGATGCAGGTGCTGGGTCAAATGGTGGCCTCCATGGAGGCGGTTCCCTTTGCCCAGTTCCATCTGCGTCCTCTGCAGCTGGACATTCTCCGCTGTTGGGAAAAGCGGCCTTCCTCCTTACAGAGGTTAGTGGCTCTGTCGCCACGGACCAGGAGCTCTCTTCAGTGGTGGCTTCGACCCCTCTCCCTGTTCCAAGGGCGCTCCTTCCTGACTCCATCCTGGGTGATTCTCACCACGGATGCCAGCCTATCCGGCTGGGGAGCGGTACATCTCCACCACAGAGCACAGGGCACTTGGACTCCGTCCGAGTCAGCCCTTTCAATCAATGTGCTGGAAACCAGAGCTGTGCTTCTAGCTCTCCTAGCCTTTCACCACCTGTTGGTGGGCAGGCACATTCGAGTCCAGTCAGACAACGCGACAGCGGTTGCCTACATCAATCACCAAGGCGGGACACGCAGCCGCCTGGCAATGTTGGAGGTCCAACGCATTCTTCAATGGGCGGAGGACTCCAAGTCCACCATATCCGCAGTCCACATCCCTGGCGTAGAAAACTGGGAGGCAGATTATCTCAGCCGTCAATCCGTGGATGGTGGCGAGTGGTCACTGCACCAGGCAGTGTTTCAGTCAATCTGCCGCAAGTGAGGCACTCCGGACGTGGACCTAATGGCATCCCGTCACAACAACAAGGTTCCGGTTTACGTGGCTCGCTCCCATGATCCTTAGGCCTTCGCCGCGGACGCTCTGGTTCAAGACTGGTCCCAGTTTCGTCTGTCCTACGTGTTTCCCCCTCTAGCTCTCTTGCCCAGAGTCCTGCGAAGATCAGAATGGAGGGCCGTCGAGTCATACCCATTGCACCGGACTGGCCCAGGCGAGCTTGGTATCCGGACCTGCTCCAACTGTCCATGGAGATGCCACGGCATCTTCCGGACCGTCCAGACCTGCTCTCGCAAGGTCCGTTTTTCCGCCCGGATTCTGCGGCACTCAAATTGACGGCGTGGCTCTTGAGTCCTGGATTTTGACGGCTTCTGGTATTCCTCCTGAAGTCATCTCCACTATGACTCGGGCCCGTAAGTCCTCCTCCGTCAAGATCTATCACAGGACTTGGAAAATTTTCCTGTCCTGGTGTCGCTCTTCCGGCCATTCTCCTTGGCCATTCTCGTTGCCGACCCTTCTGTCTTTTTTACAGTCCGGTCTGCAGCTAGGACTGTCCCTCAACTCTCTCAAGGGACAAGTCTCAGCTCTATCAGTGCTGTTCCAGCGGCGTCTCGCCTGGCTGGCTCAGGTCCTCACCTTCATGCAAGGTGCATCTCACATCATTCCGCCTTATCGGCGGCCCTTGGATCCCTGGGACCTTAACTTGGTCCTCACGGTATTGCAGAAACCCCCTTTCGAGCCCCTTAGGGAGGTTTCTTTGTATCGTCTTTCTCAAAAGGTGGCCTTTCTAGTTGCCATAACTTCTCTCAGGAGAGTCTCTGATTTGGCTGCGCTCTCCTCGGTGTCACCTTTTTTGGTTTTTCACCAAGACAAGGTAGTTCTCCGTCCGACCCCAGACTTTCTTCCTAAGGTAGTCTCTCCCTTCCACCTTAACCAGGATATTTCCTTGCCTTCCTTCTGTCCGGCCCCTGTTCATCGCTTTGAGAAAGCGCTGCATACTCTAGATCTGGTGCATGCTCTCCGGATTTATGTGTCTCGCACCGCTCCGCTTAGGCGGTGCACCTCTCTTTTTGTGCTAACCACAGGGCGGCGCAAGGGTCTCTCTGCTTCTAAGCTGACCTTGGCCCGTTGGATTAGATCGACCATTTTGGACGCCTACCAGAGTACTCAGGTGCCTCCCCCGCCGGGGATCAAAGCACAATCGACCAGAGCTGTCGGTGCCTCTTGGGCTTTTAGGCACCAGGCTATGGCTCAACAAGTCTGTCAGGCTGCCACTTCGACTAGCCTGCATACCTTTTCGAAGCACTACCAAGTGCATGCTCATGCTTCGGCAGATGCGAGCTTGGGCAGACGCATCCTTCAGGCGGCTGTCGCCCACTTGTGAAGTTAGGCTCTGCCTACTTCTTAGTTTTTTCTGTTTATTCCCACCCAGGGACAGCTTTGGAACGTCCCATGGTCTGGGTCTCCCAAAGGAACGATAAAGAAAAAGAGAATTTTGTTACTTACCGTAAATTCTTTTTCTTATAGTTCCGTATTGGGAGACCCAGCTCCCTCCCTGTTGCCTGTTGGCAATTTTCTTGTTCCGTGTGTTATCACCGGCTGTTGTCGTGGACAGAGTCTCCGGTTGTTCCGGTTCTTACTCGGTTTTAATTGTGGGTGGCTATTCTCCTTCAGCTTTTGCACTAAACTGGCTAGGACTGGCTACCAGGGGGTGTATAAGCTCAGAGGGAGGAGCTACACTTTTAAGTGTAGCACTTTGTGTGTCCTCCGGAGGCAGAAGCTAAACACCCATGATCTGGGTCTCCCAATACGGAACTATAAGAAAAAGAATTAACGGTAAGTAACAAAATTCTCTTTTTCTCAATGATCTTCACTGCTAGCATAATTGAGCATCGTCATACAAGAAAAAAGTGAACATCTCTCAAGAGAAATCACTGTTAGGCCTGTTTCACATGTCAGTGATTCTGGTACGTTTGTGCTTTTTTCAAAACGTACCTGAATCACTGACATACGCAGACCCATTATAATCAATGGGTCTGCTCACACATCAGTGATTTTTCACTGAACATGTCTCCGTGCAGTGTGCACGCGTGGCCGTGATTCTGCACGGAGACAAGTCAGTTTTTTTCTGGCATCACTGATCACCCATGGACCACACTATGGTGTGATCCGTGTGTGATCAGTGAAACACGTACCAGAAAAACACTGACATATTAAATATTAAATATTTTCAACTTACCTTGCCTGCGATTCGCTCTGCATCCTCCGCTCTCGGCAGCTCCTGCCTGGCTCATGAATATTCATGAGAGCAGGAAAACCCGACCAGGAAGTAGGTGCTGAGAGCGGTGGGCGGACGCTGCAGAGCTGGAGACTTCAGTACCATGGACAGCAGCAGTGAAGGCAGGTGAGTAATGTCCATATGCAATCACGGATCACGGATTGCACATGGACAACCCACGTGTGCCGTGAATCACGGAACATGGAGGGACATGTGCGTGTTTTACATGTCAGTGAAAAACGTCTGTGTTTTTCACTGACGTGTGAAATGGGCCTAAAAAGAGAAAAATAATATTTGAACACCTTTTTACTGATGGATTAGATTAAACATTTTGTGAAGAGTCCTCTTTAAATGTGGCATTTGGAATGTAGTAGAGAAATACTGTAATTAGTAATTGCAATAGTAAATTAAGAAATGCTTGCTTAAGAAAAAAAATGTTCAGATGAGCATTTATTTGGGAAAAGAAATGGCCTGTCACCTCTTATGGCATCACACAAGGCACATGGAATTCCACTGTTCATGGGTTCAGCTCGAAAAGGCATAGAAATACAGTGCAATTATTGTTGTCTATTTATCCACGGATAAACAAACCACACAGTATTATAATAGATTAGGAAAGGATCAAATGCTAGCACAGTGCTTGGTATTATAAACAGTTCTCCAAAAAAAGTCTTCAGCATAAGTATTCCAATTAACCTGAAGCTCAGTACAGTGACCTTATGTAATTCTTTCAATTCATATAACTGCACAGGGTATAAGAATATGTGAACTGAAGTATTTTGAAGAGTCTTTTGGAGCAGGATCACTCCAAAAAACAACTAAAAAATTGCTCAAAATAATGCGTTTTTCTGCCCCTACAGGTTTTGAAAAATGCCTGGTAAGAAAAAAGAATATGCATGTCACTGCTTTGAAGTATTATAGCCTGATAAAAAAATGCTCCAAAAAAGGCACTGTCTAATCAAAAAGCTGAAAAAAAAATATTTTGGAAAAACACTCTGTAAAATGCTTAAAAACTATTTAAAAATGTTTAAAAAATTGATTCTAAAAACAAAGAAATCTTCCAAAAAGTATTAAAAGAAGGAGTGTTTCCTGAAGTGGTTTCCACTAGAAAACTCATCAGTCTTGACCGCATCAAAACTCTGTGTGCCTATACCATGAAGGTTTTAAGATTCTAACTGATGAGTTGAATGAAGATGACAATGACTGCACCAATAAGTACTTCAACAGGCATTTGATTGTAGCTTTATGTGGTACAGTTCAGCTCACTCTCATTGAAGTGATGGATAGAGATGAGTGAACCCGAGGTTCGGTGTTCAGTGTTCATACCAAACACAGACTTTGCAAAAAAAAAACCCAGAGTTCGGGTTTGGGGTGCAGATGCTTTATGTATGCAAACTACTTGCGTGACCATTGTTGTGCTCGGGTATGCTCAGTACTCAACCCAGTGTGAGCCGCTTGCCGTGTGTGAATGGCTCGCACTGGGAATAACAACAGGGTGATTGCATGTGGTGTTCACAAAACAAAAAAAATTGGAAAAATTCTGCCCACCTACCCCCGGAAGTGTTCTGTTTCTGGCTGGCTGCATGGAGACAGATACCTGAACTGTCCACTTCCACTGGGGTTCAGGTCAAGTACGAGTCCCACACCGAACTTTAATGTACAGTCCGGTTGAACCAGCCAAACCCAATTTCCTCAGGTCTACACATCTAATGATAGAGACTAAGGCGGGCTTTGCACGTTGCGACATTGCAAGCCGATGCTGCGATGTCGCACATGATAGTCCCCGCCCCCGTCACAGGTACAATATCTTGTGATAGCTGGCGTAGCGAAAATTATCGCTATGCCAGCTTCACATGCACTCACCTGCCCTGCGACCGTCGCTCTGGCCGGTGACACGCCTCCTTCCTAAGGGGGCGGGTCGTGCGGCGTCATAGCGACGTCACACGGTAGGCGGCCAATAGCGGCGGAGGGGCGGAGATGAGCATGATGTAAATATCCCGCCCACCTCCTTCCTTCCGTAGAGCCGCCGGCGGCAGGTAAGGAGATGTTCCTCGCTTCTGCGGCTTCATACACAGCGATGTGTGCTGCCGCAGGAACGAGGAACAGCATCGTACCTGTCGCTGCAGCATAATTATGGAAAAGTCGGAGAATGCACCGATGATATGATAACGACGCTTTTGCGCTCGTTCATCGTATCATCTAGCATTTACACACTACGATGTCGAAAGTGACGCCGGATGTGCGGCACTTTCGATTTGACCCCACCGACATCACACGTGCGATGTCGCAACATGCAAAGCCGCCCTAAGGGTGGCTTTACAAGCTACGATTTCGCTACAGCGATCTCGTTGGGGTCACGGATTTTGTGACGCACATCCGGCCGCTGTAGCGATCTCATTGTGTGTGACTCCTAGGAGCGATTTTGGATCGTTGCAAAAACGTCCAAAATTGCTCCTTGTTGACATCGGGGTCCTCTCTCAATTATCGCTGCTGTCGCTGGGGCGAAGTTGATCTTCGTCCCTGTGGCAGCACACATCGATATGTGTGACGCCGCAGGAACGAGGAACCTCTCCTTATCTGCCACATGGCAGCAATGAGGAAGGAAGAAGGTGGGCGGGATGTTCGTCCCGCTCATCTCCGCCCTTCCACTTTGATTGGGCGGCCACTTAGTGACGTCGCTGTGACGCCGAGCGAACCGCCCCCTTAGAAAGGAGGCGGTTCGCCGGTCACAGCGACATCGCCGAGCAGGTAAGTACGTGTGATGCTGCCGTAGCGATAATGTTCGCTACGGCAGCAATCGCCACATATCGGCATAACGATAGGGGCGGGTGCTATCACACTTGCCATCGCTAGCATCGGCTAGCGATGTCGCAGCGTGTAAAGCCCGCTTAAGTAGCAGTAGTAGGCACAAGCATTCAATGTACAGAGCTGTGACTTAAAATAATGAATGGGATGTAGCGACTACTGGATCGCCCACCATTGCCACTTTTTTCAGCAGGTTGATGGATATGGGTCAAAACACCACACACAATAGACCATCAGTTTTAGAGTCTGAGAAAACCATTTTGGGCCTCTGCCACACTCACGTGAATTTCACGCACGTGCCGAGAGACACGTATTTTCCCTGCGTGTTGTGTGCAGGTAAGTACGTGTCTCTGGTACGTGCGTGACACGTGTGTTCTACGTGTGCTATCCGCGATAGCACACGTAGAATCAGTAATTATTATACTCACCTGGTCCTTCCTGATGTCCGCGCTGCTGTCCGTGGTGCTGATCCTCGGTCTCCAGCCCTCCCGTCTCCCCGCTGCTGCTGCTGCCAGGCAGTGAAGTGAATATTCAATGAGAATAATGAGCGGCGGTCGGCAGCAAGAGGCAGCAGCGGCAGAGACAGGAGGGCTGGAGAAGGTGAGTTAATGTTTTTTTTTTTTTACACTGACATGTGTGTTTTCTCCGGCGCGTGTCACACGGGACCGCATCCACACTACACCCGTGTGGTACGGGTGCGGGCCGTGTAACACCCGTGCTGCCGGCGAAAAACCGGACATGTCAGCGCTTTGAAAATCGCACACACGTACAAACGCACACGGACACACGTTCCGTGTGGTTTTACGTGTGTGTGCCTGCTACAATAGGGTAGCATTGGTTAAAGTGTCTCCGTGCCGCCGGTACGTGTAAAAAATGACAAACACGTGCCGGCAGCACGGATGTGTGGCGCAGGCCTTAATGTTAGAAATAATAATGTCGCCAATTACATCGAAAACTCAGTAAATGATACAATAGAAATAAACAGCGACACAAATCTAAACCAAAAATATTCCATATCGCACATGATGAGTATGCAAGTGGCAAATACTAAAACATTACTGCCAAAAAGTTAGAAGTATGATTGAACATACTATACATGTAGAAGTCTAAAATGTAAACTGTGTAATGAAAAAAGAATACAACAAAACTTAGGAATACAGATTACGGCAGTAGAAAAAATAAGTCGTCTACAAAACACATTCAAGATAGAATAATAGAATTTTTTCGTTATTTTATATAAAGATGAATGATGGATACTTCTGGAAACAACAATATGAAAGGATTAAACCGCTAGTTATACAGTCATGGCTGAAAGTGTTGGCACCCTTGAAATTGTTCTAGGAAATATAGTATTTATCCTAGGAAATTATTGCAATTACAAATATTTTGTTATACATATACTTATTTCCTTTGTGTGTATTGGAACAACATGAAAAAAAAATGTAAAAAAGGCAAATTGGACATACAGTAATTTCACACAAAAACAACAAAAATGGGCCAGACAAAATGGGGGCACCCTCAGCTTAATATTTAGCTGCAAACTCTTTGGAATAAACAACTGCAATCAATTGCTTCCTATAACCATCAACAAGCTTCTTACACCTCTCAACTGAAGTCTTGGAACACTCTTGTTTTAGTTGAAGTAGGATTTGTACCAACTCTGAAATGCATTGCTTTTACAAATTTTTAGCAATCCACTGAATAAAAAATAAAATCTACCTCATCTGACTCACCGTTCTCCTTTGGCAGTGCCCACAACCACTGCTCGCAAAGCTTGAATCCATGAAATTACCTTCTCACTGTTTAGTCAGCAGTAGATTATCATTAAAGGACTAGTTAGCGTGCTGCCAGGTAGTCCAGCTTATACATGAGCTCTGTATAACCCTGCCCACACCATTGATTGGCATCTTTCTGTGTACAGTGTATATGGGCAGACACCTACTAATCAGTGGTGTGGGCGAGGCTATAAAGCTCCACATTCAAATAACAGCTATTTTTGTAGAAAAGAAAACATTGATTTTATCAAAATCACAGCAAATAGCCCAGGAAGTGATACATCACTGGAATCAGAGTCTCTGTCTCTAAATTATACTGCTTTAAGATGGGGTAGCAAAAACCTGTTGACAGATTCTCTTTAAATGCCGCTGTCAATCTCTGAAAATGGTATTTAACACTGCCCTGCAGGGGGAGCCTCCTCATTTCACGTTCCCATCAACGCACCCGTAATGTAATCGTGGGGTGCCAATTAGTTGCTATGACAGGTCGGGTCTGCTGAAGACACCCATGTCTCTCATTACAATTCTCCTGTGAAAGACAGTATTTAGTTGGAGTCTACAGGAGACTGTGATTTTTTGCTATACATAGTGCTGTAGCACCGCTATTAATTGCACAAGTGATGAAACAATTGAGGCTTCAAGTCCCCTAAGGGGACTAACAAATACTGTAAGAAGTGAAAAAAATGTTTTTAAAAATATGAAAAAAATAAAAAAGTGCTAATAGCCCCCTTTTGCCCCATTAAAAATAAAAACATTAAAAAAATACCCATACTTGGTATCACTACATTTGTATAATTTATATCTATCAAAATATCAAATAAATGTATACAATTCATAAACAGCATTACGAGAAAATAAATCGGAATTCCAGAATTACTTTTTTTTTTGGCTGTTGCAACATTGCAATAAAATCCAACAAGAGGCGACCAAAACATTTCATACACATCAAAACAGAATCAATACAAATGTCAGCACAGGGCGCAAAAAATGAGCTAGCACATAGCTCTGTATCCAGAAAATGTAAAGCGGAAAATAGCGAGACAAGAAAAATATTTCCAAACTTTTTTATCACCACTTAAATAAAAAAAAAAGCTATGCATGTTTGATACCAATGTGATCATACTGACCTGAAAAATCATATTGTATAATGAACATGTTAAATAAAATATTAAAAAAAACCATTATGGAATTGCACTATTTTTGTAATTTCAACACACTTGGTATTTTTTTTCCTGCTTTCCAGTAAATAACATGATAAAATAACGGATGTCCTACAAAAATACAATCATCTCACAACAAAAAAAGCCTCATAAGGCTATGTGGATAGAAAAATAAAAAAATCAAGAAAAAAAAGCGCCAAAAACAGAAAAATCTCCTGGTTCTAAAGGGGTTAAGAAAATTTTAAAAATACATATACTGTATATATGATAGCACCACGTCCATAAAAGTCTGATCTAAAATTAATAAACTTGACGGGTAAACTCTATGAGCAGAAGAAATTGAGATTTCTAAAAAATTGGAGTAAGAGACAAATTAAATGTCATATATATATTTATATATATATATATACACTGTATATATACAGTATATACTGTATATTTTACAGTATATACATATATTTATTTTGTTTACTAATTTCCAATTCTTGTTTCACCACTAAAATACTTAAAAACCTGAAAGTTTGATATCAACATAATTGAATAGATTTGAACAGTTTAAGGAGTCTAACCATTATCCAACCATTATCCTCTGGCTCCTATCATATGAGGTCACTTCACTTCATTCATCCACTATATGTGACTTTCACGACCATCTGACTACACATCTGTCACACTCAGTCACTAGGTTCACTCAAACTCTTCCTGAGGGGATTGGATGACCTCCTCTGCCAGGCTGCCCGACCTTACCTCCTCCATAGATCAAGTTGGATCTGGGTCCTGCACACTCTTTTTCAGGAATGCGGAATCTAGCTCAGCCGCATTTACTATTTTATTTGTTCCTGGCTATTCACCTTTTTGGACTTCCTTTCCATCATACTTCTGTCAATGTTTTCCTCAAAAAATGGCCCTATCCCGCTAACCCCTCAGAAGCCAGTTATAAGGCTCTGCCTCAGACAGGATGGGGTCTCTTCCAGCTAATCCTTTTGATTTCTCTAGGTCTCAGCCCATTCCATGCTTTGTCTGACGTGGGGCAGACACTGGTCATCATGGGCTGGCATCTCTAGATGTCCAGGCATGACACTTTGGTCAATGGGTGCAGCTTCTGAAGGGCTGTCCAGATCTTTGTGCCCTTTTGCTCCATCGCCACCCACGACAGGCGGGGTATTCTTTTAGAGCTGTGCCACCATCAGCTATCTTAGAGCCTATGCTCAGTGCCATCTTCAACCTCACTTCAAGCGTCATTTTCAACCTAGCCCATGACTTTCCTGCAACACTCGGATCTTCCAATGGCAAGGCTTGATCCTGCCGACTACACCAAGTGTAGAGTGGTGCAGGGCGGTAGTTGTGGGTGAGTGATTGACTCCGTATGCCTCGGCATGCTACATGGAATACCTGGCCCTGGCTGGGTGTGTGGACTTTAGCTGTGTGGGCTCGAACAGGAAGCATATTGCCACTGATGTCAGCTAGCAAGGAGCGGATGGCGACCAACAGTTAAATTTAAACTACAAATCTTTTTTGTAAATATCTTCTAGCATATTACAGTTTTACTCAATATTAACAGACTCAGTTCAACTTCCCTCTGGGTTGCATCTAGCTGGGCCAGTGAGTCTCAATTTAACCCAGTCCAGCATTACAGCACACACCGATATAGTCACTTTTCTTGAGATAAGATAAGACAGAAAGTCGGGCACTGCAGCACAGGGCTGTCTTGTAGAGCCGTACTCACAGTTAATCAGCGATCAGCTGTCCCAGGACTTAGCTGTTCCAAGGCTTGTACTACCGTACCGGGTGGTGCTCTGCAAGCAACGTGGTCAAGATTCCAGTGTCCAAAATCCAGTGTAAGAAAAGAAGCGGTAGCTCACTCGGGAGATGGCAGGAAAATCTTTATTCTGCTATAGCAGACATAATCATGGGAACAGTTGGGGGGAGAGAGGAGAGAGGAGAGTGCAGGGACGGGAGACGGACAACAGCCATTTCGCGCTGTGGATAGCGCTTTGACAAGTCCTCCCGCTATCTTGCTTTCTTTCTCCTCTCTCTTGCCACAAGCCACCTACTGCATGCGACCCTCAAGATCAACCAACTACATGTCTGTCAAGCTTGCGCACTAAGCTTTTACTGATTCTTTCTAGAATGAGCTGTCAATTTTTCCTTTCAGTTGACCAGGATGGGCTAGTTCCAACACTTCAATACTTCAGGCCCTGTAGTCCTGCAACTTACTTACTAGCATCCTAATATACATACTATATATTACATTATGCATTACACTCTACATCACAATACAATACAACTCACATGACATAATATTTACAAAAGACACAAGACATTATTCACACTATAAGCAATGTCGGGAGGAAATTCACTTTAATCCTCCTAGAAGTGTTTCAGTTATAGGGGCAGCACCAGAACAGGTTCAATCACCACTCTGTGCATACAGAGCTGCGGATCTAACTGTGCCCCGACACTGACTGACAATCCGTTTTAATGCTGAGCTGGCTGTCAGTTAGTGCTGGGGATGCGGTTAAAGCTACTGCTTAATATGCACAGACTAGTGACTGGACATGGTTAAGATATGTTTACATTCATTGTTCTTCCTTTTACCCACTCCCTCTTCACCTTGTTTTTCCTTGCCTTCACCCCTTTTTCATCCCCAATAAAGTAATTACTTTACCTCCCCCTCCCCTCTCCCTTCTCTTTTCCTATACCTCTCCCCCCCAGATAAAAAAGTTTTATTCATACAATAGATCTCCACATGTATTCAAATAATGGTATGCTGCGCATAATAATATCTTGATTCTGTGGATTTGATATGTTATTCTGTTAACCTTATTTTAATAAAAATATATGAAAACAGTCTAGTCTAGTGACTGAAACCACGCTGGCTCCATCCCTGTAACTGAAAGTGAGAGGCTGCAGCTGCAGGGAGGAAAAGAGTGAATTTCCTTCGGCAGCAGGGCTCTAAAGCTGGTGTCACACACAGCGACAACGACAACGACGTCGCTGCTACGTCACCATTTTCTGTGACGTTGCAGCGACGTCCCGTCGCTGTCGCTGTGTGTGACATCCAGCAACGACCTGGCCCCTGCTGTGAGGTCGCAGGTCGTTGCTGAATGTCCAGCTTCATTTTTTGGTCGTCACTCTCCCGCTGTGACACACACATCGCTGTGTGTGACAGCGAGAGAGCGACGAAATGAAGCGAGCAGGCAGCAGGAGCCGGCGTCTGACAGCTGCGGTAAGCTGTAACCAGCGTAAACATCGGGTAACCAAGGGAAGCCCTTTCCCTGGTTACCCGATATTTACCTTGGTTACCAGCCTCCGCCCTTGCTGCCAGCGCCGGCTCCTGCTCTGTGCCCATGTGGCTGCAGTACGCATCGGGTAATTAACCCGATGTATACTGTAGCAAGGAGAGCAAGGAGCCAGCGCTAAGCAGTGCGCGCGGCTCCCTGCTCTCTGCAGTGTGACATGTAGCTGCAGCACACATCGGGTTAATTAACCCGATGTGTACTGTACCTAGGAGAGCAAGGAGCCAGCGCTAAGCGCGGCTCCCTGCTCTCTGCACATGTAGCACAGCGACGTTATGATCGCTGCTTCTGCTGTGTTTGACAGCTAAGCAGCGATCATAACAGCGACTTACAAGGTCGCTGTTACGTCACAGAAAATGGTGACGTAACAGCGACGTCGTTGTCGCTGTCGCTTAGTGTGACCCCAGCTTTAGTGCGGAGAGCTTCTGAATGCTGTGGAACTGCAGATTAACCCCATATCTGCATGATAATAGCATTCTTTTCCTGCTAAATTCTACCATTACGTTGTGGTTTTCAGGGATGAATTAGCTGAAATCTTATAAGGGGATTTTGTTTTTGCAAGAAACCAGGGCTGGTAATTTATAAGTGATTTCAATGATTCATCTTACTTTCTATCGCTTGTCTATTACCGAGGACTCATGTGGCACCAGAAAGTTTTAGCAGTGCAGTCTTGCCAAGTTTTTATCAAAGACTATAAATTCTAATCATGTTCCCCCTGAAGTTTTAAACTTTTTTAGAATACAGTATCGATGAACCACACTTTAATTACCTTGCATTAGCAACATGAAGTTACTTTGTCCTAGCATAACATTGCATTACTCTATTGATCAAGTATGAACTTGATGCAATTATATTTGTACTTTGTACTGGTGGAAGTTTTGTCATAATGCTCTTGGGGTGCATTAAGATATTAAATTGGATGAAGTTACATTACATCATTGAAGGGCAAGTTCATTGCCATAGGGAATGTGGAGGTGATGTCATTTACATAGAGTACGTCCTCTGTTGAGCTTCGAAGTCACTTTGGTGTTTTCTTTTCTAAATCAAATACAGTACTAAGGTTTTATGAAATGATGAATGGACACTTGTACAATGGAAAACAGAACTTGAAGACGTTTTTAGAAAATCTGGATGGATTACAGAAAACATCTTTACAGTAACTGATGTAAGAAATGTTCTGCATGGAGTACTGCACATTTTGTACATCTCATTTGGATGTTCTTTAATTTAAAAGTTATCCCCTAATCACAATATAGGTGATACCTTTCCAAGCACTCCCACCAATCTCAAAAATGGGGGCACTGAGAACCTCCCCCTGTGAATAGAGTGGAAGTCAATCATGTGCACTTCCATTCAATTTATTCTTAATGAGAGTGCTGGAGGTTGTTGAATACTGTGCTTGCCTAATTTTTGGAGTTCCTGTTAGACTGAATGGAGCAGTAGCACATATAACCAACCTCTACTTCATTTACCGAGTCACTTTAGAGTACCGGTTCTCGGGATTGGTGGGGATCACAAAGGTTGGAAACCCAGAGATAGCAAAGTTATCTCTTTGATAATTTGATTAATCAGTTGTTACAATTTTCTGTACTAATCACTGGACTCATCAGTCCTATGTCGAACATGCATACAACACTATTAAGACCACTGTTTGGCTCATTTAGTCATGTAAATGATGAGTGGGATTTCCATCACTTCAATGCAGTTTTTTCCTTAATGAAGGAGATTGTTGAACTCTGAAATGTGTAGTTTAATATAACTGCCCTTCTGTTCAATGCCATCATCTCCATTGGATATCTTCTTGACCAACAGCACAGCACATTTATCTGTACATTGGAACCTTGGTTTACGAGCATAATCCATTTTGGGAGTGAGCTTGTAAACCAAGTTACTCGTCTAGCAAAGCAAAATTTCCCATAGGAAATAATACAAGCTCAGACAATTTGTTCCAGAACTTGTTCAATGTCCCATCCTGGTCCCCTATTGTGCCATTACACACATGTACAAACACGCACAAACACGCACGCACACACACATATTATGCTCACCTTACCTTCCATTCCATTGCCGGCCTCCTGGTTCTTGTAGTTTGCCGGTACAGGATGTGTTTCGGGTAACCATTGCCAGAGCGCTGACATCAAAGACAGGTGACGCTTGCCTCTGATTGGCCAGCGCGCTGCTTTTGAGTAGCGGCTGACAGCGGAAGTTCCTCCATCATCGCGACGGTTACCCGATACACATCCTGTATCGGCGAACTACAAGAACCATGAGGCCAGCGATGGAACAGAAGGTAAGGTGAGCATAATATGTGTGTGTGCGTTCATGTTTGTGTGCGTTTGTGCGTGTTTGTGTGTGCTTGTGCAGACTGCAAGAGAGGGTCAGAGGACGGTTAAAGTACGGAACCGGACGTGTGTGTGTGGTGAGTATTTGCTCGTACGGCAAAGCTTGCTCGTAAACTGAGTTACAAATTTACTGCAAGCTTTGCTCATATAGCGAAATGCTCGCAAAATGGGTTACTCGTAACCGAGGTTCCACTGTATATTACTTTCTAATCTTGTAAATGGTGCAAATTCAACATATATACATAGATATTATAGTTAGGTCCAGAATTATTTGGACAGTGAGATAGGTTTTGACATTTTAGCTGTTTAACAAAACATGTTCAAAATACAGTTATATAATCAATATGGGCTTATAGTGCAGCTTTAATTAAATGGTATTTACATCCTAATTGGAGTAAGGGTTTAGGGATTACAGCTCTCTAATAAGTAGCTGCCTTTTTTTCTAGGGACAAAAAGTAGTTTGAAAATTCTAAAAAGCTCTTTACTTTGCTTCTTGGGCTATTCCCTCATTAATTCATAATCAATTAAGCAGGTAAAATGTCTGGAGCGGATTCCAGCATTTGCATTTGGAAGCTGTTGCTTTGAACTCACAACATGCGTTCTCAACGAAAGAGAAACAGACTATCATATGGCTGATGAAAAAGAAGAAATCCATCAGAGAGATAGCAGAAATGTTAGGAATGGCCAAATCAACAGTTTGGTACACTCTGCAAAAGAGAGCACATTGGTGAGAATCCTTTCCATGGTGAGGAAAAACAGATTCACAGCATCCACCCAAGTGAAGAACATTGTCCAGGGAGTCGGTGTTTCAGTATCTAAGTCTACCATAAAGAGAAGACTTCATAAGAGCAAATACAAAGAGTTCCCCTCAAAGTGCAAGCCATTAATCAGCTTTAAAAATAGAAAGGCCACATTATACTTTGTAGAAAATCATCTAAAAAAGCCTGCCCAGTTCTGGAAAAGTATTCTTTGGACAAATGAAATTAATATCAACTTATACCAGAATGATTGGAAAATGAAAGTATCGAAAAGGCTTGTAATGGCACATGATCGAAAGCACACCACATCCTCTGCAAAACATGGTGGAGGCAGTGTGATGAGATGGGCATGCATGGCTTCCAAAGACATTAGGATGCTACTGTTTATTGAGGATGTGACTGAAGACAGAAGCAGCTGGATGAATTCTGAAGTGTACAGGGCTGTACTTTCTGCTCAGATTCAAGCAAATGCAGCAACATTGATTGGACAAAGCAGTGGAATATTCTGCAATGGACAAGTCAGTCACCAGATCTCCTCCCCACTGACCATGAATTTCCCATGCATAAGACAAATTGTAAGGCAGAAAGACCCACAAAGAAGCAAGAACAGAAGTCAGATGTAGTAAAGACCTGGAAAAATATTACATAGGAAGAAACCCAACATTTTGTGACGTCTATGGCTTCTAGACTTTAGGCAATGACTGCCTGCAAAGGATTTCTACAATGTATTAAAAATTAACATTTTATTTATGGTAAAACTAATTTGTCCAATTAGTTTTGATCCTCTGAAATGAGGAGGCTTTCTAGAATAATTGTTGCAATTAATAAAAGTTTCACAGTATATTTTTGTTTTACCCTTGTAATAAAACCTGAAAGTTTAAACATCAATTGTATCCCAATTATTTCACTTTAAATAAAAAAATAGTGGCATGCAGAGCCCAAATCACGAACGTTCAATAGGCTCATCCACTTAGAAATCCAGTAAAATTATGCATTAATTCTGAATATTAATTTGGCTACTTGACAGGTACCGTAAGATTAGAGATGTGAATAAGTGGCTCAATAATTGGTGTAGGAAGTAAGATTTGGGGTTTCTTGAGAACTGGACTGACTTTTCTGTTGGCTACAGGCCCTACACTAGTAATGGCTTCACCTCAATGTGGAGGGTGCAGCTGAGCTGGGGAAAAATGGCTTGAAGGGTGGAGAAGTGTTCTAAGGACTGAGGGGAGGGCAAATACTGTACAGCTGGGAAAGATAGTGTAAATCAGCGTCTCAAACACACGACCCGCAGGCCGCATGCAACCCCCTCAGACTTTTTCTTGTGGCCCACATGTCCATGGACCATATGACGAACACAGCCTGTGCCCGCAGTAGTCAGCGTTCATTTTATTTGAATGAACTGCTGGCACCGCACAGAGCTGTCTGCAGAACTATACCTAAGACAACCACAGGCCAATCACAGCAGGCCAGCAGCTGACATAATGATATGACGTCAAACGTTGGACTCTGATTGGTCACTGCCTGCCATTGGTGTAGGGTTGCAGAGAGCTCTGCATAGCACCAGCAGTTCATTTAAATGAAATTAAGCGCTGACTAATGCAGGCACAGGCTGCGATCGTCACGGGGTCCACGAGCCTGCGGGCCACAAGAAGCAGGGAAAAGTACATCTTGGGAACAGAGGACATGTGAGAAGATTCTTTTTTTTATGTGTATATGAAGAACGGCATATAAGGGGAAATTACAACAGGATGGGACACTATTATAAGATGGGGACAAGGATGGGCACATTACAACAAGAAGACCAGGATGAGCACATTACCACAAGGAGACCAGGATGGCCACATTACTATAGGTTGGGGACAAGGATGAGCACATTACTATAGGATAGGGACCAGGATAGGCACATTAATATAGGTTGGGGACAAGGATGGGCCCATTACTAAAGGATGGGGATCAGGACAAGAACATTACTACAAGGGGACCAGGATGGGCACATTACTATATGATGGGGACAAGGATAGACATATTACTACAGGATAGGGACCAGGATGGGCACATTACTACAGGTTGGGGACATTACTACAGGATAGGGACCAGGATTGGGACATTACTACAGGATGGGGACATTACTGCAGGATGGGGACCAGGATGGGCACATTACTACAGGATGAGAAATTACTACATGATGGGAACAAGGATGGGCACATTACTACAGGTTGGAGATGAGGATGAGCACATTACTACAAGATGAGGATAAAGATGGGCACATTACTACAGGATGGGGACAAGGATGGGCACATTACTAAAGGATGGGGACCAGGATGGGATCATTACTATAAGGGGACCAGGATGGGGCAGATTACTACAGAATGGGGACAAGTATGGTCACATTACTACAGAATGGGGACCAGAATGGGCCCATTACTACAAAAAGGGGACCAGGATGGGCACATTACTACAGGATGGAGAGAAGGATGGTGTCATTACTACAAGATGAAAAACCCATGGGAAACTTACCACACAATGTTGACTAAAATTATTACATGATGCTAATTGTAAAACAATATTTCTTACAAAAAGAGGATAGAATGCAAAAAAAATTATCAATAAAGCATGGAAATTTCTTTTTACCATTAAAATGCTTTTTTTATATATCAACTAAAATAAACAAAAAAGGTCATGTTATCACCACATCCATAATGATTCAAGCTATAAAACCGTACCATAACCCATATGATGACTGCCATTGAAAAAAATAAATAATGATCGAAAAATTTTAAAAAAAGTGATCCTGAGGTGTATAAAAAATGATATAGTATTACTAAAAATGACACTTTGCCCTGCAAAGAATGCAGCACCCCAAATATTTTTTTTTTTAGGTGCGACCCATATACCCAGCCGAGTTTGAGACCCCTGGTGTAGATAGTGACCTAGACATAAGTTATGAAATTGGGGGTGGCATAAGGGGATGGTTTTGGAAGATAATAAAGTAAGCAAGAATAGAGATACAGAGAATTACATAAGGTACCTGCATACAAATCCAGAAGCCTCACCAACAAGATGGAGGAATTGGAATTAATAATGTTTTTTAAAAAACAAAAAAAAAGAAATATATATGATATGGTGGGGATAATGGAGACATAGCTGGACGAGAGCTATGACTGAGCTACTATTATACAGGGCTGTAGTCTGTTCAGGAATGACCATACAATTAAGAAAGGTGGGGAGGGGCTTTGCTTATATGTAAGAAAGATCCTCATAAAGCAAATAGATGAGGTAGCGAAAAAGGGAGAAGTAATTATTATGGGGAACTTCAACTACCCTGATTGGAGTACAGAAACCTGCAGGTCCAGCAAAAGCAACAATTTTTGGGAAAACAATGAAGGTCAATTACCTTTCACAACTGGTTCAGGACCCAACAAGAAGAAAAATCTGTAAAAAGCAAATTAAGGCAACAAAGATTGAGAGAGAGAGAGAGAAAGAGAGAGAGAGGAGAGACAGAGAGAGAGAAGAGAGAGAGAAAGAGAGAGAGAAAGAGAGAGAGAAGAGAGAGACTCATTACCAAAGAAAAAAAATAATCCCAAAATGTTCTTCAACTGCACAAACATTAAGAAACTAAAAAATTATAGTGTTGGCCCTGCCAGAAATAGTCTGGGTGAAATGGTGCATGAGGATGAAGGAAAGGCCAGTCTGCTAAACACCTATTTCTCTACAATATTTATGCATGACAGATAACATGATCAGGGATACTATTCTCCATTAAATGTCAACTGCTTAATACAGCAGGAAGTACAGTGCTGCCTCAAAATCAGTAAAGTGGATAAAACGCCAGGCCCAGATGATATACATTCCCTGGATACTGCAGGATTTAAGTGTCGTGATAGATAATCAATTATATTTTAGTAGTAACAGATTCCATAATAACAGGGTCTGTACCAGAGAACTGGTGCATAGCAAACGTGCTGCCAATATTAAAAAACGGGACAATATATGAGCCTGGAAATTAGAGGCCAATACATTTAACCTCTACTTTAGATAAAAATCTTGAGGGTTTCCTAAGAGATGGTATCCTGGAGTATCTGAATAAGAATAACCTCATGACCTAGTATCAACATGGGTTTATGAGGGATCGATCCTGTCAAACTAAACTGATCTACTTCTGTGAGGAGGTAAGTTCCAGACTGGACCAGGGAAATGCAGTTGATGTTGCCTATATGGATTTTTAAAAGGTGCTAAATACAGTGCCTTAGAAAAGGTTGGTACATAAAATGAGAGTAATGAGTATAGGGGAAAACATGTGTAACTGAGTTAAAAACTGACTCAGTTATTTGCAACAAAGGATGGTTATTATGGAACAATAGGTACCACAGGGATCAGTATTGGGCCCTCTTCTTTTTAATACATTTATTAATAACCTTGTTGGGGGCATTGAGAGTAGAAGTTTAATATTTGCAGATGATAATAAACCCTGCAGGGTAATCAACACAGAGGAGGATAATTTAATATTACAGAAATGTAAGCTGGAAGCTTGGGCTGAGAAATGGGAATTGAAGTTTCATTTAGATAAGGATTGGGAAGAGGAAAGATAATGTATAAATTATGTGCTAAATTGTAAAACACTAGGCAAAACTGTCACTGAAAAAGACTTGGAAGTATGCTGTGGATAAGAAGCGCAGATAAGGTCTTATCTGGTGGGATTTGACAAAACAAACAGGCAAGGTACTCACCTGTAGAAGTTGTGCCAGTCACAACTCCTACATAGGCATCAAATGGTGTCTGCTGCAGCCCCAGAGAGACGTGTTGCAGATGTGGAAAAAGGAAACCGAGATATGCCGCACTGACATCAAACATGCAGAAGTTAATTAATTTCTCTTTTATTTACTCAGGTCTATGCATTTCGGAGGACTCAGCCTCCTTCTTCAGGATAATTATAACAGAGAAATCAAAAAAATCAAACCTTGATTTTTCTGTAATAAATATCCTGAAGAAGGAGGCTGCGTCCTCCGAAACGCGTAGACCTGATTAAATAAAAGAGAAATTAATCAACTTCTGGATGTTTGATGTTAGCGCGGCATATCCCGGTTTCCTTCTTCCACATCTGTAACTGAAAAAGACTTGGACATATGAGTGGACGGTAAACTCAACTTTACTGACCAGTGTCGGGTAGATCCTGCCAAGGCTAATAAAATAATATAATGCATTAAAAGAGGCATAGATACTCATGAGAAGATCATAGTTTTACCCATATACAAGTCACTAGTGCGACCACACTTGGAATACTGTGTACAGTTTTTGTTTCTGGTATCTAAGGAGGACATAGCTGAACTAGAGCGGGCACAGAAAACAGCAACCAAAATTATTAAAGAAATGGAGGGAATACAATACCAAGACAGGATATTAAACTTGGAGTTATTCAGTTTGCAAAAATTAAGTCTTAGGAATGATCTAATTATAATGTACAAATATATGAGGGGACAGTACAGAGCATTCTAATGATCTTTTTACATGTACTCCTGCAACGGGGACAAGGGGACATCCACTATGTCTAGAGGAAAGAAGGTTTAATAATAATCACAGATGCAGATTCTTTACTGTAAGAGCAATGAGCTCTCTGCCACATAATGTTGTAATGGTTGATTCACAGCTACAATTCAAGGGAGGTCTGGATGCCTTTCTTGAAAAATACATTACTGGTTATGAGCATTAGATTCTGTGATGAGGCGTTGATCCACGGAACTAGTCTGATTGCCGTATGTGGAGTCGGGAAGAAATATTTCCCCTAATATGGAGCGTATAGTCTGCCCCATGGTTTTTTTTGCCTTCCTCTGGATCAATATGTTAGCTTAGGTCATGGGTTGAACTCGATGGACTTAAGTCTACCTTCAACCTTAAATACTAAGAAACTATGAAAATACGTTGAATCAATTTGCCCTAATAGAAAGCAGTAGGATGGAGTGTTACTGCATCCATTTATATATTGCACTGTTATAATTACAAGTATGTAGCCTCATAAGCTCCAAAGTTCCTACTAATGTATGAAGGCAGACAGAATTTTATTACTTACATCTAAGCAAAGAATTTTGAGCTCTACATCAACAATATGGGGCCCCAAATACTATCAAAATATCATGAAATTAACAGTGTAAAAAGTGGACATTCACTTGCATAAGATATAAAGAGAACAGCTGCCCTAGTGTAACGAGTTTCTCTTAGGCCTCCGCCACACATCCGTGAAAACCACGTCCGTGTAAAACGGGCCGTTTTTCGGGTCCGTTTTCCGTTTTTTAGGTCCGTTTTTATGGTATGTGTGGCCTGCGTGTGTATCCCGTATGCTAGCCGTATGTGCGTGTGGAATGTCCGTGTGTGCGTGAGTGAAATAACTGACATGTGTATGTGTTGTCCGTGTGAAATGTACGTGTGTGATGCAAAATGTCGTTACTACATGTCGGAAGACAGAGTAGCGGGATGAGAATGAACTCGGGTGAACTTCACCCGACTTCATAGTCATGCTGCGGCTCTGTCTGTGTGCCGTGTACTGATTAGCGGTCACCTGTGAAGGATTCACCGGTGACCGCTAATCCCCCAAGTGACTGAAGTGTCCCCCCCTCTCTCATACTCACCGTTCCCCGATCACCGGCGCTGCACGGCGTTCACACTGCTCCGGCGGCTTTTTCTAATTTGAAAAAGCCGGCCGCTCATTAAACAATCTCGTATTCCCTGCTTTCTCTCCCCACCAGCGCCTGTGATTGGTTGCAGTCACACACGCCCACCACGCTGAGTGACAGCTGTCTCACTGCACCCAATCACAGCAGCCGGTGGGCGTGTCTATACTGTGCAGTGAAATAAATAAATAAATAATTAAAAAAACCGGGGTGCGGTCCCCCCCCATTTTAATACCAGCCAGATAAAGCCATACGGCTGAAGGCTGGTATTCTCAGGATGGGGAGCGCCACGTTGTGGGGAGCCCCCCACCCTAACAATATCAGTCAGCAGCCGCCCAGAATTGCCGCATACATTTTATGCGACAGTTCTGGGGCTGTACCCGGCTCTTCCCGATTTACCCTGGTGCGTTGGCAAATCGGGGTAATAAGGATTTATTGGCAGCCCATAGCTGCCAATAAGTCCTAGATTAATCATGTCAGGCGTCTCCCCGAGATACCTTCCATGATTAATCTGTAAGTGACAGTAAAAAAACACACACACACCCGAAAAAATCCTTTATTAGAAATAAAAAACACAAACACATTCCCTCATTACCAATTTATTAACCCCGACAAACCCTCCATGTCCGGCGTACTCCACGGACCTCCAGCGTCGCGTCCAGCTCTGCTGCATGCAGGTGACAGGAGCAGCAGAAGACACCGCCGCTCCGGTCACCTCCACGCAGCTAATGAGATGAGTAGTGCGATCAGCTGCTGTCACTGAGGTTACCCGCGGCCACCGCTGGATCCAGCGTTGGCCGCGAGTTACCTGACTGACAGCAGCTGATCGCGCTACTCATCTCATTAGCTGCGTGGAGGTGACCGGAGCGGCGGTGTCTTCTGCTGCTCCTGTCACCTGCATGCAGCAGAGCTGGATGCGACGCTGGAGGTCCGTGGAGTACGCCGGACATGGAGGGTTTGTCGGGGTTAATAAATTGGTAATGAGGGAATGTGTTTGTGTTTTTTATTTCTAATAAAGGATTTTTTCGGGTGTGTGTGTGTTTTTTTACTGTCACTTACAGATTAATCATGGAAGGTATCTCGGGGAGACGCCTGACATGATTAATCTAGGACTTATTGGCAGCTATGGGCTGCCAATAAATCCTTATTACCCCGATTTGCCAACGCACCAGGGTAAATCGGGAAGAGCCGGGTACAGCCCCAGAACTGTCGCATAAAATGTATGCGGCAATTCTGGGCGGCTGCTGACTGATATTGTTAGGGTGGGGGGCTCCCCACAACGTGGAGCTCCCCATCCTGAGAATACCAGCCTTCAGCCGTATGGCTTTATCTGGCTGGTATTAAAATGGGGGGGGACCGCACGCCGTTTTTTTTAATTATTTATTTATTTATTTCACTGCACAGTATAGACACGCCCACCGGCTGCTGTGATTGGGTGCAGTGAGACAGCTGTCACTCAGCGTGGTGGGCGTGTGTGACTGCAACCAATCACAGGCGCCAGTGGGCGGGTAAAGCAGGGAATACGAGATTGATTAATGGGCGGCCGGCTTTTTCAAAATAGTAAAAGCCGCCAGAGTTATTATAACAGCCGTGCAGCGCCGCGCCGGAGATCGGGGAACGGTAAGTATGAGAGAGGGGGGGGAACTGACCGACAGACAGCTAGAGGGACAGATAAGACAGAGAGACCGACCGACAGACATAGAGACCGACCGACGGACTGAGGGAGAGAACGAAACAGAAAAAGAAAAAAGACCGACATCACATGAAAAAAGCACAAAACGTACAGGGAGCAAACAGAGATGCGTCCGTGTCACTCGGACGTGCGCACAGACCCATTGACTTTCATTGGGTCCGTGCTGCGTTTTGCGTGCAGAAAACGGACATGCTGGCGTGAGACACGGACCAAAAAACGCATCACGGAGACGGACTCACGGACATAACCAAAATCGCAATTGTAACAGCTGAGATATAGTAACATTGGTGCACGTTTGGCCGTGTCTCC
Source organism: Anomaloglossus baeobatrachus (assembly GCF_048569485.1). Classification (NCBI taxonomy): domain Eukaryota; kingdom Metazoa; phylum Chordata; class Amphibia; order Anura; family Aromobatidae; genus Anomaloglossus; species Anomaloglossus baeobatrachus. Next base: position 506,735,532 of record NC_134354.1, on the reverse strand, counting down.
AGTATACACGGAAACGGACCAAACACGCACGTGTTTCACGGATGTGTGTTTCAGGCCTCACTGTTGAGAGATTTGTGACGGATCTGTATTTTCTTTCTTTTTGGTGCTGCATGGGTTAATGTCATTTTTCTTTGCAGGTTGCTGCAAATTAGTTGATCTCAGCTGCATCCGGTTTCTAACCACTTCTCTCCTTTTTAAATACTCACATGATTCGTCATGTGATGCCGGATATAGATTCATTCTATGCTGACCACCCGAGGAGACAGGAAGGTAGCAGATCCTGCTGTTAGAGCCATGCCATGTGCTGTCTGGTGTTTGACTGCTTCAGTTGGTTGTTTATCCTTTTGTTGTCCATCTTTACGTGTGTTGTTTATACTCTCGTGTTAGTGTGCCGTGTGTGTTAGAGTTTGATGTCCCCTGTTTGTCTATGTTTTGTGGGGTTACCACTTTGGTACTGGTCTTCCCCTGGGGTGGTGGGAAAGGGGGGTATTAGATCAGGGCTGGCCTAGACGTCCAAATCTTTAGAGGTAATTCTAGGATCAGGGATTGATAGGGCCCCCCAGCTTGAGGGTCAGCTGAGGAGAAGCAATCCACCATATCCCCTACCCATTCCATGACACCTAGGCCCCCTTAACAGCCACCATGTCTCTAGTGCACGCTACTTCTACATTTTAATAAGCTCTTTCTTATACTTTAGCAATTGCTCTATAATTATAGTCAAGTTTTAATCTCCGCTCTGGGGTTATGCATATTTTTGAGGACTAGACCAGTAAAGCTTTGCTCTCCTTGGAGACCAATCCTCCATCCCAACTTGTAAGCACACCCCCGCGGCATGATTGACATGATTTTCAAAAGCTACAGTTAGGTCCAGAAATATTTGGACAGTGACACAAGTTTTGTTATTTTAGCTGTTTACAAAAACATGTTCAGAAATACAATTATATATATAATATGGGCTGAAAGTGCACACTCCCAGCTGCAATATGAGAGTTTTCACATCCAAATCGGAGAAAGGGTTTAGGAATCATAGCTCTGTAATGCATAGCCTCCTCTTTTTCAAGGGACCAAAAGTAATTGGACAAGGGACTCTAAGGGCTGCAATTAACTCTGAAGGCGTCTCCCTCGTTAACCTGTAATCAATGAAGTAGTTAAAAGGTCTGGGGTTGATTACAGGTGTGTGGTTTTTGCTTTTGCATTTGATAGCTGTTGCTGTGACCAGACAACATGCGGTCTAAGGAACTCTCAATTGAGGTGAAGCAGTGATTGCCTCCAAAGGATTCGCAACAAAATATTGAAAATACAAATATTTTGTTTGGGTTTGGTTTATTTGTCCAATTACTTTTGACCTCCTAAAATGTGGAGTGTTTGTAAAGAAATGTGTACAATTCCTACAATTTCTATCAGATATTTTTGTTCAAACCTTCAAATTAAACGTTACAATCTGCACTTGAATTCTGTTGTAGAGGTTTCATTTCAAATCCAATGTGGTGGCATGCAGAGCCCAACTTGCGAAAATTGTGTCACTGTCCAAATATTTCTGGACCTAACTGTATATTGCCAGACATTTTGCCTCCCTGGGTGTGCTCAGTGTGCTAATTTAGTGTTCACCTGAATACAGTGTAGATCCTTAGGGGTGCAGAATGCTGCCTGCATGTGCAAGACTTGCAAAACTTGCAAAGAACCAGTAGCAACATCACTACTGAAAATCATGTAAATTATGCCCTGGAGGGCATAGTTACAAGATAGGAGGAAGGATTAGTTCCGGGGAGTTAACACCGCTCCGGACCAGTTTTTACAGTTTGGAAAACGCAAGGATGGATATAAATTTGATTTACTATAAGAAGGATCTTGTTAGTGTCGCAGGCAGGGGTGACTGACCACGTCAGGGAAGGCTGCCCGAGGTGCTCGGATCCGGGATCGTGGCTTTGGCTCGAGTGGCGACCGGATCCGGGGCTTGTGCAGCGGCCCGTCGCCCACAACAATAATAAAAAGGGGGTATTTACAGGGGAAAAGTTTGTCAGTGACGCCACCCATGGGTCGCGGTGATGAGTAGTGACACCGCCGCTGCCTTTGTATAAAACGCCCGGGACTGATGGTGCGGGGCAGCAAGATGGTATCCCCTCCACGGTTAGGGGAGGTGTCATCCCGGGACCCAAGTGTGCGGGGAGAGAATGCTGCGGAGCATGTTCTGCAAGGCGGGACCGGGTGGTATTGGTGTACTCACAGTTCCAGAGAAATCCACATAGAGTCCAATGGTAAACTAATAAACCAAATTGCCACTGACCGGTGACATCCGGCGGGTGTATTCGGGTCCCACACCCTGGTACAGCAAACAGGGGTCCCTTCCTTCTGCACTTAATGTTTGTGTCCTTAGTCTGACTACTCCGCTTGGAACGGGGAAGTCCACTCCTGTTTATTCTGTGTGTTGGGAGCTGTGGCCCACGAGATCTGACCCTTGAGATTTTAGCAGGCTGTAGCGGACGCCCTATCCCCCGCTTTGGGTGTCCGTCTCGCTCTCTGGGCTTACTGGTGGAACAAGGCCTGGAACCTTTTCCCTGGCTGGTTAATTGACAAGGGGCTTGAAGCTTTCCTCGCCCTAGGGCCAAGGCACCCCAATTGTGCATGGCCTCCAGACCGGATTCCCGCTGTCGGCACCGGCGGGCTACAACCCTGCCCCGGTCCACTTAACCTTTCCCGCGACCGCATCTCCATCGCCTGTGGCCCTGTTTGCCGTCTGCCACCTAGTCTGTAGTCCGGTAGTCCAGAGGCTCCTACCCCTGACCACCCTCACTGGACTCCTCTCACTTCCACTGCTTAACTCTTTCGCCGTCTGATTCAGACTGTGTCTCCACACTAACTGACGTGTTCCCTCCCCTAACACCTCAGAACCCCTAGGTGGGCATCACCATCCTCTTGGCCCTGCCCACTGGTGTGTCCCTATTGTCATGGGGGGTGACTAGGCTTTGCTGGCTGAAGTTGCGTACCTGGGTGTAGGTTTGTGTTGGTATGCCAAGGAGGATGGAGTCCTGCACCTGGAAGATTTGTGCAGTCTCTGTGACAACCTGATTTTGCCAGGGCGTCACATTATAATATGCAAAAAAAGACAGTTTGCACTCTGATAATGCAAAAGTATGGAAACCATGAATGTGTGAGCATAGACCTGCATTCCTGCTAAGGGAAATCTAAGAAAAATTAGATATTTAGCATATAGACATGGTCATACAGGTAATCATATCCGATATAGCAGGTTCCTACTTGCCCATACACAGGAGGTTTTTAACCCAGAGAAAGGCTTTAGCATAAAGTAGGTACCCAGTGACGAGATATGCCGTGACGTGGCTACTAGGCAGATATACAAATGGCCATTTCTATATGCTAAATATCTAATTTTTCTTAGATTTTCCTTAGCAGTAATGCAGGTCTATGTTCACACATTCATGGTTTCCATACTTTTGCATTATCAGAGTGCAAACTGTCTTTTTTTGTATTTTATGTCATGTTCAGTTATGCACCTGTTCACACTGGAGTTTGGTGAGTGCCATCAGTCTTTCTGTCTTGTTAGAATGTAGACATGGTGGTGGTTTAGAGTGGTTGGCGCAGCTGAAATGTTCCAACTAGATATGTACACTTGGAAGTTGCAAAAAAGAGCTATCAAATAAAAATCCAGTTTAGCCTTGGAATTTTTCCTATATAAAAAGTTGGGTAGCTTGACTGCTCTGCTTATCTAGGAGTGGTCCTGCGTTACAAACTGCGCAGAGTTGCTCTTATAATTTTGTTGGCTGCAATTGGAAATAATTGTTAAAGAGGTTGATCATTAGTAGGACAACTCCTTCTGATACCACATGTTTTCCCCAGGTAAAATAAAAAAGCCTATACTCACCTCCCGCACCAGCGCCATTCCAGTGGTGCTGTTGTTCACGTTCCTGGGGCTCACGTGACTTTGTGACATCACACGAGCCCTGTGCTCAATCAGCGCCGGCTTCTGTTTCCCCACCTTCAGAAATGGGACCTATCAACAGGAAGTAAATGGCAGCCGCAGCACTCACTTCATGTTGATTAACTAATTTGTCCAAAGGCGGGGAGATAGAAGCCGGCACTGACTTGACGAGGGGCTCTTGTGACGTAACAAAGTCACATGAGCCCTGGGACTGTGAGTCGCGGCACCGCTGGAATGGCGGAAGGTGAGTATAGGCTTTTTTTTTACCTGAGGGAAACGTGGAATCAGAAGAGGTGGTCCTAGTAGTGGTCAACTCCTCTAAGTTCACATAATACAGTAAATAATTTTTCCATTGGTTTGATTACTATACATTGCTTGTTTTAAAACTATACTTGGACAGACACAAAGCCATTGTAGGAAATGCTGGAGTAAAGAAAATGACGATATCGCTGGACTAAAACACAGCTGTAACTAAAAACCAGCAGACAATAAGTAATACAGTGTATTAATGAAATCGTTTTAACATGGAACATTGTCCAGTTGGCAAAGCGTCCTTATCCCATAAAGCATCTATATAACATGCATAGTAAATGATATCAGTATCTGGCATTACTGCATAGTTCTCCAGGATACTGTGGATTTCTAAGTAGATTTAATCCAGCACATAACTCATCATCATGATGTCTCATGGGTAAAAGATATATTTTATTATAAAACATTTTAGAAAAAGCTTTTCTAGGAAAAGTCTATATACAAGAAAATATTGCATTCCTTTCTCTAGTGAAGCAAATATACGGAACTTGCAGTAGTGGTCATAAACATACCCTTATTCCAAGAATAGCTGTATAATGATAGCTCTGCTGCTGCTTCATAAAATAGGTACAGAAAATAACATGATCACATGTCACATGAAAAGACATTACAGCAAAGATCACTTTAAATGCTGCTTTACACGCAGCGACATCGCTAGCGATGTCACTGGTGAAAGCACCCCCCGTACCCATCACACTATACTTAACTTTCTAGCGACGTCGCTGTGGCCGGCGAACCGCCTCCTTTCTAAGGGGGAGGTTCGTTCGGCGTCACAGCGGCGTGACTAAGCGTCCGCCCAATAGAAACAGAGGGGCGGAGATGAGCGGGACGTAACATGCCGCCCACCTCCTTCCTTCCTCATTGCCGGCGGCCGCAGGTACGATGTTGTTCCTCATTCCTGCGGTGTCACACATAGCGATGTGTGCTGCCACAGGAACAACAGACAACCTGCGTCCTGCAACAGCAACGATATTTGACATTAGAACGTGTCAACGATCAACGATTACGTGAGTAATTTTGATTGTTAACGGTCGTTCCTGCATTTCACACGCAACAACATCGCTAAAGAGGTCGGATGTGCGTCACGAATTCCGTGACCCCAACGACATCTCGTTAGCGATGTCGTTGTGTGTAAAGCCCCCTTAAGTTTGAAGATTGCAAAGACATTAAAGTAAAATTAGCACATTTGCTGCAGAAGAAAAGTAACATTACATGGAGGCCATTCATAGAAATGGTCAGACATGGAATGCCAGGTCTGCCAAGCTTAAAGAGGCGATCACAAGATATCAAGAGCGGGGGACCGTCTCCATCTACGCCGACCCCATCCTCTAATAAGACATGAGCACAAAGGATGTGTTTGTGAGACAAAGCCTACTAACAAAAATCATATACAGTTAGGTCCAGAAATATTTGGACAGTGACACAAGTTTTGTTATTTTAGCTGTTTACAAAAACATGTTCAGAAATACAATTATATATATAATATGGGCTGAAAGTGCACACTCCCAGCTGCAATATGAGAGTTTTCACATCCAAATCGGAGAAAGGGTTTAGGAATCATAGCTCTGTAATGCATAGCCTCCTCTTTTTCAAGGGACCAAAAGTAATTGGACAAGGGACTCTAAGGGCTGCAATTAACTCTGAAGGCGTCTCCCTCGTTAACCTGTAATCAATGAAGTAGTTAAAAGGTCTGGGGTTGATTACAGGTGTGTGGTTTTGCATTTGGAAGCTGTTGCTGTGACCAGACAACATGCGGTCTAAGGAACTCTCAATTGAGGTGAAGCAGAACATCCTGAGGCCGAAAAAAAAAGAAAAAATCCATCAGAGAGATAGCAGACATGCTTGGAGTAGCAAAATCAACAGTCGGGTACATTCTGAGAAAAAAGGAATTGACTGGTGAGCTTGGGAACTCAAAAAGACCTTGGCGTCCACGGATGACAACAGTGGTGGATGATCGCCACATACTTTCTTTGGTGAAGAAGAACCTGTTCACAACATCAACTGAAGTCCAGAACACTCTCAGTGAAGTAGGTGTATCTGTCTCTAAGTCAACAGTAAAGAGAAGACTCCATGAAAGTAAATACAAAGGGTTCACATCTAGATGCAAACCATTCATAAATTCCAAAAATAGATAGGCCAGAGTTAAATTTGCTGAAAAACACCTCATGAAGCCAGCTCAGTTCTGGAAAAGTATTCTATGGACAGATGAGACAAAGATCAACCTGTACCAGAATGATGGGATGAAAAAAGTTTGGAGAAGAAAGGGAACGGCACATGATCCAAGGCACACCACATCCTCTGTAAAACATGGTGGAGGCAACGTGATGGCATGGGCATGCATGGCTTTCAATGGCACTGGGTCACTTGTGTTTATTGTTGACATAACAGCAGACAAGAGTAGCCGGATGAATTCTGAAGTGTACCGGGATATACTTTCAGCCCAGATTCAGCCAAATGCCGCAAAGTTGATCGGACGGCGCTTCATAGTACAGATGGACAATTACCCCAAGCAAAAAGCCAAAGCTACCCAGGAGTTCATGAGTGCTAAAAAGTGGAACATTCTGCAATGGCCGGGTCAATCACCAGATCTTAACCCAATTGAGCATGCATTTCACTTGCTCAAATCCAGACTTAAGACGGAAAGACCCACAAACAAGCAAGACCTGAAGGCTGCGGCTGTAAAGGCCTGGCAAAGCATTAAGAAGGAGGAAACCCAGCATTTGGTGATGTCCCTGGGGTCCAGACTTAAGGCAGTGATTGCCTCCAAAGGATTCGCAACAACATATTGAAAATACAAATATTTTGTTTGGGTTTGGTTTATTTGTCCAATTACTTTTGACCTCCTAAAATGTGGAGTGTTTGTAAAGAAATGTGTACAATTCCTACAATTTCTATCAGATATTTTTGTTCAAACCTTCAAATTAAATGTTACAATCTACACTTGAATTCTGTTGTAGAGGTTTCATTTCAAATCCAATGTGGTGGCATGCAGAGCCCAACTCGCGAAAATTGTGTCACTGTCCAAATATTTCTGGACCTAACTGTATAGAGGGTGAAATAAGTGTTGAACACATCACCAATTTTCTAAATAAATATATTTATAATGTGCTATTGATATCAATTTCTCACCAGATGTCAGTAACAACCCATCCAATCCACACAGACAAAGAAATCAAACCATAGATATGTATACATTTAGTGATGTGTAATAATGTTATGTAGCTATGTGTAAAAAAAGATTGCATATATTTCTACTACGGATTGTTGAATTTTTCTATGAATTCTGATGTGCTGCAAAGTGTGAGAGGATTTTCTTAACAAAAAGCGCTGCCATAACTGTTAGCCCATCAGACAAATGTTCAAATTGGTCCGGTGTGAATTTGTCTACAATGGGAACAGCACAGAAAGCTACTGCCAGATAGGCCCCAAACTAATAGCAGCAGGGAGATGATAGGGGTTATACACAGATGTCAGGAGTGGACAGAGGAGAAAGTATGTAGAGCCTCAGGGAGAGCAGAGAATACAAGAGACACCTGAAGAGAGAAGCACCTGAAGAGGAAATATGGATCTAGCAAAGGTTACCTTGACTCAGACAACACAACACTTGGATGACATGGCACAAAAACTGTGTATTTTGACACTTAAAGAGAACGTGACACCAAAAACATGCTGCCCAATCGATGGGTGCATGTATATGGCACTGGCTGCATGAACTCAACATCCTAAGGAAGTGATAGGGCAGTGGCCACTGATTGGCTGTAGGTTTTTTATGTGCACTCCGGGTTAGCAGGCGCTGACATCACTGGAAAGGCACCCTCATCAAAGGGGAGTATAGCTATTAGTTTGGTGACTGAGAAGGGGTTTTCAGAGTAGTGGACAAAAAGTTATTTTAGTACTTTTAAAGGGGTATTCTAAAGGTATCTCTTAAACAGCTTACAGCTACGAAGGCTATTCTGTTTGCTTGGGTCTTCCTTCTGATATGACAGTTCTGATGAGTAGCTGCTACACATTTACAACCTGGCAGTGTTTGTTCATACGTGTACACTGCTAACACTATATTTACACATAGAGATAACAGTGTCTTTAAACAAGTATATGACTCGTGAAAATAACAGCCAAGTTTAGGAGAACTTCTCTGGAAACTGCCAATGCTGGCTGGTAACAGGGGAATTGTGTTTCTAAAAAAACTGATAAGTGCCTTGTTATGAGCTGAGACGAAGGTGGACAGAAGTAAGCAGGTCACTAGTGTATAGAAATCAATGGCCTGGAGAGGTCTGACTAGGATGTTAGGAGTTATCTCCTCTCCTGGAAGGTAATTACTGCACATACTTCTAGGTTCTAGTGGCCAACCATCATGGAAAGAAGCTCTACACTATGTAAGATAAAAGCTCTTATTGCAGGAGAATGACAACAGATAGACAGTAGTTGTGCAGCATAGACGTTGTGCTGATATATGAGCTAATGAAGACTCTGGATATATGAAGACATTGCATCCAGCCTATAGTACTGAGAGAGACACTCCCATAAAAGAAAAGTCTGAAACTGATTAAACTGAAAATGAATGAAGGGCAGAAAACTGCAGATTGAAATTAGTGCAATTTTATTATCATTCCCTTTGTTCCTATTCCGCAATTATGGCTCTGCATGTCGTTTCTACATAACTGTTTTGCTTTTTTCTGTGAGATTTTAAAATCATGTGAAGTTGCAATTGTTAAACTCCTTTAAATCTACATACTAACCTATGCATAAGTCACAGGCTTAAGATATATTGGCTTATATTGTGAAAAATAGCTACATACCATTATTTCTACTTATCCAGATGTAGAGCTGTGCAACAAATTTGGCTTAACAGCATTTTATTTGTAATCATCAAACTATGATTTAAATCAGGGGTGGGGACTCTCCGGCCCGCGGGCCGTATGCGACCCACGACGACTTTTTCTGCGGCCCCCGGGCTGATTCCCGGGAACTGTAGTGCTGGGGCGGCAGCCGCATCTTACAGGCTGCTGGCCCTTTAAAACCCCACACAGCGCGTTCAATGCTGAACGCTGCATTTCCTATACCTGAAAGACTACCTCCCCACGCTGGCACTACCTACGTGAGGACGTACTTTGTAGGTGGGGTCGGCGTGAGGGGCGCTAAAATCAAAAGGAGAGGATTGACTGCCAATCATCCTCCAGGTCTTACTGTGCCGGCAGCGCTCTGTGCCCAGCGGCGGTGGCTCCCTGTGCCCAGCGGCGGCTCCCTGTGCCCGGCGGTTGCGGCGGCAGCTCCCTGTGCCCGGCGGCTGCGGCGGCGGCTCCCTGTGACCGGCGGTGGCTCCCTGTGCCCGACGGCTACCTGTGCCCGGCGGTGGCTAGTCCTCTCTGTGCCCGGTAGCTCCATGAGCCCGGCGGTTGCGGCGGCGGCTCCCTGTTCCCGGCGGTTGCGGCGGCGGCTCCCTGTGCCCGGCGGCGGCTCCCTGTGCCCGGCGGTTACCTGTGCCCGGCGGCGGCTGCTCCTCTCTGTGCCCGGTGGCTCCCTGTGCCCAGCGGTTACCTGTGCCCGGCGGCGGCTGCTCCTCTCTGTGCTCGGTGGCTCCCTGAGCCCGGCGGTTGCGGCGGCGGCTCCCTGATCCCGGCGATTGTGGTGGCGGCTCCCTGTGCCCGGCGGTTACCTGTGCCCGGTGGCGGCTGCTCCTCTCTGTGCCCGGCGGCTCCCTGTGCCCAGCGGTTGCGGCGGTGGCTCCCTGTGCCCGGCGGCTCCGTGCCCGGCGGCTCCCTGTGCCCAACGGCAAAGGCAGCTGCTCCTCTCTGTGCCCGGCGGCAGGCTCTGAGGGCTCCTCCGTGCCCGCAACCACCTCCAGCGCTCTGTGATCCCAGCCTCCCCCAGTTCTCTAACTACCTCCAAGCTCATCCGAGTCTGCCTGTGCCCCCAGCGCTCTGTACCTCCAGTGCTCTGTGCCCCTCGTTCTCCCCAGTGTTCTGTGCCTCCCCCAGTGTTCTGTGCCCCCCCAGTCTCCCCAGTGATCTGTGCCCCCCCAGTGTTCTGTGCCTCCCCCCAGTCTCCCCAGTGATCTGTGCCCCCCAGTCTCCCCAGTGATCTGTGCCTCCCCCCAGTCTCCCCAGTCTCCCCAGTGATCTGTGTCCCCCAGTCTCCCCAGTGATCTGTGCCCCCCCAGTTTTCTGTGCCCCCCCAGTCTTCCCAGTGATCTGTGCCCCCCCCCAGTGTTCTGTACCTCCCCCAGTCTCCCCAGTGATCTGTGCCCCCCAGTCTCCCCAGTGATCTGTGCCTCCCAGTCTCCCCAGTGATCTGTGCCCCCCCGTGTTCTGTGCCCCCCCAGTCTCCCCAGTGATCTGTGCCCCCCAATGTGTTCTGTGCCTCCCCCCAGTCTCCCCAGTGACCTGTGCCCCTCAGTCTCCCCAGTGATCTGTGCCCCCCCAGTGTTCTGTGCCCCCCCCCAGTCTCCCTAGTGATCTATGCACCCCTAGTGATTTGTGCCCCATCTCCCCAGTGATCTGTGCCCCCCTAGTCTCCCCAGTGATCTGTGCCCCCCCCAGTCTCCCCAGTGATCTCTGTGCCCCGAGCCTCTCCCAGTTCTGTCTGTGCCTTCAGCCTCTCCCATTCTTCTCTGTGCCATCTGTGTCCCCAGCGTCCCCCTGATTTGTCTGTGCCTCCAGCCTCTCCCATCATTCTCTGTTCCCCCAGGGCTCTCTGTGTCCCTCCGGCATCCCCCAGGGCTGTTTGCCCCCGGCTATTTATATAACCCCAGCAATGTTTGTGCCCCCCAGCTATGTCTGTGTAACCCAGTGATGTGTATATACCCCCAGTGAAGTCTGTGCCGCCCAGTGATGTATGTACCCCCAGTGACGTCTATGCCCTGCTGCTTCCCTAGTGATGTATATTCCTCCCAGCCCTCCCCAGCAATGTTTATGCCCCCCCAGCTATGTTTGTGCTCCCTATCAATGATGTATGTATCCCCCAGTGATGTATGTACCCCCCAATGATGTCTATGCCCCCAGCCTCCCTAGTGATCTATATTCCTCCCAACCCTCCCCTGTGATGTATATACAGCAGTCCCAGCCAACTCATACCTGGAAAAGCAGTTGTGAAAAGCAAAAAGATCAATATCGCCTAATATTACAGCTGCACCAAAGAGTAGAAGCTCCAGCCGCCACAGTGAGTTAATTGTTTGACCAAATATATTAGGGTAATTTTCAAGTTGATAATTTTGTGCGGCCCCCGAAGGTTGGTAAAAATTTCCACATGGCCCCCGGCAGAAAAAGGTTCCCCACCCCTGATTTAAATGGTTTGCTGCTTTATTTAACTACTCAATTCGAGGCACTCACATCATACTGATGCCATATGCCAAAGATCAGTGCCTATTGATATAGAACTAAAGCATGACTTTTTATATAATCATTTTTAGTGCATGTCACCTACAAAGAATACAGACCCCCATACACATTAATTAGAGGTGAGTTGACTGATCCGTGGAGGATTAAGTTTGAGTTGAATTTCCTGAAATTCATGTTTTTAAACATTTGGAGATTCAATTCATGGTTCGCAAAGAAAAAAAACTTGTCCGGCAAGGCGGCAACATTTCCCACACTGCTGAAACATCAGAGAGCAAGCTAATGGAATTTTACATTGCCTCCCAATAATGCCCTGCAGCCATGACATCTTATGGATTATCACACCTTGTACAGAGGTGCTGAGTATCTAGGCTATCACAGATTAGCGGTTCCCAGGGAAGTTCAGTTTATCTTTTTGATCTTCATAGTCACTGGCTAACACTAACACTGGCTAACAAGGTCCTCTCTCTCCCTCTTCTGTAGAGTGTAAGCTCTTATGATCAGCGGGGTCCACTCTCTCTATTCTGTAGGGTATAAACTCTTATGGTCAGTAGGGTCCTCTTTCTTTCCTGTACAGTGTAAGCTTTTATGATCAGTGAAGTTCTCTATCTCTCTCTTCTCTCCCCATGTGTATTTTCTAAGCAATACAAGCTATACAATATGTCATGCAAATTTATTTGCCGCAAATCAAATTTTGGGCAAAAATTTGGCAAAGTTGTCCATTTCGAATTTTAAATCATCGATGTATCTCTGCATATTAATCATAAATTAAATATATAATTCTCTTCTCAACGTGATCTCGTGACTCCAGGCTTACAGGACGCAACTCTACCAATGAGCCACTCCCCATACTGAAAGAGATGGCAGAATTTGGTATTCGTGAGCTGAATAACGAGCAGTGAATCCAGGAGCAGATTAAACAGGTACATAGAGGTACATCTGTACATAGCAGTGTATTTCTATGTACCAATATAGGAGCTGAAGAAATAATCAGATTGATGTGTTCCTATAAAATTAATTAAAAAAAATTATAAAAATAGAACAATTGCAAGTCCTGAGGACTTGAACCTACAATTTATATAAATACAGGCAGGAGTTAAACAACTGAGCCACAGGCTCTAGAACTATTGCTGGGGGGATTGTGTATACTTGAAGCTGCAGTGCAGATTATACTGGTATATAGAGATACATTGTACATTGCAGTGTATTACTATGCCCATGTATTCTTTAGGGAATACAAAAGACAGATTTATGTTCCTTCCTTTGAATTTAAAAATAAAAAACAATTAAAATAATTACATTTTAATGCACTTTTTAAAAAAATAAAAAATATTGACCATCACAAATCAGCAAATAACATTGACATATTTGGTGGTTTTAATCAATAGTTTTTGTAATATAAATTAATTCCACAATTGAATACATTGAAAAATAACGTTCTTGTGCTGAGATAATGTTATAAATGTGTCCCTGCTATGTGTAATGGTTGTATCTGACCATACAGGGACATGGCCTGCACATACCACAGCTCCAGGGCAGAGGAGGAGGCAAAAGATTATACAAAAAGGACAGCATGGCAGCATGGGATCACAGCTGATTCTGTGAGGTAAAACATTTCACTGCCTGTTTTTAAACAATATTTTACCTCGCAGTAACCAGCAGCTGTGATCCCATGCATTAATGTCTGCATTCTCTGTTTTGCATCCTCCACTGCCCAAGAGCTGTAACTTGTTCAGACTTAAGGGTACTTTACACGCTGAGATATCGGTACCGATATCGCTAGCGAGCGCACCCAGCCCCGTCGGTTGTGCAACATGGGCAAATAGCTGCCCGTGGCGCACAACATCACTAACACCCGTCACACATACTTACCTGCCTAGCGACGTCGCTGTGACCAGCGAACCACCTCCTTTCTAAGGGGGCGGTTCGTTCGGCGTCATAGCGATGTCACTAAGTGGCCGCCCAATAGCCGAGGAGGGGAGGAGACGAGCGGGCCAAACATCCTACCCACCTCCTTCCTTCCTCATTGCCGGCGGGACGCAGGTACGGTGAGATTCCTCATTCCTGCGGTGTCACACATAGTGATGTGTGCTGCCGCAGGGACGACAAACAACATCGCTACTCACCTGTCAACGATTTTTGGTTTTGGAGCGACCTCTCCAGTACCAAAGATTTTTACCTCTTTAGCGATTGTTTTAGGTCGCTCAGAGGTGTTACATGCTGCGATGTCGCTAACGACGCCAGATGTGCGTCAATGATGCCGGATGTGCATCTCAAACACCGTGACCCCGACGATATATCGTTAGCGATGTCGCAGCATGTAAAGCACCCTATAGTCCTTGCATGGTCCAATATGGCCATTACACAGTACATAGCCAAGGCACAGTTATAAGATAATCTCAGCACAGGAACATTATTTTTACACATCCAACTGTGGAACTTATTATTATTCCAAGATCTATTGATTACAATGAACTTTGTTTGTGGGACAACCCCTGTAGACTTGTTAGTGACTGTGTACCCCCTACAGCAGATACAGACTTAATGGTGACTCTGTGGACCCCTGCAGCAGATAAAAAAACTTGTTGGTGAAAGTGTGCCTCTGTGCATCAGTTACAGGCATACTGGTGACTCTGTGCCCCCTGCAGCATATAGACTTGGTGACTCTGTGCTCCCTGCAGCAGACATAGACTTGTAAGAGACTCTGTGCCCCCTGCAGCAGATACAGACTTGTTGATGACTGTATGCCCCCTGCAGCAGATACAAACTTGTTGATGACTCTGTGCCACCTGCAGCAGATACAGACTTACTGGTAATTGTGTGCCCCCCTGCAGCAGATACAGACTTGTTGATGACTGTATGCCCCCTGCAGCAGATACAAACTTGTTGATGACTGTGTGCCACCTGCAGCAGATACAGACTTACTTGTAATTGTGTGCCCCCTGCAGCAGATACAAACTTGTTGATTACTCTATGACACCTGCAGCAGATACAGACTTACTTGTTTGAGCATGGTAGGGGGTAGTGCATATCTTCTCACATCCGTACAGGCTACAGAATTCCTTGAAGATTTCAGCCTCAAACGCTAGACCTTGGTCGGTGAGGACTTGGTTGGGATATCCATGTGGCCTGCAAAAGTGTGCTTGGAAGGCCTTCGCCGCCGTGCTGGCAGTAAAGTTGGTGTCACACATAGCGACGACGACAACGATGTCGCTGCTAAGTCACCATTTTCTGTGACGTAGCAGCGACCTCCCGTCGCTGTCGCTGTGTGTGACATCCAGCAAAGACCTGGCCTCTGCTGTGAGGTCGCCGGTCGTTGCTGAATGTCCTGCTTCATTTTTTGGACGTTGCTCTCCCGCTGTGCAGCACACATCGCTGTGTGTGACAGCGAGAGAGCGACGAACTGAAGCGAGCAGGGAGCCGGCGTCTGGCAGCCTGCGGTAAGCTGTAACCACGGTAAACATCGGGTAACCAAGAAGCCCTTTCCTTGGTTACCTGATAATTACCTTAGTTACTAGCGTCCGCCGCTCTCACGCTGCCAGTGCCGGCTCCCTGCTCCCTCCACACGTAGCTGTAGTACACATCGAGTAATTAACCCGATGTGTACTCTGGCTAGGAGTGCAGGGAACAGGGAGCCGGCACTGGCAGCGTGAGAGCGGCGGATGCTAGTAACTAAGGTAAATATCGGGTAACCAAGAGAAGTGGTTACCCGATATTTACCTTAGTTATGCTTCCACACATTGCTGCTAGCTGGGGGCTGGTCACTGGTCGCTGGTGAGATCTGCCTGTTTGACAGCTCACCAACGACCATGTAACGACGCAGCAGCGATCCTGATAAGGTCAGATCGCTGGTCGTGATTGCTGCTGCGTTGCTATGTGTGACACCACCTTTAGATCTTTAACAGGTACCACCACCAGGAATCTTGAATAGTGATCCACCATCGTGAGTGCATAGGTGTAGCCATTCCTGCTTGGGGTGAGCTTGACGTGATCCAAAGCTACAAGTTCCAAGGGCTGTTTGGTGACTATTGGTTGGAGTGGCGCTCGCTGACTGGTGCTATCTTTCCTCCTCAAGGCGCAAGGACAACAGTTTCTGCACCATGCTTCTATGGTGTCTCTCATTCCAATCCAATAGAAGCGATTTCTCAGCAGCATCTCCAACTTTTTCCATCCAAAGTGCCCAGCTCAATCATGGTACACCTCTAAGACCACCGGAACGTACACTTTGGGTATCACTATCTGGCATATTCTTTCATGCGTCTTGGGATTGGTGAGACTTCTGCACAACTTGCTCCGATGGATATACAGTCGACTCCTGTCTTTGCAAACTTCTTAGCTTCCTCTGGAGCGCCTGGGTCAAGGCAGGAGCCAGCTTGTAATATCAATGCCTTGATTAGTCTGATTGCAGGATCACCATCTTGTGCTTCTTGCCAACCGTGATGGGGTAATGGATTGAAGGTTGTCTCCTGTTGATTGCTGTATGACCGAGACTGTTCAATGCTAACAGGGTGATGGAAGGCAGGCAATTCAATCTCCTCCAAGTCATCTTCATCCTTTCCATCATCAGGTAAATGGGGCATTCTGGATAATGCATCCGCATTGACGTTCTTGCGACCAGCCCTGTATTTTATGGTGAAATCATAATTTGCCAGTCGTGCAACCCATCGTTGTTCCAGCGCTCCCAGTTTCGCAGTGTCCAGGTGGGTCAAGGGATTGTTGTCCGTGTACAAGGTAAATTTTGCAGAGGCCAAGTAGTGCTTGAATCTCTCGGTTACGGCCCAGACGAGTGCCAAGAATTCCAGCTTGAAGGAACTATAGTTCTCAGGGTTTCTTTCTGTGGGTCAGAGCTGCCTACTGGAATATGCAATCACCTTTTCCTTGCCATTCTGCTCTTGGGATAAAACAGCTCCTAGTCCCATGTTGCTGGCATCAGTATACAGAACGAAAGGGAGGTTGTAGTCGAGGTATGCCAGAATTTCTTCCCCTGTTAGGGCCGACTTCATCTGGCTGAATTTTCTTGTTCCTCACCCCAGGTGAATGGAGGTCCAGAAGCCTGGCCGTGCTTGGTTTGGCCAACTAAGAGATCCTGCTAGGCAGCTGCCATTTTGATGTAGCCTTTCACAAACCTTCTGTAGTAGCCCATCAGTCCTAGAAACTGGCATACTTCTCTGATGTTCTTAGGCCTTGGCCAGTGCTGGATAGCCGTAATCTTCTCAGGATCTGGAGCCACACCCTGGGCACTAACCATGTGTCCCAGGTACTGGACTTTAGGTTTTAGTAGATGACATTTGGAGGGTTTTAATTTCATCCCATACCTGGAAAGAGCTTCAAATACTTCCGCCAGATGTTTCAGATGCGCTTCATACGTTTTGGAATATACAATGACGTCATCCAGGTAAAGCAGAACAGTTTCGAAGTTGCAGTGGCCCAAACAGCAATCCATGAGTCTCTGAAATGTTCCCGATGCATTGCACAGCCCGAATGACGTGCTCTTGAATTCGCATAATCCCATCGGGGTGGCAAAGGAAGTCTTCTCATGGTCTTCCTCAGCAACAGCCACTTGCCAGTATCCACTAGTAAGATCAAGAGTAGAGAAGTAATTTGCAGATTTTTACGGCAGCTAAGAATTCTTCAATTCGGGGTAGGGGGGAGGCATCCTTATGTGTGATCTTGTTGATTTGTCTGTAATCCACACACATCCTCATAGTGCCATCCTTCTTTTTTACCAATACCAGGGGAGATGCCCAGGGGCTGCAACTATCACGGATGACCCCAGCTCCTTCATGTTTTTCAGCATATCCTTTGCACACTGATAACGGGCAGGTAGTATGATCCTGTACCTCTCCTTGGGTGGATGAGCACCTGTGGGTATGTGGTGTTGTACCCCTTTTATCCTCCTGAAATCTAGTGGGTGCTTGCTAAAGACTTGTTCGTACTCCTGCACTAACCTGTAGACCCATTGCTTGTGATGTGGAGGAGTAGAGTTGGTGCTTAATGTAGCTCCTGGCACCACTTTTCTAACTGTCCCTGGAAACTGTCACTGGAGGACTGGTCTGATGTATTTGGGGGATTTGCTGTATGGATGGAATCTATGTTTACTGTGAACAGCTTGGCAATTGTAGCATACCTGGGAAATTTAACTTCCTCCTCCCCGCAATTCAACACTCGCACGGGCACCCTCCCCTTATGAACATCAACTACCCCTCTGGCCGTCAATACTGTGGGCCAATGCTCTGAGGGCAGGGGCTCTACCACTGCCTGGTAATCTTGTCCACATCTGCCCTGCCCCATATCATCATCTCACTCCGCGGGGGCACTACAAGAGGGGCTACATCCATTACCCGTACACCGCCAATTTCTCCTCCAGATAGATTTACCTGTTGCCGCTGCAGGAGGGCCCAGATCTCCCGTTGCAGGATCCTCTGTCGCCTTGATCCTGCAGTCTCAGATAGCTGTTGGAGTAAAAACAACACTTTTCCCATACAGTTCTCAATGACATTTGTTCCCAAAATGATCTTAGGGTTCCGGTCACTAAGGTCATTCTGCACGACTATGAGTCCTTGTCGCGCTAACTCTACCCGGCCCACCTTAATGGTCACCTCCTTGAACCCACTTTGAGTCACTGGTAACCCGTTGACGGCGTAGATAGTAATGCTGTCATCTGGCGGGGTGAGTTCATCATCTAATCAAAACTTCTTGTACAGTACATAGGGAATAGTTGTTACCTGGGAGCCGGTATCAAGGATTGCAAAGTTCGGGATCCCATCCAGGGTGATGGAAACGATGGGCCATCCTCCTACGTACCGCTCTCGCCAGTCCACTGGACCTTGTGAGTTTATTCCTGGGGATTGGCCCTTGGCCCCAGGGGCTGCCCATTTAAAGGACAGAACCGGGCATAATGGCCGGTCTTGTTACATTTATAACAGACAAGCTGTTCATACCGGTCACTGTTCCTCTGTACGTCGAGTTCCTTCCTCTCATCCAGAGGACATACTCCGGGCAGTCGGCTAGCTGGATCTTCCCTGCTGACTTGACCTTTGGCTTGAGTTGCATCACCTCTAGTATCCTTGCGACGTCGCTGCTCAGCTGCTGCACCTGTGAAGACAAATCACTGGTTCTGCCTATAGGCATTGCTGGGGATGTTGACTCTGGCAATGCTAACGCAGGAGGCTTCACATGCAGAGGAGATTTGTCAGCTTGCCAAGATTGGAGGGGAAAGTCAGTAGCCTCTGGGAGCTGCAAGGCTTTGATGACCCGTTCTTTCAGAAAAGCAAAGTCCAGTGTAAGATGCTCCAGGGCCCACAGCCGTAGCTGCTTGCAGTCTTCCACTGATCCCAGGCCCTGTAGGAACTGCTCCACAAGCATCTTGTTCCCCTCCATTTCACTGATATCGTTGACCAATTTCAGAGTCCTCAGCTCCGCTTGCAGTCTCAGGGCGTAGTCTCTGATGCTGTCTTGGGGACACTGCTTGCAGCTGTAGAACCTCATCCTCAGCTGAGCTTCGGTGTGGGTCTCAAACGCAGCTCCCAGCCGTTTAAAGATGGCGGGTACTGAGGTACAGTCCTCATCAGCCCAGGTGTCTACCTCCAGTTCAGCTGCGCCTGTCAGTTGACTGAGTACGTAAAAAGCTGTGGAGAAGAAGCGCAATAGGGTTTTACCCCAATAACACACGGGGTAGAGACAGGGAGCAGTAATACTCACCAAGTGAAGTTGTGAAAGTCACAACTACTATGCAGGCATGGAAAGTTTTGATCAAGGCAGCATCAACCCAGACTGCAGATAACAGAGAACAATAGAGGAAAATAGGGTTTTTTTGAGCCGCGCCAATGATCACTTCTCAGGTATTCAGATTAATGGATCTTTATTTTGCACAGGTCTACGCGTTTCTGGAGTCTCAGCTCCCTTCCTCAGGACCATCAGGCATAAGAACACATCAATCTCTGATTTGATGTGTTCTTATGCCTGATGGTCCTGAGGAAGGGAGCTGAGACTCCAGAAACGCGTAGACCTGTGCAAAATAAAGATCCATTAATCTGAATACCTGAGAAGTGATCATTGGCGCGGCTCAAAAAAACCCTATTTTCCTCTATTGTTCTCAGTTGACCGAGTACGACAGACGCTCGCTGCCGGCCAGTCAGGGCATACATATCTAGGACTGTGCAGATCTTCCACTTGAATCCCTGCAAGGCATCTTGTCGGCCATTATACTGAAGTAGCCAGGCAGCGCCGGGCACGTAGGGTAAGGTGATCGGCATGATCGGTGCGACCACCTCAGCCCTGGGTGCCACCGCTCCTGCGGCCGGAGCTGCACCCGCAACAGCCTGGTCTGGCAGGGGTAGCGCTGCGGCGCTCCCATCATCCGGCACGGACATCCTCCCGTTCCCCCTTGATGTTCGTCAGCAATCACTCTTGCGCAAGGGATACTGGGAACTTCCGGTTCTGGCCACTGTCGTTTTCCGGCCGCACTCTCAGGATGAGGGGCAGGAAGATGGCGTTTTAGGCGCCAAAGATGGCGTAAAATGGCAGGAACGGAAATTTGACACCGCAGCTTGGACTTTCAAGGCGCACGTCACCCAGGTTAGTGGGACCAGTCCGAATCCTGTTCGTGATGCCAGAAATTTGAGGTGTGCCGCCCCTGCAGCAGTCAAACCGCTCGGATCAGGGGGCTGCTGTGGCTCGAGGGTCTCCGAACCCGGCCACGTCAAATGAAAAGGGGGTATTTACAGGAGATAAGAGTTTGTGACGCCACCCGTGGTTCGCGGTAAGGGGAGTACCGCCGCTGCCGATGGTAGTACCCGGGGGAGATGGAGTGGGGCAGCCAGATGGCGTTCCCTCCACGGGTAGGGGAGGCCCCGGGACTCTGGATGATGGAGGTGGAGGGGAGCGTGGTGCAGATTGGAAGCAGGGGAGGACAGCGTACTCACTCTGTCAGTGTTGGTAGTGATGCGACCGCAAACATACTCTGACACAAAGGTAAACCAAGTCTCTGGGTGCCGCTGCCACTTTAGGGGAGCTCGTCTGGGAGTTCGCTCCCTTTGGTATTGCTGATGGTCTGTACCTTGCTTCCATTCACTGTATTTTAGTGTCTGTTGTGACCCCTATGCTTGAAGCTGTCGGAGTCCCGCTCCCCACTGTTAAGTAGTGAAGCTGTGCTCTCAATTGCTGACACTTGGGATTTCAGTGGACCGCATAAGCTGGAAAGCCCTACCCCCCTCGTTGTGTTGATGCCTTCGATCTCTGAGCTCTTGGGGAAAGTCCATAAAGAAACTATCCTCCACAGGTTAATTATCAGGTTACGTGAAGCTACTCCCTGATATAGGGTCCAGTACCCCGTCGTGTTCGGTCCGGTTCGGTTACTAGGTACTCCGGTGCCCGCCGTTCCCCAAAACTAAGCCTGGCACCTTTCTCCAATATCCTGCGACTGGGTCTCCGACTCCTTCGGTCCCATACCACCGTCTGCGACCTAGCGAACTTCTCCCAGGGAGCTCCAACTCCCTCCAGCTTCTCACTCTCTGAGGGCTAACGCAGAACTCCAGGGAGCAGCTACTCTCAGCTCCTCACTCTTTCGGAGCTACTACTGAACTAATTCTGCCCCTCCCACCAGTCTAATATATAGAATAGAATCTGGCTCACATATGGGTTAGGTGCCTCCGAGAAATAAGTCAAATATACAAAGAGTCAGCTCGGGCACTCAGAAAACATGAAAAAATTAGAAAATGTTGATGCTTTTTGATGCCAGTTTTATTCATGCAAAGGTCTGTATTATTATGACGTTTCGGCCATACAATTTAGGCCTTTATCAAATAAATGATCACACAGGAAACGTATATGAGGCTAGACTGGTGAAATTGAGTCCACATGTGTTGGCCAATGGTACATTAGTGATCAACCTTTGCTATTGTCTATATGGTATACCTCTTGAAGACCCAACGTTCATTAGAGTGCTGTGGCGTATGGCCCACTTATTAAACTGTCAAGGTCTCCTTAGGGTATGAAAGCCCTGTGTCTACAGCCCCCCTGTGAAGATCTGGGTACGCAAGATGCGTGACCTCCGGACACCATGGGCTTTACCCCACATACAGCCTTCATCCCCACGGAATCACCACTGCATCTTGCGTACCCAGATCTTCACAGGGGGGCTGTAGACACAGGGCTTTCATACCCTAAGGAGACCTTGACAGTTTAATAAGTGGGCCATATGCCACAGCACTCTAATGAACGTTGGGTCTTCAAGAGGTATACCATATAGAAAATAGCAAAGGTTGATTACTAATGTACCATTGGCCAACACATGTGGACTCAATTTCACCAGTCTAGCCTCATATACGTTTCCTGTGTGATCATTTATTTGATAAAGGCCTAAATTGTATGGCCGAAACGTCATAATAATACAGACCTTTGCATGAATAAAATTGGCATCAAAAAGCATCAACATTTTCTAATTTTTTCATGTTTTCTGAGTGCCCGAGCTGACTCTTTGTATATGTGAAGCCCCACAGGTGTTGTATCGGTGCATACCTTCAGGGACTCCACGTAGCTGGTGCTGGTCACAGGTAGGGAATCTTCAGTTTTGATCGTGACGCCACTCTCAGTATTGCGGTCAGTGGGGACCGCCACTGCAGGTTAGGGGACGCCTGGGGCTGATGGTGGGTGCAGTCGGATATAGTAGCCTCCTGAGAGTGAGGCAAGCCCCAGGGCCCGGTGTGAGTTTGTAGTACCACAAGTCGCAGAATGACTCAAACACAGTCCAAGAAGTCTTTTAACGTGTTTACTCACTGTTTGGAGGTCACGGTGAGATGCCCGGGCGACACTGTGATAACCAGGTGGAACCAGGAATTCCAGGAGGCCGTTCTGAGGGTAGCTGTCCACTCGCCTTCCTTGCACTCTTTCTGTTTTAGGAGGATCCTTTGCTTGAAGCGTGGTAGGACCCCTCCAGGGAAGCTGTTACCACCCTGCTCCCCTCTCTCTGGCTCGTCTGCCGGCAGCGTGGCCTTGGTGGGATGGCTTCTGGCCCTGTCCCCTTATGGGCCTGGTGTGCTGCTTGGCTCAAGCTCTGTGTAGTCGTGGTGAGGGCATGAAGTACCCCCCCAACCTGTAGGTTAAGCAGCTCTGGATGATCTGCTGCCTGTACTGGGGACCTAGTTCCCCTTGTGTGCTCGGATACCGGGATCTCCGTACTCAGCCACCCCTCTTTCTCTGGATGCTCTTCAGGCCGACCCACAGTACTCCGTTCTCCTCCGCTTTCAGCTACAGCACTCCTCAGGACCTGTCTGCACGGGAGCTTCTCTGCTCCCCCTCCGTACACTTCAACTTCTTCCTCTCGACTCCCTCACTTCCTCTCTCTCTCTCTGCCCTGCTTCCTAGCAACCAGCCCCTGAACACACCCCTAGCTGGGAATTGAAAGTTAACCCCTTCTGGCTACCCAAGGGTCCCCTCTGGTGATGTGGGAGGCCTGATCACTATATGTTTGTGTGTGCACCTCATCCTGGCCTTTGGAGATTACCTGGAAGCATTGCTCCCGCATGGGTGCAATACTCTGTGGTGCCTGACCAGGTCAGGGGCGCCACATTCCCCCTTAGTTATCATCAGCACGTCCTCGGGCTGCAAAGACAAGAGAAAGAAAAAAGGTAAATACAAATTTTTCCCACACAGGGGCAATTATTTACATTTAAACATATCAGGTACCATTCCACCACCAACCACCCACATGTCCGAAACCCACCCAAAAACCTCCAGGAGGTAGGTCGCCGGTCCTTTTGGTGACCAGGTCTGGGCCATCACATTCCCCAGACCTTTCCTCCAATCTTCCTCTCCTGAGGGGAGTGGTGTAAGGTAGGCCCCATAAACAGGCGTACCCGCTTCCGAGTGTTGGAGGGCAGGCCCCATAAACAGGCGTGCCCCCTTGTTGGTGCAGAGCCATGCCCCTCAACAGGCAGGCCCTGTGGTTGGTACCAAGAAGGCAACTTTTTACAATGCAAAGTTTGTGGTTAAAGCCAGTTCATAACCAGTGGTCTAACATTTTAAGGAAGTCTCACAATAGTCCTTGTGGGCACATTTCGCTTAAACGTTGCTTAACTATAACAGGTTAAACATTACACTTCATACCATCACTTTCAACTAAACTGTACTTTGTCTATAGCGTAATGGGAGCTGACCAAAGTTGCTGCGGGTTGATCTACGCAGTACTATACTGTCATCTGTCTGAGGTTGTGTCCTCCCACCCGATGTATGTGTCTCAATGTGAATTCTGGGTGTACTGGGTACTGATACCAATGCGTGGTTTTCTGCTTCAGCTACATTTGGCACTTCTAGGTTCTGAACAGGTGCTTCTAGGTCTCCTACTTCTCTAGATTGAATGAATGTAATGACTGGAATAACAACTGCTCCATTGTATTGAGGCCAACTTGCTGGAAAATCTCCAAGCGCAGTATGGATCATCCTTTCTTTTGGTTCTTGAACTGGCAAAGGGTTGGGAATTTCTTCAGGGATTCTTAGTTGTTCAGGACATTTCTTTAAGCGATCTCTAGAAACGACAGCTGTTGTTTTTCCTCCATCTTTGCTGATAAGGCATGTCTTTTCATTGCTAAGCGTTGATGGTAACACAGTATAGGGTTCTTCTTCCCAGTGATTGTCAAGTTTATGACGCCTTCTCTTTCCCTTGAGAACTATATCTCCTGGCATCAAAGGAACAGCAGGTGCTTTTCGATTGTAGGCCTTTTCTTGTTTCTCACGCTGCTGAGTCAGGCTTCGCTCCACACACTCTTGTACTTTCTTGTATTGGGCTTGGCGGTTGGAATCCCAATCAGCACCTTGTTGATGGTCTTCAGGGGTCTCAACTCCCATTTCCAGATCTACTGGCAATCTCCCTGGTCTGGCCCTCATCAGGTATGCCGGTGTGCAGTTCGTGGAACTCAAAGGGATGTTGTTATACATGTCCACTAGATCGGGTAGTTTTTCTGGCCACTGACTTCGTTCCTCCAATGGGAGCGTCTTCAGAAGATCGAGAATGATGTGGTTCATCTTCTCACACATGCCATTGGTCTGAGGATGGTAAGGCGTAGTACGGATCTTCTGGCAGCCGTATAGGTTACAAAACTCCTTAAACACTTCAGCTTCAAAGGCTGGTCCTTGGTCAGTGAGCACTTGATCTGGATAGCCATGTGGTCGACAGAAGTGTGTCTGGAAAGCTTTGGCTGCAGTTTGACCTGTCAAGTCCTTGACTGGTACTACCACCAGGAATCTGGAGTAGT
The DNA here is from genome assembly GCF_048569485.1 of Anomaloglossus baeobatrachus. Taxonomy (NCBI): domain Eukaryota; kingdom Metazoa; phylum Chordata; class Amphibia; order Anura; family Aromobatidae; genus Anomaloglossus; species Anomaloglossus baeobatrachus. Next base: position 506,710,699 of record NC_134354.1, on the reverse strand, counting down.
GGTCAACCATAGTGAGAGCGTAGTTGTAGCCTTGTCTGCTGGGTGCCAACTTTACATGGTCCAGGGCCACGATCTCCAGGGGCGTTTAGTTTGGATGGGCTGGAGTGGTGCTCTCTGGCGGTGCTGGTCTTTTCTTCTAAGATTGCAAGGCCCGCAGTTTCGACACCACTTCTCTAGGGCAGATCTCATGCCCACCCAGTAGAATCTTACTTTAAGTAGGGCCTCCAGTTTCTTCCAACCAAAGTGGCCTGCACCATTGTGATAGGCTTCTAGCACCATCCTCGTATCCTTCTGTGGTACAATCACTTGCCACACCTTCTCATGCGTCCTCGGGTCAATGATGCTCCTGTAAAGTTTGTCTTGATAGATGAATAATCGACCCCTCTCCTTCCATAGGTACTGTGCCTCAGGTGGGGCTCCTTTGTCAAGGCTGGCGCCAGGCTGGCTGATCAGTTTCTTTACCAAGCCTACCGCTGGATCATTTTCCTGGGTCTCCTTCCAGTTGTAGTGAGGTAGTGGGTTCAGGGTCACCTCTTGGCGGTTGGCACGCGACTGCCGACACTGTTTTGCTCCATGGCGATGGAACGCTGGCAGCTCAATCTCTTCAAGATCATCTTCATCTTCACCCTCGTCTGCTAGGTGAGGCATCCTGGACAGAGCATCTGCGTTGCCGTTCTTGCGGCCAGCTCGATACTTGACAGTAAAGTCATAATTCGCCAGTCGGGCTACCCAACGCTGCTCCATGGCACCCAATTTAGCAGTATCCAAGTGGGTCAGGGGGTTGTTGTCCGTGAAGACAGTGAATTTGGTGGCTGCCAGGTAGTGCTTGAACCGCTCTGTGATAGCCCATACCATGGCCAGGAACTCTAGCTTGAATGAGCTATAATTCTCCGGGTTTCTTTCAGTAGGCCTGAGCTTCCTGCTGGCGTAAGCAATCACACGCTCTTTGCCTCCCTGCACCTGTGAAAGCACTGCTCCCAGTCCCACATTACTGGCATCTGTGTACAGTACAAATGGCAGACCGTAGTCAGGATAGGCTAGGATCTCTTCACCCGTCAAGGCCCCTTTCATTTGTCTGAAGGAGTGTTCTTCTGCTTCTCCCCAGTGAAATGGCGGGCCGGTGATCTTTCCTTTCTTCTTTGGGTGGCCTACCAGGAGCTCTTGCAAAGGCGCTGCCATTTTCGTGTAGCCCTTGATGAACCTTCTGTAGTAGCCTACCAAGCCAAGGAACTGACGTACCTCCCGGACGGTAGTAGGTGTGGGCCATTCCTGGATGACTGTGACCTTCTCTGGGTCCGGTGCTACTCCTTCTGCACTGACCACGTGACCTAGGTACTGGACCCTTGGCTTCAGTAGATGGCACTTGGATGGTTTCAGCTTCATTCCATATCGGGATAGTGCTTCAAAGACTTCAGCCAGGTGTTTCAGGTGGTCCTCATAGGTCTTGGAGTACACGATGACATCATCCAGGTAGAGCAGGACGGTTTCAAAGTTGAGGTGCCCTAGGCAGCATTCCATAAGCCTCTGGAAGGTCCCGGGGGCATTGCAGAGTCCAAATGGCATGCTGTTGAACTCACAGAGGCCCATTGGGGTGGTGAAGGCCGTCTTCTCCCGATCTTCTTCTGCTACAGATACTTGCCAGTAGCCACTAGTAAGATCTAGGGTAGAAAAGTAGTTAGAGGCTTTCAAGGCAGCGAGGGATTCCTCTATCCTTGGCAAAGGGTAGGCATCCTTGTGTGTTATCTGATTTATCCGTCTGTAATCCACACACATCCTCATCGTGCCATCCTTCTTTCTTACCAGGACCAGGGGAGCTACCCAGGGGCTGCAACTGTCCCTTATGACTCCTGCCTCCTTCATGTCCTTCAGCATGTCCTTTGTGCGCTGGTAATGGGCTGGTGGAATAGGCCTATGTCTTTCCTTAATGGGAGGATGACTGCCTGTGGGTATGTGATGTTGCACCCCTTTGATCCTACCAAAGTCTAGTGGGTTCTTACTAAAGACCTGCTCGTATTCCTGCACGACCCTGTAAACCCCATGTTTCTGGTAGTCGGGTGTAGAGTCAGTCCCCACGTGTAGTTTCTGGCACCAGTCCTCTAACTGCTTTTGGGAGGTCTCGCCCTCTTTTGAGTCAGCTTGTGTCAGGGGACCTACAGGTGTTATGGCGTCATCTGAGCATGTAAACAGTTTGGCTATGGCAGCGTACCTTGGTAGTCTGGCTTCCTCCTCCCCACAGTTCAACACTCGTACAGGCACTCGTCCCTTGTGTACATCAACTACCCCCCTGGCTGTCAGAATCGTGGGCCAGTGGTCTGAATGAGTGGGCTCTAGTACAGCCTGGTAATCTTGTCCTCTGAGACCTACCGCTGCTCTACACCACATCATCATTTCACTCCGTGGGGGTATCACAATGGGGTTAGCATCCATCACCCGTACACTACCAATCTCACCGCCAGTCTGTTTTACCTGTTGCTTCCTCAGAATGATTCGGATCTCCTTTTGCAAGGCTCTTTGCGACCTGCCGTCAGCACCTTCAACAATCTGGTGAAGCAACAACAACACTTCCCCTAGGCAATTTTCTATGACATTAGTGCCTAAAATCATTTGCGGGTTCCTTTCTCTAACATCAGTGTCCACAACAATCAGTCCTTGTCCCTTCATTTCCTGCCTTCCCACCTTTATGGTTACCTCTTTGACCCCGATCTGGTCTATAGGTTGTCCGTTGGCAGCATAAATGGTGAGGGAGGGGTCCGGTGGTCGGAGATCGCCGTCCGACCAAAACCTCCGATAAAGGACATGCGGGATCGTGGTGACCTGAGAGCCGGTGTCCAATAATGCCGGGGTAGGGATCCCGTCCAAGACGATGGACAGGACAGGACGTCCACCCACGTACTGATCACAGCAGCGACTTGGGCCTGATCTTCTTAATCCTGAGGACTGGCCCTCGGCCCCAGGTTTGACTCGTTTAAAGGACAGGCCCTTGCATAGTGACCTGCCTTCTGGCAACGACGACAGATGGGTTGTCCAGCTGAGTCATAGCGATCACTGCTCCTGCCTCGAGTTGGGGGACCCCTTCTCCTCCGCATCCAAGGGACGTCCTCTGGGTTGTCGGCTAGCAGGATCTGATGAGGGACTTTGGTCTCTGAGGGCAACTGCATTGCTTTCAGGATTTGTGCGACGTCCTTAGTGAGCTGCTGCACTTGGGAGGATAGCGTACTTATGGTCTCTGCTGGCGCGTTGAGTCCTTTTGCAGTCATCAGGGCCTGCGTGGAGGATTCCGCTCCTGCAGCCGTGGAACTGGCAGGGTCTGTGTCCACAGGGGGTTGGAGTGCTTTCACTGCCCGGTCTTTCAGAATGGCAAAGTCCACGTCGGGGTGTTCTAGGGACCACAGCTTCATCTGCTTCCCATCCTCAGGAGAGCGCAGGCCCCGCAGGAATTGTTCCTTCATCATCCGGTTTCCTTCCTGGTCACTGACAGGGTCCACCAGCTTGAGAGCCCGTAGTGCAGCCTGCAGCCTGAGGGCATAGTCTCTTATACTATCTTGGGGCTTCTGACGGCAGTGATAGAAGTCCGTTCTCAGCTCTCCCTCCGTGCGGTGTTCAAAAGCAGCTGCTAGTTTGGCAAAGATGGTCTCAACAGAGCTCCGGTCATCATTGGCCCAGGACTCAGCTTCCAATTCTGCTGCTCCAGTCAATTGTCCCAGCACCACAGCGGCCCTCTGTTTACCAGTCATCGCGTGCATGTCTAGCAGGGTGTTGATCTTTTTCTTAAACCCGGTCAGCGTGTCTATTTTACCGGCGTATTGAGGCAGCCATTGCGCCCCTGGGGCATACAACAAGGACACTGGCATTATGGGGGCGACCTCGGCCGGCGCAGCTGCGACCGCGGCACCGGCACCAGGCGCTGCGGCGTCCAGCGCGACAGGGGCTGGCATCGCTTGGGCTGCGTCGCCCTGACCAGGGGCATTACCTCCTGCAGCGTCCATTTTTCTTCAGAAATCTGCGCGCTCCCTTTTCCACTTCCTGGGTCAGAACGCTCTCTGAATTGTGGGGATTCTGGGGCGGCCACACCTCTTCATGGGCGGTGCTCTTCTCCCTCGCGCGGGCTGCAGCGCGCGCTTTTGAAGATGGCAATATGGCGGCGGTTCAATTTTTGCGGTCGGACCTCTGAGGCACACGGTCACCTGTCTGAACAGGTCTAGTCCTTATCCTGTTCGTGACGCCAGAAGATGTGAAGCCCCACAGGTGTTGTATCGGTGCATACCTTCAGGGACTCCACGTAGCTGGTGCTGGTCACAGGTAGGGAATCTTCAGTTTTGATCGTGACGCCACTCTCAGTATTGCGGTCAGTGGGGACCGCCACTGCAGGTTAGGGGACGCCTGGGGCTGATGGTGGGTGCAGTCGGATATAGTAGCCTCCTGAGAGTGAGGCAAGCCCCAGGGCCCGGTGTGAGTTTGTAGTACCACAAGTCGCAGAATGACTCAAACACAGTCCAAGAAGTCTTTTAACGTGTTTACTCACTGTTTGGAGGTCACGGTGAGATGCCCGGGCGACACTGTGATAACCAGGTGGAACCAGGAATTCCAGGAGGCCGTTCTGAGGGTAGCTGTCCACTCGCCTTCCTTGCACTCTTTCTGTTTTAGGAGGATCCTTTGCTTGAAGCGTGGTAGGACCCCTCCAGGGAAGCTGTTACCACCCTGCTCCCCTCTCTCTGGCTCGTCTGCCGGCAGCGTGGCCTTGGTGGGATGGCTTCTGGCCCTGTCCCCTTATGGGCCTGGTGTGCTGCTTGGCTCAAGCTCTGTGTAGTCGTGGTGAGGGCATGAAGTACCCCCCCAACCTGTAGGTTAAGCAGCTCTGGATGATCTGCTGCCTGTACTGGGGACCTAGTTCCCCTTGTGTGCTCGGATACCGGGATCTCCGTACTCAGCCACCCCTCTTTCTCTGGATGCTCTTCAGGCCGACCCACAGTACTCCGTTCTCCTCCGCTTTCAGCTACAGCACTCCTCAGGACCTGTCTGCACGGGAGCTTCTCTGCTCCCCCTCCGTACACTTCAACTTCTTCCTCTCGACTCCCTCACTTCCTCTCTCTCTCTCTGCCCTGCTTCCTAGCAACCAGCCCCTGAACACACCCCTAGCTGGGAATTGAAAGTTAACCCCTTCTGGCTACCCAAGGGTCCCCTCTGGTGATGTGGGAGGCCTGATCACTATATGTTTGTGTGTGCACCTCATCCTGGCCTTTGGAGATTACCTGGAAGCATTGCTCCCGCATGGGTGCAATACTCTGTGGTGCCTGACCAGGTCAGGGGCGCCACATATACCTCCCACCAGTCTGTCTGACCCCTAGGCGGGTTGCCCTGTTCCAGCTAGACCACCCACTAGTGTGCCTGACAGGGTGTGGTGTGAGGTGTGACCAGGATTTCCATGCTGATGGAGCAATACCAAAAGTTAGGATCCCAGAACCATGGGGGGTTGAGTCCTGCACCAAAAGATAAAAGTGCAGTACCCTGTCACACCCTGACTAGTTCAGGGGCATCACAAATACAGACTTTCTGGTGATGGTGTGCCTGCCTGCAGCAGATACAGACTTCCTGGTGATGCTGTGACCCTGCAGCAGATACAGTCGTGTTGATACCACTGTGCTCCCTGCAGCATACACAGACATGTTGGTGACTCTGTGTCCCCTGCAGCAGATCCAGACTTGGTGACTCTGTGCCTGTGAGCATATACAGACTTGGTGACTGTGCCCTGTGAGCAGATACAGACTTGGTGACTGTGCCCTGTGAGCAGATACAGACTTTTTTGTGACTCTGTTCCCCCTGCAGCAGATACAGACCTGGTGACTCTGTGCTCTGTGAGCAGATACAGACTTGGTGACTCTGTGCCCTGTGAGCAGATACAGACTTGTTTGTGACTCTGTGTCCCCTACAGCAGATACAGACCTGGTGACTCTGTGCTCTGTGAGCAGATACAGACTTGGTGACTCTGTGCCTGTGAGCAGATACAGACTTGGTGACTCTGTGCCCTCTGCAGCAGATACAGATTTGGTGACTCTGTGCCCTCTGCAGCAGATACAGACCTGGTGACTCTATGCCTGTGAGCAGATACAGACTTGGTGACTCTGTGCTCCCTGCAGCAGATACAGACGTGTTGGTGACTCTGTGCCTCCTGCAGCAGATACAGACTTGTTTGTGACTCTGTGCCCCTGCAGCAGATACAGACTTGGTGACTCTGTGCCTGTGAGCAGATACAGGCTTGTTGGTGACTTTATATCATCTGCAGCAGATGCAGACTTGGTGACTGTGCCCTGTGAGCAGATACAGACTTGGTGACTCTGTGCCTGTGAGCAGATACAGACTTGGTGACTCTGTGCCTGTGAGCAGATACAGACTTGGTGACTCTGTGCCTGTGAGCAGATACAGACTTGTTGGTGACTTTATATCATCTGCAGCAGATACAGACTTGTTTGTGACTCTGTGCCCCTGCAGCAGATACAGACTTGGTGACTCTGTGCCTGTAAGCAGATACAGGCTTGTTGTTGACTTTATATCATCTGCAGCAGATGCAGACTTGGTGACTCTGTGCCTGTGAGCAGATGCAGACTTGGTGACTCTGTGCCTGTGAGCAGATACAGACTTGGTGACTCTGTGCCTGTGAGCAGATACAGACTTGGTGACTCTGTGCCTGTGAGCAGATACAGACTTGGTGACTCTGTGCCTGTGAGCAGATACAGACTTGGTGACTCTGTGCCTGTGAGCAGATACAGACTTGGTGACTCTGTGCCTGTGAGCAGATACAGACTTGGTGACTCTGTGCCTGTGAGCAGATACAGACTTGGTGACTCTGTGCCTGTGAGCAGATACAGACTTGGTGACTCTGTGCCTGTGAGCAGATACAGACTTGGTGACTCTGTGCTTGTGAGCAGATACAGACTTGTTGGTGACTCTGTGCCTGTGAGCAGATACAGGCTTGTTGGTGACTTTATATCATCTGCAGCAGATACAGTCTTGGTGACTCTGTGCCCTGTGAGCAGATACAGTCTTGGTGACTCTGTGCCCTGTGAGCAGATCCAGTCTTGGTGACTCTGTGCCCTGTGAGCAGATACAGGCTTGGTGACTCTGTGCCTGTGAGCAGATACAGACTTGGTGACTCTGTGCCTGTGAGCAGATACAGACTTGGTGACTCTGTGCCTGTGAGCAGATACAGACTTGGTGACTCTGTGCCTGTGAGCAGATACAGACTTGGTGACTCTGTGCCTGTGAGCAGATACAGACTTGGTGACTCTGTGCCTGTGAGCAGATACAGACTTGGTGACTCTGTGCCTGTGAGCAGATACAGACTTGGTGACTCTGTGCTTGTGAGCAGATACAGACTTGTTGGTGACTCTGTGCCTGTGAGCAGATACAGGCTTGTTGGTGACTTTATATCATCTGCAGCAGATCCAGTCTTGGTGACTCTGTGCCCTGTGAGCAGATACAGGCTTGGTGACTCTGTGCCTGTGAGCAGATACAGTCTTGGTGACTCTGTGCCCTGTGAGCAGATACAGTCTTGGTGACTCTGTGCCCTGTGAGCAGATACAGTCTTGGTGACTCTGTGCCCTGTGAGCAGATACAGTCTTGGTGACTCTGTGCCCTGTGAGCAGATACAGACTTGGTGACTCTGTGCCTGTGAGCAGATACAGGCTTGGTGACTCTGTGCCCTGCAGCAGATACAGGCTTGGTGACTCTGTGCCTGTGAGCAGATACAGTCTTGGTGACTCTGTGCCTGTGAGCAGATACAGTCTTGGTGACTCTGTGCCCTGTGAGCAGATACAGTCTTGGTGACTCTGTGCCTGTGAGCAGATACAGTCTTGGTGACTCTGTGCCCTGTGAGCAGATACAGTCTTGGTGACTCTGTGCCCTGTGAGCAGATACAGGCTTGGCGACTCTGTGCCTGTGAGAAGATCCAGTCTTGGTGACTCTGTGCCCTGTGAGCAGATACAGTCTTGGTGACTCTGTGCCTGTGAGCAGATACAGGCTTGGTGACTCTGTGCCTGTGAGCAGATACAGTCTTGGTGACTCTGTGCCTGTGAGCAGATACAGTCTTGGTGACTCTGTGCCTGTGAGCAGATACAGGCTTGGTGACTCTGTGCCTGTGAGCAGATACAGTCTTGGTGACTCTGTGCCTGTGAGCAGATACAGGCTTGGTGACTGTGCCTGTGAGCAGATACAGGCTTGGTGACTGTGCCTGTGAGCAGATACAGGCTTGGTGACTGTTCCTGTGAGCAGATCCAGTCTTGGTGACTCTGTGCCCCCTGCAGCAGATACAGGCTTGGTGACTCTGTGCCCTGTGAGCAGATACAGGCTTGGTGACTGTGCCTGTGAGCAGCAGTGTGCCTGTCAGTGCAGTCCAGCTGCGGTTGTCGCTGCCAGGTCTCGCTGCTGGACATTAGGGGGAGCTGTGCTATTCCGGCTCCTAGATCCGCGCCTGTTCCTGATCTCACTCCTCTTCATTCTGTCTATCTGGATTACAACAATGTGGATGCGGTGTGTGGAGCGATACTTGTGCGACTTCTTCCTCTGAGGACTGGGGCTGTGGAGACTCCTGGGCTGCGATGTTTGGGGAGTCGGTGTTCTGTGACAGGAGGCTGTGCTATGCTGTAAGTACTGAGGCTTCTACCTAAGACACAAGTGACTTGTGATGGTCACAGACTAATCTGCTTCCAGTGATCTGTGCAGCTATGCATGTGTATGGTTAGGGGCTATTACATTGTGCACGATCAGACCATCTTATTTATTATCCTCACTCTGTAGACTTTTTTGTTGATCATTAGAGGATGTGGACATTAAAATATTGTGACATTTTCCAGATGGCATTGTATGTAACAAGCTGAAGTGGGACCTCTTCTGCTGAGACTTTCCCAGCTTGTGCTGTATTCTGTGACATATTGTCTGGAGGTTATTGCCTGATATTGAGTATATTGCTTTCTACAGTCTGATGTACCTGGTGTAATATAGCTACAGTGTGAAGATATGCAATGACTGCAGCTATGGGTGACATACAGTGTACAAGCTTATTTGTCCGATTACTTTCCATATATAATGGTCCTGGCCTTTTTTGGAAGCAGAAAGTGATGGCTGTTTGCGGCTGCAGACAGTCAGTTGTAACCTCCACCCAGCAGGATGTGTGCCTGGACTGATAGACAACATCTGCCCAGGAGGCGTCTCACACAACTTCTAGAGAGCTGGGGTGATTTATGACATTCCCACTGCGGAGGGATGAGAGGAGTGGGATGGCCAGCATCTTATTTGTCCCTCGACTTCTCTGTGGCTTTAAGGGATTTTTTAACAATCCAGGAACCTTCTGAATCTAGAAAGAGCAAACTTTCTTCTACACTTACTGCTACTCTACTTACAACCCAAAATGTTAGTATAATATGACGTTTCTTCATTGGTGACCTAATATTATGGGGATGATGTGCTCAAATTCTGTTATATCACTATACGATGAGGTCACACTCCATTACATCACTATATCATGAGGTCACATTTGATTGCATCACTATACAGTGATGTCATATTCCGTTACATTAATGTACGATGATGACACATTCTGTGACATCACTGTGATATGAGGAGGACACACTCAGTGACATCACTATATGATGAGGACACACTCAGTGACATCACTATATGATGAGGACACACTCAGTGACATCACTATATGATAAGGACACACTCTGTGACATCACTGTGATATGATGAGGACACACTCTGTGACATCACTATATGATAAGGACACACTCAGTGACATCACTATATGATGAGGACACACTCAGTGACATCACTATATGATGAGGACACACTCAGTGACATCACTATATGATGAGGACACACTCAGTGACATCACTATATGATAAGGACACACTCAGTGACATCACTATATGATGAGGACACACTCAGTGACATCACTATATGATAAGGACACACTCAGTGACATCACTATATGATGACATATTCTGTGACATCACTATATGATGACATATTCTGTGACATCACTATATGATGAGGACACACTCTGTGACATCACTATATGATGAGGACACACTCTGTGACATCACTCATGATGAGGACACACTCAGTGACATCCCTGTGCAATGAAGTTACTTTCTGCTACATCACTCTAAGATGAGGTCACATTCCATTCAACACTATACGATGACATCACATTCCATTGCATCACTATGAAGTCACATTCCATTATATCACTATACGATGAGGTCACATTTCGGTACATCACTATATGATGTTGTCACATTCCCCTTACCTCACTATGTCACATTCCATTACATCACTATGAGTTCACATTCTGTTACATGAGTATTCAATGATGTCACACTCCCTTACATCACTATGAGGTCACATTCCATTTCATCACTATACTATGACATCACATTCCATGCTATCGCTATACGGTGATGTCACATTCTGTTACATCACTATGAAGTCACAGTCCATTACATCACTATGAGGTCACATACCATTTCATCACTATACGATGACATCACAATCCATTACATCACTATAAGATCATATTTTGTTATATCACTATACGATGACTTCACATTCCGTTATATCACTATACGATGACTTCACAATCCATTATATCACTATACGATGACTTCACATTCCGTTATATCACTATACGATGACTTCACATTCCGTTATATCACTATACGATGACTTCACATTCCGTTATATCACTATACGATGACTTCACATTCCGTTACATCACTATACGATGACTTCACATTCCGTTATATCACTATACGATGACTTCACAATCCATTATATCACTATACGATGACTTCACATTCCGTTATATCACTATACGATGACTTCACAATCCATTATATCACTATACGATGACTTCACATTCCGTTATATCACTATACGATGACTTCACATTCCGTTATATCACTATACGATGACTTCACATTCCGTTATATCACTATACGATGACTTCACATTCCGTTACATCACTATACGATGACTTCACATTCCGTTATATCACTATACGATGACTTCACATTCCGTTATATCACTATACGATGACTTCACATTCCGTTACATCACTATACGATGACTTCACATTCCGTTACATCACTATACGATGACTTCACAATCCATTATATCACTATACGATGACTTCACATTCCGTTATATCACTATACGATGACTTCACATTCCGTTATATCACTATACGATGACTTCACATTCCGTTACATCACTATACGATGACTTCACATTCCGTTATATCACTATACGATGACTTCACATTCCGTTACATCACTATACGATGACTTCACATTCCGTTATATCACTATACGATGACTTCACAATCCATTATATCACTATACGATGACTTCACATTCCGTTATATCACTATACGATGACTTCATATTCCGTTATATCACTATACGATGACTTCACAATCCATTAAATCACTATACGATGACTTCACATTCTGTTATATCACTATACGATGACTTCACATTCCATTACATCACTATACGATGACTTCACATTCCGTTACATCACTATACGATGACTTCACATTCCATTACATCACTATACGATGACTTCACATTCCGTTATATCACTATACGATGACTTCACAATCCATTAAATCACTATACGATGACTTCACATTCCGTTATATCACTATACGATGACTTCACATTCCATTACATCACTATACGATGACTTCACATTCCGTTACATCACTATACGATGACTTCACATTCCGTTATATCACTATACGATGACTTCACAATCCATTAAATCACTATACGATGACTTCACAATCCATTATATCACTATACGATGACTTCACATTCCGTTACATCACTATACGATGACTTCACAATCCGTTACATCACTATACGATGACTTCACAATCCATTATATCACTATACGATGACTTCACAATCCATTATATCACTATACGATGACTTCACATTCCGTTATATCACTATACAATGACTTCACAATCCATTATATCACTATACGATGACTTCACAATCCATTATATCACTATACGATGACTTCACATTCCGTTATATCACTATACGATGAAGTCACATTCCGTTACATCACTATACGATGACTTCACATTCCGTTATATCACTATACGATGACTTCACATTCCGTTACATCACTATACGATGACTTCACATTCCGTTACATCACTATACGATGACTTCACATTCCGTTACATCACTATACGATGACTTCACATTCCGTTACATCACTATACGATGACTTCACATTCCGTTACATCTCTGTGGACATAACCTCTCTGTAGTCTAGTTAATCAATTGGACTGCTGGAGGGGATGGATCAAATTCATAATTTACGGGGTCTATAGATGACAAGTTTTGTTATATTTTCAATTTGTACATGTTTTTGGAAGATTTTTGCATACAGATCAGCAATGCCTCGAACTTGTTTATAGGTGTAGTAAATAGCCATAAATAGGGAAGCCAGTAATAATATTATTTATGGTACTAAAACCACAGAATACATCATTTAATTTGGGATGTATATCATATTGCTTTTTATTGGTCATTTTTGTCTTAATGGATTTGGCATTAGTCATTAATGATCAGTGGGTCACATTAAATATGCTGCCCAAAGATTTGTAACACACGTTTGTGTGGAAGGTGTTTCTCTATGAATGGTTATGCTCCTGATCCTAAAGCGGAACCTTAATATTTCAGACACCCAACATTGCAAACATCTCGTGGCCATCAGCTGTGGCACAAAGATTGGGAAAGACCTTATTTTGAGCTTTTTGCTGTCTGCACTGAGCATTAGGTAAAAGTTCATCCTCTCAATGGTAAAAGCAGATGCTTCCGTGTTTTTTTAAGAATGGGCAGCTCATGGCAATAGTAAATATCCTCACTATAAATGGCTTTATATTTAATTGTCATTACGCAAATTTTAACTTTCAAACTTTCAATGTTGTAATTAATTTTAACAAAATGTACATAGACATTAATTGTTTTCCCCAGAGACTGGGATGGTCTTTTTGCCTGGGGCACATTATGGTGGGCTGACAATTAGAAGGGTATACTGATAATTATCTGGACATTGGTGTATGCTCCTTATTTACAGTAGCACAGACATGGTTAGTTCAGATGTGAACGCTAAAAAGGAGCAAAACCCAATCCTTACAATTCACATAATGGGGGTCCGATTCCAATCACTTTGTATAATATAACAATGGTGATGATTAAAGCGATGGGATTAGGGAGAGATCTTAATTTAATCATTTACATGTAATGTGGGTACTGCGGTAAGGGGTGCTTCACACATAGCGAGATCGCTACCGAAATCGCTGCTACGGCACGGTCTTGGTGACGCAACAGTGACCTCATTAGCGATCTCGCTGTGTGTGACACTGAGCAGCTATCTGGCCCCTGCTGTGAGATCGCTGCTCGTTACACACAGCCCTGGTTCGTTTTCTTCAAAGGCGCTCTCCCGCTGTGACACACAGATTGCTGTGTGTGACAGCGAGAGAGCGACGAAATGAAGCGAGCAGGGAGCAGGAGCCGGCATCTGGCAGCTGCGGTAAGCTGTAACCAGGGTAAACATCGGGTAACCAAGGTGGTTACCCGATATTTACCTTAGTTACCAGCCTCCGCCGCTCTCATGCTGCCTGTGCTGCCGGCTCCGGCTCTCTGCACATGTAGCTGCAGTACACATCGGGTTAATTAACCCGATGTGTACTGTAGCTAGGAGAGCAAGGAGCCAGCGCTAAGCAGTGTGCGCGGCTCCCTGCTCTCTGCACATGTAGCTGCAGTACACATCGGGTTAATTAACCCTATGTGTACTGTAGCTAGGAGAGCAGGGAGCCAGCGCTAAGCAGTGTGCGCGGCTCCCTGCTCTCGCGATTATGATCGCTGCTTCGGCTGCTGTGTTTGACAGCTAAGCAGCGATCATAACAGTGACTTACAAGGTCGCTGTTACGTCACAGAAAATGGTGACGTAACAGCGACCTCGTTGTCGCTGTCGCTTAGTGTGAACCAGCCCTAAGCTGTAACCAGGGTAAACATTGGGTAACCAAGGGAAGACCTTTCCCTGGTTACCCGATATTTACCTTCGTTACCAACGTCCGCCGCTCTGGCTGCCAGTGCCGGCTCCCTGCTCTCTGCACTGTGACATGTAGCTGCAGTACACATCGGGTAATTAACCCGATGTGTACTGTAGCTAGGAGTGCAGGGAGCCAGCGCGGCTCCCTGCACAGGTAGCACAGCGATGTGTGTAGTTATGATCGCTGCTGCTTCTGCTGTGTTTGACAGCTAAGCAGCGATCATAACAGCGACTTACAAGGTCGCTGTTGCGGCACAGAAAATGGTGACATAACAGCGACGTCGTTGTCGCTGTCACTATGTGTGAACCCGCTGTAAGAGCAAGTAAGAGCTCCCATCATCATATCTATTAGTACATACCGTGTGCTGCAACTTAGATGACAGAAGGAGAATTGCATCTATTACATTAGTGGACAAGGGTATTAAAGATCCAGATTGTTATAAATAACTAGAAGGTGGCCCGATTCTACGCATCGGGTATTCTAGAATTCACGTATTGTGTAGTTAATGTATGATTTTTGTTTTATATATATATATATATATATATATATATATATATAGATGTTGTTGTGTGTAGTTACCAAGTGTTTGTGTAGGGCGCTGTACATGTTCTGGGTGTTGTCTGGGTGTGGCGGGGGGTGAGAGCGGTGTTGTTTGTGTGTTGCGTTGGGTGTGTTGCATTGTTTGTGGAGCGCTGTGTGTGTGTGTGTTGCGCGGTTTGTGTGGGTGTGGGGTGTGTGTGTGTGTTTTGGTGGGAGGTATGTTTTGTGCAATGTGTGTGTTGTGCGACATGTGCGTATATTTGTGTGTGCCGCGCTGTTTGTGTGTTGGGTGTCTGTGTAGGGCGGTGTTTGTGGTTCCCAGTGTGTGTGTGGTGTGTTGTGCAGTGCGTGTGTGGCGGTGTGTGTGTGTGTTTTGGGGGGAGGTGTGCACCCCCCATCGTGCTCCATCCCCCATGCTGCGCACCCCCCATCGTGCTCCATCCCCCATGCTGCGCACCCCCCATCGTGCTCCATCCCCCATGCTGCGCACCCCCCATCGTGCTCCATCCCCCATGCTGCGCACTCCCCATCGTGCTCCATCCCCCATGCTGCGCAATCCCCATCGTGCTCCATCCCCCATGCTGCGCACCCCCCATCGTGCTCCATCCCCCATGCTGCGCACCCCAATCGTGCTCCATCCCCATGCTGCGCACTCCCCATCGTGCTCCATCCCCCATGCTGCGCACTCCCCATCGTGCTCCATCCCCCATGCTGCGCACCCCCCATTGTGCTCCATCCCCCATGCTGCGCACCCCCCATCGTGCTCCATCCCCCATGCTGCGCACTCCCCATCGTGCTACATCCCCCATGCTGCGCACCCCCATCGTGCTACATCCCCCATGCTGCGCACCCCCATCGTGCTCCATCCCCCATGCTGCGCACTCCCCATCGTGCTCCATCCCCCATGCTGCGCACTCCCCATCGTGCTCCATCCCCCATGCTGTGCACTCCCCATCGTGCTCCATCCTCCATACTGCGCACTCCCCATCGTGCTCCATCCTCCATGCTGCGCACTCCCCATCGTGCTCCATCCCCCGTGCTGCGCACCCCCCATCGTGCTCCATCCCCCATGCTGCGCACCCCCCATCGTGCTCCATCCCCCATGCTGCACACTCCCCATCGTGCTCCATCCCCCATGCTGCGCACTCCCCATCGTGCTACATCCCCCATGCTGCGCACCCCCCATCGTGCTCCATCCCCCATGCTGCGCACCCCCCATCATGCTCCATCCCCTATGCTGCACACTCCCCATCGTGCTCCATCCCCCATGCTGCGCACTCCCCATCGTGCTACATCCCCCATGCTGCGCACCCCCCCATCGTGCTACATCCCCCATGCTGCGCACCCCCCATTGTGCTACATCTCCCATGCTGCGCACCCCATCGTGCTCCATTACCCATGCTGCGCACTCCCCATCGTGCTCCATCCCCCATGCTATAATAGTTCTCCTATTATACTCAGAGAGGAGTATAATAGGAGGACTATAATAGGAGGAGTAGTCCAGGGGGGAGAGGAGTATAATGCCGGCTCCCTGCACATGTGTACCGGGAGCCAGTGAACGCTGGTAACTATGATACACATCGGGTAACTAAGGGACCTTAGTTACCCGATGTGTATAATGGTTACCAGCGTTCACCGGCTCCGTCACGATCCCAGCATCGCAAGGGTATGTGTGGCGCTGCTGGGATCGTGACGGAGCCGGTGTACACTGGTAACTATGATACACATCGGGTAACTAAGGGACCTTAGTTACCCGATGTGTATAATGGTTACCAGCGTTCACCGGCTCCGTCACGATCCCAGCAGCGCAAGGTTACGTCTGGCAATGCGTGCCGAGGGCCGGGGCGAGCGGCCAATCCGTGCGGGGGGGGCGGGGCCAGGCCGAGGCGAGCGACCAATCCGTGGGGGGGCGGGGCCAGGCCGAGCCAGCGGCCAATCAGACGGTTGTCACCGTAAGGACACAATTTTGGAGCAAGACAGACAGACAGACAGACAGAATAAGGCAATTATATATATAGATGTTGACAGGTACAATCACTGTATGTGATCACATTTTCATATAGGTGTTCTCCAGTAAGGACCACATCCACAGGGACATAGCTGCTTATAACCAATGTGTGCATAGTCCAGATCTGGGTTGCCAACCGTCCAGAAAGTCCAGAACAGTTGGTAAAAATAGGTCACTTTTTTTGTCCTGTCTGTTAAATAAATTTAAGGTGTCTATGATTTTTTTTTCGAAGTTTTAGAAATTTGTACAGATTATTATGACTATAATTCTCATAATTTTATAGTTTACAGTAATCACAGCTGATGTTGTCATATCAAAACTATGGGCTGTAGACATTGATCACTTATAATTAGTGATCAGTGAGCACTACCATGTTCGGGTGCTCGGTACTAGTAACGAGTAGTGATGAGCGAGCACTACCGTGTTTGGGTGCTCGGTACTCATAACGAGTAATGATGAGCGAGAACTACTATGCTCGGGTGCTCAGTACTCGTAACGAGTAGTGATGAATGAGCACTACCATGCTTGGGTGCTCAGTACTCGTAACGAGTAATGATGAGCAAGAACTACTATGCTCGGGTGCTCAGTACTCGTAACGAGTAGTGATGAATGAGCACTACCTTGCTTGGGTTCTCAGTACTCGTAACGAGTAGTGATGAGTGAGCACTACCATGCTCAGGTGCACGGTACTTGTAATGAGTAGTGATGAGTGAGCACTACCATGCTTGGTACTCGTAAGAGTAGTGATGAGCGAAAACTACCATGCTTGTGATGAGCGAGCACTATCATGCTCGTTTGCTCGGAATGCATAATGAGTAGTGATGAGAGAGCACTACCATGCTTAGGTGCTCGGTACTCATAACAAGCAGTTGGATAATGGAAGTCAATGGGAGATTCGAGCATTTTTCTTGAAGATTTCCCAGAAAAGTGCTCGAGTTCCCCATCGACTTCCATTATACTCGGGTACTCGAGTTGAGCAAGCGAGCATGGTAGTGCCCACTCATCACTGTTTGTAATCATAATGTTTTATTGTAGTTTTCCAATGTGTCCACAAAAATTGTCTATTTGTGATTTTTTGATAATCTCTCCAGAAAAAAAATTACAAGTCAAGTAGGCAACCGTGGCCCAGATTTGTGTCCATCTAAAAATGTTACAGTTGGAAGCCAACGTTTTTCAGTGTAACAGTGTGCTTCGCGTCTGTCATTGGCCACCCCTCGTGCTTTTGTAGGGGGGCTGCAGTGGTACTTGGGCTGTGATGCATTTATAGACCCAAATGTCACGCTCTCACATAAGTGGATATGATAGATGGGACTTTGTTACATTTGTTACATTGGCGTCCAAGATTTTCAAGTTTTGCCTCTCGTGATGGAAATCTAGAGAACACTTTTACATGGCAGTAGAATAAAAGTTATTTTTGGGCTTTCTCATAGATGGTGGCATGGTGGAATGTCTTAGGTTAAGGCCTTCACGTTTTATCTCATGGAATGCGGCATGCCTGTGCTTATTTGTGTGTTTTCAGAAAACATGAAACGCTTTCTGGTTGTTATGTTTAGAACGCTTTATTTTGAAGTGTCAGGCTCCAGTAAACCACTTCCTTCTTGTACAATGCGTAAGTCGAGCCATTTCCTTTATTCGGATGTATAGAGACGTTTGTTGCAGGGTGTATAATGCTGAAGATAATGAAAATTTCATCTTGGGCCAAGTGTCTATGAAGAACCCGCATCGTTCTCACTTATTAATGTCTGTTATAGTTTGCCCTATTTCGTTACCCTTTTCCTGTGCATAGTACTTTGTGTGGTTTTTCTCAGAATACAGTACATTCATTTTGTATCAGTTAGTTAATAATCTCCCAGGACGTGCTTAGGTTACCTACTGTTTCTACCACTGCCAAGTAAAGAATTACAAGGTAGTAATTGGTGCATGCACTTCACATACCTAGAAAGAAAAGTCCTCCTATCCTAAAAAGAATTTAGTCAATAATAGGATTTTAACATATCCCTCAGGCACAATGTAACCCCATTGCTTATGTACACCACACCAATAGCTTCCAGGTGCTGCTATTCTTTCTCATTCCATTGGACGCTTTCCATAATATGTAATTGGTTTTATTTTGGGATTAAACATGACAACTCGAAGCCAAAAGTTGCTTTATAAGCATCATTAAATAAAAGCAAGATGATTATTATAAGACAGCAACATCCAAAAATGCCTTACTAACTG
This sequence comes from Anomaloglossus baeobatrachus, assembly GCF_048569485.1. NCBI lineage: Eukaryota > Metazoa > Chordata > Amphibia > Anura > Aromobatidae > Anomaloglossus > Anomaloglossus baeobatrachus. Next base: position 506,691,797 of record NC_134354.1, on the reverse strand, counting down.
GTATTATATATCATATTATCTTGTATGGCTTCAATATTTCCTACACCTATATGATATATAAGCCAATTACTGTCTGATATGCAAACTAGCATTTTGGCAAAAAGAAGAAAAATATAACACTGCATCATTGCCATAGTGATACAACCAACACAAACCATGTCATACAAGGGGATTTCCCATGAACAAAATTCATTTTAATCATTAGATCTAGGACTAAAAATAGTTTTCACAATAAGGCTATGTGCCCACGTTGCGTTCTGTCCCTGCAGAAATGTCTGCAGCGATTTGAACAGCACACGTGCGCTTCAAATCGCTGCAGAAACAGTGCGTACTGAAAAGCCGATTTCATGCGCTCTGGATGCAGCCCCTCCCATAGACAGAGCGGGGGCTGCATGCAGAGCATGTCACTTCTTAGAACGCAGCGATTTGGCAGCATGCAAATCGCTGCGTTCTAATACGCAACGTGGGCATGGATTATGCACAATCTTTATAGATTGTGCTGGGGACGCAGGACGCATGCAGTTACAGTGCAGTGCATACGCAGCGTAACTGCATGTAAATACGCAACATGTGCACATAGCCTAAGATGTGTTTAAAAAAAATGATCCTGAGATAATCTGCCCTTGCTCTGTACTGTGTAATTGCTGTATCTGATCACGCAGGCACAGATGTCCTTCTGATCACACAGGCACAGAACTCCTGGCCTGCTATAGAACAGTCTTCACAGCTGCTGCTTTCTATGAGGTAAAACATTTCAATGTCTGTTTAAAGACTGTTTTACCTCACAGACAAAATGTTTTACTTCACAAAAATGTCAGGGGCAATCTCATACTGTCCTGTGTGTACACTCTCTTTTGCTTCCTCCCCTGCCAAGGAGATGTGGTAAGATCAGGCCACATTCCTGTATGGTCAGACACGGCCATTACATGGTACACAGCAGGGACACATATATAAGACTAGAAGGTGGCCCGATTCTACGCATCGGGTATTCTAGAATTTACGTATTGTGTAGTTCATGTATGATTTTTGTTATATATATATATATATATATATATATATATATAGATGTTGTTGTGTAGCACAGGAACATTTTTTTCATACATCCAATTATGGAACTGATTTACATTCCAAGATCTATTGATTAAAATTTACTTTGGGTGTGGGAAAATGTCTTTAAGGGTCTATGAGCTTTTCTATATTCTTGTATATAATATTTGTTATAATACATGCTGCCCATTTTCTTTGTAAATCGAGGATGTTGCTGCCCTCAATAGCCATAATGGACTAGCATAGCTTCATTCCTGCACTTTTCCCATTTGGCAAACACTAAAACACAAAACTAGTGCAATGATGTACAGAACTTTTAAAGTGTACCTGTCATTTCACCAAAATCTAGGATTAAATACATTGGTTTGTAGAACTCATGCTAAAGATTGCATTTTGATACAGTACAGACCAAAAGTTTGGACACACCTTCTCATTCAAAGAGTTTTCTTTATTTTCATGACTGATAATTGTAGATTCACATTGAAGGCATCAAAACTATGAATTAGCACATGTGGAATGAAATACTTAACAAAAAAGTGTGAAACAACTGAAAATATGTCTTATATTCTAGGTTCTTCAAAGTAGCCACCTTTTGCTTTGATTACTGCTTTGCACACTCTTGGCATTCTCTTGATGAGCTTCAAGAGGTAGTCACCGGAAATTACGTCACGTGAAAATCACGTCAGTGCCAGTGTTCACAGCTTTCATCCAATAACACACGTTCTCCACTTTGCTTTGCTACTGATGTAGATGTGGAGCAGAGGAACAAGTCTGACACCAATCTTTGTTACTGCCATTGAAATGAGTGAGCGGGTCTAAGGAGACGTCATAGTGTATGCTGCTGTCACAGTGAAGACTATCATGACTTTTCTGGATGGGAACATGTAAAGGACAGATATAAATTTCTTCAGTTTTTAGATCTGAATGTAATTCTTCTCATTTTAAGAGTACATTTAGAAATCTTGCAGTAGTCAGACACAAGCTGGTCAGTTTGCCATTTTTTGTATATTTTCGGCCTCAATGCCTTGTTAGTAAATGAGCCTTGGATTTCCCTAGTAAGATAATTAGCGGCTTCCAGGGTGAGTAGTTTGACCGAACACTCCACCCTTCCAGTGTTGACACGTCTTCTTGTAGTGCTTTACATTAAATGCGGAGACTTAAGTTTCCCGACTTCAGTAACCTGATAAGCTTCACTTTTGGCTGAAGAAAGCATGACATCACATTTCCAATTTGTGCACATTCTTTTAATTTTACAGAACGTGCATTTTCCCAGTATCAGCTACAAGAAATAAACAATGAAATACTCTGATAACTTGATTTTACTTCATAGGCAATATCCTCTAATATGATCATAACTTTGTAGATATCACTAAGCGCTTTGATGACTATTTCCCATGGGATTATGTTCCGATATAGTAGAGTGCCAATAGTTGTGCTCATTGGTTTTCTCATTAATTTCAATATGACTGTCTACAACCGTCCGTAGGGTAAAATCTGTCAATCAGTGATGGGTGGCAGGAAGAAGACACATCTAACCCAAGCCTCACAGAGACAACACTTTCATAAGCCCGGTCATCAAGCCAATTAAATTAAGTTACTCTTTGGCAAACGTGCCCATTTCTGAGGGGGTCATTGAACAGTATGGTGTTGGTCCAACTTTCCTTCAGTGACGGTTGGATTTCAACATGGCCCATCTTTTTTATTTTAGGGGAGATGTTTCTCTGCCTGAGTTGTCTGGCAGCAGCTTACTCCCCTCTCCTAAATGAGAACACATACACTCTCAGCTCAGCTGAACATGGAGATGTTTGGAGAAGTCGAGATGAACAGCTGTTAATGGACAGCCAACTGAAGTATATGTGTTCCTCCAGCTTTAATGTGCCCATACACCTTAGAGAGCTGTCTGCCAACACTCATCCACAAGCTATCTCTCCTGGTTTCCCATATATACATGCATGTTCTGCTTGACTGTGCATGCATGTGGCTTCCATGGGAGTGTTACTGATACGACTGCATCACATCATACCAATATGACCCATGATGTAACACTGGTAATGGGACCACCCCACAAGCCTTGTCCTTGGGCATGTTGCATATGGCTGACAGTGATTCAATGGCAATTTTCTGCTGTGGTCTTTGCTCCTGTTTGACAAGTGCGGCATCCCTGTAAAATGCCAATGTGTTTTTCACCTATTGATATGTTCTTTTTTTTAATATTCATCACTTTGTTTCCTTTGTGATGAGTCTTTGTGATAAGTTTGAAAAAGCTTTTCTAAAACTTTTTGTGGAATGTCAGGTTGGAATAATTACATGTTGTCATTCGAGATAATTTATAGATAAGAACTTAAAAGACCTGGTGATTTGTTTCCGCAGCGCAGTGAAAGATACGTACTCGTGTCCGTACAAAAACAGACTTGTTCCATTGCTCCACATCTACATCAAGAGTAAAACAAAGTGGATCACTTGTGTTACTGGATGAAAGCTGTGAACACTGGCACTGATGTCTGTTATCACAGGCGGGCCGGCAGGTCTGTGTAGTTCATCCAGCCCTGCCGGAGATACACCTACCTGTATGGGAGCAGTATCACATTCCTATGAAAATATTATTTCTGCAAACAAGGAATCGTACAAATCACTGAAATCACCTCGTCCTACACATAGGCTGCAGATATGCTATATTAGCTTTGAGGATTCATGCAATCAAAATGTGGAATATACAACTTGTGATAAATATGGATAGTCATGTTGGAGAATGTTATATTTGTCATTAAAGAGAACCTGTCAGCACGATTTTGTAATGTAAAGTAAAGAAATGGCTGTAAAGGGCTGATTACATTGATAGCATTGGTGAAGAGCATGGGCTGACTGGCAATGTTTGGCCTGGGGGCAAGTCTAAAGCACTGGCCCATGCATCTCATGGCCCACCTCTAAGCTTCGGTGGCAGAAATTAATCAGAAATGGTTTACTGATATTTTTAAAGGCTTAACAATTTCAGCAGAATTAAGCATCAACCAACAATAAATAATTTTTTAATTGATTTCCAATCTTAAATAGAAAGATGCAGCACATGCTCCAGGCTGCTGACATCACTTCGGGAGCGCACACGCGTCCCTATTACTGACCTACAGCAGGGAGAGAGAATAGGGACTCGCAGAGCGGAGAGAGACACTAGGGATGTCGGTAATAGGGATGTGCTAAGAGCGTGTGCTCCCGAGGTAATGTCAGCAGCCCGGAGAATGCGCATATCGCATAATGAATCTGGGGACATACACCCAGATTTAGTACGCATGCCTAGGCAGAAGACATTTAGTGTACAAGCGCGGGATTACAGTGGAGATTGCCAAGATGTCAGGACGGTCACGTTAATCATTTCAAATGCGGGGGGCATGATTTCATTTAAAAATAGCATAACTGATGTTGATTTACTATGACTGATGACATCAATAGCACAACCCCTATCATTGAAACCCAAGGTATGAGATACATTTACCTAACCATATCAAGTATTTTTTTAAGATAACTACATGAACAAAAAACCTTGTTAGTGATGCTCATAGTATCATTTAAAACACATTCTGGTCCATTTAAGATCGAAAAATGAGGTGCTCCTCAACCCCTGTATACAGTCTTCATATGCAGTACATTCTCCTAAGTACATGCTCCTCAGCCCCTGTATACAGTCTTCATATGCAGTACATTCTCCTCAGTACATGCTCCTCAGTCCTTGTATACAGCCTCCATATGCAGTACATGCTCCTCAGCCCCTGTATACAGTCTTCATATGCAGTACAAGCTCCGCGGCCCTTGTATACAGGCTTTATGTGCAGTACATTCTCCTCAGTACATGCTCCTCAGTCCTTGTATACAGCCTCCATATGCAGTACATGCTCCTTGGCCCTTGTATACAGGCTTTATGTGCAGTACATTCTCCTCAGTACATGCTCCTCAGTCCCTGTATACCGCCTTCATATGCAGTACAAGCTCCGCGGCCCTTGTATACAGGTTTTATGTGCAGTACATTCTCCTCAGTACATGCTCCTCAGTCCTTGTATACAGCCTCCATATGCAGTACAAGCTCCTTGGCCCTTGTATACGGGCTTTATGTTCAGTACATTCTCCTTAGTACATGCTCCTCAGCTCTTGTATACAGCGTCCATATGCAGTACATTCTCCTACGTACATGCTCCTCAGCCCCTGTATACAGTCTTCATATGCAGTACATTCTCCTCAGTACATGCTCCTCAGCCCCTGTATACAGTCTTCATATGCAGTACATTCTCCTCAGTACATGCTCCTCAGCCCCTGTATACCGCCTCCATATGCAGTACAAGATCCGCGGCCCTTGTATACAGGCTTTATGTGCAGTACATTCTCCTCAGTACATGCTCCTCAGTCCTTGTATACAGCCTCCATATGCAGTACATGCTCCTTGGCCCTTGTATAGAGGCTTTATGTGCAGTACATTCTCCTCAGTACATGCTCCTCAGTCCTTGTATACAGCCTCCATATGCAGTACATGCTCCTTCGCCCTTGTACGTAGGCTTTATGTGCAGTACATTCTCCTCAGTACATGCTCCTCATCCCTTGTATACAGCCTCCATATGCAGTACATGCTCCTTGGCCCTTGTCCATAGGCTTTATGTGCAGTACATTCTCCTCAGTACATGCTCCTCATCCCTTTTATACAGCCTCCATATGCAGTACATGCTCCTTGGCCCTTGTATACAGGCTTTATGTGCAGTATATTCTCCTCAGTACATGCTCCTCAGTCCTTGTATACAGCCTCCATATGCAGTACATGCTCCTTGGCCCTTGTACATAGGCTTTATGTGCAGTACATTCTCCTCAGTACATGCTCCTCATCCCTTGTATACAGCCTCCATATGCAGTACATGCTCCTTGGCCCTTGTATACAGGCTTTATGTGCAGTACATTCTCCCCAGTACATGCTCCCCAGTCCTTGTATACAGCCTCCATATGCAGTACATGCTCCTTGGCCCTTGTATACAGGCTTTATGTGCAGTACATTCTCCTCAGTACATGCTCCTCAGTCCTTGTATACAGCCTCCATATGCAGTATATGCTCCTTGGCCCTTGTACATAGGCTTTATGTGCAGTACATTCTCCTCAGTACATGCTCCTCATCCCTTTTATACAGCCTCCATATGCAGTACATGCTCCTTGGCCCTTGTATACAGGCTTTATGTGCAGTATATTCTCCTCAGTACATGCTCCTCAGTCCCTGTATACAGCCTCCATATGCAGTACATGCTCCTTGGCCCTTGTACATAGGCTTTATGTGCAGTACATTCTCCTCAGTACATGCTCCTCATCCCTTGTATACAGCCTCCATATGCAGTACATGCTCCTTGGCCCTTGTATACAGGCTTTATGTGCAGTACATTCTCCTCAGTACATGCTCCTCAGTCCTTGTATACAGCCTCCATATGCAGTATATGCTCCTTGGCCCTTGTACATAGGCTTTATGTGCAGTACATTCTCCTCAGTACATGCTCCTCATCCCTTTTATACAGCCTCCATATGCAGTACATGCTCCTTGACCCTGTACACAGCCTTCATTTGCACTATATTCTCCTCAGTACATGTTCGGCAGCATGTTGCATCTTTTGATCTCATGCTCTCTTTTGTTGGGTAGGAAAGGGGTGTCCTCAGCGTGTTTCTGCATGAGCACATGCTACTTTTCCTGATGCTGCCCGAAGTGTAAAGGTACAGCACTGTTGGGGCATGCATGGGGCCACCAGGAGCTTTGGCATCGCTGTACCTTGCATTTCATCGCCTGCATTCACAGGACAGTAGCATAATATAGATTGTGAAGTCACCGCAAGTGATTTTATTCAAGGCTGAGGCGCATGAGAGTTGAGTGGCCTGAGCTAGGGGTTTTGCCTGAATTAGGGGTCTTGCCTGAGGGACATCTGTCTCCCAGCCAAGCTTGCTCCTGTGAAGAAATCCATTTTGTTGTTCTTTAATCAGCATTTGAAACTTTCTGCTAATGAGATTTCAGTGCACAGGGGCCGGACTGAACACTGGGTCTTCTCCTCCCTGTCAGAGATTCCCGGCTCCTCGGCCTGCCTCCTCTGAGGTACTTGAGGTAGTTGGATGGTCAATGTATCACAGACAGGTAGGAGAAGACTAGGTGCACAATCCAGCCCCTGTGCACCAAACTAATTGGCAGAAAACGTCAACTAATGATTAAAGAAAAAGATGAAAGCAGTTTTCTTCACTAAAGGTGTGAATGTTATTTGTGTTACAGCACCATTATAGCCCTGTCCTTAGTTTACAAAATCCTGCTGACTGGTTCTCGTTAAATCTCTTATCCACCTGGTAACTGCTGTTTGGATTTTTTTGTTTCCATTTGCAATAATTGCTCTGTAGAAATGCACAATAAAGGGCGACAGTGTCGATGAATGCAATGATGCTAAGAGCAACATGTACAATGTTACAGCTCCTTGTTGCTAAGCAATTATATTTCCCACTGGGAATTGAAAACTTCTTTCTGATCATTGCTCTTGTGGAAAACGTCCTTTGGTATTCAGAGTCAGGGGCTAATATACCATAAAGGCAACCTAGGCAGCTTTATAGGAGCCCACTACAAACTGTGGAGCCTTCTTTAAATTTAATGGGGATAGTTATGACCAGCCTAATCAGTGCAGGATTAAAATCAGAATAATAAATATTCACCTCTCGCAGTGGCGCCATTCCAACGATATTGTTGCTGCTGTATTGGCAGTGGTATGAAGTTGCTGGGTCACGTACAGGCTGCAGCCAATAAATGGCTGCTCTCTGACTTCAGCTCCTCAGTATTAAGTCATGGTGGATGTTCGCTCTGATGAACTAGCAAAGGTCGGAGCTGTCGAGCCGCTAATATGGCTGATACCTACAGGTGACATAACAATATCACATGAATTGATTAAGGGGTGATTGACTAGCAGTGGGCAACCCCATTAACAGTAGCTTCATATTAATATTAGATTGCAGAGATTTAGCTATTGAATATCATTCTTCACTATATTAATGGATTCATAGAGAAACGTAAGGGAGTGATCTACATATTGTGGTACTAGAGATTCAGGCTAGGTTCAGTTGCTCCTTGGGGGTTTACGCAACTTGGTGGCATGTAGCATAATGTAGTCAACTACGTCTTGGTGAAAAAAAAATCCACCTTTCGGAGTTGTAGTAAACTATTGCAAAATTTTATTGAAGGACGTCAAAATTAATGTGATGACAAGGACAAAAATAGGGAGCCCATATACGGCATAAGGCTACGTGTTTCGAACGCTGCCTGCGTTCTTTGTCAAGCCTGGCTGGATTTTTTCTTCTTCTATTGGACCCTTGCACTGCCAGAGTGTTATCCGTGCATGCCGGACCTTGCCTCAGTTGAGCTGGATCACCTTCATTTTAACTACGTCTTGGTGCCTGCCTCAACTATAAGTCCGAAAATAATGCACAACACAGCACACCGTGACTTGGACTGCTTCATTACAGTCAATAGCCATGTCGGCATATACGACTGAATCCGTTCTGCTGTGTTTTGGATATATGCCTCGATGGAAGCACTGAATTTAGTGGCGAACGCTTTGTGAACCCAACCTGAAGAGCCGCGATACTGTTCTCTCAGAGAGGAACGCTACTGTTTGTGTATGCCCCAGACATGAATGTGTCTTTGGTTTGACAAGCTTTTCTAGGTAAACTGGGCAGTAGTCTTAATTCCCTCTAAAATGAAGCTCAGAAACTGTCAACTTGAAAATGTTGTGCAATCTATGGACGATATGTTCTAGAGGAGAAGATGAACAGATTGAGATTTGCGTGAGAAAGGGTGTAGCAGAACATATTTTATTTGCTGCTTTTTGTGTTGAGTCTTTCCTGTTTTTTTCAGTGTGGATTACATGCGTGATTTGTCTACAGTATGTTTAATAAAGTTAAAATGCAGCGAAAAAGCTGTAAAAACTCAGTCCAACTTGTTTGCTGCATTTCTTGTAGAATTTTTTTGCACTTCCTCATTGCTTGCTATGGGTGAAAAAATACTGCAAAAAACCTGAAGAAATGTACATGCTGCAATTTAAAAAAATGCTGCAGTTCTCAAATTCATTGCAAACCCCCTCCCAAGCAAATACATACGATTTCTGAATTCCCATAGCTTTCACTGATACGGTAAAACGCAGCTCCTTTTTTTCAGCATGCCACATGTGAACCTAGCCTACACCTAACAAGAGCTTCTATGATATTCCATTCTAAATGCAGAGCCATTAATATGGGGTTGGTTTTCAAATTGTCGCTATAACAAGTTCCTGTCTTCCAGCAACACGTTCTACAAGATTTTGAAATTTGGGAATTTTCGAAATTCATCCACAAGAGCATTTTTGAGGTCAGACAATGATGTTGGATGAAAGGACCTGGCTTGAAATCTCTGTTCTAATTTATCTGACATCTGTTGAATAGAGTTGAGGGCAGGACTCAGTGTGGCCAGTCATGTTCTTCCACTCAAACCTGCCCAACCATTTCATTATAGACTTTATTTTTTGCCCGGGGGCACAGTCATGCTGGATCAGAAAAGGATCTTATCCAAACTGTTCCCAATTAGTTAGCAGCATTGTCTACAGTGTCTTAGTAAAGGATTTCCCTTCATTGGAACTGAGGAACCTAGTCTTCCATCAATCTTTACTGAAAACGCCAGCTCTGTAGAACAGGCCATTCCTTCACAAATGTGTGTAAGGCCCCCTTCACACATCTGTGAAAATCACGCACGTGTTTCACGGACGTGTCAAAGGTCCGTTTTCCCCTCCGTGAGCCGTGTTTATGGCACTACGTGTGTTCTCCGTGTGTTATCCGTGATAACACACGGAGAACGAGAACTTTCAACTCACCTGTCCCTGGCATCGCTGTCTGTGGTGCTGAACTTCGGTCTCTGGTCCTGCAGATTCCCCGCTGCTGCTGCTTCCGGCCGCAGTGAAGTGAATATTAAATGAGCATAATGAGCGGCGGTCAGCAGCAAGTGACAGCAGCGGCAGAGACAGGAGGGCAGGAGAAAGTGTGTAAAGATTTGTTATTTTTTTCTCTGACACGTGAGTTTTCATTCATGTGGTCCGTATGCGGGCCGTGTGACACCCGCGATGCCGGAGAAAACGTGGACATGTCTACGTGTGGAACACACGGACATGCGTATGCTCCACACGTACACACGTTCCATGACAAAACACGCACGTGTGCGCAGACCCATTGATTTTAATGAGTCTACATGTGCCCGTGTCTCCGGTACGTGCAGGAACGGACCTAACACGTACCGGAGACACGTGCGTGCGAAGGGGGCCTAATGGAGACTGCGTGCCTAGGGACTGGAATTTATACACCTGTGCTGATGGAACTAAATAAAAAAACCTGAAATTACTGATTAAAGAAGCCCACCCATGAACATTTTGTTACTACATCTGTATATATAGGTTGTAGATTGTAAGCTCTCATGAGCAGGGTTATCTTTTTTTCCCTCTAAATATTGTATTTTCTATAACTGTTACTTGTTTGTATATGATCCTCCTGAATTGTAAAGCGCTGCGGAATATGTTGGCGCTATAGAAATACAGATTATTATTATATGTAGGTTTTGTTCTGTCAATGTAGTAATATACTCACCTATCGCCGCCTTTTCTCTGATCCTGCACTGCTCCGGTCTTCTTCTGAATGACTTCTCCTCTCTTCAGACTGTTCGGCTCATTCAAAGCTGTATGTAAGCCGGAAGTCTCATGTACAAAGTAAAGCGGGCTTTACACGCTACGATATCGATAATGAGTTATTGTCGGAGTCACGCACATCCAGCGTCATTAACGATATCGCAGTGTGTGACACTTATGAGCGACCTTAAACGTTCGCAAAAGCAGTCAAAATCGTTTGCCGTGGAGAGGTTGTCCTGAAACAAAAAAATCGCTTTCTGCTTATTAGCAATGTTGTTCGTCGTTCCTGCGGCATCACACATCGCTGTGTGTGACACCGCAGGAGCGACGAACATCTCCTTACTGTCTCCACCGGCAATGCGGAAGGAAAGAGGTGGGCGGGATGTTACGTCCCGCTCATCTCCGCCCCTCCGCTCCTATTGGACGCCTGCTGTGTGACGTCGCTGTGACGCCACACGAACCGCCCCCTTAGAAAGGAGTCGGTTTGCCGGCCAGACGACTTCGCAGGGAAGGTAAGTGCGTGTGACGGGGTTAAGCGAGGTTGTGCGGCACGGGCAGCGATTTGCCCGTGTCGTACAACTGTTGGGGGCGGGTACGATCGCTTGCGATCTCGCTAGTGAGATTGCAGCGTGTACAGCCTGCTTAAGTCTATTGTGCCTCGTTCTGAAGGCTCCATTTCCACGCAGAGTGCAGTGTGACCCGTAGAGTCTGAAAACCGGTGAGGTTACTGTGTAGCAGACCAGCACTAGATACTGGAGAACACGTCGATAGGTGAGTATATTAATACACTCACACTGCAATACATGCACACATATACACATTAAGGGTATGTGCGCACGTTGCGTACTAGCCCAGCACCGTAAAAGGTGCGCTTCAGAGCGTAGCTGAAAAGCTCCGTTCTGAAGCGCATGGTGCCGGCGAGAACGTGCGCTCTGCCTGCAGCTCCTGCCATAGACAGAGCAGGAGCTGCCGGCAAAGCGCACGGAAGAAGTGACATGTCACTTCTTTTTGCGCAGCGCTTCGGCACTAGCCGAAGCGCTGCGCTCTAAAACGCCACGTGCGCACGGCCCCTGCACAATCTCCATAGACTGTGCAGGGGACGCAGGACGCATGCAGTTACGCTGCGCTACAAAGCGCAGCGTAACTGCATGAATTTACGCAACGTGCGCACATAGCCTTAGAGAAAAAAAAAATCTTTTTTAAGAGTGGTTTCCTATTATTTTGTTTATCTAATGTATGTATGTGTGGATACTGATAAAGATTGCGAACCACCCACTTGTCTGACTTTTAAAGGGAACCTGACAGCTGATACATGCAGCCCGATATCTGGGCGCTCTGTATCAGGCACTAGCTGCATGATTCCAGTCAGGTATGTTTGAATCTGAAATGCTGCAGCGTTCCAGAGAAAAACATACTTTAAAAGCAGCTGTGGACCAAGCTACATGGGATACTGGATGAATAGGCAGATGCCTGGCAGCTTTCCCCCCCCCCCCCTGCTCCCCTTGAGTGACAGGTCTCTCCCTGTATGCACTGGTCATTCTTAAATGGAACCTTTCACCACATTTGTTGTCTATAAGCTGCGGCTACCACCAGTAAGCCCCCATATACAGCATTCTAGAATGATGTATATAAGATCCCAATTTGATCTCTGTAAAATAAAAAAAGCCATGTTTTATTATACTCAAATACAGGGCGGTCTGGTGGGCATCACTGATCTTGGACCAGTGGCTCCTACCTTCTTGCAAATGTTGTCCTCTTTCCCTGCTTTGTGAATGACATGTCCTACATCATCAACACAGAAGCATCTATTGTGTTCCTGCGAACGCCTCTTTGCCCTGCTGAGGTCAGATTTAAGTATTATAGTGCGTATGCGCTGGTGTTCGTTGACCTTTCCCCGCGTTTGCGCATTACATTACTTTGCTGTATGTTATACAGAGTTGTTTGGGTACTTATATATACAGTATTCTAGAATGCTGTATATAGGAGCTTACTGGTGGTGGTCTCTGTTTATAGGAGACAAATCTGGTGACAGGTTCCCTTTAATATTCAGTCAAGTGGGTGACCCTCATAAGTGAATGCCTCCTTTCTCAGTATGCACACTTATACAGATATACTATTTATTATTTTTAGACCTTACTGGCGTTAAATGCCAAGCTATGGAAAGGGGAGAACTTGGCCTTTAATAGGAGGTAAGTAAAGTGCACACTAGTTAATAATGTACTAAAGTTAGGGTTTGTTGCAAAGTGGAAATTTGAAAAGGACCATTGACAAAAGCAGGTAGGCAAATCCCCTGCGTTTTACGCTGTCTCTGTGCATTTCTTAACATGTCTGCTTAGAAAGATAAAATAGTTGATAAGAACAAGCTTTTCAGCATACATATTGGTGATAGTAGACTGAGGAAGTGACGGATTGTTCACACACAAACTCATTACAATGTTTAGGTGAAATGTATTTCTGAAAAAGAAAACAATAGCAGCTAAATGTTTAGCCTTTCTGCCAAATGTGTCAGTAATGGTTTTACTGCGGTATCCAGGCTGTCAGTCATCTGTGAGCACCTCCATGGAAGCCTCTGTAGAAGGGAACAATCAGTGTTATAATCAGAGGCGTTCACACTGAGCTAGGTAATACAAGTGAGTCCTAGGCGAGGTGTGGGAAATGCATTGCATTGGGTTCATAGGGAAACGTGTTACAAATACAAAGAGTGTGGTATGAGCACAAGAAACTAAAGGTTATAGAAAGAGGAGAGAGCAGAATATAGAAAAATGAGCCACGAATATCCTCGATGCTGAGATCATTTCCTCTCCGCTAGTCCACTCACTGGCTATCCTGTACTTAATCCTTGTCTTTACATTAAGGCTGTCCTGAAACCTCCAAATGTCGTCATTGCAAGATCATTTTCTATATTCTCTGATTGTCTCAACCTTAAAAAATTGTTTCCAAATTTTAATTCTCCAGAAATCATCTTCCCTAAAACATCAGACACCGTAATCAATTAGATTTTCATGAAATACTATACCCTGAATAAAACTGCTGCCAATAGCAGCTTTCACCCGCACCTACTGGCTCTTTCCCTGGCCGTCTCTCTAGGTACCAGTGTGTCACTCACTAGCCATGTGAATTGTACTTCATTTTATGTACTGAACCACCTTTATATTTCACATGTACAGCACTCTGGAAGTAAATGACCTGATAAAATAATAAAGTACAATTAGGCTACGTTCCTGTAATCAGTGTTTGTTGAGATATTGACGCTGCAGCACTTCTCCACCTTAGTTTACTTGCATTTTTTTCAGCTTTTTTGATGCTGTGTTTTTATCTCGTTCTTCATGTGTGTTTTTTTTGTCTCTGGTGTGTCATCCTTTAAATAAAGTTGTTTTTGAAGCTTTATTAGGTGCAGATTACATGCGTTTTTAGTGTGTTTCTGCCGAGGCACTTTTAAGGCTATGTTCACACGAAACATGTGCTATAGACAAAGCACCTAAAAATGCTGCAAAAAGTGACAAAAAAATGATGTGAAAACACCACAAAACAGGCATTTTTTTTAGCCATGAGAGTATGTTTTGGCTGCACAAAAAAAAGAGCAAAATGCTGCGTGTGAACATAGCCTCAGATCCAGGGTCGGGATGCAACTGCAACACTTTCACCCATTCCACAATACCATGGATGGCAAAAAGAACAAACTAATCAATTTTGAAACAATTCAATCCAGACATGTCACTCGAAGCAATGATCACCAAGCCTACTTTGGACACCTTTTTCAAAGAGATCAGTCACTGGAGAAGAACATCATGGTGGGAAGAATAAAAGGATCAAGGCGAAGAGGAAGACCAGCAACCCGATGGCTTAATATTATCAAGATAACGGTGGAGAAGACCCTGGTGGACCTATTCAGGCTTGCACAAGATCGATCTTCCTACAGAGTGTTCATCCATCAAGTCGCTATGGCTCGAGATCGAGCTAAAAACCGTTAAATGAAAGAAATAAACTGTAGCTATACTCTTGTACTAACGTGCAATCATACACTGATCCTCTCCAAGGATCATCCACTCATGTACATAATAAATTACAGGCAAACAACCACTAAGGTCCTCATAAATCATTTTACATTTTTTTTAGGTACTATTCTTTTTTGTCTTGTGGCATTTGTTGCAGTTTTCTACTCAAAATTCTTTAAAATGACCTACTTGGGTTGGTGTGGTGAATTGTGTGCAAAATTAAATACCCCCCTTTTTATCGATTGTGCCTTTTTAGACTTTTAGAGCATCACCCTTTAGAATGACACATCATGTTGGTCTTCAATCACACAAAAATAAAATTAGGTTTTGTACTCCAGTGGTGTCCTGTGAACAGTTGCACAAAACCTTGGCAACATTTTAACAAGTCACAAATGATGAATTAGGTTGAAACATCTGGATAAGGATAACCACATCCACATGGTCAAAGAAAACACGGAGGAAACAAAGGTAGTTACCTTAAAAAAAGTCACGAATAACATGCAAACAGTAAATTCACTATTTGAACCAATTTTACACCAGATAAAAAGATGAAACACGGTGATACATTTTACAGAACTCATTTTTTGCAAATTACTTGTGTTGTTTCCTCCTCAGAAAAGAAAACTAGGAAATGAATCTCCAGACTGGTAGAATTATTTTTAGATGTTACAGATTCTACAGTTATACATGTTGTCACAAGATTTGCCATCGTAGCAGTAATAGGAAAGGAAAACTTAGCACACAATGAGTAACGGTTAGATGCTTAGAGCAGTTGTTCTCAGTAGTTAAGGTTTTAGTTTTGTAATCTCCAGATTGCACAGCTTATAGGGATCAATGGTCACGGGTTAAATGAGAGAAGTTGGACGCAGTCAGAGGCACTAGGACCTAGCTTGACATTGCCACTTGCATAGTCAAGCACAGGGAGGATTACAGATGTCTCGGAAAAGCATGTGCTTGTCTGTATTGATAAGTATATATGATTTCTTTATTATATTATACCATTGTGGGGGGGTTTATGCCTTCTATACATACTTTTTGATAATATTTTTAAAGGGAACCTTTCACATGATTCATGCTTCCTAACCACGGGCACGTGACTTAGATCCTGGCTACACAATTGCAACCAGGTATATTTTTCACTGAAACATTCCAGTGTTTTCAAAGAGAACATACTGGGACCATACATGAAAGGTAGATTACTCTGGCTATAGCCCAGGCTGGCTTCTTCTAAGGCTGATCCCATAGGGATACACCTGTCTATCACCTCGAGCAGCACTGGAAGAAGCCATCCAGGAGCATTGCCAGACTAGTCTTGTCTCTTGATATGGTCCCCAGCCAGATTTTCAAACTATATTTTATCTAAAATATCGTGTTGAAGTACTTCTGTTTATATATTTTAAGTTTTCATGGTAACAGAGTACGGTAGTCTGTAAAGATAAGTTCATAGCAACAAAAGTATAAGTAATGAGGAAAATAAAGCTGACCATTCGTAGCAATAATTGCAAGCTAAAATATCCTCTACTAGCGCCCCAATAGCGTGTTCTATCATTTACTACTAGTAGTGAATGAACACTACCATGCTCGGGTGCTTGGTACTGGCAATGAGTAGTTATGAATGAGCACGGGTGCTCAGTACTGGTAACGACTAGTGATGAGTGAGCACCACCATGCTTGTGTGCTTGGTATTCGTAACGAGCAGTGATGAGTGAGCACCACCATGCTTGTGTGCTTGGTACTCGTAACAAGTAGTGATGAGCGGGCACTACCAGCTCGGGTGCTTAGTAGTCGTAACGAGCAATGACGCTGAGATGGGCACGACTCAAGTACCTGAGTATAAGAAAAGTCATTTGGGAACTTGAACATTTTCTGGGAAATCATTCAGAATAATGCTGGAGTTCTCCATTGACTTCCATTATTCTCGGTATGCGAGTTGAGCTTGTCTGAGCATCCAACTGCTCATTATAAGTACCAAGCACCCAGTCATGGTAGTGCTCACTCATCACCACTCGCTACAAGTACCAAGCACCCAAGCATGGTAGTGCTCTCTCATCACTACTCATTACGAGTACCAAGCACCTGAGCATGGTAGTGCTCACTCATCACTACTCATTACGAGTACCAAGTACCCGAGCATGGTAGTGCTCACTCATCACTACTCATTACGAGTACCAAGTACCCGAGCATGGTAGTGCTCACTCATCACTACTCGTTACGAGTACCAAGCACCCAAGCATGGTAGTGCTCGCTGATCACTATTCTGTACGAATGCAGAAGAAGTGAGAGTGTAGGACTTAGCACCTTCAGTACTTCTTAGCAGACAAAATAGTTATCATTCTTTGTACTTGGCATGTTTGTCCCTCCTTCTATGTATAACCAGGTTTACTTAATTATACAAATAAGGAATATCATTCAGCTCACCACTCCAAGGCAAGTCTCTCCAACTACTGGTCCGGTGCATGGAACAAGTGGTTTGGCTACCACAGCTCAATAATCAGTCACATCAAGAGGAGGAGGGGAGGAGAGAGGATCCCGCACCGACGTAATAAAAAGATTCTTTATTCAAAATTCATAAAAAAAGATTATTCCAACCAAGTGCAAGATAAATTTACGCTTGACGCGTTTCGGAGAAGGTAGACTCCTTATTCATTGCTTATGAATAGGGCATAATGGGACAGCAATGCAAAATTATGTTTCCCTGCTTTCTTATGCTTCAGCAGTGTAAGAAATTGTGATGGGAAGTTTTTAAAAAAATTTTGTGTATTGCGAATTCTTGTGAAACCTAAAATTTCAGGAAATTTGACTTGAACTTGATCGTCTGCAAATCATTCTAATTATCTCTATTATTTATGATTGGTTAGTTATTGCTAAAAAAAATTGAGTGATTTACTAGTATAGCTCTCACATTTCATACTGCTAACAGCCCCTTGATGTGTAACCGTGCATTTCTACTGCATGTTAGGCTATGCATTGAACTCGGACTTAAGTCTACCCTCACCCTTAGAAACTATAACTGTAAACTAATATAGGGAATAAGCATCCTGTGAATGCTCATTCCCGATAATCTTGCTGAGTAAACAGGTTTGATGAAATGATTTGTAAGCTTGCTTGTGTAAACAGGATGATATACTGCCAAGAACAATGACAGCCTACAGTATGTGCATTGAATGGTCATTATGAGTGCACTCAGCATGTCTAGTCTATTAAACATCTGATGACTGGCAAACATATAGGTGACTAGTAGTTACAGATGGTGTAGTGTAAACAATCTTTAGGCTGGGGCCACACGGGGATCTACTGCGATCCTCGCATGACACTCGGTTCACGCTGGCAGCACAACGAGCAGTTCTGGGTGCATAGTGCTAATCCCTGCCTAACCATCCCAGCCTGTAGGACACATAAAGAGATCTTTATGATATGCTAAAGAGCGCAGGGTCAGTGCGCATGATCAGAATTCCCGGCACTTCCAGTCATGCGCACTAGACCTCTCTGAACCCAGGACACATACACCCAGCTTCATACTGTGCATGACTGGAAGTGCGGAGCATTCTGATCATGCGCATTGACCCCAAACCCGACATTCTGAAGCGGTGACAACGGACATAGGTACACATGTTACTGCTGATGACTCTGTGCAATGAGAATTGAAGAGCATGTTATCATGCCCCTGTGGTCGTGCTAACATGCTAAGAGGGCAGACTAGTCAGGAGAAATAACACCCTTGTGACTAGTCCCTGCGCTTATTAGCATATCATAAACTTTTTCTAATGATCTCTTTTATGTATGTGCTAGTAGATACAGGGACAGTTAGGCAAGGATTAGCAATTTGCACGCAGAACTGCTCGTGGTTCTGGGTGTATATTGCACTTGAAAGGTTCACTTTAAATGTGTAGATTTGTTCTTGAGGTAGGCTGTATAATAATGAATAAAGCAATATATTTCAATAATGAAAACGAACGTGATAGATTCTTGTAGTAGTTATACCAGTTTTTGGTGATTTGATTTGCCTTATAAATTGTACTTTTGACTGTTAGGCCATAATCAATAATCTCTTTTGATTTGTCATAAATAATATATATCCTTCCCTTTTTTATACTTATATTTCATCTTCAGAGTTAGTCATGGACGATGGCTGCTGTATGTTGCAATAATAAATACTTTTCTACAATATACACATTCCCGATAATGTTTGACTATATCGCCAGTTTCACATTTCAGGGTGAAATATTTTTATATGGGTGGTAGAAGTCATTAAAGAGGAAAATAGAAGCATTGTTGAAATTGTTGGCTGGATTGCAAGTCCTGAAATGCAAAATGAAAGATTCCCTCATAAGATATTGTTTGATCAGCATATCAATGGGTTTTTACTGACAGTATAATGTGTAAAGGAGATTCTGACTAGAGATGAATGAATATATTTGATTTTGCAAAACTCTGTATTCACGAAAATTCAGATTTTTTTGTAATTATTTTCTAAGTCAATTCAGTTACCATTTTTCTGAATCGTAAAAGGCCAAAAAGTCAAAAAGAAAACCCTATACTCACCTTACTGCTCACTTCTCTTACCTTTTTGCTCCTCGTCTTCACCTATCTGCTCATCGTCGAATCTTCTGATAGCCACGCAAGCTCTGAAATCCCTGGGCCTCTTAAGCTATTTCAGGATTTCCGGCTGTAATGAGATGAGGGATTGTTCTGCGCATGCACATGCAAGGTCATGGTGCATGCCGTAACTTCATGATGTCGTGCTTGAGCAAAACTCTCCTGGGTTTCATCCTGAGCGTGAGAGGTCCGGGGACTTTAACGCTTATGATGATGATAAGAAGATGCGGCAAGGACCAAACAAGTGAAAATCGTAGACTCCCAAACACCACTCTGTGGTACTGGTGCGACTGCTCTAGGGTTTAGAGAAACCTAAGAGCATAATAATGGATTCTCAAAGAAAACTTGTGCCAACTGAATTTCCTAGTAAAACCCTTGCTAACAGGCAATTTCGTATTTTGCCTGATCAACTCGTTTGTACCCCTGGAACATGATTGTCAGGACAGTTAAAGAGATTTTCCACTATTGGAAACCCCCTATCAATCTCAGTGTTTGCCCCATTAAATAATAACACTTATACTCCCAACTGGTGTCAGTTTCTTTCCAGCAATGTCAGCACTTACTCTCTCGGGTCTCACGTGAACTTTTGTCACAGGAACCCTGCACCCAATCAGCACCAGATTCACTCTCCATCCCTTCAGACAAATTGAATGTCAAGAGGAGGCGAGAGCATTAGCTGACTGCAGACTTCCTATTGATGTTTCATATGTCTGAAGGTGGGAAGAGTTAAACCGGTGCTAATTGCGCACAAGTTTCATTTGACGTAGCAGCTTCACGTGGACACGTGGAGTGCTGACCTCACTAGAGCAGCTCCGGCCCCAGGAGGTGAGTATTTTTTTTTCTTTTATTTGTTTTAAACACTTAGGGGCACTTTGCACACTACGACATCGCAGGTGTCGCTCTCGACATCGTAGTGTGTAAATCCTTTATTATACGATTAACGAGCGCAAAAGCATCGTAATCGTATCATTGGTGTAGCCTCAGTCATTTCCATTAATTGGGAAATACCGATGTTATGATGTTGTTCCTCATTCCTGCGGCAGCATACATCGATCGCTGTGTGAGAAGCCGCAGGAGCGAGGAACATCTCCTACCTACGTCCTGCGGCTCATGCCGGCTATGCGGAAGGAAGGAGGTGGCGGGATGTTTACGTCCCGCTCATCTCCGCCCCTCCGCTTCTATTGGCCGCCTGCCGTGTGACATCGCTATGACACCGCACGACCCGCCCCCTTAATAAGGAGGCGGTTCGCCGGCCAGAGCGACGTCGCAGGGCAAGTGAGTGCATGTAAAGCTGCCGTAGCGATAATGTTCGCTACGGCAGCTATCACCATATCGCAGCTGCGACGGGGGCGGGGACTATCGCGCACGGCATCGCAGCATCTGCTTGCGATGTCGTAGTGTGCAAAGTGCTTCTTAGATTGTGAAGTGTTGTCTGAGTCGTGGACAATCCCTTTAAGGATCCAGCATTTCTGTTTTTGGACTGCCAATCTTTTTGTTTTCCTTGGGATAAGCCACTTTTTTTCAGAGGACTCATAAGTTTTCCTTTAACTTTTAGCTGGAGGTATCCACATTTCTATGCTGTTTGATGTTCTATTTAATTTATCCATTTCTGTGAAAGATAACAATAAACAGTAGCAGTCGCAATTTTGAGCTCATAAGAGTTGTCACAAAGCTTTATTTCAAAAAGCAAACAAAAACCTACAAAAACAAACAGCAATTACTGTCAAAAAGCAATGGTACTATTGAATCTTCAGTCTATAAGTCTAGCCTCTAAAGGGAATCTCTCAGCAGATTTTTGCTATGTAATCTGAAGACAGCAGGAAATAGAGGCTGAGACACAGACTTTAAAGATGTGTCACTTATTAGGCTGTGTACTGTTGTTTCCACACAATGAAGGTTGTATTACCAGTAGATTATCACAGACTACAGGGTTTGTGAGTAGTTGACCATGCCTGCTCCTCTGATAAGCAGCTCACTGTCAATAGACAATGTAAACAGCAACCTGTGGTGTGGGCAGGGTTAGTTTTCTGAGCTCTGCTACATGCTACTTCTTAAATCTCTAGTTGTGTCAAAACAGCTGCACCCAGTAAATTAAGTGATACATCATTAGAATCAGGGTCTCTGTCTTTACATTATGCTGCTCTCAGATGAGCTAGCAAAAACCTGGTGACAGATACCCTTTAAAAACTTATTGGCTTGCTTGTGTGTCATATCAAATATGAATGTCCTTTTGACAAGCATATTTTTGTTGGTTGTTGGGTAGGATTTTTTGTTTCCAATGGTTTTTTTTTTGTTTTCTTTAAGTTTTCTTGTTATTAATTTCCACAATATTTAAATTTTAAATTCAGTATGTTTTGTAATGAGCGAATGAACAAAAGCAGCTTGCAGCAATATACATATAACCAATGCAATTGTTTATTCTTAATATGACACAGTATACATCCATACACCAACACAGTTACAAAATACACATCCTTTCATCTAAATAAAGAATGCTGCCAAGATAGTGGCTTTATAGACTGGAAATGGAGAATTGTATCAACATACAGTCAGAAATGCAATGCATCAGGCTAAATTCTTGAAAGCTTTATGGCAATGTCACATCAGATTTTTGCTTATGATGGTTTGAGTCTGCTCAATAACGGCAAGCTTTATAAAAATAAAAAGCCCTCATTCTGTATCCTGCTTCATATAAGATTTAAAAGAAACTCAAGAGCAAAAGATATACAGTATAACTTAATAGGTTTCCAATTTAGGAGAATTGATGCCCAGGCTTAAAGGGAATCTGTCAGGTGCATTATGCTTCTAGAACCATGAGCAGTTCTGGGTGCATATTTCTAATCCCTACCTACCGTAACTGCTCCAGCATGTAGTAGCATAGATAAAGAGATCTTTAGAAAAGGTATTTCTAAAGATCTTTTATCATATGCTAATGAGCGCTGGGACTAGTCGCAAGGGTGTTAGTTTCTGCACTCATTCCACCCTCTTTGCATGTTAGCTCGTCCACAGGGGCATGCTAACATACTATGCTGGGCATAGGGTCAGTGCAGATGATCAGAAGTCCCCAGCACTTCCAGTCATGTCCACTATACCAGTTTTAAAACAGGAAGTGTACACCTGGCTTCATAGTGCACATGACCGTAAGTTCAGGGATCATGCACGCTGAGCCAACATCCAGCGTTGGGCGTGGTGGCAGCAGAGGTGAGCGCGACCATGCCTCTGATTCTGCGCAATCATTAGCATGTTAGCACACCCACAGGGGCGTACTTACATGGTAAGGGGGCCAACTAGCCAAGGAAACTAACGCCCTTGCGACTAGTCCCTGCGCTTATTAGCATATAATGAAGGATCTTTAGAAATACATTTTCTAAAGATCTCTATATTTATGCTAGTGTATACAGGGACAGTTACGTGATTAGCAATATGCGCAGAATCAGAGGCATAATCAGCAATACCTTTAGAATGCCAGTCTGTTTCTCCGCTACCTAAAAATCAATGATTACATTGATATGCAAATGAGGCTCAAGATCTAAAGCCTTTGTCACTCCAGTTCTATTTCCCACCAACTCTGCCTCCTCTTGCTTGACTGACAGCCTCTGTGCTGTGTGACTTTAAGAAAAATGGCTGTCAGTCAAGTAAGAGGAAACAGCATTCAGTGGGGAATAGAGCTGGAGTGACAGAGACTTGAGCTCTACAAATAGTTCTTGAAGATCATTTGCATGTAAATTCAATTACTGATTTCGCTATAAGGTAGGAATTGACTGTCTAGGGAAAGGTATTGCTGGCCTTTAAAACTATTTGACTGCACATATAAATAGTTTTGGTGTGAAATCCTGATGACAGATTGCCTTTAAATCATCAGACGTCTACAATCTTTGATAGAATTGAATGACAAGAGGCCACAAAAGACTGACTTCTGGGGAGCATAATCCTGGAAAGCCTAGTTTAGCATTCAAAAGTTGATGCACATTTGACTAGGAACATTTAATTATTAGACATTGCTTATCACAGTTGACCATCAAGTTAGTTCCTGCACCTACCGTAATGTTCCTCTAGTGCTGAGATGTCTCTTCCCCCCATTTATAAGACCTTTCTGGACAAGAAACATGCTAAGTCACAATAGCAGTTCTTGATAAATCTATACTTGAGCAAATGATTCTGGAGAACCGCATTCCAGTTGGATAAATCTCCTCCCAAACTGCTCATTGCAGGCGCATTGCAGTTAAAGGTCACTTTGAGTTGATTTACTCTTTTATGGGAAGTACAATAATTTTCCAGTGACCTAATTTACATGGAAGAGTTAATCAAAAGTTCATGTAAAGGTAAAGATATTAAAAAATTTTCTTCCAGATGAAAAAATATTGGAAAATAGACATTTGCTAAATGTTGTGCCAACAAACATCTGTAATAGATGGAAATCGGGAGACTGTTCCATTCTGCATTATTGCTCTGCCAGGTTTCTTGTGATGAGTTTTGTAATCCAGTAAATGAAATTGTTATCCAACAAATAATATATTTTTAGTCAAATATAGCATTCAGCTTTTAATAATTCTTGTATTAACAAAAAAGATTTTCTTATTTTTTTAAACCTATCATAGTATGTTCACGTCTGGACACAAAGGCCCTGATTCATTAAAGACCCCGTTACACGCAATGATGTATCTAACGATATATCGCCGGTTTCACGGATTCCGTGACGCACATCCGGCATCGTTAGCGACCTCGTTGCATGTGACACCAACGAACGGCCGTTAACGATCAAAAATACTCACCTTATCGTTGATCGTTGACATGTCGTTCATTTTCAAAAAATCGTTGATTGTTGCAGGAGGGAGGTTGTTTGTCGTTCCCGAGGCAGCACACATCGCTATGTGTGACACCCCGGGAACGACGAACTACAGCTTACCTGTGGCCGCCGGCAATGAGGAAGGAAGGAGGTGGGCGGGATGTTATGGCCGCTCATCTCCGCCCCTCCGCTTCTATTGGGTGGCCTCTTAGTGATGCCGCTGTGATGCCGCACGAACCGCCCCTTAGAAAGGAGGCGGTTCGTCGGTAACAGCGACGTCGCTAAGCAGGTAAAACTCATGTGACGGCTCCTAACGATTTTACGTGCCACGGGCAGCGAATTGCCCATGACGCGGAAACGACGGGGGCAGGTGCTTTCACCAGCGATATCGCTATCCCCCTTAAGACTGGCATTTCGCACACCAGTCTTAATGAAGGACGTACAGGAATAAGATCTGACGAGGCGCATCCTACTCCATGAATTTAGCACATCTTATCAGTGGTGTGTCGCTTGCCAGAAATCTTACTCCACTGAGGGACTGGAGTTATATTTTTTGTGTAAGAAACATTGGCACTATTGATGAATTTGGTGGGTGGACATAGCCATGCCCCATCCTGCCACCTCTAGAGATGAGTGAATCCGTGGAAGTTCGGTTAGGAGGGTTCAGCCAGACTTTAGATAAAGTTCGGTTTGGGACCCGGACTTGACCTGAACTACAATGTAAGTCACTGATTGGGCAATTAATATTTCGACTAAATCTCAATATTTAGTTGCAGAATAAATCAGTAGATGGCAGTATAATTTGAAAATTATAAACTCTCTCTTGAAAAACAACAGCTGTCCCATGTTTATGGCTAACGTTACACATGGTACTGCTAGAGCACATATTCACTAGAGACTGCCAGGTTCTTCATGGTTCATGTGACCCTCTCCTGCTCTTAGTCTCCTGTGGAGTGGTATACATTTAACATAAATCACTACAGCATCCCACAGCCTCATATGTGTCTCATCAAGAGCTTTGGACGCCATGATCCATGATGTCACTCATTTTTATCAGCTAAGGAAAACAAGTAATACAAGTCAATACGCCTCCACAGTTTTATCATATCTTCAGTTCGATTCATATCTTTGATTTTGTTTTATTCTTTTTATGCTTCCGGTCGATTTAATTAATTTATTTGCTTATTTTACTTAGGACACTTTCTTGTTTCATTTAAGAACTGTATCTTGAAACAGTTTCACTTTTTGTGTGCCAAACTCAACAAAACAGAATAAAATGAAGATGAAAGGTTTGAGGAACCAAATTAACAGACTAGAGATAAATGAAACATTGTTCCCTGCTTTCATTCTTTATCTGAATCCTTCAGCTCGCTGTCTGTGAGAAGGGCAGTGGAGATTTCCATGACTTCCTTTCAAACTCCAGAATATGTCATGTTTGGGCCATGTGTTTCCAGTTTGTTGTGTCTTCAAATTGAAGTGTAAATTCTTAGTATAACGAGAGTTTTTGGTAGTGGAGATCATGTTGAGGTTAGTGAAAAGACCCTTCCACATCCAACTGCTCTTAACAAATACCAAGCACTCGAGCATGGTAGTACTCTCTCATCACCATTCCTGATAAAAAATCAATATAGTAACAGGTTTGGAAACATAAAATGGCCATATTCATGTGCGACACACATCTTCGAGAACCTTGAAATGCTTGGTTCCCAGCATAGCCAACTTAGAGCTAAGAAGTGTTCACGTGATGGGAATAGTTATAGAAGGTGCAGGATTGACAGCGGCAGCCAAGTTCTTGTGACTGAAAGGACCAAAAGGAATTTCTGCTACATAAAAAACAGCACAAGCAATGGTTATAATTTGTAGAGAACCTTGTTAAAGATTAGCATTGGGACCAGGAGCTTAAAGGGAACCTGTCACCTAACAGTCGGTGCGGAGCAGACTGGTCAGATGGGCGTCTCCGTTCTCCTGGTCTGCGCCTCCTCTTTCGGCCATCTTTGTCCTCCTTCTGAAGCTAGTGCGGTTGATGCGTTCCACGTCATACACACAAGCCGACATTGTGGTCCTGCGCAGGTGTGACGCCCCTGCGGTAACCAGGTGTCACAAAAACAAGGTAACAACAAGGTAACAGCTCGGGTCCAACATGACTGTGCCAGTCATCACACACACACTAGCACACCAGGACATGTACACTTACAACCAGGGTGGGAGACCCCCTTAGAGCCAGGTGACAGGGCTGGGCACTGGGAGATAACAGGCAGCCAAATGGGAAGGGAAGGGCCAGACCTGGGGGAGGAGAGAGTGACCTGGGAAGTGTGGGTAGACAGCGAGAGGAGTTAGCGAGTTAGTTGGAAGGAGTAGAGAGGAGAGGAGCGAGAAGTGTGCGGTAGTAAAAGGAAAGGTGTCAAGACAGACAACAGACTCATGAGACACAAGGAAAGTAGCAAAGAATCAGCAAAGACCTGAGTAGAAACATCAGCCACTGAGAGGAGAAAAGTAGCTGGAGAGCGAGAGAGCAGGCTCCAAGGACAGAGGGATTCCGTGAGGTGGACATCCAGGGCTCACACTACTTTCCATGCACGGGGTGCAGATCCCAGAACAGACCAGGACTTTAAGCCATCTGCTAACTCTGCCAGGCGGGTGGGTTTCCAGGACTCATCTGCCATCACTAATGTCTGAGGCATCAGCAGCAAAGAGGGGACCGGGAGAAATTCCCTTAAATAGTCCAAGCTGCCTGCGGCAGGACACAGACACCAGAAACACCTCCAAGTGCTCCACGCCAGGGAGGACTGACAAATACACCAGAGTGCATCGGTGGGAGAGTGGCATCAGGTTGGCTGGCACAGCTATAAAGGACACGGGCGCACCTGGGATCCAGCACATCCCCAGGGCGCAAATCCAGTAAGTAAAGACAATCAAACTGCACTCCATGTCCGGACTGACTTATTGCTGTGCGCCTCCACGTTAACCCTTCACTTACCCCTGGGGAAAAGCCCTGCTTGCGGAGGTCTCCACCATCCATGCTGCCCCATCCATGATACCCAGTGGAAACCCGCAGCGGCGGCCCTATCATCCCTGGCCGCAAACCGCGAGTGGCGTAGTTGAACTTTTTATTATTTTATTCTTTTCATGTAAAACTGGTCGACAGTGCCCCCGGGTCCGGGACCCCTCGAGCCACAGACCGGCTGGATGTGAGCAGCTCGGCTCTCCCGGGGTGCGACACAGGCGCACTTTTATCAGCCTTGAGTAGGGCAGATCAAAGTATTGTAGTGCGCCGGGACCTGAATGTCGGCTAGTGTAGATGACGTAGAAGTGCATTTTCGCACTGGTTTTTTTTGCAAAAAGCTGCATTTTCCAATACTAGCAAAAGAAGTGTAAAAACGCAATCATGCATTTTTGCATCGTTTATGATTACTTTTTATTACATTTTTGGTGTGTTTTTGGTGAATAAAACTAACTTTATTAAACATGTATTGTAGACAAATGGGACACAATCTGCACCAAAACATGCAAATAAAAACTGCAGCAGAAACACTTTTTTGTAAGCAGCTGCCAAGAAAGCAGGATTTGCCTGCAGAAAAAAAGCTGCAAAAAAGCAACATCTGAACATAACCTAAGGGGTACTTTGCACGCTGCGACATCGCAAGCCGATGCTGTGATGCCGAGTGCAATAGTCCCCGCCCCCGTCGCAGCTGCGATATCCTTGTGATAGCTGCCGTAGCGAACATTATCGCTACGGCAGCTTCACATGGACTCATTAAGGGGGCGGGTTGTACGGCGTCACTGCGACATCACACGGCAGGCGGCAAATAGGAGCGGAGGGGCGGAGATGAGCGGGATGTAAAAATCCCGCCCACCTTCTCCCTTCCGCATATCGTACGGGAGCCACGGTGACGCCGGTAGGAGATGTTCCTCGCTCCTGCGGCTTCACACACAGGGTTGTGTGCTGCTGGAGCGAGGAACAACATCGGACCATTGCGTCAGCATAATTTTGGATTACGCCGACGCTACACCGATGATACGATTACGACGCTTTTGCGCTCGTTAATCGTAGCATCTAGGCTTTACACACTACGATGTCGTCTGCGATGCCAGATGTGCGTCACTTTCAATTTGACCCCACCGACATCGCACCTGCGATGTCGTAGTGTGCAAAGTACCCCTTAGTGTGTTTCTTAACCAGAAAGCTTAGACCATCGTAGAAAAGATAAGTATCAGAACAGGAGCTGTTGGGGAACAATAGGGGTGAGTATTCATGCTTTTAGTATTTTTATTTTTTCTGTCTGAAGCAATCTAAAATAATTTATAGTCTCTGGAAAAAGCTTCTTTAGTATAATCATACAGAACATACATTTGTAACGCCCCTGAATACATCAGGGTGCTACAGGGAACTGCATCCTTTTACCCAGGGTGCAGGACCTACCACCCATGGTTCCAAGTTCAGAGATCCTGATTCAAGCGATGTGTCTCTTACTGGGCTGCTTGCTTTAGTGTCTTGCTGCAGATTTATCAGGATTTTTTCATGATTAAAGTAAACCAATCACTAGGATTTTTGTATATAAGCGAAAGCCAGTGCTGTACTGGCGCTATCAGGCTGATTCTCTACATACCTTTAGTGGTCAGTTAGCGGTTAGCGATGTTTAGGGTTTGAAATCCAAGAAAGTAAAGTTTATAAAATCAGCAGCTTCTTGAGTGACACCAGCTGAGGATCAGATAATATCTGGGGGTAGTCATAGTTATCCCCTCCCCCTGTTAGAATTAGCATAAGTATTATACAAACAATTCACTGTTTCCCTTGCAGGACCTGTGTGAGGTCATACCCATGTGACCAGAAGGGGCGGGGCCTCAGCCAACAGAAACAATGTTGCTTCCTGGTATTAGCTTTGTTGGCTGAGGCCCCGTCCCTTATGGGCTCATGGGTATGACCTCACACAGGTCCTGCAAGGGAAACAGTGAATTGTTTGTATAATAATTATACTAATTATAAAAGGGAAGGGGATAACTATAACTACCCCCCAGATATTATCTGATCCTCAGCTGCTGTCACTCAAGAAGCTGCTAATTTTATAAACTTTACTTTCTTGGGTTTCAAAACCTATACATCCGAGCTGACCACTAAAGATATATAGAGAATCAGCCTGATAGTGCCAATATAGCACTGGCTTTAGGTTATATACGAAAATCCTTGTGATTGGTTCCCTATAAGAGCACACTGTTGCTTGAAACGGGTCAATGTTAGTCATGCCTTGACATTGCATGATGTTTTATATTAATTTTTTCAATAAAGTAGTTTTTTAATCTACTGTGGATGCTGGACTAATTGCTGTAATACTTTCTGCGTCTGAAAATGCCTTGTACCATTCCATTGGGCTGGAAGACATGTGCCCGCTATGCGATGTGTGAAGTTTTTCCTGAGGATGAACCAATGAGTAAAATATTGTTGTTTAAGATGAACTGGTGGTCTCCTTGCGGAAACGAGTCGTCATCCTTCCCTGACTTCAGCTGCAGTATGTGGCCTGCACAGGTTCACAGCGTATATGACACAAGTCCACACACCCAGCTAGGACCAGTCCTTTAATGTAGCGTCTGGAGTCAGTCTCTTGCACATGATACCACCCTGTGCCATTCTGTATCTATGAAGTTACAAACAATACGCGTATGGCATCGTAACACTGTGATGGGTAGAGCAAGCTTTGCAAGTGGACATACTGACGAAACACTTATAAACTTGGATTGGAACGAAAAGCCAACCATTTGTTTTACGTATGAAAAAAATGTATGTTTGAGCCCTTCACCTCTATCAATCTAACAATCCTAGTTGGGGAATCATATTTTTGCATAGTCTTATACGGAAATGAAGAAAGCTATTTTTTTTCCTAAAGGAAGACAGACAGGAAACTTTAGGGAGTTAATACTACACAGGGTAGTAAACTGGTTGTCAGGGAGCCCCCATTGTGCTGTGGGCTATGCATGTTTAATTACCCTCTTAAAGGACCTTAATTGATTGTGGATAAAGTGTTGGTGACAACACATTCCAGGTTTTATTGTTACTGTTGAGCACCCATCCTGTTGTATAGTAGGTGGCACAGCCACTTCACATCACCGTCCGCTCATTGAGCTTAGCTTACATTTCTCGTTTACTCCTCCGGAATAACACACATACAACTGCAATACAATCTTATGAACTGCTACATAACATGGATTGGAATGGATTTCTTGTGCAATATCCCACAACATACACATTCCACCGCATGCTAGGTGGTTGCTATCAATTACTGCATATTTACACCTTGTTAGCAAATAATAAATTCACTGGGGATAGCTGTATGCTATATGAAAAGGAGAAAGTAATTCATAACCTTTTCATTTCAGATTTTTTATTAAAGTCCATCTTCTGGCAAGAAAAATCCATTGCAAGTGTGGTTGCATATTACAGGGGATACACTAAAGTGTCCGTAATAAAATGATAAAATCCATATACTTACCTCCTGGTGTCACTTCTCATGTTGGTGCTGTGCCTCCCAGCGTAAAAATTATGTTATTATTAGTGTTGAGCGGACCCGGATCCGCAAAATCCGGATCCGCACGGTTTGAGCGCCCGATCCGAGTCCAACCGGTACCCGGGATTCGGGGTGCACGATCCGGATCCGTTTTTTTTTTTTCTCCCTCTCTCTCTCTCTCTCTCTCTCTCCCATTCATTTACATGGCCACGGATTCCGGATCGGATCCAGACTTCGACGGATTATGCCGATCCGCTCAACTCTAGTTATTATGTCATGCAACCGCTGGAGCCAATCAGCAGTTGATGATTGTCTGCAACCTTTCAGCACTCCTTCTCGAAAGTATATGTTTTTCATTTTATTATGACCAGCTGCTAAGAAGGGGATGTCCAGTAGTGGAAACCCTCTTTAACAACACAAATAAAGCTGTAATATAATGGAGTTCAAGCATCACGTTAGCTCCGATTTGAAATTCTTCCATTTAAAGAGATTAACAAATGGCAAAAAGAAACTGACTTCTGCTATTGTCTGTACTGAGGAATTATATAACACCCACGTTAGTCATTGGGGCAGAGAGGCTGCTGCATGAATCATACATGAGCATTGTTATGCCATTTCCAAAGTGGGCTGTATTGTAAGTGTACTTCTATGGTCCCCGGAGAACACAGAAACTACTTGTAATGCTTTTAGCACATATGTATCAAGGTGAGTAATGCACAAGGACAATTATTTTTATATACTTTAATCCCACTGCTACATATATATACACTTTAATACCACTGCTATTTATATATACAGTATATACCTTGGAATTCACTGGTAAACAGTGTAAAACAATACCAGCTTTGCGGTCACGATCAGCATCCTTAGTTATCATCAGGAAGTCATCATATTCATTCAGCTCAGGAAAGAGTATTGAGACATGTTCCAATATCAGTAGTTGGATCTATAACTCTGATGTCAGTGCATATTTTAAAAAGTATACATTTTCTGAGTTTGAGTTTTCCTCCCAAGAGGAAAGTCACCAATTGTAGCCATTTTCCAGCTTTGTGTAACCCAGGGCTTGGTAAAATGCATACATAGTATCCTACAAGATGAGTAACATCATACACTTGAGTATGAAAAGGATGACATAGTGTTACAGCAGGACAATAACCCAAAGCATATATAGAGACTGGTGAAGAAATGGATCAATGACAATGAAGTAGAGGTGCTATTTTGGCACCCACAGTCCCGAGACATCAACCCAATCGAACACTTGTGAGTAGAGTTGAAGACAAAGCTGTATACATACCCAAGTGAGCTGACCAGTATGCACCAACATTGGGACCGTATACAAGAGACCTGGGAATGGATTTCGGGTGAGACATGCTTGAATCTGATCGAGTATGTGCAGAAGCAGTGTTGAAAGCTAAATGTGGATTTACAAAATAACTATTAAAAAAAATTAGAGTTTTAGGAGCAAACCCGTAACAATGAATCAGCATAACTAGTCATATGCTAAATATTTGGAAGTCAAATGTATGTATGAGATAGTCAAGGTGATTGTCTATAAAATGAAGGTAGTCTCATGCTCAAAGCTGGTGAGGTATGGAGCCTCAAAGTCAAAAGCTCAAAACACCCTTTTGCTCGTAAGTTTATATAGGAGGCTATGTGGCATTCATAATGTATATACGGGCTACATATGGCTCATAATGTATATAGGAGGCAATATGGGGCTCATAATTTATATAACAGGCTATGTGAGGACTCATAATATATTTAAGAGGCTATGTGGGGTCATGCTGTATGTAGGAGGCAATGTGGGGCTTAGGTTGTATGTAGGACACTATGTGGGGCTCATAATGTATATAGTAGACTGAGAGCTCATATTGTATTTAGGGGGCTCTCTCAGGGTTTATAATGTATGTAGGGGGCTATGTGGTGGCTTAGATTGTATAAAGAGGGTATATGTGGGGGCTCACATTGTATATAGAGGGCTATGTGGGGGTCACACTGTATATAAGGGGCTATGTGGGGGCTCATACTGTATATATGAGCTATTTGGGGCTCATACTGTATGTAGGGGGCTGTGTGATGGCAACTACTGTATATAGGGGGCTGTGTGTGGGCTCATATTCTATGTAGTAGGCTATGTGGTGACATCACTGCATTCTTTATCCTTGCACTGTGACTTCACTGTATACTTTATCCAAGTACTGTGACATCATGTAATTTTTTATCCAAGTACTGTGACATCACTGCATTAAGTCTGTTCTTTGACATAACTACACTCTTTATTCTTGTACAGTTATATTAGTGCATTATCAGTGCATTTTTTTTATCCTTGCACTGTAACATCACTGTATTCTTTATCCATGTATAGTGACATTGCTACAATATTTATGACTGTTCTGTGACATCACTACACTTTTTATGTCTGTTCTGTGACATGATTAAATTCCTTATCCTTAATGGCACCATATTCAGCCTGGACCACACTGTGGAGGAATGGCATTTGTGGCAAAAATGTTTCTTAAATTTGCATTTCTTACAGTTTGGCTATATCTGATGACATGACATGTATTATATATACATCTGCACAAAATAAGTTTTGTTAACTAGATATGTAAGCAGTAAATATGTATATATATATATATATATATATATATACATATTGCTCTGAAAAAGTGATTCACACCCCATGAACGTTTCAACATTTGTTCACGTTACATCCACAAGCATAAGTGCATTTTATTGGGATTTTATGTGATATACCAACACTAAGTAGCAAGTATTTGTTAAGTGTAAAGGAAATGGTATGTTTTTTTTAAATATTTTTGAAATCTAAATCTAAATATTTAGATGACGTGCGACGTGTGACGTGCTGTCACAAATGTGTCACGGGTGACAGACAGTCCTGTGGTGTCCGGCTATAGAAAGTTGCAGCGTTTGGCTGCGCAAACTGCTCCCTGACCTTCTATTATTCCTGCATTGTGTATATGGTATCTTTGTATCTCCTCTTCTTGGGGTCTATCCCTTTCTCTTTAGGACCCTCTAAAGTTCCTTACCCTTTCAGCTGTTTTCATCAGCACTTCCCCTTGTGTCCTTAAATACTCCCATTCCCTTCTGGTCTGTGCTGGTGATAGCTTTAACTCCCTACAGATCCTGAGTGCAAGCAGTCGGCTTGCATTTATCTGGAGTAATTTTGTTACGTGTTGCACTCCTTCTCCCTGATCTTCTGGGAGATAAGTTGTTTGTTATTTTTTTTCTTGTTTGTTATCCCTGAGTGTCCTTTAGGTCTTAGTGGGGTTGACAAAGAACTCATCCCATATGTCCCCCTACCTAGGGCCCAAATCAGGGTCAGCCTAGGGCCAGGTATCCTGCTTAGTGCATAGGTGCGTTGGGGTAACCCAAGGCCCAGCAGTAGGCCTGATCAGTGGTCACCATCTCACCCTTCCCTAGACAGAGGGTCTCCTTTCCTTTTCGCCATTCATTGGGTTCTTCACCGTACTTAGCGTGATACATGAATTTGTATTCAGCTCGCTGAGTCAATACTTTGTAGGGCCAGCTTTCACTACAGTTAATGCTGCAGTATTGGGATATGTCTGTACCAGCTTTGCTTATTTACAGGTTGAAATTTTTTCCCATTCTTCTTTGCAAAATATCTCAAGCCGAGTGAGATTGGATGGAGTGCGTCTCTGAACAGCCAATGTTAAGCATTAGCACAATTATCCAGTGGGATTTAGGTCTGAACTTTGACTGGTTCATAAACATGAATTTGATCTAAACCATTCCATTGTAACTCTGGCAGTATGTTTAGGGTTATTGTTTTGCTGTAAGTTGAACCTATGCCGCAGTGTCAAATATTTTCCAGCCTCTAATACGCTTCAGGATTGCCCTGTAATTAGCTCCATCTTTCCATGAACTCTTACCAGCTTCCCTGTCCCTACTGAATAAAAGCATCTCCACAGCATTATGCTGCCATCACCATGTTTGATGGTGGGGATGGTGTTTTCAGGGTGATGTGCAGTTTTAGTTTTCTGCCACACACAGCATTTTGCATTTAGCCCAAAAAGTTCTACTTTGGTCTCATGTAACCAGAGCACCTTCTTCAACATGCTAGCTGTTTCCTCTACAGGGCTTTTCGCAAACTGCAAAAGGAACTTCTTATGGCTTCCTTTCAAAAATAGCTTTCTTCTTGCCACTTTTCCATAAAGGCCTCTACTTTGGAGTATATGACTAATAGTTGATCTGTGGACAGATTCTCCCACCTGAGCTGTGGATCTCTGCAACTGCTTTAGAATGACAATGAGCCTCATGGCTGCTTCTATAATTAGTGATCTCCTTGCTTGGGATGTCAGTTTAGGTGGACGGCCATGTCTTGGTAGGTTTTCAGTTGTGCCATACTCCTTCCATTTTTGGATGATGGCTTGATCAGGGCTCTTTGAGCTGTTTAGAGCTTGGTCTAATCTTGGGGGGGAAACCTAACCCTGCTTTACTCTTCTCCGCAACTTATTGCTGATCTGTGATAGTCCGTCCCCTAATTGACTGTAATATATCATGTGATACTATGGCTGAAAAGCACTATAAGAAAACATGCCCAAGGTCCTGAAACGTGTAAAATGGCGGCATCCATTTTAGGTGATTTTTGAGAAGAGAATTACACATTGTTTAAATTTGTCAAGTTCAGTGAATTCTTAAAAAATGAACACAAATTCTGTTCACATTAAATCGAATTTGACTAGATTTATATACAGGGAAGGGGAGGCTTGTATTGCCTTGTAATATAGTTGTGGTTTGCAACATATAATTCCCTGTACAGAATGTTCTGAAGGGACGTTTGGTATATGGTGCTTGGCCAATGTCCATGTGATATATGGCCATGACAAGTGGAGTCCATTTTAGCTTGCAATTTTCCGAGCTAGTTCATAGGATGGGCCCCAAGCAGAGGATCTTACTCTATGGCATCCATGTACCCTAATGTGCCATATAATTGTCTTATTGAGGCAACCCCTTCAAAGCATTGAGAGTAACATGCAGAATAAGTTCCATCAGCCTATACCTCTTTTTGCAATAGGCAGATTACATAATCTATTTATCCAACTTGCTACTTCCGCTAATTTAGGAAATCATCTTCCAGTGTTATTCACAACATGAGAAGCTGCAGTTTATAAATGTCAGTGCTTAGCTTTTTAACACGGATTTCCAGAGGTCAAGAAATAGTGACCAAAAAAAGCAATAAATAGATAGCTTTATGCAGCATACACTATTGTTCTGTCCTCTAGTTTCCTGCCCTAGGTTGACATAATGTTCTGGTGTTCAGATCCAAAGGAAACATTCTGCCTTATGTTATTCCGTCTGATGTTTTGCGGAATATCTGAATTGTAATGCATATGACTGCTTTATTTACACCAACACTATTTGTGGTAAAATGACATATATAAAGATGTGAATTTACAGAATATATATGATTTAAGATAAGTTATTTATGAGCAGACCACTCAGGTTCTTGTGAGTCCAAGCCTGCTAAGTGAGATAGAAGCAAGGGAATTTTTAAGGGAACCAACCACCAGGTTTATGCCCCATAAACTAGAGGCAATGCTTGTAATGGATGCTAGGATGTGGATCAGGTCCTCCGTAATCATTCCTCCTCCGCTCATAGTGATCTCCACAGTGTCTTCAATAAAATGGCGCCGGAGATCGCGGTACGGGCATGCGCTGATTCCGGTGCCATTTTATTGAAGACAACGTCACAATCGCAATCCATACGTGCCAACAGCGGTAATGGTAGTGGCGTGAAATTTAAATTAAGAAAAAGAGGCAAGGCAGGAGAAGGAATGATAACAGAGGACCGACCCACAAAGTTCCACCCCGATGGTCAAGCCTGTGCACAAATTCTGTCATTTTGGGAAGTTTGGACACAAATTGCGTCTCGTATTTCTCGATTAAAGGTATCATTTTAATCAGCATCCTAGCGCCATTATGGCACTGCCTCTAGTTTATACGGCAAAAACTTGGTAATTGGTTACCTTTAAATAATGCAAATAGCCTCTTCAGAGATGGCGAGTACTAGAACTGTACCACCACCTATTTTATGAAGCAATTTTAGAAGCCAATATCTACCTTTTAGGCTAAGTTCACACTTCAGTTGTTTTCAATCCGTCAGGTCCGTCAGCAACGGATCAGTTGTTTTTTAGATGTCAACTGATGCAACTGATGTGTTTTTCACAGGATTCCTTTCACAGGAATCCTGTGAAAAAACGGATCAGTTGCGTCCGTTACATCCGCTGTGCGTCCGTTTTTTGACGGATCAGTCATGATCCGTCTGTGTTTGGGACAGCCCAGTGGGCGTGCCAAGCATGCTGGGCATGCTCAGTAGAGCATGACGGAATCCTGCGCTGGATTCCATTGTAAGACGGATTACGACGGAATCCAGCACCATAGACATGCATTACAAGCTTGACGGATGGCGATGGATTCCTGCGCGGCGCGTTAATTTTGACGGCCCGAAAAATGTTACATTCTGCGTTGCTCCCCGCTCGGCGGTCAGTCAAAAACGACGAACCGCGACGCAGCGGATGCAACGCAGGGTCATCAGTCGCAATCCGTCACTAATAGAAGTCTATGGGGAAATACAGGATTCCTGCAAAATATTTTGCAGGATTCCGTAATTCCTCAAGGCTACGGATTGTGACTGATGCAAAACACAGGATGTGTGAACTTAGCCTAAATGAGCCTTTTCTGCTGCTTTTGGATAAAAAAAACAACCCAACACACTCGTTTACTTCCTCTCTAAAGAGGCTATTTGAAAATTTAAAGGAGTTATCCACTACTTTTACACTGATGGCCTATCCTTAGGATAGGCCTTCAATGTCTGATCGGCCGGGGTCCGACACCCCACACCCCCGCCGATCAGTTGTTCTCAGTCCCGGTGGCAGACAGCTGGAAATGCTCAGTTTCGGCACTGCTCCGTCTTCTGATAGTGGCTGTAGCTGGGTTCTGCACGTCCGCCTCCCATTCTAATCAATAGGAGGCGGATGTGAAGTACCCGGCCACAGCTGCTATCAGAAGACCAGAAGACGAAGCAGTGCTAGAACTAAGCATTTCCGGCAGCCTGCTACTGCCGCCGGGACCGTGAACAGCTGAACGGCGGGGGTGCAGGGTGTCGAACCCTGGTCAATCAGACTTTGATGGCCTATCCTAAGGATAGAACCCCTTTAAGTTCCAAAATAAGTATTATGTAGCCTTTAAGTCTCCTTACACCAACTTAGCACTCTTTCTCCACAAAAGTGATAGTAAGGGACAAAATCATTGTGGCAGATTTATGAAAATTGTCTAACAACAACCTGTCTGTTGTATAAGGAAATCAATTACAATTTAGCTTTCATTTTCTAAATAGTTATGTTAAAAGACAAGCTAGACTGTGATTGATTACTATAAGGATCAAAAAATGTCTTTCATTTTAAAATTTGTGATAAATCTATCCTGTTGTGGTCTGGAGAGGAGTGACAAAGGTGGGAAACTAATGGAAATGTGCAGTAACCTGTGAATTAAACCCCTTGAGCCCCCGGGTGTTTTGCATTTTTCCGGATTTTTTTTTTTGCTCCCCTTTTTCCAAGAGCCGTAACTTTTTTATTTTTCCGTCAATCTTGTCATATAAGGGCATGTTTTTTGGATGAGTTGTACTTTTAAATGAAACCATAAGTTTTACCATATAGTGTACTGGAAAACCACAAACAAATTCCAAGTGTGGACAAACTGTAAAAAAAAAAGTGTGATCGCACAATAGTTTTTGGGATATTTTATTCACCATGTTCATTATATGGTAAAACTGATGTGTCGCTGTGATGCCTAACGTCGGTGCGAGTTTGTAGACACCAAATATGAATAGGTTTACTTGTATTTAAGGGGTTAAAAAAAATTAACAAGTTTGTCCAAAAAAAGTGGCGCACGATTTGTGCAATATTCCAAAACCCGTAGCGCTCTCATTTTTATTGATCTATGGCTCAGTGACGGCTTATTTTTTATCTTGAGCAAGCATTGTTGACCTTAGGGAGATCAACATTTCCACTGCGGAGACACCATCACGTGTTTCTCAACGCAGTGATTCTAGAGCAAAGCCCCCTGGGAAGTATGCAAATGAGAAAGCCGCGGAGACACCATCACATGTTTCTCAACGCTGGCAGAAAACTAGCCAGGTCTTTCACCGGGAAGGAACAACCACGGGAAGGGCAGTCTCCAGTCAAGGAGACCACCTATACCAAACATGGTATCCATCCACAGACAGCCGTTTCGGGGTATTTGCCCCTCATCAGTGTGGAGTAGGAATCTGGCTAGTGGGGGCAATGCCTAGTAAAAGACTACTTAAGCAAGCATTGTTGACCTTAGGGAGATCAACATTTCCACTGCGGAGAGGCCATCACGTGTTTCTCAACGCAGTGATTCTAGAGCAAAGCCCCCTGGGAAGTATGCAAATGAGAAAGCCGCGGAGACACCATCACATGTTTCTCAACGCTGGCAGGAAACTAGTTTCCAGCTCTAGAATCACTGCGTTGAGAAACACGTGATGGTGTCTCCGCAGTGGAAATGTTGATCTGAAGGTCAACAATGCTTGCTTAAGTAGTTTTGATAGCCTGTTATTGCATTTTGCGCAAAACTTGCGGCAACCAAAAAACATAACTTTGGCGTTTGGAATTTTTTTGCCGCTACATCGTTTACCGATCAGATTAATTGATTTTATA
This sequence comes from Anomaloglossus baeobatrachus, assembly GCF_048569485.1. NCBI lineage: Eukaryota > Metazoa > Chordata > Amphibia > Anura > Aromobatidae > Anomaloglossus > Anomaloglossus baeobatrachus. Next base: position 506,652,473 of record NC_134354.1, on the reverse strand, counting down.
TTTTGATAGATCGGGCATTTCTGAATGCGGCGATACCAAATATGTGTATATTTTTTTATTTTTGTAACCCTTTAATTTTCAATTTGGGGCGAAAGGGGGTGATTTGAACTTTTAGGTTTTTTTATTTTTTTTTATTTTTTTCAACTTTTTTTTCAACTTTTTTTTAATTTTACTAGGCCCCTTAGGGGGGCTATATTGATCAATAATCTGATCATTCTTCCATATCTTCAGATCTCAGCTACAGATATGCTGCTTAACTCTCAGTGCTGGCACTATGCCGACACTAAGAGAAAGTGACTCATGTTAGCTACAGGCATCATCACATGACCTTGTGCTACCATGGCAACCACCGGAAGTCACATGATCACGCACGTGACTTTCAGTGGGGGTGCGGGTAAGTAAAAGTAATGGCTCCGCGCATATACATCTCACTGCCAGATTTTGGCAGCGAGATGTAAGGGGTTAATGGTTGCAGGTGGAACGCGATTCCACTCGCAACTAGCAGGCAAACATGTCAGCTGTTGAAATCACCTGATATGTGTGCGGATAGTCGTGGCGATGATAGTGACACGATCCATGACGTACCCAGTACGTCATGGGTCGCTAAGGGGTTTGGCACCATATATTCAGCAGAATATGTACATTGAGCTCGTACAAATGACTTACCGCCTTACACACTGCTTGTGGTTGAAAATACCACCATTTGTTTGTATAGTACTTCTGCATGCTGCAATATATAAGCTGAGGCTTACTGGAGTACAATAGGCCCCATACATTATGGCCTCTATGAGAGACTCAGAATGCCTTGTGCAGGAGCCACAGCAGCTTATTAACTGTGAAAAAGCTGTGTCAGTTTGTGATTTACTGTTTATTGTCGAGAGAAATGTATACATCATTGTGTCTAAAGCGGGCTTTACACGCTGCGACATCGTCCAAGCGATCTCGTTTGGGTCATGGAATTTGTGACGCACATCCGGTCGCTTTAGCAATGTCTTTGCGTGTGACACCTATGAGCGATTTTGAATCGTCGCAAAAATGTTCAAAATCGCTCATCGGTGACATGGGGGTCCATTCTCAAATATCGCCACTGGTCGGTGTACGAAGTAGTTCATCGCTCCTGCGGCAGCACACATCGCTATGTGTGACACCGCAGGAACGAGGAACCTCACCTTACCTGCGGCCGCCGGCAATGAGGAAGGAAGGAGGTGGGCGGGATGTTACGTCCCATTCATCTCCGCCCCTCCGCTTCTATTGGGCGGAGGTTCAGTAACGCTGCTGTGAAGTCGCTGTGACGCTGAACGAACCGCCCCCTTAGAAAGAAGGCGGTTCGCCGGTCACAGCGACGTCGGTAGGCAGGTAAGTAGTGTGACGGGTCCGCGTGATGTTGTGCGCCACGGGCAGCGATTTGCCCATGTCGCACAACTGATGGGGGCGGGTATGCACGCTAGCAATATCGGTCACGATATCACAGCGTGTAAAGCGGCCTTTAGATTGTTAAAGTAAAAAAGAAAATGACATGGTAGAATTATGTGTGAAAATACTCCATAAACGTGAAACTCCATAGGGAATATTCCCAATCATGTCATGTACCTACAAAGACCCATTCTGTATGTGGCAAGAATCACTTGAATACATTGTGTTACTAAACAGGTTAGATCTTTCGTAACTATTGTTTCTGCCAGACATTGATAAACCTGAAGAAATGGCTTAAAACATCTAATGTGTTCTTTGGCTTTTCACCAGGAACATCAGGAACTACTATTCATTTAATTTATTACAACAGAAACATATTTTACATAAGGATAGGGTAGGATTTTCTATTGTCATCAGGTCTGGTTAGTTTTACTAGTGTCGGCTCTTGAAGTCATCAGTGTGCATTTTGAAGCAAATTCACTGTACTATGTGCTTGTGAGCAGTGTAAGGGCTCATGTCACTTATTTGGTGCACTTTGGATGCTGATCCCACTCTGTCTATGGGAGGGGCAGCATCCAGAGCGCATGAAATCGGCATCTATTCTGCAGACACACTGCATCCATTACGCAGTGTTTCTGAAGCGATTTGAAGAGCATGGACACTACGCAACGTGCGCACATAGCCTTAAGGCTATGTTCACACGTGACATTTTTGCAGTATTTTTTTGCAACCAAAACCTTTATTCTTGGCATTAAAAATGATGCATGTCAACTGTAGCTTTTTACTATATCTTTGTGCTGAGTTGAAGGGTGTGGAGTACATGTGTGATTTGTCTGCAGTTGACTTTTTACCTTAGTATTTCCAAGACCACATGCACACATTGAGTATATGGTGATTTTTTTTTTTACCTCAGTATTTGTAAGGCCACGTGGACATGTTGAATATTTGGGGACTTTTTTTTTTACCTCAGAATTTGTAAGGCCACGTGCACACGTTGAGTATTTGGGGACTTTTTTACCTCAGTATTTGTACGGTCATATGCACACGTTGAGTATTTGGGGACTTTTTTACCTCAGTATTTGTACGGTCATATGCACACGTTGAGTGTCTAATAAGTTTTTTACCTCAGTATTTGTACCCAAAACCAGGAGTGTTTTCAGTCAGAGGAAAAGTATAAGGTTAGATAGTGCCTCGCGTGTAACTCGCGCGAGTCTCTCATGGTAGAACCCGGCTTGGCAGCACACTCCCCTGACAGGAGCGGGTCGGTTGCATGTATCTCTATGCAGCTCAGACGCTCCTGTATGCATAGGTTGCGGCCATGCCGGGTTCTACCATGAGAGACTCGCGCGAGTTACACGCGAGGCACTAGCAAGTGTGATTCTGGCCTAATAGGAACACAGCCACCACTTCAACATTTATCACCCACTCCTGGTTTTATCTTACAAATACTGAGGTAAAAACTCACCAAATACTCAACGTGTGCACGTGGTCTCATCCAAAAAAGTGGGACCATTATTTCTCACTTGTCACTCATGTGCTCTCCATATGCAATCAGCTTTTTACTCAGCAGCTATTACTCGTTTACTGGACCATTTACAGAATTATAATGTATCTGTACAAACCAGGTGCCATACTGAAGGGCCATATGGTATATGATCTTTTTGTTGCACTGTACCAATTTCATGCTGCATTTTGTTCTCATACAGTTGAGAGGAAAAAACGCAGCTCTGCACTGTCTCAGTGAAGAACATTGGTTAGAATGCAGTTCCCTTATTTTTATCAGATTGCACTCGCCCGATTTATACGCTCGTGTGAACAAGCCCTAATTGGGTAAACAAGACAGCAAAAATGCTGAACGAATTGACATGCTGCTGATCTTCAAAAACACTGCAGCGCTCAAATTCAGTCTCGAATATAAAGAGCTGTGTGTGCATTAGATTTTTAAGATAGCTACTGCAAATTATTTTCTTCAGAAAAAAATGCCAGAAGTAAACATAGCCTAAGTCTTGCATTTGGCTTTTGCTGTTTTGAAATCTGTAAATAAAAAAAAGCTTAGTGACACTTAAAGGGGCTGTCCAACCTAAAGCGTGCTTTACACGCTGCAACATCGCTTGCGATAGCTAGCGATGTTGTGCGCGATAGCACCCGCCTCCGTCATTCGTGCGACATTTGGTGATCGCTGCCGTAGCGAACATTATCACTACGGCAGCGTTACACGCACATACCTTTTCAGCGACGTCGCTGTGACCGCTGAACAATCCTTCCTTCAAGGGGGAGGTGCATTTGGCGTCATAGCGACGTCACTGCGGCATCAGTAAGCGGCCGCCCAATAGCAGAGGAGGGGCGGAGATGAGCGGCCGGAACATGCCGCCCACCTTTTTCCTTCCTCATTGCCAGTGGACGCAGGTAAGGAGATGTTCGTCGTTCCCGCAGCGTCACACATAGCATGTGTGACGCCGCAGGAACGACGAACAACCAGGGGCATGCACCACCAACGATATTATGAAAAGGAGCGACGTGTCAACGATCAACGATTTTTGACATTTTTGTGATTGATGATCGTCGCTCCTTGGTGTCACACACTGCAATGTCGCTAATGGTGCCGGATGTGCGTCACTAACGACGTGACCCCGACGATATATTGTAAGGCTATGTGCGCACTAGGCATTTTTTTCACGCTGCGTTTTTTGTGCGTTTTTGTTGCAAAAAAACGCACTCTTGCCAAAAACGCGGTAAAAACGCATGCGTTTTTACCGCGTTTTGTTGCGTTTTTTGTTGCGTTTTTGATCACTGTGTTTTTAGTCAGTGAACAATGCCATTAAAGATTATTAAAAAAGAAAAAAGGTCTGATGTAATTTCCTTCTTCAATATGTTCTTCATTCTCCACTAGTGTATGCAGGAGAGCAGCCAGCTGCAGAACTACAAGGCTCAGCATGCTCCATCCAGGACTGTATGCTGGAGGGAGAGGCACGGGGAGCAGAACTAGAAGGCTAAGCATACTTCATCCACTAGTGTATGCAGGAGAGCAGACAGCAGCTGCAGAACTACAAAGCTCAGCATGCTCCATCCACTAGTGTATGCAGGACAGCAGACAGCAGCTGCAGAACTACAAGGCTCAGCATCCTCCTTCCAGGACTGTATGCAGGAGTTTTTTGCCCCAAAAAAACTGACGTGGGCTTCGCCATATTTTTGTATGCTAGCCAGGTACAGCAGGCAACTACGGGCTGCCCCCATCCCCCAGTTGCCTATTTGTACCCGGCTGGGAACCAAAAATATAGGGAAGCCCTTTTTATTTTTTAATTATTTCATGAATTTCATGAAATAATTAAAAAAAAAATGACGTGGGCTTCGCACAATTTTTGAGTCCAGCCAGGTACAACTAGGCAGCTGGGGATTGGCATCCGCAGTGCAGAGTGCCCAGAGTACCCAAGCTTTCTGGGCACACCCGCTGCAAATTGCAGTCCGCAGCCACCCCAGAAAATGGAGCTTTCATAGAAGCGCCATCTTCTGGCGCTGTAGCCAACTCTTCCAGCTGCCCTGATGCCGGGTGGCTCGCTGGCTAATAATGGGGTTAGGGCTAGCTGTATATTATCAGCTGGCCCTAAGCCCCAAAATTCATCGTGTCTTGCCAATATTAGACATGGCCACCATGAATTTCTAGTAAAGATTAAAAAAAACACAACACAGAAAAATATTTTTATTAGAAATAAAACACAACACAATTAGTGACTCCATCTTTATTGAAATAAAGAACCCCTCCCCCTCCGCAGTAATCCTGGGTCAAGGGTCCCGCGCCGTCCAATCCAGATCCAATATCATCTGATCGGTTTGCTGGAAGGCAGAGCGATCAGATGATGTGTCAAGGGCCAGAATCACATCACACATCAGCTGATTGTATAAAAGCCATTTATACAATCAGCTGATACATCAGTGCAAAAAAAAAAAAATAAATACACATGCCCGTGCTGACTTCCGTCCGATAACTGCAGGAGCTGCTGGTAATCAGTGATGCGGTCTCCTGACGGCATCAGGCCGGGCAGGAAAAAGCCAGCGTCACCGCAAGACTTACGATCAGCTGATGCGTCAGGTGACCGCATCAGGTGATCACCGCCAGGTCCTGCAGCTATCGGACGTGCCCGGGAATCGGCACACAGCCGGAGCGGGGGTGGCGGTACCGTGAGAGTAGCTGGGAGCGGACATGGCACCGGGAGTCTGCTGACAGGTGAGTATTATGAGTTTTTTTCTACTGTTCACTTTTGATTTCATAGCTGCCTCCACCTCCCGCCCGGACATGGCGCCCTACAGGAGGTGGAGGCAGTGGTGGCGGTACCGGAAGGATTCACGCTTCTGTTTTTACTACCAGAAGGAATCCTCTTCCTGTACACGTCACTTTACTACCCACCCATTGCGTTTTTAGCTGCGTTTTTAGTCATAGAAACGCAGCTATATTTGCAATTTGCATTTTCATTGCGTTTTTTAACATCTCAACGCATCTCAACGCAGTGAAAAACAAAATAATTGACATGCTGTGTTTTTTGTGGTCACCACAAAAATGCAGCTACAAAAAAACACTGTGTGCGGACAGCACTTCTGAAAACCCAATAGACATTGCTGGGGAAGCAATTTCACAGCGTTTTCTGAGCAAAAACGCGGTAAAAAAAGCAGCAAAAAACGCAACAAAAACGTCTAGTGTGCACAGGGCCTTAGCGATGTCGCAGCATGTAATGCACCCTTCAGGTTATAAGTGCATTATATGCATGCTGTGGGGATTCTCCGGTTGAGGCATCGGAAGTGGGCGGTCATGTGACCAATAGTATGGAATTTGCAAACCTCCAGCCACATTTCAACTAGACTGTATTCTGCATTTCTCAAAATACTTGCATTGAGCGTCATGCCAAACTAATCAGCATGTGACTGCATGTATGCAAATCATAAACTTGCAGCTACTCACCCGCCGCTCTTTCCACCCATATCGGATAATCCTCATAGCGCACAGTGTGCATAATGTGAGGATTCACAAGTTTGCAGTCACATAGAGTGACTGCAGACTTTTAGCCAAAGACCAGGCAACCCTTTTAACACAAACAGTCTGGAAACCCCAGCCTAGCCTATCAGACTGTCAAATAGAGAAGTGTGATTTGTCACTCCATTGAACACTTTTCCACTGCTCCCAAGTCTATGCATGTCATTATGATTACTGATATAAGGCTTGCATGGTCTGCTTGGCCCCGGCAACCCATGCCATGAAACTATTGGCACGAGTTTTTGTGCTGAAGTTAATGCCAGAGCAGGTTTGGAACTCTGCAGTTATTGATTCAGCAGAACTTTGGAGACTTTTATGCAAAGTTGAGTTTCCCAAACGCTTCTACTTTTCAATAATGCCAGTGCAGTGAATAAGAGCATTTTTGCTTGAAACTTGTTGACGTTTTCCCCTTTTCTTTACTATGCCTTAATATGCTTATATAGCTCGGCTTTTAATCTTTGCAATAAAATTCAAGTTATTTATTATGGGTGCTGGATCCATTTGCCTTTCATTAGCAGTGGTTTATCTGGTAGCTGGACCAGGATATCTGAGCACCCTTCATCAACTTTTCTGGTGAGCTGAGCTGTGCTACTCTCTTTTCACTTTCTGGATATCTTAGGCCTTGTTCACTTATTCACGTATTTTTGGTTAGTATTTCATCAGTATTTACGGTGCCTTGAAGAAGTATGCATACCCCGTGAACTTTTGACATGTTTCATGTTACACTCACAAACGTATGTTTATTTTATTGCTATCTTATGTTATATATAGTGATGAGTGAGCACTACCATGCTCGTGTAGTCGGTACTCATAACGAGCAGTTGGATGCTTGCATGGGCACCACTCGAGTACGCAAGTGTAATTGAAGTCAATGGGGGACTCAATCATGTTTTTTCAGTAAATATTCAGGGAAAAATGCTCGAGGTCTCCATTGACTTCCATTATACTCAGGTGCTCGATTCGCATCTATCCAAGCATCCAAGTACTCGTTATGAGTACCGAGCATCGCAATGCTTGCTCATTACTAGTAGCGAGTATTTGTGAAGTGTTAACTAAATGATACATGGTTTTCTAAATAGTTATAAAATATAAATTTGAAAATTGTAATGTGTGTCTGTATTCAGACCCCCCAACTCAATACTTTGTAGGACCACCTTTTACTGCAATTACTGCCGCAAGTCTTTTGGAGAATGTCTCTAGCAGCTTTGCATATGTTGAAGCTGAAATTTTTGCCCATTCTTCTTAGCAAAATAGCTCTAGCTCAGTGAGATTGGATGGAGGTGTCTGTAAACAGCAATTTTCAAGTATTGCCATAGATTCTCAATGGGTTTTAGGTATAGACTGTGACTGAACCATTCAAACACAAGAACATGCTTTGATCTAATCTATGGTGGAACAGCGGATGGTCACCACCTATCATCATGAAGCACACACTGGGGTGCACACCACTCATCCATTTTTAGAGATTCATGAAGAGACATACATCTCTTCATAAATCAGGCGTATCTGAATATATCACACCTCCTCATCAAGAGCATGCCAGTCCTGATATCATGGGTTGTATACTGTATACAAAAGAAAAAGGTTAATTGTTTTCTAGTGATGAGCAAGCACTACCATGCTTGAGTGCTCGGCACTCATTAAGAGCAGTAGGATGCTCGGATCGGCATGACTCGAGAACCAAGTATAATGGAAGTCAATGGGGAACTCAAACAGATTTTCTGGAAAAATAGTCAAGTCCCCCATTTATTATACTTGGGTACTCAAGTTACGCCCATCCAAGCATCCAACTGTTCTTAACAAGTACCGAGCACTCTAGCAATGGTAGTTCTCAGTCACCACTATTCTTTACTATAACCATCACTCAGGATCCACGTCTGATCTTAGAAAAAGAAAATACACCAAAAAATGATGTCAACATCACACTGTGTATAGGAGGCTTTAAATATGGTCTTCTCAGTTCCATCACTAGAGTCGCATGTATTACAAAAGATTCACAAATGTCAAATGTAAAAACCTAGTCAGAACAATAAGTTCCAAACCACAGAGACCACATAACCACACAGCAGACACAGTGAAGGTCATCATCCCACATGAAAAGCAGGCAGCTTCACTGTTTGGAACTGCTTGGAAAAACAAGGAAAAAAGTAAATTACTGCAAATCCACAGGCAGCAATATATATCAAGTTGTCACTCTAAATTTCCCAGTGCGGAAAGTCTTCACATACATGTCACAACGTAGCAAAATGGAAATAGTTTATTTTCAAAATATGGATTTTCTAAGAAACAGCCAGCAGATGTTTTACGGTGTAATTGTATTTAATCTGCTGGGTTTGGCATTGAGGAAACATTGACTGACAGAGCAAAATTGTAGGTTTTAAGCAGCAGTACAAAAATACCTTAACTAATTATAAAAAAAAATAATAAACTGTATATAAATATCATCTTGATATACTTAATCCAGTTCTCTTCAATTAGTAAAATAATACTTTTTTGACATAACATCAGGTGTTCAGATAATTGAGGCATAGAAGTATCGGTTTGTACTCTGACTCCGATGTCAATGTGGACCGAAGGTAGAGATGAGCGGACTCGTAGAAGTTTGGGTTTGCCGGGTTCAGCAGGACTTTAGATAAAGTTCAGTTTGGGACTTGGACTTGATCTGAGCCACATTGGAAGTCATTAATTGGGCAATTTGGTTCTCCACTCACATACATCCAGCCATTTACAGAATAATTCCAGGGAGGGAGAGCAGGTTCTGTTTCTTTTAGGCTGAGCACACACGTCGAGAAAAATGGTGTAAGTGGAATGCGATAAAAAAAATCGCATTCTACCCGGACCCATGTTACTCTATGGGCCTGCTCCCATGAGCGATTTTTTTCTCAACCCTAATTGGACCGAGAAAACAATCGCAGCATGCTGCGGGTGGAATACGATTCGTGTTCACTCGCATTCATACGTCTATGGATGCGAGAGAAACATTGCATTGCACTTGCATTACACTGGTGTGATGCGAGTGCAGTGCGAGAATGGTATCATCTGATAATGGAGGAAATTAGGTAATTCAGGGGCAGAACAATCGCGGTCGCAGGGGTCGCCATTGCGACCGGGCCCGGAGGTTCAGGGGGCCTTAGGACCTCAGTCAGTGGCGCATTGGAAATGTTTGTAGGCCACGTGGCCGCTGTGGAGCCCGTGACTCAGGAGAGCCCGATGCCAGCGCTGGCAGTGGGCCCCCCCAGCAGACCCCCCGCTGAGGATCACACTTTCAATTGAATCGGCATCGCAGATGTCGATACAATTGATAACAATGATGAGAGATGGAGCGGTGCACTCCCTCTCTCATCATTATCCTGCTGTGTCTGTCTGCACTTTGCTTCTGACAGCTCAGCATAGCGGAGTGCGACGATGTCACCATTGTGTGCTGTGCTGAGATGAGCAGAGCGGCAAAACGGTGGACGCAGCGGGGAATGAGGAGAAGTGAGTATGTATTTATTCACGGTGGCCAGAGGGCTATGGGGGTCCATTAAACAATATGGGATCTGTATGCTACTACATGAGGTACATAATACTATATGGGGGTGTATTATAATACATGGGGGACTGAGAGCTGTGTACTGTATTATAATGTATGGAGGACTATGAGCAGTGTATTATAATGTATGGAGGACTATGAGTAGTGTATTATAATATATGGGGAGTGTATTATAATGTACGGAGAACTATGGAGAGTGTGTTACAATGTATGGAGAGCTATGGGGAGTGTATTATAATGTATGGAGAAGTATGGAGAACTATGAGCAGTATAGTATAATGTTTTGAGAGCTATGAGCAGTGTATTATAATGCATGGAGAACTATGGGGAGTTTTTAATAATGTATGGAGGACTATGGGCAGTGTATTATAATATATGGGGAGTGTATTATAATGTATGGAGAACTATGGGGAGTGTATTATAATGTATGGAGAACTATTAGCAGTGTATTATAATGTATGTAGGACTATGAGGTGTGTATTATAATATATGGAAAACTATTAGCAGTGTATTATAATGTATGGAGAACTATGGGAAGTGTATTATAATATATGGAGGACTGTGAGATGCATTATAATATTGGATATTATATCATCGGGATATCAGAGTATGGGAAGGATGGGTGCTGAAGGAAAGAGCCAAGTGTCAGTGTAATTATCCTGTCCCTCGAGAGGGGCCCAGGTCCAAACTTTGCACTGGGGCCCAATAAATTCTAGTTACGCCACTGGGGAGGTTATTCCTTTCCTCTCCTCCCCAGCACCCACCCTGTCCTCCGCAGCTGTGCTACGATCGCAGGATCACATTACAGTGGCATGACAGTTGCATGACACTCGTCTTACACTCCAGAAGAGCGGGAGCTGAGTGTCATGCGGTTGACTTGCATTAATGCCCGTGTGGCCACAGCCTTAAACACAGTATCCGACAATGTTGTTTTTATCCCCAGTGAGAACCATTCAAAGACTACAAACAGCTAGCTCTGGGCCGAGCACCGAGTGTACCCGAGCATAGCGATGCTCGATTGAGTGGTTACTCACAGCAAGTTGGGCTGCATTGTGTAAATCGCCCAGGCCAAACGCTAACTGCCATAAATACCAACAAAAACCTCATATTTTTTTATTTGTACAGGATACAGCCAGGCCCCTTTCTGTTGGGCCTTGCATTGTAGAGTGTCTGTCCGTGCATGATACACAGTGGGGTACGGCTTGGCAGCCCGCCTGATCTAATAGAAGGGCGTCACCTAATAGGCTGCGGGTTTGTGACTGTGCCATCTGCATGTGAACAGCGCTCTATGCAAGCCACTTGTGTGCAGTTTTATCATCTAGCATTCGCCTCCCCTCCATTCCATGGAGGTGTGTGTGTGATTTGCTTCTCCTGCACCTGTGATGCTTCCACATTAGTGGGGGTTTAGCTGTATCCTGGTAGAGCATTAGCTTTTGGCCTGGGCGATGTACACACTGCAGCCCAACTTGCTGTGAGTAATACTTAATTTTTGGAGGACATTGTCCTCTTTTTGTTGCTATTTTTATATTCGATTGAGTGGTTAGCATACATAAAGTACCCAAACTCTGAACTTGGACACTGAGGTTTTCTAAAACTCTGTGTTTGGTATGGATCCCAAACTTGACAGTTCGGGTTCACTCATCTCTACCCAAAGGCCTTTCTGTTACATAAGGAAACAGTAATATTCTAAAAGTCACATAGTTGACCCCGGTATTTGATACCAGTAGTTTAAAGTTTTAACTCTGTAAACTATAATGAACTGTATAAATCTGAATCACTTCCTAAATTACAAGGTGAAATCATAGCACCCAGAAACATTATCTGCTCAGACAGATGTAGTCATTATAGCTTCAACCCATTCTGCCTCCCTTCACTATTCTGAGGGTACAAACAATAATATACCAACAACACTAGTTCACTAATTTAAGCACATGATCTGAAGGCCCTGATCACAAGAGCTTACAATCTATGAATACCTTAGTGGTAAGCACTCTGATGTATACGGGTGCCGGCCGCCTGATGGTTGGGTGAAGTACATGTCCGATTTCGGACTGCAATTACCTTGTTCTCCCTCAGATAAGCCCTAGGCCGATGTGTCAGTCGAAGGCTTTCTCACATTGTACACAGTAGTTGGCCAAACAAGTTCTCTCTTATATAGGAGTGTCAACTGAGGTGACTGATGGCTAAAACATCATTCAGCCAACAGCCATTTAATGTGTTTCCCCTACGTTATGAAAATAGTATGATTTGCTTAAATGTGCAGCTCATTCCTTGTGGGATTCAGGAGTCCAATGTATTAATGGTATTTGGTCCATGGGTCCTGGCATTCATATGGATATTACTTTGATATTTAACATACCACAATGTCACATACCAAGTTCATCTCTTCATATCAATGGCATTGACTATGGCAATGGTTCAGCAGGATAATGGGCTATACCACCTTTTAATGTCATAACTTATAAATTATTTAATGAGGTTGCACACTACTGGATAACCGTTTCATCAGTGGTGGCCATATCATTAGTGCAACCTATGCAGCCACAAAGGGGCTTAAGAGTTAAGGGGGCCCCCTTGAACCTCCAGAGCAGATGAAATTGTGCATTATGATGAGCTCTTAGACTGAAAAGGACCTATATATTGTTCTTACACAGGGACCCTCTTCTCTCTGTGTCCGCCAATGCACTTCATAACAACTTCTCATTGGCTGCAGTGCTCGTGTGACATAACATCATGTGGCCATAGGGATAGACAGCGCCAAGATCAGAGGAGTGGTGCCAGTCTGGCAGGTAAGTATATAAGATATTAAGATTAAAGTGTTGACCTTTTTTATGAATTCCTCAAATTTATGATTGAGCATCTGTGGATATGCTGGAAAACAAATCCAAGGTCCAAGGTCACAGGAAAAGATATTTTCCATACATACTCCTGTATTGTGCCTCTCTTAGTAATCGAAGCTATACTGGCATTTGGCTTAACCCCTTAGTGACGGAGCTAATTTTCACCTTAATGACCAGACCAAATTTTGCAATTCTGACCAGTGTCACTTTATGAGGTTATAACTCTAGAACGCTTCAACGGATCCCGGTGATTCTGAGATTGTTTTTTCGTCACATATTGGACTTCATGTTAGTACCAAATTTAGGACAATATTTTTTGCGTTTATTTATGAAAAAAATTGAATATTGGCAAAAAATTTGAAAATTTTGCAATTTTCAACTTTTGAATTTTTATACCGTTAAACCAGAGATTTCTGTGACACAAAATAGTTAATAAATAACATTTCCCACTTATCTACTTTACATCAGACCAATTTTGGAAACAAAATTTTTTTTTGTTAGGAAGTTAGAGGGGTTCAAAGTTTATCAGCGATTTCTCATTTTTACATCAAAATTTACAAAACCATTTTTTTAGGGACCACATCACATTTGAAGTGACTTTGAGAGGCCTAGATGATAGAAAATACCCAAAAGTGACACCATTCTAAAAACTGCACCCCCCAAAGTACTCAAAACCACGTTCAAGAAGTTTATTAACCCTTCAGGTGCTTCACATGAACAAAAGCAATGTGGAATGAAAAAAAAGCAAAAATTAAATTTTACCTAAAAATGTTGCTCTAACCCAAATTTATTCACTTTTAGAAGAAATAACACAACAAAATGGACCCCAAAACTTGTTCCCCACTTTCTTATGAACGCGCCAATACCCCACATGTGATCAGAAACCTCTGTTTGGACAAATGGGAGAGCTCGGAACAGAAGGAGCAATATTTGAATTTTGGAAAGCAAATTTGGCTGAAATAGATTGCGGGCACCATGTTGCATTTACAGGTCCGCTAAGGTACCTAAACAGAAGAAATCCCTCACAAGTGACACCATTTTGGAAACTAGACCCCTCAAGGCTTCTATCTAGGGGTATAGTGAGCATTTTAGATCCACAGGTACTTCACAGATTTTGTTAACGTTACGTTGTCATATTGAAAATTTTAATAATTTTCTCAAAAATGTTGCTTTAGCATCAATTTTCTCACTTTTTCAAGAGGTAATTCCAAAAATTTGACCTCAAGGTTTGTTAACCACTTTTTTATGAGCGCGGTGATACCTCACATGTGGTCTGAAACCTTTGTTTGGACAAATGGGAGGGCTTGGAACGAAAGGGGCAATATTTGAATTTTGGAAAGGAAATTTGGCTGAAAAAGATTGCGGGCACCATGTCACATTTGGAGGACCCCTAAGGTACCTAAACAGCAGAAACCCCGCACAAGTGACCCCATTTTGGAAACTAGGCCCCTCAAGGAATTTATCTAGATGTTTGGTGAGTACCCTGAACCCCCAGGTGCTTCACAGAATTTTATAACGTTGAGCCATGAAAAAAAAAAAATAAAATTTTACCACAAAATTGTTATTTCAACCAGGTAGCTTTTTTTTTTACAAGAGTAAAAGGAAAATATTCAGCATAACATTTATTGTGCAATTTCTCCTGAGTTTGGCGATACCTTATATGTGGTGGAAATCAACTGTTTGGGTGCACAGCAGGGCTCGGAAGGGAAGGAGTGCCATTTGACTGCAAAATTGGCTGGAATCAATAGCGGACGCCAGGTTGCATTTGGAGAGCCCCTGAGGTGCCTAAACAGTGGCTGTCCCCCACAAGTGACTCCATTCTGGAAACAAGACACCTCAAGGCTTTTATCTAGGTGTATAGTGAGCAGTTTGAATCCACGAATACTTCACAGATTTTGATAAGCTTAGGTTGCCATATTGAAAATTTTCATTTTTTTCACAAAAATGTTGCTTCAGCATCAAATTTCTCACTTTTTCAAGAGACAACAACAAACCGTGGACCCAACAGGTTGTTATCCAATGTCTTATGAGCACAGGGATACCCCACATGTGGACAAAAACCTCTGTTTGGATAAATGGGAGGGCTTGGAATGGAAGGAGTACCATTTGAATTCTGGAAAAGTTGAGATAAATTGCGGGCACCATGTCACATTTGCAGGGCCCCTTGGGTACCTATACATTCGAAACCCCCCACAAGTGACTCCATTTTGGAAACTGGATTTTATTCAGGAGTATAGTAGCATTTTGAATCCACAGGTACTTCACAAAAATGTTGCTGTAGCAACAAATGTCTCACTTTTAGGCTATGTGGCCATGATCCAGCGACACGGCGTCTAGTACACAGTGTCAGCCTCCTGCAGAGATGTGAGTGTTGTCCACGGGAGAACGCAGCTGCCCATGCCCACGATTTGGGTTCAGGCCGCTGTGGAGCTCTATGCTACCTGCAGAGAACACTCATCTCCGCAGCATAAATTGACATGCTGAGGCTCGGGAAGCTGCGCCACAGGTCGGTTTATGCTGCGGAGAAGAGAAGTACATTGGGCAAGCACATTGGGCATGGGATTTCTAAAAATCCTTCCACTGTGCTTCTACTGCACAATGCAGCGTTATGGACGCAGGGAAAACACTCTGCGCCCAAAACGCTGCAAATCCCGATTGTGGGCGCACAGCCTAAAATGCTACAATGGATGAATGGATAGATGTCAAACAAATATAACGTCCCACCCCCTGCATATTCTAAGCTGGCGCCCTTTAGTGCCTTTCATGTGGCACTAAAGGGTGCCTAGCCTTGTATTTAGCCCCCCAAAAAATTAATTAAAATAAACGACGTGGGGTCCCCCCTATTTTTGATAGCCAGCTAGGGTAAAGCAGACAGCTGTAGCCTGCAAACCACAGCTGACAGCTTCACCTTGGCTGGTGATCAATTTGGAGGGCTCCCCAGGCGTTTTTTAAAAAAAAAAAAAAACGTGGGGTCCCCCCAAATTAGATCACCAGCCAAGGTGAAGCAGACAGCTGGGGTCTGGTATTCTCAGGGTGGGAAGAGCCATGGTTATTGGACTCTTCCCAGCCTAAAAATAGCAGGCCGCAGCCGCCCCAGAAGTGGCGCATCCATTAGATGCGCCAATCCTGGCGCTTCGCTCCAGCTCATCCCGCGCCCTGGTGCGGTGGCAGACGGGGTAATATATGGGGTTGATACCAGCTGTAATGTCACCTGGCATCAAGCCCTGGGGTTAGTGATGTCACGGCATCTGAACAGATACCCGACATCACTAACCCAGTCAAGAAATAGAAAAAAATAAAGACAAAAAAAAATTTATTTGAAAAAAAACTCCCCGAAACATTCCTCTTTTACCAATTTATTGTAAATAAATAAATTTCGGTCGCTGTAATCCATTTTTGAGGTCCCACGCCGTCTCTGGATCTTCTAGAATATGGGGGGCACGTTCAGGGAACGTATCCCCCATTTTCTGGAAGAGCAAGCTCTCCATGAGCAGTGTGGGTGCAGTAATCTGAGAATACTGCACTCACACTGCCCCGGTCCAACCTAGGGCAGAGTGACCTGCAGTAACCTCATTCCAGAATATGAGGGGCACGCTCACAGAACGTACCCCCCATTTTCTGGAACAGCAGCCTCTCCATGTGAGGAGTGTGGCTGCAGATCACTGCACTCACCCTCCCCCGGTCCACAGTGGAGCCTGTGCATCAGCGACGTCAGCAGGATCCCTGCTTGCAGGGATCCAGCTGACAGCCGCTGTCTGCGCATGCGCCGCCAGCATTCAAGAGAAGGAGGCGGCGTGATCGCGGGGCCGGAGCACCAGCAGACAGGTAACGTATGACCGGGGGCTGGGGGGGGTGACGGAGGGTGACGGGGGGACCTGGGGACAACTTTCTGCCGCATGTGACGTGTCACATGCGGCAGAAAGAGTAGGATGAATGCGGCCGCCATTTTCCACGCTCCGGAGGGGGGAGGGGGGAGGGGGGAGGCGGCTCTGGAGAACCGGAGGGGGCTCCGGGGACCAGAGATCTCCGGTGTACCGGAGGAGGGGTCAGGGGGAGGACATTTCCCTCCGATCTGAAATGTTTGATCATTTCAGATCGGAGGGAAATGAATACAGAGGCGGCGGCGGCGGCAGTTTTCAGCGCGCGTCGGCGCCATCTTGGATTTTCCGGAGGGGGGGTAGGGGTGGTGGGGGGACTCTCCGGTACCGGGGGCTTTGGGGGCACTAGAGGATTATATTTATTTCTCATCTGACATGTTTGATCACGTCAGATGAGAAATAAATCAATTTTACCGGCCATTTTTTTTTTTTTAATGTTGTCGCCGGTATACGGTGTATACCGGCGATCGCATTAACGGGGTCCAAAAAAAACACCCCGATTCATAATCTTGGGGGTCTCAGCTACCTCCGGTAGCTGAAACCCCCGAGATTTTTCGTCACTGGGGGGCGCTACAAGCTTTTTCCGGCCTGACGTCTCAAGACGTCGGAACAGAATAAGTACCCTGTTTTTCCGACGTCTTGAGACGTTAGGCCGTCGCTATGGGGTTAAAGACAGAACTATCAACACTACAAATATTTTCAAGCAGGAGAGTTAATGGTTTGTTTCATCCCTCAGCTCTGTCCTGGTAGAGGTACTGACTTTTGAGAATCAATCTTGCATTCCTTTACTTTATCCAGGGAGTGTAGGAGAAGAATTCATTATACATATTTCCTTCCTCTGGGTGCCTCAGCATTCCTGAAAATGGTGGGAGTCATTTTTGGAAAAACAATGTACAGAATCAGTGAGTATATGATATAGCAATAGCTGCATTCCTAACTGAAAAGGCCGCGTCATCATCCATACTGTGCCTAGTCCAGCTGACAGTGAAATAGTATGTGATAGCTTTATTATAAAATGATATCACTGCAAACTTAGTAAATTTACAATAAATTAATAAATATTTATGACTGATAAATAAAAAGAAATTCTTACATTTTAAGCACAGACTTCCTTTTCCCACCACTGACTGTGATTGACAGGTTCATTACTATAGTAAGTGTTTAATATACCCAACTCCTTCTGACGCTGGCTGAATTAACTTTTTTTATACATTTTTATAGTTTCTGTTAGCAAAAAACAAACAAGAAAATTGTCATACTGAGATAAAGAATGAAATTTGTTCATAAGCTTAAAAACTATTTGGACTTTATTTTATGCCATATTGGCCAGTCTTACCTGCAGCCAAGCAGTTGTCCAGGATTATGTGCAACAGTAAGGCTACATTTACAAAGGAATACCTAATGGAGCGGCTGTGATTGGCCCAATATACATCACAGACTTGGTTGGCTCTGAAGTAGTCAGCGCTTATCACATACAAAAGAAATCAAACATTTGTCCATTCTTGGTCAATATAAATGATTATATCATCGAACCAGTTGACTATCATTAGTTATGGTCAAAATCATTCATTTCAATCGCATTTAATGTGGATGGGCTCTCTTAAAGCCTGAGGCAGACATCTAAGCCTGATACTTGGATTTCTGTCATGGGCGGTTGTAACGATGACTATGGGACAGCGGGGAACCAGGGTTCCTAAGCTGTCCCTCAAGTTAGGGGGTCCTTGGCTATCCCTAACCTCAGGGATACTCCTGATGGCGGAGAGGCCTGAGTATCCTTCCTGGCCCTGCTGCTGACCAGTCCTGATCTGATTCCCCTTCCCCTCAGGGAGGGATGGGAGAGGAGGTGAGATGAAAAGCACAACAGATAAAGACAGACAAGGGAAAACCATAACTTTGTTGTCAC
The DNA here is from genome assembly GCF_048569485.1 of Anomaloglossus baeobatrachus. Classification (NCBI taxonomy): domain Eukaryota; kingdom Metazoa; phylum Chordata; class Amphibia; order Anura; family Aromobatidae; genus Anomaloglossus; species Anomaloglossus baeobatrachus. The sequence continues at coordinate 506,633,884 of NC_134354.1, read as the reverse complement.
ACGGTACGCACACACAAAGGTTAAGTCAAAAAGAGATTGAGGAGAAATAAACAAGTGCAGGAAGGAAGCTTCAACACAACAAAGGTAAACTACACAACCACACCTAGCATTAAGCATAACTTTCACCGTAAGTCTGGGATACCTCACCTCACTGATCAACATAGACAAACTATAGATGGCATAGGTGGAAGGATTCACCCAGAAAAAATAGTAGGGGAGCAGATGTGATAGGCCTCTCCACTACATGTGATCAAAGGAGCAAGCAGACCAGCAGAGATTAATTCTTGCTAGCCTGCTTATGAATCAGTGAAGCTTGTGCAAAACTCCATGTGACAGCGTTCCAGGTTATCTCTTGTTAATATTTTCACACTGCATACAACTCAGTGCAAAGTATTGAATTCACAAGCTTTTAATGTTGACGTCAGAGGATTTGATGGGCAGTAAGGCAACAAATCAGCTGTATGTAAATGTAATTGAAAATGCCCTAAGTTAAGGAATGCTCTATTCCTAATAATCGAGTAGTCAAACCAGCCTGATGATCACTTAATATTCAAGCAAAACGTTTGTTCGTGGGGTGAAATGATCTTATGTGCTGTACAACAGAATCATTGTTTAGCATTGACAGCACATTATGCTGTGTAAACAGGACTTGTGCTGTCGAGAACAATGGCAGCCTATGCACACTGAACTATCTATTACTGATCGATCAGTGCACATCTGAAACTGAGTCTGCATGTGTATACACACATTAGAAGGCTATTGGTATTAGAAGGCTGCCAACCGGTGTATATGTTACCAGTCTGATGCCGTTTAGCTCTACACCACGTGCAATGTAAATGAATCCCTAAGGCTAAGTTCACACTTCAGTTGTTTTAGATCCGTCAGGTCCGTCAGCAACGGATCAGTCGTTTTTTAGTTGGCAACTGATGCAACGGATGTGTTTTTCACAGGATTCCTTTCACAGGAATCCTGTGAAAAAACTGATCCGTTGCGTCCGTTGCATCCGCTGTGCGTCCGTTTTTTGACGGATCAGTCATGATCCGTTTGTGTTTGGGACAGCCCAGGGGGTGTGCCAAACATGCTGGGCATGCTCAGTAGAGCATGACGGAATCCTGCGCTGGATTCCGTTGTAAGATGGATTACGACGGAATCCAGAACCATAGACATACATTACAAGCTTGACGGATGGCGACGGATTCCTGTGCGGCGCGTTAATTTTGACGGCCCGAAAAACGTTACATTCTGCGTTGCTCCCCGCTCGGCGGTCAGTCAAAAACGACGGACCGCGACGCAGCGGATGCAACGCAGGGTCATCAGTCACAATCCGTCACTAATAGAAGTCTAAGGGGAAATACTGGATTCCTGCAAAATATTTTGCAGGATTCCGTAATTCCTCAAGGCTACGGATTGTGACTGATGCAAAACAACTGAAGTGTGAACTTAGCCTAAGGAGGAGGATGATTAAAGCATAAAAAGTTATCATTAGATCCAAAACTGTGTATCCTATTATTTCTCAAAAGAGGATAGGAAAATGACGTTTGTAAATGTCTATAGGAAAAGTATGTTACATTTCCAAGGGACAAGTTTTCCTTTTTCATAATTATTAGAAACTTTGGCTAAATACAATAAGAAAGTTAGTAATTAAAAAATAATTTTTGTAATAATTTTTTAACTTAACTATTTATATTGGAATATTGTATAATTATACTGTGGTATTTGCATCGCTTTTATGGTGTAAATAGCACTAAATATTGTTGCAAGTCTTTGTGAACAGCAAAATTTACACAAACGTTTCAATACTGTGCAACAATTAAGAAAACTACCGTAGGTATGGTGGTTATTTCTGAAAGTGGAATGGCCTAAATGTTTCGGATACATCATTTTATTATATTTAAAGAGAGAAAATGGTATAACTTTTGGTGCTAATAGTAGCTGTAAATAATGTTTTCTCTTTTTTTCTACCCGTCCCAATTTTTTTTATATATATGGTATTATTTAATGTATGTACTAGAATTACCAAAGATGAAATAACTTAACAAAAATTAGTTATACTGTACATGATTTAAAAAAAAAAAAAAAAAAAAAAGTGCAAATTCCAGGAAACTTTACGATTCCCAAGAGAAGTTTTGGTTTAATTATGGCTGAGCATAATGACAGCATGTAACAGTTTTTGTCCGCTTCCAATAAAGACTGTTCAGTCATTGTAGAAAAGATGCAAGATGTTAGCAAACACATCCTGAGAATTGGTTTCAGGGCTCATGCGAAATGTCATTTTCACAGCAGGTAAATAGCATGTTCGGAAAATTGCTCCAAGCCTGATACACTATAAGGTTTTAATTGAACAAAAATCTTTTTCAAATGGTAATGTATTCCCCCAGGTCAGTTTCACTATCTCTTAATTAAAGAGAACAATGTGCCTTTCCTTTCCAGACAGATGCTTCAAAGTGAGATTTGCTCTCAGCTAAGGTTTGGGTAAATAGTCAAACATATTGGTCGCCCACCCTTTCCTGTCTGAGACTTTTTATACCCCACTGCTGTGGAATCCTGCCCATCATTCACAAGCTCCCCTGGACATCAATAATAGATACTGACAGTGCAACACAAGAAAACAAATAAAAACAGTATGCACCAATATTCAAGGATAGTTCCTTTCAGTGCTTTGCCCTGTAATTTTCACATTTGCACTGAAAACAGGAATGGATGTAACAACAACAATCGATAGTATTTTGGCTATAGGCATTAAAAAGTTGTTTGATGTCGAAGGTCAGTCTGACAAGTACTGAAAAGGTTAAATTTACATGTCCAATTTTTCATTCCCATGCGTTAGATCATCCTAATATGAAAGTAGTTTCCTAACTTTCACATCAAGGCCAGGTGTCAGGGAAAGAAAACTTGCATGATCATTTTTTCCAGGGTGGGCAACAGCAAATTCCCTTCTCACCATTATAGTGTTATTATAGTGTTATGGTAGAGTAAGGCAAAATATCTGTTGCCAAAGGCTAAAGCTGGCCATACATATTATATGGACGTCAGACAATAGCTTTTTGACACCATGCTGTCACGCCGGGGTGAGGGAATGCAGGGTGTGCAGCACAACAGGAGGGGTGCACCAGGAAAGATGTAATGGAAGGCCCTGGCCATAGAGAAAGGGGAGAGGGGGTCACCACCTCACATCACCTTTGTCTAAGCCCTGCTCACCCTAACATTCCTATACAGCTCCTCGCCCCATGCATGATCACGTGCCTAGGTCCTAGCTGACCTTAGTCTAAACCTTGCTAGTTAGCAGGCCAGAAAGAGACAAGTCTTACTAGTAACATAAATACAACACAAGGAAGGGGAGACAAACTGTGAGACAGATACAAAATAACTCCAATTCTGCTCCAGAGAAGGAACTTCACCACATGCACTGGAAACTAACCACAGCTTTCTACAGAGACAACATCTTCTCAGGTCAGCATAGGATGAACTATCACTGACATATGGGAAAGTCAGTAGTGAGTTTAAAAATGAAGGAAAGTGGAATCAAGGTGCAGCAGCAGAGATTAGAGCTAAATGGAATCTCAACAGAATCAACAAGGAACCCTTAACCCCTTCAGCACCAAATTAAGATAAGTACACTCATGTTAAGGTGGTGTCACACAGGGACGCAGCAGCGATCACGACCAGCGATCTGACCTTATCAGGATTGCTGCTGCGTCATTACATGGTCGCTGGTGAGCTGTCAAACAGGCAGATCTCACCAGCGACCAGTGACCAGCCCCCAGCCAGCAGCGACGCGTGGAAGCGTAACTAAGGTAAATATTGGGTAACCAAGGAAAGCACTTCTCTTGGTTACCCGATATTTATCTTAGTTACTAGCGTCCACCGCTCTCACGCTGCCAGTGCCAGCTCCCTGTTCCCTGCATTCCTAGCCAGAGTACACATCGGGTTAATTACCCGATGTGTACTCCAGCAACGTGTGCAGGGAGCAGGGAGCTGGCATTGGCAGCGTGAGAGCATACCGCTTAGCGCTGGCTCCCTGCACTCCTAGCCAGAGTACACATCTGGTTAATTACCTGATGTGTACTCCAGCTACGCATGCAGGGAGCAGGGAGCCGGCACTGGCAGCGTGAGAGCGGCGGACGCTAGTAACTAAGGTAAATATCGGGTAACCAAGGAAAGGGCTTCTTGGTTACCCGATGTTTACTGTGGTTACAGCTTACCGCAGGCTGCCAGACGCCTGCTCCCTGCTCGCTTCAGTTCGTCGCTCTCTCGCTGTCACACACAGCGATGTGTGCTTCACAGCGGGAGAACAACGTCTAAAAAATGAAGCAGGACATTCAGCACGACCGGAGACCTCACATCAGGGACCAGGACGTTGCTGGATGTCACACACAGCGACAGCGACGGGACATCCAGAAAATGGTGACGTCGTTGTCGTCGTCGCTATGTGTGACACCACCTTTAGAGAACCTGCGATCTGCAGATCGCTGTGACCCTTTAATCCCAGATACTGCAAAGGTCTCAATTGAATGTGACACACTTGAGACAAATGCTGTTTTCTTTGTATGGGTCCCTCTATCCTCTACATTTTTGTGTCAAAAGGTTCAGAGAAGAGACGAACCTATAAAATAATTATAAAAAAATCTCCTATGGACTGATTATAATGTATATACAGTATAAAGTATTATGCCAAATATTTTAAAAATAATGTAATGCTTGTTTTTATCAATAGAGTACACAGTGAATTAATACTCTTCTGGTACTGTAGCTTTTCTTTGGTAGGAATTGTACTCTTAAGTGACAGAAATATATTTCCACCATCGTAAATTTCCAAAGCAATTTATTTACAGAGTATAATTTTATTATATAAAGCTCTGCAGTGTTATTGGTGCAAGAAATTAATTTAGTTATATTAGTATTAGCAAATTTCACACTTGCAGGTAACTGAAAGGGAATCTGTCAGCAGGTTTTTGCTATGTAAGATGAGGACAGCATGCTGCAAGAGTTAAAAAATAAAAATCAACTATGCCTCTCTTATCTGTGTATGTGCTATTGTTTACATAAACTAATGGCTTTATTACCCTATGATTAACATTGCAGGAAATTCAAATGCACGGGAGTCTGGAACACCACCTGCTGTGATTGACACCTCACAGTCAATGCACAATCTCTATAGAGAGCATGGTGTGGGTGGGACAGCTCCCTGGGCTCAGCTACATGCTTAAAACGCAATTATTTGATTTTGTGAGAACAGCTGCACCTAGTAATCTATGTGATGCACCGTTGGATTCAGAATCTCCTTGCCTACATTATGTTGCTGTCAAATGAGTTAGCAAAAATCTGCTGACAGATTCCCTTTAACGGGTTTTTCACACAATATACATTCATTGAAGAGGTTAGAAATGTATAGTTGCTCACTGCTGATCATTACTGAGGACAAGTACCCTGCACCACCACAGTGAAGTGGAGTATAAGTGGAGCAGTAGTGACAACCACTGTATTTAAACTTTATGGCACTGACAGAAGCAGGAGAGTGTGGCTATGCAGGAAAGGAGAAATGGTCCGCAGAAGGAAATGTATGCCATCCTTTTAACCCTTAATGATTTATCTCTATACACCAGATCTTCTCTTTATTATCTTTCTATAATTATACTTTAATCTAAGTTTCTTTTCCCATGTTGTGGCAGCATTAGTTTCATCTCAGATCTTAGCAACCATGCAAAACAACTTTATGTTTTGGATTTTGCAGTATTTTTTAATACCTCTTTTCTGTGACATGCTGCTTGATTCTTTATGCTTCACTGAAAAACTGAAATCCATTTCAGCGGCTTGAAAATTGCATTGTTTCAACATTTCAATGAAAAAAGCTTATTTCCAGCAAGGTCATAATGATAGTGTCTTCTCTTTCTACACATTGAATGATCTCGAGTGGTGAGAACAACATTTATCCAGTGCAAATGTGGAAGATGATCACTGATTAAAGGGGACCGTTCAAAGGACTTTTTAATTTAAAGAAGCCATTTCATTAATTTGTTTATTAAGTGTGTATATATGTATAATGTAGTGTGAGTGTATTAATATACTAACCTCCTTCTGCTCTCTCCGGTGACCTATTCCACTGTTGAGATGGTGCTGCAGAGGAAACTGTATACAATCGGTCCTGTAGAGTCAGTATAGTTGTGCCACATGGGGATTCCTTCTGTTGTGCTAAACGATAGGGCTGAAATCCCGTGTGCAGGTAATAATTCGATGTACATTATGGGTGAGCCGCCCGACACTGGATACTCCTGCAATGAATGAGACGAGTCCTGGGCAGCTGTCTTTTGACAGGCCTCTTGTGGTCCATGGACAGTACTACCCAACGCATTTCAAAAGCACACTTACAAGGGTGTCTTGGTGCAACCAACATATAGTTTGCCACATCCACACTGAATATAATAAATGACCGCACGAGTATAACAAATAATAGTCTTTGATCTTAAAATTTGCCTTCCCATTTATCCCAGATACATCCTTGATGTAACAATTGACCTTATTTCCTGTCCACTTGCATGCATAACATCTACCACATACATTTTAATTTTGATTTATTACAGTTATTTGCTTTTATTCATACTTATTTTATACACAGTTTCGCACACAGTGGATTTAATACACATGCTTATGTCCACCAACAAGGATGACACTATTGGGTTAATCGATTGTCAATTAACTAGCACTGCTAATTAATTACGGTACATGCTTAAGTCAGGATCCCTGAGAAAGAAAGCTGTGTGGTTTTGAAACGCGTTGTGTAGTACTGTCTGTGACGACATGGACTCTGTCAGTGCCTAGCATGAGTTAAATTTCTTAAAATTCAGCTAGACATGAAGATAGTTTGTTTATAGACGGGGGATATGCCCCTCATTGTTTCTTCAAGACTCTTAAGGCCCAGTCACACACAACGACTTACCAGCGATCCCGAAAACGATGCGACCTGATAGGGATCGCTGGTAAGTCGCTGGGAGGTCGCTGGTGAGATGTCACACAGTCAGATCTTACCAGCGATGCAGGAACAATACAGGACGCAGTAGCGACCTGTATAACGATCTCAGCAGTCACTGTGACCCTGTCACACAGTGTCAAACACAACGATGTGTCCTGCCCGCCCAGCAGGACATCACCTTTGAAGAAAATGGCCTGGACCATTCTGCAACGACCGGCGACCTCACAGCAGGGGCCTGATCGCTGGTAGATGTCACACATAACGAGATCGCTAACGGGATCGCTAATGCGTCACAGAAACCGTGACTCAGCAGCGATCTCGCTAGCGATCTCGTTATGTGTGACAGTACCGGAGTCTTACAGTTCTTGTTGACTCATGTAATTGCCTAAATTCCCAAAATTGGCCAGTGAAGGTCAGACACCCAGATAAATCAATTATGCAAATTTCCCATTGTATCACTATGTATATTGCTAGATGGGATGTAACTTAGCTGTCTCTCCCTCATCTCTGGATATTTTATATACGGCTTGAAATCTAGCCAATAAGAGCCCAGTCTTATCCACCAATCGTGAAGACCCCAATGGTCTGAATAGAGAGCTCAGGGGTATGAGAAGGAGGACTGTCCATTGCCCGGGTAGACTCTTGCTACATGCTACCAATCTAGGATCTGCGGATCTGATTGGCAAGCCATATCCGAACCTGGATAATAATGCTATATGGACTTCAGCATCGGATGCAAGGATTCGGCTGAAATATCAAGGACTACCTATAGAAGGAATCCAGCTTGGGACAATCCAGTCACCTGATTACAGGCTTTGCGGTACTCAGACAGCTTCCTAAATCTGGCGTTATTCCATTCTCGGTGGGTGCCCGCCGAAAGTGGGGTGCTGCTGGTTTGGAGTAAGTAGCCCTTGAAGCTCTGAGGCACGGGCATTTTAATCCCTGGTGAGCCAGCGGAAGGGTGAGAAACTGTTGCCGATTACATTTTGTGGTTTTGCTGGTTATGTGCCATATGCCGTTAATTGTTTGGGGATCCAATAAAGTCTTAATATTGTGATTCCCTCATCCTGTGTTGTCTGAGTAGTGTTCTGCCCACAGTTAAGGAGGTCGGGCGTTCAGTTGGGATGAGCCCTTGCCATGCTGTCTTTCTAAAGGCGGCTGAGCCAGCGGACGAGATTACCCACTGACCCCCATGTCTCCACACTGTCCATCGACCAAAAGAGGCCCGTCAAAAGACAGCCGTGACGTCACATGTCAGGGCTCGTGTCATTCATTGCAGGAACCCACGGTGCCTGCCAGCCAATTCCCCCTGCACATCAGACTTCTATCCTGCACACTGGATTTTAACCCTACGGTTCAACACAACAAAAGAAATCCCCCGTGCCATCTGTGGAACATTTATACTGACTCTCTGGGACCGATTGTTTACATTGTTTTGTGCAGCACCATCTTCACAGTGATTTTTGTCATCATACTAGTTTTACTAGTTTTACTGTTGTTTATACATCTATTCTATTCACTGCCCATTGTGACTAAGATATAAGGAGTTTTCAAAACCAAGTATATATATATATATATATATATATATGTATATGTAAATATAGATTTATATATATATATATATATATATATATACACCATATTTTTCATTTTTTAAGATGCATCGGATTATAAGAAGCACCCCAAATTTAGAGAAAAAAATAGGAAAAAAAATATGGGGTCCGTCTTATAATCCAATAGGGTCTTACCGGAGGGGGGGAGGCAGTGGTGGTGGAGCGGGATCCCAGAAAGCAGGGGCAGTGCTGGAGTAGGGCAATGCTGCGGGCAGTGCAGCAGGTTTCCCAGATGCTCGTTGCGGGTTCTGTGAGCCAAGAGGAACTTACAGAAACCATTGGCTGTGCAGGCTTCTAAGAAATAGCGCCCGGAGTCAGCGCGTGCGCAAACTGTGCTATCGGCTCAATGACAAGCCGAGATCATATCTGTTCACGTGCCACCTCTGGGCACCATTTTCCTTAAGTCTGTTGCTGGGAGATAAATGGGCTGGAGACGCAGATGAGATCTTGAGCCGAGAGCCCCATCTGCACTCGCACCAACTCCGGTCGCCATTATTTGAAGCCTGCACCGCCGACATTTCAGTATGGCGGACCCAGCTTCACAGCTCGCAGCACAGTCCACATCGCAATGCCTGCAGCACAGCGCACCACCCCTGCCTCCTGTGACCCCTCTTCAGCACCTACCAGTAAGCTGCATTCGGCTTCTAAGATGCACCCCTCACTTTCCTCCCAAATTAAAAATTGAAATCTGAAAATACAGTGTATATATATATATATATATATATATATATATATATATTTTGATTCTATCCATTATACAAAACAGTATATATACAGTGCTATTGCTCCACTTTTTATACATCTGAACACCGCCTGGCATTTAAGAGTCAAATATACCTGACTGGGATAATACAGCCAGTTGCTGATACATGCTGCCCATGGGCTAGGCAGCTTGTATCAGCTGTCAGGTTACAATTACGTGTATAAGGCCGGGGCCACACGGTGTCTACTACGATCCCCGCATGACACTCGGTTTACGCTGGCAGCACAGCATGAGCCGAGTGTCATGCAAGTGTCATTGCAACTGAAGTCCGATCATGGGATCGGACTACAGCTGTGGGGGGTGGGCCGTCACTGAGGAGGGGTGGGCCAGTGCTGAAGAGGGGAGGGCCGGCAATGGAGGAGAGATTGAGATAAATCCCTCCCTCTCCACTCGCTCCGATTTTCATGCCGTGTGGCTTAGGCCTCAGGAACAGTATGCATTAATGGCCTAGCCTAAATAAATGGTCATCAATATCCTTGTAGTGAAAAAACTCCTTAAAGGGAACCTAACATCTGATATACTGTATGCTGCCCAAACCGTGAGCAGCATGTATTAGCCACTGGCTATAATATCCCAGACACGTATATTTGACTCTAAAATGCCACAGCATTTTCAGAAAAAAACCTAATTTAATAGCCGGCTGGGGATCGAGCCGTACTGTTGCCTAGTCACTGCCTAGGATTGACAGGTCTTTGCACAAAGGCAGGCAGGTAGAAGCCACCTGTCCGACTAGTCTAAAGTACGGCTTGGACCCGGATGGCTATTAAACTATGTTTTTAGCAGTCATACCTGGCTGAGATGATACAGCCATTGGGCAGCATGTATCACCTGTCAGGTTCCCGTTAAGTATATAAGCAACAGTACGTGACTAGTTACTGTATGTGAACTTCCTTTGTCTTAAGTATTTTGCTTTCTAAACAATCTACCAGGAAACAGTAAGCAGAGATTCTGGTCTTGTTAATCATATTGTAAGGGTCAACTAGCCTTAAAATAAGGGGAAAAATCAGTCCACACTTTAAAGTCTATGTGGAAGCACATTTACGGTATTTCATGAGTCACGCATTGTTCATTCACCAAAAAGTGCAAAAGTAAAAATCCACAGCTAGAATTAGTGTATACAGTGCCTACAAGTAGTATTCAACCCCCTGCAGATTTAGCAGGTTTACACATCCGGAATTAACTTGGCATTGTGACGTTTGTCACAAAGAATGTTATTTTTTTTTTTTTTTTGTTTTTTTTTTTTTAAATTGTGAAAAGTTTATTCAGAGGGTCATTTATTATTCAACCCCTCAAACCACAAGAATTCTGTTTGGTTCCCCTAAAGTATTAAGAAGTATTTCAGGCACAAAGAACAATGAGCTTCACATGTTTGGATTAATTATCTCTTTTTCCAGCCTTTTCTGACTAATTAAGACCCTCCCCAAACTTGTGAACAGCACTCATACTTGGTCAACATGGGAAAGACAAAGGAGCATTCCAAGGCCATCAGAGACAAGATCGTGGAGGGTCACAAGGCTGGCAAGGGGTACAAAACCCTTTCCAAGGAGTTGGCCCTACCTGTCTCCACTGTTGGGAGCATCATCCGGAAGTGGAAGGCTTATGGAACTACTGTTAGCCTTCCACGGCCTGGACAGCCTTTGAAAGTTTCCACCCGTGCCGAGGCCAGGCTTGTCCGAAGAGTCAAGGCTAACCCAAGGACAACAAGGAAGGAGCTCCGGGAAGATCTCATGGCAGTGGGGACATTGGTTTCAGTCAATACCATAAGTAACGTACTCCACTGCAATGGTCTCCGTTCCAGATGAGCCCGTAAGGTACCTTTACTTTCAAAGCGTCATGTCAAGGCTCGTCTACAGTTTGCTCATGATCACTTGGAGGACTCTGAGACAGACTGGTTCAAGGTTCTCTGGTCTGATGAGACCAAGATCGAGATCTTTGGTGCTAACCACACACGTGACGTTTGGAGACTGGATGGCACTGCATACGACCCCAAGAATACCATCCCTACAGTCAAGCATGGTGGTGGCAGCATCATGCTGTGGGGCTGTTTCTCAGCCAAGGGGCCTGGCCATCTGGTCCGCATCCATGGGAAGATGGATAGCACGGCCTACCTGGAGATTTTGGCCAAGAATCTCCACTCCTCCATCAAGGATCTTAAGATGGGTCGTCATTTCATCTTCCAACAAGACAACGACCCAAAGCACACAGCCAAGAAAACCAAGGCTTGGTTCAAGAGGGAAAAAATCAAGGTGTTGCAGTGGCCTAGTCAGTCTCCTGACCTTAACCCAATTGAAAACTTGTGGAAGGAGCTCAAGATTAAAGTCCACATGAGACACCCAAAGAACCTAGATAACTTGGAGAAGATCTGCATGGAGGAGTGGGCCAAGATAACTCCAGAGACCTGTGCCGGCCTGATCAGGTCTTATAAAAAACGATTATTAGCTGTAATTGCAAACAAGGGTTATTCCACAAAATATTAAACCTAAAGGTTGAATAATAATTGACCCACATTTTTATGTTGAAAATTTATTAAAATTTAACTGAGCAACATAACTTGTTGGTTTGTAAGATTTATGCATCTGTTAATAAATCCTGCTCTTGTTTGAAGTTTGCAGGCTCTAACTTATTTGCATGTTTTCTATTATGCTCTGGGGTCTCTCAAGACCCCAGGGCAGAATAAATGGAAAATTAAAAAAGTAATACTACCTTCTGCTCACTCTTCTGGCTGCTTCCACTGCTCATTGTTAGGGGCCCTTTGCACACTACGATATCGCAGGTGCGATATCGGTGGGGTCAAATCGAAAGTGACGCGGCGTCGCTCTCGACATCGCAGTGTGTAAAGCATTTTTTATACGATTAACGAGCACAAAAGCGTCATAATCGTATCATCGGTGTAGCGTCTGTCATTTCCATGAATTGGGAAAGACTGATGTTACGATGTTGTTCCTTGTTACTGCGGAAGCACACATTGCTGTGTGTGAAGCCGCAGGAGCGAGGAACATCTCCAACCTGCGTCCCGGCCGGCTATGCGGAAGGAAGGAGGTGGGCGGGATATTTACGTTCCGCTCATCTCTGCCCCTCCGCTTCTAATGGCCGCCTGCCGTGTGACGTCGCTATGACGCAGCACGACCCGCCCCCTTAGGAAGGAGGCGGTTTGCCGGCCAGAGCAACGTCGCAGGGCACGTGAGTGCATGTGAAGCTGCCGTAGCGATAATGTTCGCTACGGCAGCTATCACCATGATATCGCAGCTGCGGCGGAGGCGGGGACTATCGCACTCGGCATCGCAGCATCGGATTGCGATGTCGTAGTGTGCAAAGGGCCCCTTAGCTGTCCGCTTTCCTCTCCATCATTGTGTCCCATCTCCAGCCTGATGTTCACTTGGGGCTTCCAGGCATGAGAATGCACAGTGAACTTCGGGTCCTGCTTGTGTCCGAATGCCCTGGCCTAAAGTGAATCACAGAATGGAGATGTGATGCAAGAGAGGCACAGAAGAAAAGACAGTGAGCAATGGGGACAGCTGAAGTAGTTAGCAGCATAAGCCGTCACATAGCTCCATCGACCGAAAAATGAAAATGTTGCGATTCTTGGAAAATGGCGACACAACCCCCCAATTTTTTTTTCTAAATTTCTGATTGTTTTTATTCCACTACTAAAATAATAAAAACACTGGACATGTTTGATGTCACCGTAATCATACTGACATGGAGAATCAAGTTATGAGGTCAGTTTTACCACACAATGTACGACGTCAAAACAGTTCCCAAAAAATTACATCAGAATTGCATTTTTTTCACAATGTCTCCCCTCTTGAAACTTTTTTCCCATTTATCAGTTCACTATGTGGTCAAATGAAAAGTGCCATTCAAAAGTACAACTTGTCTTGCAAATTACAACCCCTCATATGTCTATGTGGACAGAAAAATATAAAGTTCTGACTCTGGTAAGACGAGAAACAAAAACGGAAAGTTATGTGCTATATCAGCTTGATATTCTATTAGTCCTTTTGTGAAAAATAGTATCATTGTGCAATTTAGCGACCGCTGCTTTGGAGCTACGTCCCATGAGAGTGCCTATAGTCCACTCCATTATTGAACAAACATGGACGTCTAAATGAAGCCTAAAATGTATACGAAAAGATAGGAAAATAATGCAATGCATTCCAAAGGCTTTAAACCCCACCCCTCCCCCCTTTTAAAACATTTCCCAAAAGCGGATTTATATTTTAGCCCCATTTAATAAAAGTAATATTGTTCAATTTGAAGGATGGCAAAAGACAAACGCCTTTATGCATTTATTTTTACATAACCATCTTGGCTTTTTATCTTCACAGCTGAATAATGTTCCATTTTCTTTCATCATGAGACACAAATATTTCCAGGAAGATTTTAAATTTACTTTTATATAAGAAATAAAATGAATTTCTAAGAAACCCACAGCTTTGTAATATAAAGTGCTGTGTTCTGAATTTGTTTGTGCTGTTTTTAGATTGTATTTGTTTTTAGCTTTTAAGGCAAATGACGATGATCACACTCTAGACAGCTGAGAGTTTTCTAAAGTAAATCACCCTAAAAATAAACAGTGGGATATATACAGAAATTGCTATTATTGCAGAACAGTATGCACATTTTTCATACAACCCTTAAATGTTGCATATTTTATCCTTCAATAGTCATTAGCACATGGTGGGAGAAGGAACTGTTTTACTTGAGACACACACCAACCATTATCTTCATCATAAAGTTGACTGAGAATACAGGGAAGAATGTACGTCATAACAGAAAGGTCAGAAGATGCAGTATAGTGGGAAACGACAAATATCAGTAAAGCTACTTTCACACATCCAGTTTTTGCCGTCAGGCACAGTCTGTCGAATACAGGATAAAACGGATCCGGCGCTGGATGCGTTTTTATCCTCATTGACTTGTATTAGTGCCGGATTGTGCCTGATGCCCTTGCGTTTCATCCGGTGTACGCCGCGTCCCTGGGTCCGGCTGCCGGAAAGGACGCACAAGGGAACGTTTTTGTCACTGGCAAAAAAACGCACCGCGCCGGATCTTTTTAATTGAGCATGCTCAGATGTGTAAATTCCTGTCTGGTTAGAAAATATCTCTCTCTTTCTCTTTCTATCGGTCTCTCTCTCTGTCGGTCTCTCTTTCTCTCTGTCCATGTCTGTCTCTCTCTTTCTGTCTGTCGGTCTCTTTCTCTCTCTGTCTGTCGGTCTCTCTCTCTCTGTCGATGTCGGTCTCTCTCTGTCTGTCAGTTGGTCGATCTGTCTCTGTCGATGATGGTCTCTCTGTCGGTCGGTCTCTGTCGATGTCGGTCTCTCTCTCTCTGTCGGTCGGTCTCCCTCTCTTACCCTCTCTCATACTCACCGATCACCAGCACGGCGCAGTGCTGCACAGCTGTCATAAAGCTCAGGCGGTTTCTACTCTATTGAAAATGCCGGCTCATTATTCAATCTTGTATTCACTGCTTCCTCTGCCCACCGGCGCCTATGATTGGTTGCAGTCAGACGTTCCCCCATGCTGAGTGACAGCTGTCTCACTGCCACCAATCACAGCCGCCGGTGGGTGGGTCTATATATTGCAGTAAAATAAAAATCCTTTATTTGAAATAAAAGACAAAAAAACACCCTCTTTCACCACTTTATTAATCCCCAAATACCCCTCTAGCTCCGACTCAATCCACACGAGGTCCCACGACGCTTTCAGCTCTGCTACATCGGAAGCTGACAGGAGTGGCCATAGAACACCGCCACTCCTATGAGCTCCACAGAGCAACTTAAGTGTGTTGCGCTGTCAGCGGTGATGTTACTCAGGTTACCCGTGGCCACGGCTGGATTCTCAGTACAAACTGCTAGAATGGATCAGTTTTTTTTACCGGATCCGTCGCATCAGTTTTACACAATCTGCGCCGGAGCCGTTGCATCAGGCACACACTGGAGTGTACCTGATGGCAAAAACCGGATGTGTGAAAGTAGCCTAAGCTGCAAGGCAGGGGTCCCTACCTGTGGCTCGGAGCCACATGTGGCTTGCGGGCCTATGATGTGTGGCTCGCGAGTGTATTCTAGCTTGGTGCATAAGCACCAGGTCTAGGAAACAGCTATGAAGAGCAGGCCTCCAGATGGTGACTTTTGAGTTGCCCCACACAGAGGAGTAGATCTAGATGGGGATAAGGTAGGAACCCCCGGATCTTAGCATACTGCCTTAGGATGATTTCTGTGGAAATTATTTGGCTGCCGGTAATGGGGGCTCTGGGTGTCCCTACTGGGCAGTGGCTAGATGTGGCTCGCGACCCTCTTTCAGAGCTGAATGTGGCTCTCTAGGTTAGAAAGGCTGGACATCTCTGCTGTAAGGTTCCATGCACACATTGAGAATTTGGGGAGGTTTTTTCTTCCTCAGTATTTGTAAGCCAAAATTTAACGTTAGCATTGGACCTTCTGCTGTCTGATCAACACAATCCCTCCGCAGAATAAGCCTGCAACTATTGTATATTCCCTCAAAACATAATGAAAGAAATGGAAATATGTGCTTATCAAACTAACCACCTACCGTAGTATCTAGACGTAATGTAAAATGTTATTTCCCACAATTATTAAAAAAGGAATCAAACATTTTTTTAATTGGGTAAAAATTCTTTATATAACTTCCAAGGTTGAGTTTTCCAGCCTCGTGAGATAGAAAATACAGTTAGAATTCTGCTTAAACCATATATCAAGTGGCGGAGAGGCCACATAATAAACGCATGTGGATAAGGCTGCTTTCACACATCCGTTTTTTGCCGTCCGGCACAATCCGTCAAAAAAAACTGATGCAACAGATCCGGCGAAAAAACTGATCCATTGCATCAGTTTTTCCATACGTTCCTTCCAGTTTTTGATGGATCCGTTGTGCTACTGAGCATGCGCAGTTCAAAAAACCGGCATCCGTATCTGTTTTTTTGCCGCATTGTGCCGGATCCGGCGTCCATAGACTTCCATTATAAAACACGCCGTACGGCACCGGATCCGGCGCAATGCGTTTTTTTTACCGGAGACAAAAAACGTTCCGCTCAGCGTTCCATCCGGCCGCCAAACAATCAAATTTTGTCGGATCCGGCAAAAGCCGGATGCAACGCAAGGCCATGCGGCAAAATCCGGCGCTAATGCAAGTCTTTGGGGGAAAGAACGGATCCGCATCTGTTCTTTCCGGTTTTTACGGCGAAAAGTGGATGTGTGAAAGTAGCCTTAGTCCCTCCTTTCATCTTTTCATAGAGGGGACATTTTTCAATTTTTCATGGCCATATGTAGTGGCTTTTCTCTTTTACTTCTTTTATTGTATTTGTATGTTTCTATTTCTGGTGCATGTTATCTTGGTAAGTGTGTGGGTCCACAATATGAACATTAATGATTAATGGAGGCCTTCCTTCCTTAGCTGTATTTGACAATACTAGACAATTTGTTTCCTATGGTAGACTTCATCTAAAAGGCATTTCCTTTTTTTTCTACATCTTTCTGATTGATAACTTTCTATGAAGGAAAGGGTTTCGTATAACATTAACCTGACGACACAATCTATTGCAGCAGCAACAGGACTATATAGAAACATTAAAACCTGTTTATATATTACAGCTGTCACAATTCCTATGTGCAGAGCATCTTGCACACTAGGAGATGCTCTGCTGTGCTTTCCAGGACTACTGAGCTGGCAGTGACATGATTCCTCTCTGCAGAGCATCTTGCACATTAGGAGATGCTCTGCTGTGTATTCATGGGCTTTTGAATGGCAGGTTGATTGACAGCACAGGCTACCATGCTGATTCTGGAAGGTGCTGATTTCTCAGGTGTTCTATCCTTCTGGTAATTGCTCTCCTTCTTTACTGAGCATGCTCTCCCAGAACCTTGCCAGTCTTAAATTCTGGTTCAGTTGTTGTGCTGTTGGCCTGTGTTCCTGCTAGTTTTCTGATCTATTGTTTCTTGACCCCAGACTGTTGTTTTGACTGCTCTCTGCCTGCTACCTGTTCCTGTCGTGACCTTTTGGCTTTAGATCTCAGACCATTACCTGACCACGTCTTAGTTTACTCCCTGAATCTGTTACGTGCCTTTCTGTTAATTCTGACCCCTGGATTGTGACCTGAGCGCCTCTGTATACTCCCTAAATCCATACATGTCTTCCTGTTTCCAGACCCTGGCTTTACTGACTACTCTCCTGTTTGTACAACCCGTAAGTAGTGACTGCATTACAATAGCAATTTGAATTTCTTAATTAGCCAGCGGATTATTAAATATTCGAAATGCAAAAAAAATGATCAAAGCTAGTCAAAATGATATATTGTTCATATACCGTATTTATTAGCTTGCTTATATAGCAGCAACATATTCCACAGCATTTTATAAAAAAATTGTTTAAAAGAACAGAGAGTCCTCAGTGGTTGATACCTTTTAATGGCTAACTGAAAAGATGGTAATAATTGCAAGCTTTCGAGACTACTCAGGTCTCTTCATCAGGCATGGTATGACACAAAATCTGAAGAGTCACGTATTTATACACAACAGGACTTAGAATAGTGCAGTAAAAAAAAAAAAAAAAAAAAAAAAAAAAAAAAAAAAAAAAAAAGAACAAGTTATATGAAACAGAACTATCTCTATGGCAGGGGGACAAGCTGTCCCCCTGCCATAGAGATAGTTCTGTTTCATATAACTTGTTCTTTTTTTTTTTTTTTTTTTTTTTTTTTTTTTTTTTACTGCACTATTCTAAGTCCTGTTGTGTATAAATACGTGACTCTTCAGATTTTGTGTTATACCATGCCTGATGAAGAGACCTGAGTAGTCTCGAAAGCTTGCAATTATTACCATCTTTTCAGTTAGCCATTAAAAGGTATCAACCACTGAGGACTCTCTGTTCTTTTAAACAATTTTTTTATCTCTACTGGCTAACACGGTACAAAGATATATTTTACTTACAGCATTTTATAGATGTTTTCCTTGCTGTCCCTATTGGGGATCACAATCTAAATTCCCTATGAAGTATGTCTTTCAAGTTAATTGCATATGCAAAAATCATTCATATAATGAAAATCTATAAGACTAATTTATCAACTCAGGAGTAGCGCACGCTTGTGCTACGTCAGTCTTGAAAGAGGAAAAGAGGTGCCAAATTCATTAAAAGGTGCATGCCACTTAATGATTCAGCACTTCTGATTGGTGTGTGCCTTCGTTCACTATGCCAGAAATGCTACTCCCATCGAGGACTTTTCATTACCTAACGGTCCGCCATGGCCACACCCTGTCCCGCCCCAGCTCCTCTCTAGCTATGCTCATTTTGGCAGAGCTGATCCAGAATGGCGTAAAACATCACAGGTCTCAAAAAAATTTCCAAACAAATTTTGAGTCTTTTTACATTTTTTTCATCACTTTTTGAATTAGTGTTTATAATAACATGTATTTGTTTAATGTTGTAATTAATATATACAGTATAGCTATTGGCATAAATAACACTTATTGGTGTACATTTTTAATATTATACCTTTTTCTGTAATATATTTTACTTATTTAATATTATTTTTTATACTTACATCTTTTTCTGTAATATACTTCATATTTTTTTTAAACTTTTAAATAGAAGGGTAAATGACTACCAGACACCGTTGGTTCCTGTTTTCTGCAATCATTTGGAGAACTGGACTGGTTCACTTCTAATTTATGGGATCCCAGATGTTCCCCATAAACATTATATTTTACAGCTTCTAGTTGCTAATTTTGCACAGTATATTATAGTTTACTCATTTTACAGCACTTCATTCAGTTCAATAAGGCCTAAAAGGGATGGTCTAAAGGTCAAAGTAATTTTCATTTAAATCCCTATCTATTTACTGCTGTAATCTAAACTAATTTCTAATATACTTGTATTATAAATTCACCCCTCACTCCCTTAATACACTATCTAACTGCTATTGTATTTTTCCCAACTTCCTCTCTGATGACGCTTCATTTGAGAATCCCAGTTCATGCTGGTATACTCAAATAAAGTGTCCTAAGGGGGCAGAGGCTGCAGTCACTGTTGCAGCCTCTGCTCCCTCCCTGAAATGAAGCGTCATCTGTGATGGTCAGGTGCACAGACCAGTGATGTCATTTGCGGAGCTGGCATCGGTCTATGCACAGTGGGTACTCTGACACAGCATACAGTGTCCTCTTCAGTTGTTACTACTGATCTAAGCTGACAGCAGAACAGA
Organism: Anomaloglossus baeobatrachus; assembly: GCF_048569485.1. Taxonomy (NCBI): domain Eukaryota; kingdom Metazoa; phylum Chordata; class Amphibia; order Anura; family Aromobatidae; genus Anomaloglossus; species Anomaloglossus baeobatrachus. The sequence continues at coordinate 506,614,334 of NC_134354.1, read as the reverse complement.
GAGTGCACTGTCATTGGGCACAGAGCACAGCACACATTGACTAGCTCAGCCCATGAAACAAGCATCACTGATGATTCCTAGTTTCAGGGAGGGGGCAGACAGTGACTGCAGCCTGTGCCCACTGATGATGCTTCGTTTGAGTATCCCGGCATGCACTGGAATTTCAAACAAAGCGTCATTAGACAGGAAGTATGAAAAGAAAATAACAGTTAGTTTAGTTGGGGATGGATAGGGAATTTATAATGGAAGCATATTAGAAATTATTTTACATTAAAGCCCCAAATATATAGGAATTTAGATGAAAATCACTTTTGCCTTCAGAGCACACCAGTAAATATCAGAAAAAGAATAGCTGTCCAGACCACTGTATCTGGTTCTTTGGCAAATGGTGATGTGACCTCAAACGATTAATCTGGCCATGCAAACTGTATAAGATAGCTGTCAGCCACTGGCTTATTTACTTATGGAAACATTCACGCTTAAATCCAGAAATAAAAATATGCACAGACTGAATAGTTTGCAAACTTGGTTTCTTAAAATGTTGGCAGTGCGTGAAATCAGAAGAATGATTAATATCAGTATTGATTTTCGGCCTCTGAATGTAAATAATGTTTCCAATCACAGACAGCATGGAGAATTTTTGAATAATGTAACTTTTTTTTCTACCCTGGCAATTCCTCTTGTTTTTCTTCCAATGCTGCTGGGTTAACCATTATTGTATGTACAGTTAGGTCCAGAAATATTTGGACAGTGACACAAGTTTTGTTATTTTAGCTGTTTACAAAAACATGTTCAGAAATACAATTATGTATATAATATGGGCTGAAAGTGCACACTCCCAGCTGCAATATGAGAGTTTTCACATCCAAATCAGAGAAAGGGTTTAGGAATCATAGCTCTGTAATGCATAGCCTCCTCTTTTTAAAGGGACCAAAAGTAATTGGACAAGGGACTCTAAGGGCTGCAATTAACTCTGAAGGCGTCTCCCTCGTTAACCTGTAATCAATGAAGTAGTTAAAAGGTCTGGGGTTGATTACAGGTGTGTGGTTTTGCATTTGGAAGCTGTTGCTGTGACCAGACGACATGCGGTCTAAGGAACTCTCAATTGAGGGGAAGCAGAACATCCTGAGGCTGAAAAAAAAGAAAAAATCCATCAGAGAGATAGTAGACATGCTTGGAGTAGCAAAATCAACAGTCGGGTACATTCTGAGAAAAAAGGAATTTACTGGTGAGCTTGGGAACTCAAAAAGGCCTGGGCGTCCACGGATGACAACAGTGGTGGATGATCGCCGCATACTTTCTTTGGTGAAGAAGAACCCGTTCACAACATCAACTGAAGTCCAGAACACTCTCAGTGGAGTAGGTGTATCTGTCTCTAAGTCAACAGTAAAGAGAAGACTCCATGAAAGTAAATACAAAGGGTTCACATCTAGATGCAAACCATTCATCAATTCCAAAAATAGACAGGCCAGAGTTAAATTTGCTGAAAAACACCTCATGAAGCCAGCTCAGTTCTGGAAAAGTATTCTATGGACAGATGAGACAAAGATCAACCTGCACCAGAATGATGGGAAGAAAAAAGTTTGGAGAAGAAAGGGAACGGCAGATGATCCAAGGCACACCACATCCTCTGTAAAACATGGTGGAGGCAACGTGATGGCATGGGCATGCATGGCTTTCAATGGCACTGGGTCACTTGTGTTTATTGATGACATAACAGCAGACAAGAGTAGCCGGATGAATTCTGAAGTGTACCGGGATATACTTTCAGCCCAGATTCAGCCAAATGCCGCAGTTGATCGGACGGCGCTTCATAGTAAAGATGGACAATGAGCCCAAGCATACAGCCAAAGATACCCAGGAGTTCATGAGTGCAAAAAAGTGGAACATTCTGCAATGGCCAAGTCAATCACCAGATCTTAACCCAATTGAGCATGCATTTCACTTGCTCAAATTCAGACTTAAGACGGAAAGACCCACAAACAAGCAAGACCTGAAGGCTGCGGCTGTAAAGGCCTGGCAAAGCATTAAGAAGGAGGAAACCCAGCGTTTGGTGATGTCCATGGGTTCCAGACTTAAGGCAGTGATTGCCTCCAAAGGATTCGCAACAAAATATTGAAAATAAAAATATTTTGTTTGGGTTTGGTTTATTTGTCCAATTACTTTTGACCTCCTTAAATGTGGAGTGTTTGTAAAGAAATGTGTACAATTCCTACAATTTCTATCAGACATTTTTGTTCAAACCTTCAAAGTAAACGTTACAATCTGCACTTGAATTCTGTTGTAGAGGTTTCATTTCAAATCCAATGTGGTGGCATGCAGAGCCCAACTCGCGAAAATTGTGTCACTGTCCAAATATTTCTGGACCTAACTGTACATGAGCTTAAAGCACCCATACACTGGACCAAAGTCACCAGAACTCCTGAGATCTAGTTACAGTATAATATGTATGTGGAACCACTGATTCTTAGATGATCACAGGATAGAGAAGGACCAGGCATGTTGGCCTTCAATTGCTGATCCTTTTTTCAGGGCAAAAAAAGCATCTGGCAAAGAAGTCTCATAGAAAACACAGGAGCACTCAGCTAAGTGTTCTTGTGTATATAAGATGAAGAGAAAGCTGTTGGCTGATCCAAATGATCTCTTGTGTATTGGAGTCCTAAAAGGAATCTGTCAACAGGCTTTTGATACTTAATCTGGGAGCAATCTGATGGGAGTCAGAAACCTTACTTCTTGGATGTGTCACTTACTGGGCTGCTTGCTATAGTTTCAATAAAATCAGTGTTTTATCAGCAGGAGATTACCACTAGAGGTCTAGTTGTCTCCTGCCATATAGTCTTCCAGCTATGCTCAACCCCACACTCACTGCTCTTTAGCGGCTTTCTGCCTATGCTTAGCGGCTATAGAAAGCTGGTAATCAGTGGTGTGTGAGTTATATAGAGCCCAGTATTCAGACAACTGCAACAGAAAAAACAGTGATTTTATCAAACGTACACTAAGCAGATCATTGACACATCATTGGAATCAGCCTCTTTGTCCCTACATCATGCTACTCTCAAATTACATAGAAAAAACCTGCTGGACAGATAATAATAATAATTTATTCATTTATATAGCGCTATTAATTCCATAGCACTTTACATACATTGGCAACACTGTCCCAATTGGGGCTCACAATCTAAGACAGATTCCCTTTAAAGGGATCGTCCCCTACTCAGATAGCACCTTCTCAATTACTATATTCTCCCATATAAAATAAAAGCAGATAGTATTCACCTCCAGTGACGACACCATTTGAGTAACATTGGTGCTGGATCTTCTGGGGCTTGCATGACGTTACGGGTCATTGATCTGACACCTCTCCTTCACTTTCATCGGAAGGATACCAGTGAGCAGCAGCAATTCTCACTTTTTTCGGATGTCAGTTTTGTCCAAACAGAGTGAGAGGAATTCGGGCCATTAGTGGACGCTGATTAGCCAAACATAACAATATCACACAAGACCTGGTAGATCCAGTGCGAAAGTTCTGGAATGGCTGTTTTATTTTACATAGTGGAATAAAGTAATTGAGAAGGAGTTGTCCGGGTAGTGGACAACACCTTTAAGTGAAAGACAGTATCACAAGATGTAGACTTTTCCTAGTTGTCAATTTAGACATAACAGATAAATAACCCAATGCAGAATTCTAAGATAAGATGCTCCATACTTTATAATTAATAGGGTATGCAAGTATTTACTAAAATATACAATACAGGAGTGGACACAGGTCCTTTTCATGTTTAGGCTTCATCAGACTGGGGTTCTCACCAGGAATTCCAACTTTATTTTTTCTAAAGGGCTTCTTAAAAAATCATGGACACCCAACTTTTTTTTACAGAAACACTAAATGACCATAACAAAATATTAAGATTATAAGTGATACATGTCTACAGGTTATAAATCCTTTATGAAGTCATTAGGCTAGTTTCACACAACCGGCTTTTCGCCGGTTTGCCGGATTCAGCGCACACCAGTACAGTGTATATAGTACAGTGTCAGCGCTGTAACTTCCGGGTCACATGTTCCGGTCACATCACATGACAGCATGTGACTAGAGCTTGTCACGCTGCGACTGTACTGTATACACTGTACTGACGTGCGCCGAATCCGGCAAACAGGCGAAAAGCAGGATGTCTGAAACCGGCCTTAGAGGCCTTCTCTGTAAAAGGGTAAAAAATAAAGTCCTAAAATTCTGTACAAATCTCTCCAGCTTCACCAAAGTCACAAACCGGCCTACAATTTTTGACAGGAAAAAATTGCCCTATTTTTACGCACTGTCCCGGAATTTGTGGACGGTTGTGAACCCTATTTCTCGGGTACTAATCTAACTAAAGGTAACATCTTTGAGGAAACTTACACATCTCTGAAGTATGAAAGTCCTAATATGAGTGATTCAGATTCAGGGACTGATACGACTGATCCGTGTGCGGCACTAATGAATATGCTGGAACTGTATAAAACATAAATTGTTGGTAAATTGTCTGTACTCATACATAAGAATGATGATGAAAGCTTGGATGAGGACACCAGCCTTTCCTCTATTCAGTTTATATAAAACGTTTGACATCAGTGCTTTAGAAACCAGCGTCACTGCAGTATTATTACTGTAAAATATTTTCCACATGAACAATAGGACTTTTTCATTTTTCAAGTTTTTACTGCGTATGTTCTTTAAATATGTTCGCATTGTCTAAACGTAGGCACTGTTCAAACGCATTTACTAATAATGGTTAAAGATTATTGCAGTAATTGTAATATTTTTCTCTTCCAAGCATATCCCATGGGGAGTTTCAAATTTGCTATTGCAGCATATCTCCTGGATATAATTCCTACGCACCAAACCCCGGAGCGAATGAGTCACTTAAAGTGAAATTAAACACAAAAATGAAACCCCGTTTTTCGACTGCATGTAGGAGTCATCTATTCATACATGAGAAACTGATAAAGGGATGTTTTATAATGTCTGACATCAGATTTACATTCTTAGCCTTAGAGACCTGCCATTATGATTTGTATCTTCGCGGGCACTTATACTGTGAAAACAAAGTATAGTAGGATAATGGAAAATTTCAATCTTACCTTGTTGATTTCTTGTTATAGAAATGTCAAGTAAAGTCCATGGGGCTGATTCATTAAGATTGGCATTGCGCACTCCAGTCTTATTGAATTGGCTCTCTCATTCACCGTATGTTTTTCTAGCTCCTCTTCCTCTCCACGTCCTCTTACTGTCCTCAGGGTTCAGTCCTAGGCCCCCTCCTCTTCTTTCTATACATTGCCCCATTCGACAAACCGTCAATAGATTTGGGTTCTAATACCATCTATATGCCAATGACACCCAAATGTACACATCACATCGTCTCCTGACATCACCCCCGATATTCTCTGTATATATCTCCATTATATTGTAAAGTGCTGCAGAATATGTTGGCACTATATAAATAACAATTATTGTTATATTATTACGATACCACTTAATGAATTAGGCATGTCTCAACTGGCATGTGCCGCCACCAGAAGTCAGATACTAGAGTAAGTTCTGTCACTAAAATGGCAGAACTTTTTGTAAATTTGATTTTCAGATGAGACCATTCCCAATGCTGGTTATTTTCCATCCATGCTTTGTCCCTATTGACATACCTGACCTGGACTGGCATGAAAATGACAATAGACTTAATATTTCTGCGCAGCTTCAAAGTTGAGTAAAAATATTGTGACTTATTAAAGTTTTTTCACCAGAACGCTGTTGTGCACACCCTAATGAATTGGGAGTGGAAATGTATACTATCGTAATTTTATGGCCAAGTCATTGGTTCGATTTGAGACATATCCAGAAAACTGGAAACCTGTCTGTACAACCTCATTTTATGCATATGTCTTGTAGTGTATATATACCTACATACACAGTGGTAAATCAAAACTATTTAACCCACATTGTAAATGTTCTTTACCAAAATTTACCGACTTTCCCCAGTACACTTGGATTGTCAAGAGAGTGATCTCAAAAGTTAAGAGATGAGAACACTGCTTTTCACAAAACTGGAAAAGGTTACTAAAAAATATATCCTGAGAAACAGTTGGAAGCATAGTTTGTAATCTCACAGTAAAGGAACACTCCTTACACTACCTGGATATGGCAGAAAGAGGAAACTGTCACAGGGTATCACAAGATTCCTTAGGAGGCAGGTGGTTAAAAACTCTCGGGCAACTGCAATAGAGCTGGAACAAGATTTGTTGCCGGCAATGGATTGATGGTATGACTAGAAGAGGAACCATATTTTGAAAGAACACTCTGCCCACAGTGGAGCACAGTGGTGGCTTGCAAGTCATAACAGCCAAAGGGTTCTTTAGTAATTACTGAAAATGCTTATCAACAAGAGGTTAAATAATTCTGTGGTCATTAAACTGTAATTGCAGTAGTCATTAGTAATGGCGCTTTGGAGAAACTTCTTTTATATTACTTGTTTTGAGCAATATAAATTGTTTTCGTTTAATTGGTTTATTGAAAACAGCAAGAAATTTGTAAATTTAGCAAATAATCTTAATTTGCCATGGGGATGAATCATTTTTATTGCAACTGTACATAACTAAGGTAACAATTTAAAAGGCAGTTAAAATGCACTTATATACATCTGATTTTTTTTGTAGTCAAAGTAAAGAGACACAAGGGTAGGGAAAACACATGTTGACAGACTCCGCCTATAAAGATGTTGAAATAGCTAGTGTTTGCCAAAATATGTCTCATTTCTTCAAAGCAATTTATCTGCCAACATAAAGAAAACCAAAGTCAGATAACCAAGGAATATAGGTATGCATTAGTAATTGGGGAGATGAGGTTAGAATTTGGACTGATAGTATTCATAGCTAACCAACAGTGTCATCTGGTTATGTCATGAGCATACCTCTCCTCAAGGATTTGATAGAGTAGGGTTTCTTTGAGCTGTACTTAAGAAATTAGATATTCCTTATAATAATTAGACATTATGGGCTACATTCTTATGTCAGATTGTCATTATGCTTTCACTGTATAAGTCATATCCTGGAAATATAACTTTTTTTCTGCTTCATGCATATAACAAACTGTCAGTGAGTAAAGCCTGGCCCATATGTGAATTAGCTGATGGATGGACCCAGGGGAGTCTCACCTAATGGCTTCAAAATGCGCCATCTCCAAAGTCCAGTGTGAGATTGGGCTTAGCTCAGCCGCAATGTGGTCAGGCTGTGTGTTGACATGCTGATTGCCTTGGTTTATAAACGATAGTAGTTAAAACACCTTCAATGTTAATGCAGCAATTACCAATGGAAGTGGTTTTACTTTCTCGCACCTGCAAACCGGAATATGTGAAACATCCTGATGGCTAATAAAGATTCAGACTTCAATAGTTCAATCTAAATCGACTGTTGAACAAAGGGTGAATGTGTCATATATAGTGATGGGCGAACCCGAACTGTAAAGTTCGGGGTCTGTACCGAACATACAGTGTTCGTGCACAAGGTTCCGAACACGGGTTTTCCTGGGAAACACATGTTACAGTTTGGGTTCAGGGGCTGTAAAAAAAACCTCCAATGTAGTCCAAAGGCGAGCATCTCTTCAGCTCTGCTACATCTGTGCGGGAGACAAACACAAGTCTGCTCACACAGACGAGCAAGCAAACACCAACTATTCACTCAGCTGAGTCTATGCCTGCTCGCCTGTGTGGGTAGACCTGTCTGTCTCCTCGCAGAGATGTAGCAGAGCTGAAGATGCTCGCCCGCCTTTGGACTACATCAGTGGGTTATTTTTGGGTAATAAAGATGGAGTCCTAAATGTCTTGTTTTATTTCTAATAAAATATTTTTTTCTCTGTGTTGTTGTTTTGTTTTACTGTTAAAATAAAAGACAATCACAGATGCTGTTGTGTTGCCCAGGATTATGGTGTACTTGGTCCTGGGCAGTGTACAACTGGGGAATTTCACTTTGTTGGCCGTTGCCCGGTTCCGTGCCCTGGGTGCTTTTTGAAGAGGGAATATTTACAGGGGATTGTTGAATAAAGTTTATACGTGACGCCACTTGCGGTGTTGCGGCTATAGGGATGGAGCCGCCGCTGCACAATGTTCACTACTGGGGCTGGTGTTAATGGCAGCCTGGATGTTAGACACTCTGCAAGCAGGGCTGGGCCCCAGAGGGTAGGTGATGTGATGGGTGTCGGAAGAAGGTAATCCACACAAGGGATTTGGTGCAACTGGTTCTTTACTCACTTTCTGGTGGTAACTGGTCACCTGACGACAGCTGGTTTCACCTTCAGGTCCCCTTTGTGCCAGTGTAGGAATCTGGTACCTTCTTCCCCTGCACCTGTCTCTGGTTGGTGGTTCCCCGTGGCATAGAGCAACTGGGGGTCCCCGTCCAGTGGATTTTCCACTGCTGTCCATATGACAGTAGCGTGAACCCTGTGGGGTTGGAGTCTCTGGCCCTGTCCCCGGTTCTCCCTTTGCTACTGAGTCTCGGATTTTTAAAGTCAGCGAGGTCCTTGATGGCCCCTCACTGTGCAGGTGTTATCAGGCTTGCCTGGAGCTTCTGCCTGATCTAGGGTCCTGTACCCCGTTGGAGCGTAGTTCCGGGAGTACTCCACCGTACTCCACCGGCAACTACGCTCCTGGGCACAAGGTTACTGTTCAGTTCAAGTCAGTGCATCTCCTCACGTCCACCTTCACTCCCCGACTTCTCTCACTCACTCAGACTGACTGTCCACAGTCTGCCCCTCACACCTGGTCAACCAGTGGACTGGACTGGCTCCATTGGTCCAACCCTAGCTTTGTACCGTACTATGGGGGATTGTTGGGGAAAAACTGGGATTTTGTGAAGTGTTTGTGTGTGACCGTCACTGGTCTTCCGGGGCCCTAGGGGATAGGCCCTGCATCCTGGTGAGGATATAGAATGTTGTAGCTCCTTAATGGCTTCAGGGGCGCTACATTGTCACAGAGTGGGCGTTTATGATTGGATGCTGGAGTAACCTGAAACCAGCCCATACATTAGCACAGGGGCGTACTAACATGCTAATGGAGCTGAGTAGCCAGGGGAACTAACGCCCAGGGAAATAGTCCCCTTGCTCATTACCATACGATATAAGATCTTTAGAAATACTTTTTCTAAAGATCTCTTTATACTAGTGTATACAGAGACGGTTAGGCAGGAATTAGAAATATGCACCCAAAACTGCTCGTGGTTCTGAGTGCATATTGCACCTGACAGGTTCACTTTAAAGTGGAAAGGGCAGGGTTCCTGGGTTTGGTATCTGCCAGACGGAGTAGGCTATACGAAGTCTTTCTGAGGTAGCCTTTTTGAGCCTCAGACAGATGTGAGAGGTTATCAGTAGTTTTTTTACCATCTCCATTTAAAGAAGCATGCCAAGCGTTCATGGTTATGTTGAGATCAGGGAGATGGATAGGAAATGCAGGTTTTCATCTGACCATTATCTTATGGGTTTGGCCAGCTGTGGGATCTGAAATGGCCAAACTCCAAAATGTGATAAGTGTTACAGTCAAACCCTCTTTAATCCCTTGGTAAATTGAGTCTGTCAGCACAAAATGACTGTGCTAACAAAGCACAAGTGCTCAGTGCACCTACCTAGCTAGCGTACTTGTTTTCCATCTATCCCACCTACCACCATTTCCTGTAAACCAAATCTGTCAATCAAGTAAGTGAAGGGTGGATAGAGGCCACACTGAGGGTGCACCGAGAGTTTGTGTTTGGTTTGAACATTCTTTTGTGCTGACAGGCTGGTTACCATTGGTTCCTTTTTGCACAATATAACTAGGCAGTATGCTGTACTTTTGATGATAGCTGCTGGTGGCTAATCTGGTGTATTATATGCTATTGAATTGCTGATTTTTATGATCAATTTTGATTTTTTATCCATGCTTGAGGTAAACTTAAGGGGGCTTTACACGCAGCGATATTGCTAACGATATCGCTGGTGAAAGCACCCGCCCCCATCGTTTGTGCGTCACAGGCAAATCGCTGCCTGTTGCGCACAAAATCGTTAGGAGCCGTCACATGGACTTACCTGCCTAGCGACGTCGCTGTGGCCGCCGAACCGCCTCCTTTTTAAGGGGGGCAGTTAGTGCGGCGTCATAGCGGCGTCACTAAGCGGAGATGAGCTGCCGTAACATCCCGCCCACCTTCTTCCTTCCTCATTGCCGGCGGCCGCACTTAAGCTGTAGTTCGTCGTTCCCAAGGTGTCACACGTAGCGATGTGTGCTGCCTCGGGAACGACGAACAACCAGCGTCCTCAACAATCAGCAATTTTTTTTTAACATGAACGACGTGTCAACGATCAACGATAAGGTGAGTATTTTTGATCGTTAACGGCCGTTCGTTGGTGTCATACGCAACTACGTCGCTAACAATGCTGGATGTGCGTCACAGAATCCGTGACCCCGGCGATATATCGTTAGATACGTCGTTGCATGTAACAGGGCCTTTAGTTCCATTGTTACTGATTTTTTAGAACCATAATATTTATGTCTGCGTTAGAGTGCCATCTTGGGTTTGTGATATCACGCTATGTGAATTTTATTTGTTTTTCTTTCTAACTGCGTGTCTAAATAAAGAGATATTTAGAATTTTATTTTTAGAATTAATTATTAGGGATGATCGAATACTTCGATTATTCGGCTTCGCGAATATTTTCCTGATACCTCGCCGCTATTCAACTATTCGCGAATATTCGATGCGCAATGTAAGTCTATGGGAAACCCAAATAACAACTATTCGGTATTATTCGGGCTTCCCATAGACTTACATTGTGCATCGAATAGTTGAATAGCGGAAAATATTCGCGAAGCCGAATATTTGAGGTATTTGATCATCCCTATTAATTATGTATTGTGCCATTGTGTTTTACCCATTGATGGTATACCTGAGGATGTATTCTGAAGGTGCTATTATCAGAGATGGTATATTCCCAAAGTGATTGGATAGTAATATAACCTGTCAGGTCCCCTACGTCCTCCAACCCAGCAGCATTCATACCTGTATGCCCAAATTCCCTCCCTAACCAGCCCTGTATACTGCTATTCACTAATATCAATGTTTTAAAAAAATTACTTTTAAACCTCTCTGTCCTTATTCTCATTAGGGCTTTGAGTAGGCACAAGGGCGTTAGTTCCCCTGACTAGTCGGCCCTTTTTTCATGTTATCACACTCCCATGGGTGTGATAACATGATTTCCACAAGCTGGCGTTAACACCAGCACCTGGAAATCTCATGCATACGCTGCTCATTTCAGCTCCATCAGTGTGCCTTTGAAGCCAAGTGTACACTTCTCTGCTTCCTTAGGCACGGAAGTTCAGAAGACATGTACGTGAGCCGTCCTCTGAAATTACGGTCATGGTCAGTGTGTCTAATGAAGCCGAGACGCGTCCACCCTGCTTCAGAGGCGCACTGAAATGAGTCGTGCGCATTTACAAGAGTTCCAGGAGCTGGCGGTAACACCGGCTCTTGGAAATCATGTTATCACGCCCATGGGAGTATGATAACATGAAAAAAGGGGCGACTAGTCAGGTGGAAACAACGTTCCTTTGACTATTCACAGGCCTAATTTGCATAGGGACACCGAGGTTTATATGTAGTTTTTAGTGAATAGCATTATACAGGGCTGATTAGGGAGGGAATTTGGCCATCCAGGTATCAATGCTGCTGGAATGGAGGGCATAAGGGACCTGACAGGCTCCCTTTAAGTGATTAATCATTTCTTTATATATACGTTATTTAATATTATAGCCATTGTATCTGAAAATAACTCATTTCTGACAGTATTCCTAATAAAAAAGCAAGTATATAGTTGTGTATCTGCCAATACTGAGACACTAAAGGCCCCGTTACACGCAACAACATTGCTAACGAGATGTCGTTGGGGTCACAGAATTCGTGACGCACATCCGGCCTTTGTTAGTGACGTCGTTGCGTGTGACACGTACGAGCGACCGCTAACGATCAAAAATACTCACCTTATCGTTGATCGTTGACACGTTGTTCATTTCCCAAATATCGTTGATAGTTCAGGATGCAGGTTGTTCGTCGTTCCTGAGGCAGCACACATCGCTACGTGTGACACCCCAGGAACGACGAACAACAACGTACCTGCGTCCTGTCGGCAACGAGGTGGGCGTGTCGTTAATGCGGCTGCTCTCCACCCCTCCGCTTCTATTGGCGGGCCGCTGTGTGACGTCGTTGTGATGGCGCACGAACCTCCCCCTTAAAAAAGAGGTTGTTCGCTGCCCACAGCGACGTTGTTAGACAGGTACATTTGTGTGACGGGTACTAGTGATATTGTGCGCCACGGGCAGCGATTTGCCTGTGACGCACAAACGACGGGGGCGGGTGCTTTCACGAGCGATGTCGCTGCGTGTAAAGCCCCCTTGAGGCTCATGTATCTATATTTTTTTCTCATTTGTACCCCAACTTTCTTTAAAATCAATATACTGTATTTGTTGATGGTCTGTGCTATAAAATAAATGCCAACAATGGAGTATTCTGCACATGACTGTTGTCCTGCTATGTTTATGTTCTAATAAAACAAAGTGATACTGATATTTGTAAAAGAAGACAATATATGATATAACTATATATATAAGAGCAGATAATGTCCTTGCCATAACAGTTTATATGGAGTTTTCTGTAACTGCTCAATTCTTTAATGTCTGCTGAAGCTTATAATGTAGTTACGTGATGGCCACAGGGCTGACAAACACTTTTGAATGATATGCCTTGAAAAGGAAGCAAAGTCAGATCTGTGTTGCTAATAAAGGCATTTGCTAATTCATTTTCCTGCCCTTGTGTTTCTTGCATTAGAAAGAATGGTGAATAGAAGAATCCTCAATAATCTCTTGTTAATTCAGATACAAACATTTCACTCTGTGTCCTTCCAAATGTTCTGAGGCGTGTTTAACAAGATGCTTGTATGTCAAAATTATTTAGAATACTTTAGAATTGATTCTCTCTGTCCTTGTAGAGATTGTGTTTCTGTATCCAAGTATACTAAAGACGAAGGAATGCATGCAGCAATTCCTCAGAGAACACCGTCAGCCTTCTCAAAATTAGGAAAGTGTCAGAAAAAGTGATGTCAAGGAACGTTTTATAGAAGCAGTATTGTTACAAATGCATACAACAGCTGGTGTACATATAACAGTGTGGAGAAGCGGTATTTACTGTGGAAGATATTGTCCTGACACTGGCTTGTCTTTCATAGAGACCCTTTAGCATTTGTTTATACATTACATACAGTACAGACCAAAAGTTTGGACACACCTTCTCATTCAAAGAGTTTTCTTTATTTTCAGGACTCTGAAAATTGTAGATTCACATTGAAGGCATCAAAACTATAAATTAAAACCTGTGGAATGAAATACTTAAAAAAGTGTGAAACAACTGAAAATATGTCTTATATTCTAGGTTCTTAAAAGTAGCCACCTTTTGCTTTCATTACTGCTTTGCACACTCTTGGCATTCTCTTGATGAGCTTCAAGAGGTAATCTCCGGAAATGGTTTTCCAACAGTCTTGAAGGAGGTCCCAGAAATGCTTAGCACTTGTTGGCCCTTTTACCTTCACTCTGTGGTCCAGCTCACCCCAAACTATCTTGATTGGGTTCAGGTCTGGTGACTGTGGAGGCCAGGTCATCTGGCGTAGCATCCCATCACTCTCCTTCTTAGTCAAATAGCCCCTACACAGCCTGGAGGTGTGTTTGGGGTCATTGTCCTGTTGAAAAATAAATGATGGTCTAACTAAACGCAAACCAAATATAATAGCATGCCGCTGCAAGATGCTGTGGAGCCATGCTGGTTCTGTATGCCTTCAATTTTGAATAAATCTCCATCAGTGTCACCAGCAAAGTACCCCCACACCATCACACCTCCTCCTCCATGCTTCACGGTGGGAACCAGTCATGTAGAGTCCATCCGTTCACCTTTTCTACAAAGACACGGTGGTTGGATCCAAAGATCTCAAATTTGGACTCATCAGACCAAAGCACAGATTTCCACTGGTCTAATGTCCATTCCTTGTGTTCTTTAGCCCAAACAAGTCTCTTCTGCTTGTTGCCTGTCCTTAGCAGTGGTTTTCTAGCAGCTATTTACCATGAAGGCCTGCTGCACAAAGTCTCCTCTTAACAGTTGTTCTAGAGATGAGAAGGTGTGTCCAAACTTTTGGTCTGTACTGTACATATAATTCATAAAGGGAAATCATTTTGCACCCTATCTCAGAAGCACCATCAAGTTAAAAAGTAATTTTTATTCAAAATGGCGTATGTTAGCTTTTCTTGAATGTTTACAACTATAAGAGATGTTCCTCAGTCTTTTCTAGAAGCTACAATATATTCTTTCCATTAATAACAATGAAAATAGCTTGAAAACAACAAAAAAATGTAGTTTTTTTTCCACAATCACATTATTTTTCACAAAGCACAGTAAATGCATACTTATTGTTAATATATGGACAGATAAAGATTATTTCGCATACCTTTGTGTCTTTTTTCATCTTTATTTACACCTTTGTGCATCCAACTTCACATAGCTGAATGGAAGGTCCTATACATAGCTGCTAATCCTACATTTCCCAGCAGAACTTGCTTCTCCTGTGTGCTGCAGATCCCTCCTCTTGTTTGTGCTCCTTATTTCTTTCTGAGATATCAAGCTGATAAAAATGTAGAGTTCACCTACAGCTACTGTGCACTTTGTGCCATAACTTGTTTGACCAATCTTATCCCCTACCATTTATATAATTGTAGATGCAGTATGGTTTTATATCATTGTTAGCTAGTTCTAGTAGAGCTCAACTCTCCTCCACAATGGCAGCACAGATCTGTGTTTGTTGCTTACTGACAGGTCAGTTTTGTGACACATGTGCAGTTTAAATGATGTACATGGCAGAAGATAACCCTCTCTTATATGCATTAATAGAATGGCATCTTCAGTTTCACATAACTGGTCTTATAACATTAGGCGACAAACACCACAACTATTCTTAACCCCTGTATATAACACCATCCGCAGGTACATCTCTCCTGTCAGCCCCATTTAGAAAGTCCTTCTTGCAGTATATCTATCCATTCCACTCCTCTATACAGAATCATCCTGCAGTATTTTTTCCAGCCCCTCTATAAAGAGCCCCATCTTGCACTATATCTCTCCGCTCAGCTACTCTATATAGAGCCCTGTACTGCAGTAGTTACTAGCACATCATTGCTTCCTGATCTGAGATCTCTGCACTGTGATAAAGGATGCTCCGCCCCTTCCAGTGACATCGCCACTTACAATAGAAGCTATATTTTACACAGAGCACAGCTATGCTGGCAGAAAGCCACTATGCATGATTCGCAAGAGCTGCTGGAACTACAGGACGTTCCAATCATAACTACAGAGTTAGAATAGCCTGGAGGGTCGTCCTTACGAGTGGTATATACAAAACAGGGCAGATCTAAAAATAAGTTACATTGACACAAATTAATAAATATATGTGTAAATTCCGTCTCCAAAAGAAGTTAGCTGTAATAAAATATAAAATATTTAAAAAAAAGACTGGTCTTTATTATGCCCTCTATATCACAACACTGGTACGTAGATAATGGGACATGTTCAGAACAACAAAGTCACTGTAATGTACACCAGAAAGTTGGTGCATGTTGCAGCTAATACCGTGTGTGTTTTTCCAAAAATAAGACACTGTCTTATACTTTTTGTGACCCCAAAAAAGCACTAGGGCTTATTTTTGGAGGAGGTCTTATTTCTGGAGAAACGTGGTTGGGTGTAAGTTTACCCCTCCCAAAAAAAGTAGACCCCCCCCCACTTCCCAGGAGACTCATACTTACCAGAACCGTAAGTCTGCGTGGCTCCCAGGTCTTCCCTGTAATCTGTGGTGGGTACTACACACCATCCTCCCCTGCTTCTGGCTGGCTGACTGACGCTGACACTGACATACATACTGACCGCCACACACACACTCTGGCTGCCGCTGACACACACGCTGGTTGCCGCAGACACACACGCTGGCTGCCGTAGACACACACACTGGCTGCCGCAGACACACATGCTGGCTGACGCTGACACACGCTGGCTGACGCTGACAGACACCCTGGCTGACGCTGTGACACACACTGGCTGATGCTGACACACACACTGGCTGCCGCTGACACACACACACACACACACACTCACTTCATCAAGCGCTGCAGAATACTTCTGGAGACAGGGAATGATGGGAGGAAGTCACGTGTCTGGCCCTCAGGTCCTGTAAGCAAGCATTCTTGCGCTTCACTGCACTGCCTCCCAGGATGCTGCCGGCCAAAAGAAATCGGTGTCCCTGGATCTGGTGAGTATGTGTATGATGCGGTGTATGTGTGATCCGATGTTTGTGTGTGCGATCTGATTGTGTGTGTGTGTGTGAGATCGGATATTTGTGTGTGAGATCGAATGTGTGTGATGTGATGTGTGCGGGGGTGCGATCACTGCAGGTCCTGCCGCTCAGCGTTGGGTGATTACGGGGTGCCCGCTGTGTATAATGAAGTGTCCTGCAGTATCTTTAACTTTTTTAGCTGCACGGACACTTCATTATTGATCTGGGACTAGGGCTTATTTTCGGGGGAGGGCTTAGATTTAAGTCATGCTCCGAAAATGCTGAAAATCGCTGCTAGGGCTTATTTTTGGGGGAGGGCTTATTTTTGGAAAAACACGGTAGCTATGCCAACTTGAAAAAAATTCATTGGCACACTTTAGGATCCTACCTGAATGTCATCAATGTCCTACAACTCTTTTTTTCCACCATGTTTCACATACTTTCAAGTTTAACAGTAAATACTGCAAAGAGAACTTTTAAGATGTAGATAATTAAAGTTTCTTAACATTACTGGGAATCTGTCAACAGGTTTTTTTGCAATTTAATCCTAGAGCAGCCTGATGTAGGGGCAGAGAGCCTTATTCAATGTGTCACTTGCTCAGCAGTTCACTGTAGTTTCAATTGCATTAGTATTTTTTCAGCAGGACTAGGCGTCCTGTGTAAGCCAGTCCAGCTAATCTGTGCAACCCTGTGCCCACTTCTGATTGGCAACTTGCTGACCATGTACAATGTACACAGGGAGCTGCCAATCAGTAGTGTGGGTGGGGCTCTACACAGGTCAACATTCTGACCACTGTTATATCTATAGCAGAGAAAACAAGAATTCTATCAAAACTGCACCAAGCAGTCCAGTAAGTGATACAGTCCTGGAATCAGGCTTCTATGCCCCACATCATTCTGCTCTCAGATTACATAGCAAACGCTTGTTGACGTGATCCCTTTAAAGTGATTGTCTCAGTAAGTTAAAAGTCTCATAGGGTAAGAATGTAACAGTGGTGTGCACATATGGTCATCAATCCATGTAAACTAGGCATGTCAGAAAACTGTTCTCAAAATCAATGAGGGAGTCCACAGCCAGAATCACTTATTCCACTTGCTAAATTAGGACACTCCCTTTAATTTGCTACCTGCGAATCTGTCAGAACTGTTATAGAAGAATGTCAATATACTCCAGAATGTCTTATTCACAAATAGTGTTGTATTGTAGGTTAGCCTTATTCACTTCCATGAAGCTGAGCTGCAATAAATAGCAATCCATTGACCTGTGTTGCCCTTTCTTGTAAAAGAGCAGACATGTTTTTCCAATCTATGTACATCCCTTCTAAATCATTCCACATGTCGCTCCCAGAGTCATTTTTGGTATCTTGCGTCCCTTGGTTGAGCATCGATCAGTTAATACCAGTTAAGCGCTTGTGCACATGTTGAGTATTTGCAGCGTTTCTTCAAGATGGTTTTATGTTTGCAAAAAAATGTTGCATTTTATGCGACTGTCAAAATGAATGAAATCTCTGAAATCACATTCACTTGCTGCTTTTTATTTCCATGCATATTTTAACCATTAAGGCGTTTCTTCATATATGCTGTATGCTATCAATCTCAGGATTTTTTCAGTTTTCACAGTTCAAACAATGAAAGTAAATATGCAACAAAAACTCAAATAAAAATGCATCAAAACACATAAAAAATGCATGCGTTGTATATTGCACTTTTCCTGCCAAGAGACGCAGCTTTTAGCAGGAAAATATGGTTCAAATACACAAAGTGTTCACATACCCTTAATCAGCAAAATAAGAGCCTGTTGTTCAAATATACAGAATTATTTAAAATGTGCAGAACATTCTGTTAATAATTCGAATAATGTTAGGTAGGGTTTGGGTAAAGTCTATATAATTAAAGGGAATCTCTCATCCAGTTTTTCTACTTCATCTGGAAGCAGCTTAAGGCCCGTTTCACACGTCAGAGAAAAACACTGACGTTCTTCACTGACGTGTAAAACACGCACATGTCCCTCCGTGTTCCGTGATTCACGGCACACGTGGGTTGTCCATGTGCAATCCGTGATCCGTGATCCATGATTGCATACGGACATTACTCACCTGCCTTCGTTCCTGCTGTCCATGGTGCTGAAGTCTCCAGCTCTGCAGCGTCCGCCCACCGCTCTCAGCACCTACTTCCTGGTCGGGTTTTTCTGCTCTCATGAATATTCATGAGCCAGGCAGGAGCTGCCGAGAGCAGAGGCTGCAGAGCGAATTGCAGGCAAGGTAAGTTGGAAATATTTAATATGTCCGTGATTTTCTGGTAAGTGTTTCACTGATCACACACGGATCACACCATAGTGTGGTCCGTGGGTCATCAGTGATGCCAGAAAAAAACTGACTTGTCTCCGTGCAGAATCACGGCCACGGGTGTACGCTGCACGGAGACAAGTTCAGTGAAAAATCACTGATGTGTGAGCAGATCCATTGATTATAATGGGTCTGCATATGTCAGTGATTGTAGTACGTTTAAAAAAAAGCACAACCGTACCAGAATCACTGACGTGTGAAAGGGCCCTAATGTAGAGCGATGTGTACTGCAGATCTCAGTTCTCAAAAAACTGAGCTCTTATAGCCCCAACCAGACCACTGATTGTCAGGTTTCTCCCCATGTACAGTGTACACAGAAAGCGGACAATCAGTGGTGGGGCAGGATTATACAGAGCTTTTGGTGCAGATTCCCTTTAAAGGGAATCTGTCAGGTCCAATATGCACCCATAACCACGAGCAGTTCTGGGTGTATATTGCTAATACCTGCCTAACCGTCCCTGTATACACTAGCATAGATAAAGGGATCTTTAGAAAAAGTATTTCTAAAGATCTTTTTACCGTATGCTAATGAGCGAGGGGACTAGTCCCCTGGGTGTTAGTTCCCCTGGCCGCTCAGTGTGCATGACCCCAGAGTTGGGTCATGTGCACTATGAAGCAGGGTGTACGTGTCATGGCTTCAAACTGAAGTGGTGCGCATGACCCTGGAGTTTGAGTTCCGAGCCAAAATCCAGCGTTGGACGTGATGGCGGCGGAAAAGTGAGTGAAATCATCCTCTAACGCTGCACATTCATTAGCATGTTAGCACACCCACAGGGGCGTACTAACATGCTATTGGGGGCGAATAGCCAGGGGATCTAACTCCCAGGGGACTAGTCCCCTTGCTCATTAGCATATCATCTTTAGAAATACTTTTTCTAAAGATCTCTTTATGCTAGTGTATACAGGGACGGTTAGGCAGGGATTAGCAATATGCACCCAGAACTGCTCGTGGTTCTGGGCACATATTGAACCTGACAGGTTCCCTTTAATTAATAGAACTTAGAGGAAAAACTGATATCAACAACTACAACGCCTGAGGAATACATTTTTCTCAACTCGTTTCTGCATTTTACTCTAAGATTCTGATGAAAACTCATTTTCTCCATGTACTTATTACAAACTGTTGACAAGTGTTTTCCTTTTACAAACTAATCTGCTAATACTTATTAATAATCACTAGTCAGGGACGTTTTTTATCGCTTTGCTATATTTAATTAGGTTGTAAGAGCAAAATTACTACCATATGTGCAGTTGATCTTGGTGAGAATAATCTGGCTTCTATTGTTGAAATGGATTAGACCACCTAAAATAAGAAATTATCCTAAAGGCCCCATACACAGTAGACTAAAATGATCAGAACCTGACTGTCACAGCCACCGTCTAATCTGTATGGGGACTCCCACTCTCTCCCAAGAGATGATGTTGAGGGAGAGAAGGATTGGCACATTGGATTTCCCACAGTTGATCACAGAGAACACATAAGCACTTACCCTGGCCAAAAGTTCCTATATTTGGGGAGTCAGGAGAAATAGGTGATGGCCAAATAATCATTTGGTCAATAGCTTCTTGTATAGGGTCTTTAAACTCAGCGTTTCTGGTCTTATCCCGGCATAACAGAAAAGGTGAGAAATGCCAGCTTAGCCAATGATGCTGCCAGGGATTGTCTGAGTGGGGATGTCTGGAGAATTTCTATCTTGTACTATAGAATCGGTAAGCCCAGATCAACAGGGAGCGGAATGGAGCTGCAGGAGATTACTGAGGATATGTATTATGTATATGTATATATATTAGTGATGAGCTAGTACTAAAATGCTTGAGTGCTCGTTTCTCAAATCGAGCAGTTGGACACTCTAATGGGCTTGACTCGAGTACCAAGCATAACGGAAGTCAATAGGGAAGTTGAGCATTTTTTTGGGAAATCCTAACAAGAGGGCTGGGGTGTTACAGGCAGGGAGTCGAGCATGATGAGCAGTTTCAAGATACTTGATCGAGTATCTCAATATCCCTGATGCTTGATCAAGTATTTTTTAAATGCAGTTTTAGGAATTTGAAAACTAATTTAAATTCCTAAGAAAACCCATTTAATTCTAATTCAAGAAAATTAGGGGTGAACATGTCTATATTCCGTCCATATAGTATGTTAACCACTTTGTACTTCCGTGGTGCTTTTTCTATGGTATGTAAAGTGTAAAGTATACTGTGTAACATCTTCCTAAATCTTTTGCCCATAATTGTTTAATTGTGCTAGTAAAAAAGCTCTGCTGAAATAGATGTCCATTATCACATGTGCTTTTATGTGTTCACTATACTATTCAGTTACTCTTTGATATCTCATCACTAGCACAATGTTTTCAAACCAAACTTGAACTGAAGCCACCATCAACAATGACTCATCCTGATTTCCTATCTACAGTGAAACGCGCAGAACTAAAAACAATTGCCAATGTCTCATCCAAACATGATAAGTCTCAGAACAAAAACCAGTGTGGCTCTGTGGAGGTCACTTACCAAGCATATACCCAACAATTTACTTCTGAGATATGCCTAAATTCTGGGTGTATGCTTAAATTCTGTTCTTAGGGCTGAATTTCATGATGGGTGTGAAGTGACTTGATTTAAGAGGAATTTTATTAGAGAGTGTAACGGTACTTCAGCCTTTAACCTTTAACCATGGCGAAGAGAAAAATCTTTTCACAATATTCACCCAGATGAAGAACATTTTCCAGGTGTAGTAGAAGTAGGTGTTTTAGTAGCTTAAGGCCCAGTCACACACAACGACTCACCAGCGATTCCGAAAACGATGCAACCTGATAGTGATCGCTGGTAAGTCGCTGGGAGGTCGCAGGTGGTTACCCGATATTTACCTTTGTTACCAGCCTCCACCGCTCTCAGGCTGCCAGTGCCGGCTCCCTGCTCTCTCCACATGTAGCTGCAGTACACATCGGGTTTATTAACCCAATATGTACTGTAGCTAGGAGTGGAGGGAGCCAGCGCTAAGCAGTGTGCGCTGCTCCCTGCACATGTAGCTGCAGTACACATTGTGTAATTAACCCGATGTGTACTGTAGCTAGGAGAGCAGGGAGCCAGCGCTAAGCAGTGTGCGTGGCTCCCTGCTCTCTGCACATGTAGCGACGTTATAATCGCTGCTGCGTCGCTGTGTTTGACAGCTAAGCAGCGATCATAACAGCGACTTACTAGGTCGCTGTTACGTCACAGAAAATGGTGACGTAACAGCGACGTCGTTATCGCTATCGCTATGTGTGAACCCAGCCTAACTCAGCTGCGATCTCGCTAGCGATCTCGTTATGTGTGACGGTACCTTAAGTCTACCATAAAGAGAAGACTTCATGAGAGCAAATACAGAAGGTTCAGCACAAGGTGCAAACCATTAATCAGCCTTAAAAAAAGAAAGGCCAGATTAGACTATGCCAGAACAAAACATCTAAAGAAGCCAGCCTAGTTTAAAAAGCATATTTTGTACACACGAAACTTAGATCAACCTGTAACTGAATGATGGGAAGAAGTAAGTATAAAAAAGACTTGGAACGGCTATATGAGCCAAAGCACACCACATCCACTTTAATACTTGGTGAAGGCAGTGTCATGACATGGGCATGCATAGGTTCCAATGGCACTGGGCCACTAGTGTTTATTGATGATGTGACTGAAGACTGAAGCAGCTGGATGAATTCTGAAGGGTACTGGGCTATACTTTTTGCTCAGATTCAACCAAATGCAGCAAGCTTTATAGGACTGTGCTTCACAGCATAGATGGACAATGACCCAAAACACACTGCGAAAACAACCCTGGAGATTTTTAAGACAAAGAATTGGAATATTCTACAATGTCCAAGTTAGATCTCAACCCCATCAAGCATGCATTTAAAGGGTTATTGCAATCTCCAAGATCCTATTCTAATATGTAGTAGGTGTAATAATAATAATAATAATAATAATAATAATATTAGCAAATTACTCCAATTAGGAATTTAGTATAATTCTTCTGATTCACTATGTTGCTTACTTCATGTGCACTGCATTGCAGGACCTTAGGTATCCATGGTTACGACAATGCATAAAGTAACAATTGGTTAGTTGCTCATGGTTGTAACCATGGATGCCTAAGGTCCTGCAATGCACTGCACATGAGATAAGTGACATAGTGAATCAGAAGAACTATACTACATTTGTAATTGGAGGTATTTGCTATTATTATTATTATTATTATTATTATTACTACACCTACTACATATTGGGACAGGATCTTGGAGTTGGTAATACCCCTTTAACACTAGAAGTCCCAGAGAGGGGTCATTTAACATTTCTACCTTTGGAATGGGGGGAGCTCGAAATTTCTGGGACTTCTTGTGTTAAATCCTTAGTAGAAAACACAAGGAAAAAGACCCCAAATAAGCAACAACTGAACTCAGCTGCAGTAAAGGCCAGCAAAGCATTACAAAGAAGTATACCCAACATTTGGTGACGTCCTTGTAGACTTCAGGCAATCATTGCCTGCTAAGGATTCTCTACATATTTGTTTGTATTTTGATTTTTTTCTTTCATTTTTTCTGATCTCTGCCCACCCTGACATTTATTTGTGGACAGTGTGGGGAGATTAAATTTGGCCTTTCCTCAGATTTAAACAACCACTTACAATTCTGTACCTTATTTATGTACAGTACTGTACAAACGTTTTAGGTAGGTATGGAACAAATGGTAGTAGGAATGGTTTCACAAATTTTAGTTTATTTTTTATCAATTAGCAAAATGTAAAGGGATTGGACAAAAGAGAAATCTAAATCTAATCAATTTATGGCGGGACTACTCTTTGCCTTCAAAACAGCATCAATTCTTCTAGGTGCACTGTCACTCAGTTTTAGAAATATCTTGGCAGAGAGGTTGTTCCAAACATCTTGGAGAACTAACTACAGATCTTCTGTGTATGTAGGCTTGCTCAAATCTTTCTGTCCCTTCAAGTAGTCCCATGCAGATTCTATGATGTTGAGGTCAGGGTTCTCTGGAGACCATATCATCGCTCTCAGGTCTCCTTTGCTCTGAGATCTGTAATCAGAGACAGAACACACCTACACATTAGATGATTGACCATTCTTGCTGAAATCAGCAACATCAGGCCAAGGTGACTCATATGTTTATAGACACATTTTGCAAAATATCTTTGCTTCAGTGGCTTCACTCCTTAACCTTAGGTGTATTTTGGACATCAACAGAATATCTCTTTAGATCTAACCCTCAAATGAATGTAGTAACAGTAAACTCAAAACTGGTCAACGTTTAGAAAATAGGTAACCTTGAAAATCTTCAATATTTTTTCCCTTACTGCAGTTTTATTTAATTATTAAAATATAATATTAAGGGGTCAGGTGTTAATTATACAGAGCTATAGTACTATATTCTTTTTAGTTATAGCAGAATTTTCCCGGATGTGGAACAGGTCCATGTTTAATCTTCATTGACATCAATAGAAGGCTTGTTCTCAGTACTTCTAGTCTATTGCAGATAAATAATAAATTCTGGTTCCTCCTATTTATGTATTAAAGGAAATGGACTTGCAGATCTCTGCATGAACATAACATGGACCATATCCCTAAAAAAAATATTACAAAGCGCAGTACTATTAGAGGACCTGTAGAAGTACAAAAACGTGACAACTCAAGGTACACTATAAAATTATAAAGAGAAATGTGATGATTTCTAACCCAAAAATACTACTGACCATGAACATTGTCACAGTCTGGACATCTCAGGACTCAGGGGGCCAGGGAAGCTAGAAATTTTCTTTATGGGTGTTTTTCAATAAATAGTAGATTAAGGTTTATGGCACACTTGGAATTATGGTTGCTCAAGAAAGGTTTAAACCCGTCATTAGATAAAAGAGAATTCGGCACACCAAAATTGAATATAAGGACTTTATTATACAGGCAATACAAAAATATGTAAAATGTAATAGATAATGAAGACCACTGCGCTACCCACATGTGCATATAGTGGGAGAAACTTAAAAGTGAGTCAAGAGGCTCCTAGTGACTTTAACCAAAATATGATGATCTGTATATATACACAGTATGTGCAATATATATGTATGTATGTATACTACTAGTGATGACTTGTTTGAAAAATGAATGATAATAATTCATTTTTCACACAAGTCATCACTAGTAGTATACATTCTGATCACAACGACCATTTAACTCCATCAGGTCCTGAACTGGACATTTGCATTGATGTATCCTTTATAATTGGACAACTATATTTTGTCATTATTTATTCTTCAATTTATTGAACTTTATTTCTTAAAACTATTATCAGCTGCCATACTGGTATACTGATTAAACCACCATACCTGTTAACAAGGCATCTACAGAGTCACCATTTCAGGTATTTAATTATTTTGCTGATTTTGAATATTGCTGCTCATATTTTTACCTAATCTGACTTTTAATTTATCTGACCTTTTTGCATATACTGTGTATATATACAGATCATCATATTTTGGTTAAAGTCACTAGTGGCCTCTTGACTCACTTTTAAGTTTCTCCCACTATATGCACATGTGGGTAGCGCAGTGGTCTTCATTATTTATTCTTTAGTTAGTATCTAGAGGGTGTTTTGCACGCAACCCTCCCTTGACCTACTGCAGCTCCACATAATTCCCATATTTAGTGCCTGAGCGCTGCCGTTTTTAATATACGTATGTAAAATGTAATGTTTCGACCCCTATATTTGGGTCTTCATCAGAAATTAGACAAATACTTAATATTACAATACAGTGTGACCATGTTTTGTGTAAATGAGAGTGGATATAATATTCATATGATAATTTATATGAGATATATCAAATATTTTTGTTAAAATCTACCCTTGGAGGTCACACTTAATATATACAGTATTAGTTTTGTTTTCTGTATTTGTCTAATTTCAGTGTCTGATGAAGACCCAAATATAGGGGTCGAAATGTTACATTTTACATGTTTTTGGATTGCCTATATAATGAAGTCCTTATATTCCATTTTGGTGTGCCGAGTTCTCTTGTTTTATAATGATGACCTATGAAAGCTTCTTATCCTAAAAATGTATGCTCATGGTGTTGCCTTACTGTCTTGTAATGTCTACATCATTTTGTACATATTTGTTGGTATTGTCTTGCAAAGAATGGTTTCAACAGGAATATTATTTTTTTTTGTTGAAAATAAAATATTTGAAGTCAACCCTGTTTATATAGTATACATTCCTATGTGATAATCTACACTGACGAAATAAACTAATGCAATTGTAGAGTAAAGCCAAAATCCCATTTAAAACCGTGAAATATTTGATTTTTCCCATATATGGATTTTGAATTGTACATTGAGTACAGTCCGTTCAGGCTCTCGCACACAGAATGAGAAGTTCTCCAGTGAAGATAAATATATCTGGATAATACAAATGATTTGCATGCTTGAGAATTGTGGAATACGTTAATCATTTATACAGTATTCTTATCATGATTGTGAATGCATTAGGAAGAATTAAGATTGTGGAATGTAGAACTTGACTGTTTACTTAAAGGCACCATGAAAATGTTCTCCAGCCGAACACAAGCTATTTGCAGTACAAATATAGAAGAGAAGGCAGTAAAGTGCCTCTATCTGTACATCCACTTCACAGGGAATTCCTTTGCTCATGGTTATGCAAGCTGTACAAACTATTTTCACAGACTGTGAAGACAATAGCGATTCATCTCCATTACAATGTTCAATGAAGAGGAGCACACATGTTCATTTATCACCTGTTAGGACTGAAGAGAGCGGCATGGACAAAACTATAAAATAGAAATCTGATGCTGGCTGGAGTCATGCCCAAATAATTTATAGGTTTAGATAAAAAAATAAAAAACAAAAACATTAAATCAGGGCTAAACATAGATCTAAGAGACGCCATAGCAAACCACCCTAACCTGAACATCCTAGGACATAAGATCTCAGAACCTACTAACCACCTGTACTAATTATATTAGGGTTCAAGGATTTCATGATTTTGGTGGATAGTCTCTAGGGATGATCGAGTACCTCAAATATTCGGCTACGCCCATATTCGACAAATAGGTCGCCACTACTCGACTATTTGTGAATATTCGATACGCAATGTAAGTGTATGGGAAATGTAAATACATGTTTTACTATGATTGAGGATGTGGTTTTAGTAAAACACAAGGCCACATGAACACATTGAGTATTTGGTGAGATTTTTACCACAGTATTTGTAAGCCAAACCCAGGAGTTGGTAAAACATACAGAAGTGGTGATGTGTTTCTGTTATATTGTTCCTCTGATTGTTCCGCTCCTGGATTTGGCTTACAAATTCTAATGTAAAAAAACTCACCAAATACTCAACGTGTGCACATGGCCTTAGAGTAGAACACTTGAAAAATTCTGCGTATTTACATGCTGTTGTGGAGCAGTTCTCTGATGGCACACAGAGTGACCACAGTGAGGCTTTTTTACTGTGTCATATGGGAATACGGAAACAGGAGCTGGTGGACCCCTATCCATTAGACCAGTGTTCCTCAACTCCAGTCCTCAAGACCCACCAACAGATCATGTTTTCAGGTTTTCCTCAGTCAGGTTTTCAGGATTTCATTAATGTTGCACAGGTGATGGAATTATCCCCTGTCTAATATTGAGGAAAACCTGAAAACATGATCTGTTGTTAGGTCTTGAGGACTGGAGTTGAGAAACACTGCACTAGACCTTTATATTAACCTTTACAGTATCTGTATGATATATATCTGCAGATGAACATGGCATAGATTAGTTCAAGCTGCTACCACTTACGTACAATTTGGTGACTGGAATTAGACCTTCTGCTTAAAGCGAATCTGTCAGCAGATGTTTGCTAGTATCAAGAAAAGGAAAGTCAGCTCACCTCTGAGGCGTAGTTCCAATCCAGGATAAGAGCACAGGAATCCTGCTGCTGCACAGCAAATGTAGAATTGAATGATACAAAAATGGATGCAGCTCACACACCATCTATATATATAATTGCCTTATTCTGTCTGTCTGTCTGTCATGCTTCAAAATTGTGTCCTTCCGGTGACATTGTGTCCTTACGGTGACACAAAGCTGATTGGCCGCTGGGCTCGCCATGGCCCCGCCCCCCCACACCGATTGGCCGCTCGCCCAGGCTGCGCCCCCACACGGATTGGCCAGCCGCTCGCCCAGGCTCCGCCCCCCCCACAGATTGGCCTCTCGCCCCGGCACCCTGCAGGCATTGGCAATTCGGCCACGCCACGCCCCGCCCCCCTCACGCAACGCACGTTAGCTCTGGCCCCGCCCACCTCCCCCCGCGCATTCCCCGAACTGAAAAGGCTGTCACGGAGGTGAGTACTGTACTCCCCCCCCCTCTCCCCCCCGCGCATTCCCCGAACTGACACGGCTGTCACGGAGGTGAGTACTGTACTCCCCCCCCCCCCGTCCCCCATCCCCCGCTCGCATGGGAGTGGTGTGGGCTCCCGTGCGAGCGGGGGATGGGATACGTTGGCATGGTTACAAGCGCATCAAGGTCCTGCAGCGGCGGAACATCCACACGCAAACACATAACAGCACACATACACACACATCAGATCACACTCACTCTCACACACACACCTCACACACACATCACACACACATCACATCGCATCCACACACTCACAGCATCCGGCGATATCGCTTGCTTCTCGGCCTCGATACTGTGCTGTTGTGACCTTCCAGGACCTGACGGAGGATCACATGGCCAGAAGCATGTGGTATCTCCGGATGTTGTGACTGTGAGCGCGTATGTGCGATATCGTCAGTGTCTGTGTGTGTGAGTGTATGCGATCGGGTGTGTGTGAGTGTCGGGATCGGGTGTGTGTGAGTGTCGGGATCGGGTGTGTGTGAGTGTATGCGATCGTGTGTGTGAGTGTCGGCAGAGGAGCATGGCGTGCTGGAGGAGGCTGGGAGCAGAGAGGCTGATCTTGGGGAAGGCTGGGAGGGGGAGGCTGATGCTGGGGGAGACTGGGAGGGGAAGGCTGATGCTGAAGGAGGCTGGGAGGAGGAGGCTGGGAGGAAGGAGGCTGGGAGGAGAGAGGCTGATCCTGGGGAAGGCTGGGAAGGGGAGGCTGATGCTGAGGGAGGCTGGAAGGAGAGAGGCTGATGCTGGGGGAGGCTGGAAGGAGAGAGGCTGAGGCTGGGAGGAGAGAGGCTGATGCTGGGGAAGGCTGATGCTGAGGGAGGCTGGGAGGGGAAAGCTGATGCTGGGGAAGGCTGGGAGGACGGAGGCTGGGAGGAGAGAGGCTGATCCTGGGGAAGGCTGGGAGAGGGAGGCTGATGCTGGGGGAGGCTGGAAGGAGAGAGGCTGATGCTGGGGGAGGCTGGAAGAAGAGAGGCTGATGCTGGGGGAGGCTGATGCTGGGGGAGGCTGGGAGGAGAGAGGCTGATGCTGGGGAAGGCTGGGAGGAGAGAGGCTGATGCTGGGGACAGAGAGGAGAGGCTGATGCTGGGGACAGAGAGGCTGATGCTGGGGACAGAGAGGCTGATGCTGGGGACAGAGAGGCTGATGCTGGGATGAGAGAGGCTGATGCTGGGAGAAGACAGGCTGATGCTGGGGACAGAGAGGCTGATGCTGGGGACAGAGAGGCTGATGCTGGGGACAGAGAGGCTGATGCTGGGGACAGAGAGGCTGATGCTGGGGACAGAGAGGCTGATGCTGCGGGCAGAGAGGCTGATGCTGCTGGTAGAGAGGCTGATGCTGGCGCAGCATGGCGGATGGAGCACGTTTGGGAGTGCGCAGCATGGCGGATGGAGCACGTTTGGAAGTGCGCAGCATGGCGGATGGAGCACGTTTGGGAGTGCGCAGCATGGCGGATGGAGCACGTTTGGGAGTGCGCAGCATGGCGGATGGAGCACGTTTGGGAGTGCGCAGCATGGGGGATTCAGCACGATGGGGAGTGCGGAGTATGGCGGATGGAGCACGTTTGGGAGTGCGCAGCATGGCGGATGGACCACGTTTGGGAGTGCGCAGCATGGCGGATGGAGCACGTTTGGGAGTGTGCAGCATGGGAGATGGAGCACGATGGGGGGTGCGCAGCATAGGGGATGGAGCACGATGGGGAGTGCGCTGCATGGGGGATGGAGCACGATGGGGAGTGCGGAGTATGGCGGATGAAGCACGTTTGGGAGTGCGCAGCATGGCGGATGGAGCACGTTTGGGAGTGCACAGGATGGGAGATGGAGCACGATGGAGGGTGCGCAGCATAGGGGATGGAGCACGTTTGGGAGTGCGCAGCATGGCGGATGGAGCACGTTTGGGAGTGCGCAGCATGGGAGATGGAGCACGATGGGGAGTGCGCAGCATGGCGGATGGAGCACGTTTGGGAGTGCGCAGCATGGGGGATGGAGCACGATGGGGAGTGCGCAGCATGGCGGATGGAGCACGTTTGGGAGTGCGCAGCATGGCGGATGGAGCATGTGTGGGAGTGCGCAGGATGGGAGATGGAGCACGATAGGGAGTGCGCTGCATGGGGGATGGAGCACGATGGGGAGTGCGCTGCATGGGGGATGGAGCACGATGGGAAGTGCACACCCCCCCCCAACACACACACACACACGCGCGCGCGCGCACTGCATAACACACCACACACACACACTGGGAACCACAAACAACTGCCCTACACAGACACCCACACACAGACAACGCTGCACACACAAATATACGCACATACCGCACAACACACACATTGCACAAAACATACCTCCCCCCAAAACACACCACACACACACAAACCTCGCAACACACACACACAACGCTACACACACAGCGCTCCACAAACAACGCAACACACAAACAACACTGCTCTCACCCCCCATCACACCCAGACAACACCCAGAACATGTACAGCCCCTACACAAACACTTGGTAACTACACACAACAACATCTATATATATATATATATATATATATATATAACAAAAATCATACATGAACTACACAATACGTAAATTCTAGAATACCCGATGCGTAGAATCGGGCCACCTTCTAGTTGTGTTAATAAAAATCTTTCAGCTTTATTTTGAAAAATCCCTTTTAAAATAACTTAACAATAGTTAGACCTTTCAGACAACATTGCAAATATAAAGTAGGGGGTGATGTAAAAAGAGAACCAAGCAGGTATTTGCTACCTCATCTGAGAGCAGCATGATGTAGGCAAAGTGGCCATGAATCCAACAATGTATCACTAAAGCCCGCTTTACACGCTACAATAAATCTTACGATGTGTCGGCGGGGTCACGTCGTAAGTGACGCACATCCGGCATCCTAAGTATGATTGTAGCGTGTAAAACTTCCGTGCAATTGAGATTGAACGAAAATCCGTTCATCACATGCACGTCGTTCATTCCTCAAAAATTGAACGTGCGGTTGTTCAATGTTCCCGAGGCAGCACACATCGCTGTGTGTGACACCCCGGGAACATTGAACGACAGCTTACCTCCGTCCGCGGCTCCCGCCGACAATGCAGAAGGAAGGAGGTGGGCAGGATGTTTACATCCCGCTCATCTCCGCCCCTCTGCTTCTATTGACCGGCTGCCGCGTGACGTCGATGTGATGCTGAACGTCCCTCCCACTCCAGGAAGTGGACGTTCGCCGCCCACATCGAGGTCGTATGGACGGGTAAGTAGTGTGACGGGGGTTAATCGTTTGTGTGGCACATTCAACAAATTGAACGTGCCGCATATACGATGGGGGCGGTTACGATCGCATACGATATCGTATGCGAAATCGTAACATCTAAAGCAGGCTTTAGATTTCTGGGTTGAGCCATTTTGACACAATATAAGATTTTAGAGTGCTCTCCATCCAACCTCACTCAGCTTGAGCTGTTTGTAAAGGAAGAATGGGCAAGAATTTCAGTCTCTCGATGTGCAAAACTGATAGAGACCATACTCCAAGCGACTTGCAGCTGTAATTGCAGTAAAAGGTGGCGCTACAAAGTATTAAAGGGGCCGAATAATATTGCACGCCCCAATTTTCAGTTATTTATTTTTCCAAAAGTTTAATATAAGCAATACATATCATTCAACGTCACAATTGTGTTCCACTTGTTGTTGATTCTTCACCATAAAATGTAATTTTTTTGTTTTTATGTTTGAAGCTTGAAATGTGAGAAAAGACGGAAAAATTCAAGGGGGCCGAATACTTTCGCAAGGCACTGTAGCAGACTCATACAGCAGCCTCCACCCACACCAGGCTTTCAATGTACATTTCCGTAGACATAAGCTGCTAACCACAGAAGGGGCGGAGTCGGACTACAGCTAACATGCTGCTATCACTAATGATAAAGCTAAAAGGCTTAAACTAACATTGCAGGTGAACAAAAACAGACTTTGTGATAAGAGACACAGGTCTGAATTCTCTGTTTTAACTCTTACAGCATGCTGTCTTCAAAATACATAGCAGAAACCTGCTGTCAGAGTCCCTTTACTAAATCCTCTTACATCACATCCTATTTTAACTGATAGTCACTGAAATTATTACATTTAAAGAAATACAGTAGATGTGGTGCCACTCATCTGTAACAATAAATACCAGAAAGCTAAGGCCTCATTCAGAAGTCAGTTTTTTCTTTCTTTTGCATACAAATTAAAATGGATGCTTTTTCATCTGTGTGATGGAGCAGATTTGTCTTCATTTTTGGTCTGTATATTCATTTTTTTGTTTGGGGTAGCATACATTTTGCTCATATTTAAAAAATACCTCCCTATATTTCCTTACCCAATAAACAGTAAAAAAAAGTACATCACCAAGATGATACATGGATGGCCTGCTTTTGAACTGACTCTATCTTCCGAATATCTTTTTTAAAATGTGAAGCCCGAAACTGGATCCCATATTCCAGATATGGCCTTACAAGTGATTTATAGAGGTAACAAGATATTGGGATCACAGGATTTTATCTCTTTTTATATACCCTAAAATCTTCTTTGATTTTGCAGCTGCTACTTGACATTGAGCACTGCTGCTTACTCTTTGTTGTAACCAGAATAAGCAAGATCTTCTCCTGGTCTGTAGTCCTGAGTATATTTCTATTTAATGTACATGCCTGTGTGCATTTCATTACATTTATCAATATTAAACTTCATCTACCATGTGTTTATCCTTGCATACATGTTATTCAGATCTTTTTATAATAACGTATATTAATAGTGTCACGCTGGTGTCTTGTCTGTCTTCCTAGCACCACCATGCCCACTATATTCACCACTCTGCGTCTCCAGCATCAGTCCATCTTCTTGAGCTGCCTTGTGCTCACTTGCACCCCTGCTTCTAGAGAACCTTTACCTGGATATAGGGAGGCGTGGCCGGTCTCTGCAGAAATTTAAATGGAACCTGTCTGGTCAAAAAAGCGTGATACCATGGATTTACATCAGCGATGTGACCGTCGCTACTTCAGAATCTTGCGAGTGCGCGCGCTTACCATTTTCGCCGCCTCATCCTGGTGTTTGCGTGTTGGCTTCTGACGAGCACTGCTCATGCTCAGAAATTCTGAAGCTGCAGAAGTGACACCGCTCATGTAAATCCATGGTATCACGCCCACAGGGGCGAGATACCATGGAAAGCATGCAAATGCCCACAGGGCGATGAGACGCTCATGGGGCTAGAGACCTATGCTATTTACATAGGACATATGAAACTAATAAAACGTATTTTATTACTTTCATATTACACAACATTACAAGAAAGGGATTGGTAGGAAGGGGTTAATAGCTCACGCAGGCTCCTGCTTGTAGGTCAGAACGCTTTTTTGACCTGACAGGTTCCCTTTAACTCTGCTGTGTCCTGCAGAGATTTGGCTCCCTTGCCATTCCCATGCTAGCAGGGCCTATATTAGGCAGCTCCTCCCACCCCCGATGCCCAATTGTTGGTTCCCGGTTGCTTGTCTATGGATCCTGTGAGTGCATATTTATTCTGTGTCTCGAGTTACTGAGTCGGCTTGTATACTCATCCTGACTCACCTCTCCGCTCCTGACCTCAGCTTTATACTCTGATTCGGTGCCTCCTGCCCCAACCTCGGACTGTCTTACAACACCTCTGTTTCACCTTTCTGTACCTTGTTCCTGTGCCTCTGACCCTTTAGTCAGCTGCTGCAGTCATGTGTACTGCCGTTGAGTGATACCTACCTACTGTCTCCTCCCCATAATCCTATAGAATGTAAGCCCGCAAGGGCAGGGCCCTCTTCCCTCTGTACTAGTCTGTCTACTGTAACTTGTACATGTATTTTGTATGTAACCCCCTTCTCATGTACAGCACCATGGAATCAATGGTGCTCTATAAATAAATAATAATAATAATAATAATAATAAATACCTGGTGTCTACCAGCAGCCCAGGCTATCCTCACAATTAGGATCCCTGGTGAAGACCTGGTAGACACTTAGCCAAGCCCCTCCAGGGTAAACCCAGCATGTAGTACTTTGGGTTTACATACACTCAATCAAGAAAGGAAATAAATATATAAACAAGTCCAAAATACAGCATGAAAATTCCACACCCAACCCCACAATCCCGAACTCCTTATGTTTCAGTACTCAATTCAACAATCTAAAGCCAGGTCAGGCCATTGCCAGTTTTTCATCCAAATAGCCATCCAAAAAGAGGCCATCTCTCCTCCTTTTCACTACCTTATCTAACAACCATACTGGCATATCTATAAAAATATTTATCTACAAACTATATGCAGTATGTACACATACAAACAAGACATAAGTCATAATATTAAAATAAACTTACAATACAGAATCTTACCAAGCTCAAATTCAGCATCTGCAAGTCTTAAATTCCTACAGAATGAGTATAATGTCCAAAAGAGAAAAAAAATCTACCATGCCAGCAACAGCCCAGAAATGAGATCACTAGACTAATATTCCACACTAATATTCCAGAGAGCTCATCTTCACAGAGTTGTTGTCCATCACAGGGGCGGACATATCATTGGTGGCCCCATTTCTTCCTCCAAAGTCAGTGGAATTGTGCATCTTGATGTTATTGGACTGCAAAGGGGGGTTACCACTCTGATACTGAGATTGCGGTAACACATAGTCCCTTTTAGGAACTTCTACAGTCACCTCTAGCGGACGGGGGGGCGTGTCTTTTATAAGGACAACTGAGATGGTAGAACCCAGGCACTTGCTTTCGCAAGAACTGCCCCAACTGACTACTTCCCTTGACCGCCAATCAATCACTGGATTATGTTTTTTTTCAACCAGGGGAGGCCCATAACAATGACAGTGGGCAAACCCTCCAAGACATAACAGGGAAGATGCTCATTATGAAGAGCCTGCACGCAAGTTTAGGCCAGGGGGGCACGGCTTATCACATATGTAATTTGCGTGGGTCTCAATGGACAGGCCCCATTTTAATGAACCTTATTTCCTCAATAGAAACATGACCCAGTACCACAGTATACTGTCCTTTCATTGACTTCAATATCTGTTTGTCTCGGTCTTGTTTACACATGTACCATACAAATTTAGTATCAGAAAGGTCTCATTTTACTTTATAATATCCCTGTAATTGTCTGTTACTAGCATAATTTACTAATTAACCCTCTGAATACATGATGCCAGCTACATGCCAGTGCTTGTGTTATATAGTGTGCTGTGTTCTGTCATTAAAAACAAAGTACAGGCTGTCCTACTAGCTAGTTTACTAATGCTTTATTACACGCTAGACGAAGGATTTATTCATCCCCGATGACATAGGCACTATCAGTTTGGCTTTTCATCTGTTTTTATGTAACATGCAGTTTTCTCTTAGTGATGAAAGTTAGGATTTTCAACTGAGAAAAATATTTGTGAGGATTTAGACGTTTTAGGGTGTGATCTCTGCAGATTTTATTTTTAAATATATCTTCCTTTAACGGGTTGTCTCAATCACTATGTTACCCCATGTAAAATAATAACAGCCTACACTCGCCGCACGGCGCGGGCCCCATTCTAGCACTGTTTGCGCAACATTTATCATCATTATTAAATGAATGTGCCCAGGTCTTGGATACACAGA
Source organism: Anomaloglossus baeobatrachus (assembly GCF_048569485.1). Taxonomy (NCBI): domain Eukaryota; kingdom Metazoa; phylum Chordata; class Amphibia; order Anura; family Aromobatidae; genus Anomaloglossus; species Anomaloglossus baeobatrachus. The sequence goes on along the minus strand of NC_134354.1, from coordinate 506,578,511 downwards.
GCCGTCCACTTGGATTGCAAAGATCCCATCAGAAATCCTACGTAAATCTATTGTAGCGAATTATGAAAATGCTTCCTTAGGTATTCAGTGTCGGCAGTCACAAATGTAACAAGGAGATGTATGTGTTGAAGTTGATAGTATCAAACATTCATTGTGCAGTCTCAGTAATGTTAGTGTATGCCCTTTGACTATTTTATCCTAGCTAATCCTCAGTAATTCCAATGCTGACTTCTTTTCCATGACCTTTACTTTACCCAGAGTAGTAGAGGTTTACTTTGCAAAAATAGGATAATTTCTTTCTTTCTTTTTTTTTAATATACCTAATACTTCGATTATTCGACTTAGCGAATATTTTCCGAATATCTCGCCGCTATTCGACTATTCGCGAATATTCGATGTGCAATGTAAGTCTATGGGAAACCCGAATAACAACTATTTGGAACTATTCGGCTTCCCATAGACTTACATTGTGCATCGAATAGTCGAATAGCGGCGAGATATTCGGAAAATATTCGCAAAGTCGAATAATCAAAGTATTCGATCATCCCTAATAACTACCATTTTGATATTACTGTTCATTTTCATATCAAGGCACATCAAGTCAGTGAACTGCTTTATTAACCCCTTCAACCTCCCAGCCTGTTTCCCCAATTTTTTCAATTCTAACCAGTGTCAATTTATAACATAACTCTGGAACGCTTCACAATTTCCCTGTTTTTCTGAGACTGTTTTTTGTGAAGCACTACACTTTATGTTAGTGGCAAATTTTGGTGAATATGATTTGAGTTTATTTCTGAAAATATCGAAATTTTGTCCAAAAAAATGTGAAAATGTCACAATTTTTGAACTTTGACTTTGTATTCCTTTATAACCCAGATAGTTATATCACACAAAATCATTAATAAATAAAATTTTTCACACCTCTACTTTACATAAGTTAAACGTGCTGGAAGAGACAGTAAGCACAAATAGGGTCTTATCCTAAAACACTGTCAGCAAAGGTGCTGTAAGGGTAAACTCACCTGGCATAGTTGTGAGAGTCACAACCACTGTAATGGCGTAAGTACGGCGGCGGCAGAACCCATGTGGAGATGCAGGTCAAATATGGAGAGAAAAGGGTTAATAAACCACACTGTCGTAGAAAGGAGGATCTATGTAGAAGGAATGATTTTATTTGTCTACGCGTTTCAAAGCTTTATGGCTTCTTCCTCAGGACAAATCATACACCAAATATGATTTGTCCTGAGGAAGAAGCCATAAGGCTTTGAAATGCGTAGACAAAAATCATTCCTTCTACATGAATACTCCATTCTATGGCAGCGCGGTTTATTACCTTTTGTCTCTCCATACTTGAACTGCTTTACATCAGTACCATTTTTGAAACATTATTTTTTTTGTTAAAGGGAACCTGACCTGTCAGGTGCAATATCCACTCAGAACCACGAGCAGTTCTGGGTGCATATTTCTAATCCCTGCCTAACCATCCCTGTATCTAGTAGGATTGATAAAGAGATCTTTACAAAAAGTATTAATAAAGATCCTTAATGATATGCTAATGAGCACAAGGACTAGTCGCTGTGGACCCATGTGGGCGTGCTAACATGCTAGAGAGCAGAATGAGTGCATGAGCTAAGCTTTTTTAACGATAAGATGTGAAAATAAAAAAAAAATACATTTTTACCACAAAAATGTTGCTTTAACCCCAATTATTTCATTTTCACAAGGGTAACAGGAGAAAATGGAATGTAAAATTTGTTTCTGCAATTTATTCTGAGTACAGGGATAGCCTATATGTGGTGGAAAACTACTGTTTGGACACACAGCAGGGTTCATAAGGAAATTTACACTATTTGAATTCTGGGGCGCCATTTTGGCTAGAATAGATTGCAGATGTCAAGTTGCATTTGAAGATCCCCTAACATGCCAAAACCACCAAAAGTGAACCCATTCTGAAAACAACACCTCTCGAGGAATTCTTCTAGGGATTTAGTGAGTCATTTTATCCCTCAGATGATTGTGTAACATTGAGATGTGAAAATATAAAGTTACCTTTTTTTCCACTAATGTTACTTTGGTCCCAAAGTTTAAGTTTTCAAGAAGGGTAAGAGAAGAAAATGGATCAAGCAATTTGTTACACAATTTCTCCTGAGTTCGCTAATACCCCATCTGTGCTTGAAAACTACTTTTGATGTATAGACAAAGCTCAAAAGAGAAGAAGCTCCATATTACAGTTCAGATTTAGTTGGAATGGTTGGGGGGGTTCCATTTTGCATTGGCAGAACCCTTGACATGCCAGAAAAGAAGACCCCCTCCCATAAGTGATCCCATATTACAAAGTACACCCCCTTAATTAATTCATCTAAGGATGCAGTGAGCATATTGATACCACAGGTGTGCAACAGAATTTTATACCATTGGGCTGAGAAAAAAAAACTAATTGCATTTTCTTTCACTAAATGTTTTAGCCCCAAGTTTTTATTTTTTATAAAGGATAATAAGAAAAAATGGGCCACACAGTTTGTTGTGTAATTTCTACTAAGTGTGCCAATAACTTACATGTAATTGGGAACTACTTTTGAGGCATAGTGCAAAGCTAAGAAAAGAAAGAGCAACGTATTGGACTGGAATGGTTTGTGGGTGCCATGTCACAAAACAGAGGAAATCCCATACAAGTGAACCCATTTTACAAACTGCACCTCTCAAACAATTCATGTAGGGGTTCAATGAGCATAGTGACACCACACGTGTGTCACAAAAATATATACTATTGATCGGTGAAGAAAATATAATTACCATATAATAGCAAAGTATTCAATGTAGTGCCCCACGGGGCCTCAGGGGTTACTCGCCACCAGGCCAGTGGTTTTGTGGGACTGGCCTGACCCGGCTCCGTGGCCCCGTTGGCTACATGTAAAAGGACAAACGAATGGGTGTCCAGTGTAAAGGGGGATGGAAGGACGGTGAAGGGTCCCTAGGAAGCGCATCACCGGTTGCAGTAGTGACTCTGGTTCCGGCCTCCTCCGCCGTGGACCCTTCCTGTGACTCTTCCTTTTCTAGGAGCGGTGTTGGATGGGAATGGGGGATGCTTTGCAGCGCCACCCGTGGTGCATGGCCAGGAATTAGCCGTCGCTGCGAGATGTTGCTCTCCTCCGGGGCTGATGTTAACGCAGCTCAGATAGTCCAGCTCTCCACAAGTGGAGCGAGCCCCAGGGAGGATGAGGGTGATGGGGATGGCTGATGGCACCAAAGCGTGGGGCGGCGGCGCCGGCTATGACAAGGACAACACTGGGGCTGCGGTTCAAAGTTCTTTATATTCACAGTTCTTAAAGGTCCCCGGAGGTGCTGCTTTCTGCCGCCATGTATGAACTCCAGCTGGTCCTGGGTGAAGCAGAGGCAATCACCGGTGTCTGTGGAAATGTGTGAGACCTTCCTCCGTGTGCTGACTCGCAGCTCACTGTGGCCTGAAGCAACTTGGGGACTCCGCTGTCCGTGTTAAGTGTCCCGTCCTGTATGCAGGTGACGCGAATCCTATCCGTGGCGCCTGGCTCTAAACCCGACCCTGGATCCTATATGTCACTTTGCTCCAGGAAAGTGGGTGCTGGGCAATGGGACATGAAATCCCCAACCCCTGCAGATTTGTTAGAGTCAGTGAAGGTGTCCTCAACTGAGGGTTCTGCACCCCGAATGCGCTGGCACTGTGGAAGCAGTTAAGCTCCCCCCCAGCTGCCATGTCTCCTCTGTCTCACCATCTCCACTGGTCACCTTTGTCTCTCACCCTCTTCCAGTCTGGCCGGTCATAGCTATAGAAGTTCTGTGAAGCACTCTCTATAGTAGCCATGATACTACAAGTCCCATGATGTTCTGTCACTTTCTCCTTCTTCACCGACATGGCTCCTAAGCACATATCCCAGGCGATCCCCCTGAGGGGAGCTGAGTGTAACACATCCCCCAGGGGACCTATTGTTCCTTCACTGTCTCAGACTGTTCTCAAGTGAAAACTGTTTGTGTTTCTCTTCCTCACTCAGTGCCCCCACCCTTGGGATGACTCTTAGTGGCTGTTGCCCGGGTAACCTGGAATTCCCAACTGCCTAGCTCTCTGTGTAAGTGGTGGCTCACTAACTGGATGTTTTGTGAGAAAACAAACACCAGTTGTTAACTCCTTCATCACCCAAGTCCAAGGATTGCACCCTAAATTAAATGCAATGCCCTGTGGTGACTGAGCCTCAAGGGCACCACATAAAACTATGAGTTCCATATAGAGCTCTTAGCACCTAGAATGATGATATTTAGGCCAGGGTTTGGTGGGGACCATATCATCACTTCAAGGACTCCTTTTTCTTCTTTACACTGAAGATAAGTCTTAACAACATTGGCTGTATGTTTGGGGTTGTTGTCTTGCTGAAAAATTAATTCTCAGCCGAAGAGACATCTGATGGTATTGCATGATGAATAAGTATCTGCCTGTATTGTTCAGCAATGTGGACACCATTAATCCTGACCAAACTCTATTGCTAAAATGCAGCCCCACCATGCTTCACTGTTACCTTCAGACACTTATTATTCTAACCTCTCTCAGCACTTCATTGAATAAAACTGCCTTCTGTTACAGCTATAGTCTTTAAATTTAAAGTCTTCAATATATAGCACCTGCTGACATTTTTCTGCACCTCAGATTCTATGTTTTTGTGCATAGTTGAGTTGTTTGGCCTTGTTCCATGTGAATAGCAAAAACACAATTTCTAACTAGAACAGTACATGGGTGTTACTGGGTTTCACTGGTTGCTGCCTCTTCTAAGATGCTTCCAATTCCAAATGGTGTATACACTAAATTAATTTGACTTAGATTTCTCTTTTGTTCATATACTTTGCATTTTGTTAATTTCTTAAAAAAAATGTAGTCCTATTCCCAAAAAGTCGAGATGCTGTGTAAAATGTATAAAACAAGAATGCAAGCATTTGGATATCTTGGAGGCAGAGATGAGCAGATCAATCCATGGCAAATTGAGCTCAAGTTGAATTTCTGAAATTTGCAGCTCAATGCGAATTTATACAGTTTGAGATTCACAAAACAGTTACTCAGCACCATTAGCTTCACTGCAGAAGCATCAGAGAGTGATATAAGGTTGTTGTGCATGGTTAAACTTGATGCCTTGAGGCTATGACATCTAGTGGGTTAAAAGAAAAAAGTTTTAGCCAGTTGAAAAATGATGGATTGCTCTCTGTGAGAGAAACAAAATTATAATTTTCTAGTTGTGATACCTTTTAATGGCGAAGTAAAATAAAATAAAAAGATGTTACACAGCAAGCTTTTGAGACTTCTCAGGTCCCTTCGTCAGGCAATGATGAAGAGATCTGAGAAGTCTTGAAAGCTTGCTTTATAACATCTTTTTATTTTATTTTAATTAGCCATTAAAAGGTATCACAACTATAAAATTATGATTTTGTTTCTCTCACAGAGAGCAATCAATCATCTAGTGGGTTAGCATACCTTATACATCAGAAATCAGCGGTTCCCAGTGGAGTTGGACTTTGGACTGGCAGTTTATGCAAAAGAGTTGTTTCTTCATCTCCAGATTCCACTTAGTAATATCAAAATCTGAGTCTCTGCTCTCTCCCTCTCTCCCTTGTATTTAGGCCTGAATTTGGGGGAGAGGGGGAGATTCCACAAGGTCAGAAAACTAAGATTTCAAACATTGAGCTCATCGCTACTTATAGCCATATTTTATTCACAGCAGAATATATATCAGAAGTCGAAAATTAGCCATTTTTCCATTTTATTTGAAAAAAATGAAATAATTTAGAAACTGATGGCAGCAACACTTATCGAAAAGTTGGCACAAGGCCATGTCTACCATTTCGTAGCACCTCCTTTTCTTTTCTGGTAAGTGAGAAGACCATTTGCTGGAGTTTTGGGAGGTGAATGTTGTCTCATTCTTGTCTGATATATAATTCTATATTCTGAGATTGCCTACAGGCAGTTGGCAGCGCTTAACCAAAAAAAAAACCCTTTTAATTCTTGCAGCTTAGTTTTAATAGCAGAGGAACCCCTTCACTCTGCTAGAAATTAGTAGACTATGTGGGGGATTTTGATTGAAAATCCACAAAAAACCAGCGCTAGATGGGTTTTTATAATTTTTATTATTAAAGGTGCTCACCACCAAAAATTGCTATCCTTGTTCCAGGACCTGGGGGCAACTATAACATCGCAAGCTTGTATCGTGCAATTTAAGCATATAAGTCAGTCGGGGGCTGGTATAGTATACCTTATTCATTATATCAGTCTAAAATACTAATCAAACAGGTTGTATGCCACCGGCCGGGGCATTACACCAGACTGTTTAGAACTAAATTATTGTGAATATTGTTATTACTTCTTAGCAATTCAATTTATTTTATTTTATATTATTTTATCTTATGTGCTCCTTGGTTTTATTAATATCTAGTGCATTGTATATTACTAAATACTCTGTCCTGGAACAAGGATAGCAATTTTTGGTGGTGAGCACCTTTAATAATAAAAATTATAAAAACCCATCTAGCGCTGGTTTTTTGTGGATTTTCAATCAAAATCCCCCACATAGTCTGATATATAATTCTACCTGCTCAATATCTGCTGGGTTTTCTTTACCGGATTTTGTATTTAATAATGTGCCAAAGGGTTTCTATTGGTGAAAAATCTGGACTGTGCACAGGCCTGTTCATTACCAAACTCCATGCTGTTGTGATAAATGCAGTATATGATTTATCATTGGCTTGGCCTGGCCTCAAGCCTTCCCTGAATAGACTTCTGTAAAGATAAGCTGATCTATTGAAATTTGAATTTGTTGACTTTGCCAAATTTTCACTCCAAAATTAATTTGCGGCAAATTATTGTATGCTAGCCTCAATACTGAAAAGCTTTTAATTGGTCTGAAAATACAGGTGGGGGAAAGCAAATAGAGTGAGAAAGAGAATGAGGCTTTTTTTGTTACAAATTGGGAATCAAATCTCAAAATGTTTGAATTCACATGAAACCATAGATTTCAAGAAATTCAATTCATGAAATTCAGCTCAAATGTGATCCTCCATGGATGGATCCACTCATTTCTAGTTGTCTGAGTGGGAGCATATGTTGTACTAAAATCTGTATATAATACTCAGCATTGATAGTGTCTTTCAAGGTGTGTACTCTGTCCATGACACAGGCACTAATGTAACCCCATACCATCATAGATAAGTGGTTTTGAACTGTGCTGGTTACAAACTGGATGGTCCTGTCATTTTGAGGTTGCAGAAAATGTCCGTGGTTTCTATGCAGAATTTTAAATTGATTGATTCATCTGACAACACAAGTTTTACATTTTGTCCCAGTTCATTTTGAATGAGCTTTGACCCAAACAAGTTGGCACTATTTCTGGATTATGTTGTAATATGGCTTTTCCTTTTCATTGTTTCACTTGCATTTGTAGATTGTACAGCAAACTGTGTTCAGTCATTGATTTCTGGAAGTATTCTTAAATGACTGAATGATGCCTGTTTTAATACAGTGCCGGCTGAGGGTCTATAGATCCTGAACATCTAATATTGAACTGCAGCCTTGTCTCTTGTGTGCTTGTATTTCTCCTGAATCTTTTGATATTATGAAGTATGGATGGTGGGATTTTTAAAGTTTTTTCAATTTTATGTTGACCAACATTTTTCTGAAATTGTGCTAAAATATTTAGCAACAGTTATTCACATATTGGTTATCCCCTGACTATCTTTGCTTCTTAGAGACTCTAAAGCGGGCTTTACACGAGGCGATAGATTGTGCGATATGTGGTTGGGGTCACGGTTTTCGTGACGCACATCCGGCATACCGCACGACGTCGTCTCGTGTGACACCTCCTAGCGACGCAGTATCGCTCACAAATCGTGAGTTGTGTACTCGTTGCTAGGTTTCATAAAATTGTTTAATTAAAATGGCGGAGGTTGTTCATCGTTGACGTGGCATCACACGTTGCTCCGTGTGACACCACGGGAATGATGAACAGCAGCTTTACCTGCCTCCCACGGCACCCGACGGCTTAATGGAAGGAAGGAGGTGGGCAGGATGTTTACATCCCGCTCATCTCCGCCCCTCCGCTTCTATTGGCCGGCTGCCGTGTGACGTCGCTGTGACGCCGAACATCCCACCCACTCCAGTAAGTGGACGTTTGTCGCCCACAGCGAGTTCGTCCGGAAGGTAAGTATGTGTGATGGGGGGAAAACGAGTTTGTGCGCCATGGGCAACTAATTGCCCGTGACGCAAAAACGACGGGGGCGGGTACGATCGATTGTGCTATCGCACAATCTATCGTCTCGTGTAAAGCAGGCTTAACTCTCTAACATGCTCTGTCAATACACAATCATTTTATGTAGTTTACACACAGTTATGTGACATCTTCAAGATGTTTTTCATTGGAGCCACTTACTTTGTCAGCCTTTTGCTATCCCTGTGCCAACTTTTTTGACGAGTGCCATCAGTTTCTAAATTAGTTAATTTTTTTTAAGTAAAAATGTCTAAATTTCAACTTCTTATATATGTTCTGTATTCTGTTTTGAATAAAATATAGCTATAGCTGGTGAAATAAGTATTTAACACGTCACCAATTTCAAAGGGAAATATATTTCTAAATGTGTTATTGACAAGATCTTCTCACCAGATGTCAGTAGCAATCTATACAATCAAAAAGACAAAGACATTTTAAAAAAATAGAAGTCCATACATTTAGTGATGTATAATAATGAGAAATGACACAGGGAAAAAGTATTGAATACACTTACTGAAATGTATTTAATACTATGTATAAAAGCCTTTATTGGTGTTGACAGCTTCAAGATGCCTCCAATATGGAGAAACTAGTTACATTGCTCAGTTGTGATTTTGGCCTATTCTTCCATACAAACATTATTCAAAACCAAAAGGTTTTGGGGGCTACTTCTATGAACTCTGACCTGTAGTTCATTCCATGAATTTTCTGCTGGATAAGGTGAGAACAGGTAATTGGCTTAGCTTAAAGGGTAACAATGTTTTGAACTTTTGAATTTCAAGCTCCATATAGCCTGATGATATGGAGTTGTTTCCCAGCCAATGTTTAATATTTGACAAGGATCAATAGTGGTGTCAATGCTGAAGTATCCTACAAGATGAGTTACTCCATACTCTCGAGTACTATGGGTAAGAAAAGGATGACATAGTGTTCCAGCAGGACAACGACCTGAAACATATGTTGAGCTTGGTGAAATGGTTTATTGACAATGAAGTAGAGATGCTGGATTCACCCACACAGTCCTCAGTCTTCAACCCAATCGAACACTTGTGGTTAGAGTTGAAAATAAAGCTGTATATATACCCAAGCAGTTCGACCAGTATGCACCAACATTGGGAACATGTAGAAGAGACCTGCTATCGGATTTCAGTTGAGACATGCTTGAATCTGATGGAGAGCATGCCCAGAAGGATTAGGCAGTGTTGAAAGCCAAAGGTGAATTTACAAAATACTAACAAAATAGTAAAAATTTAAATTGAGAATTTTTAGGAGCAAACCAGTAACTATGTAGTAGCTAGACACGAATCTGCATAACTAATCATATGCTAAATTGTTGCAAATTAAATTTATGTATGAGATAGCCAAGATAATTGTCTATAAAATGAAGACTGTCTCACTTTTGAAGCTGAAGTGGCTGTGCTCGTCAGTGTAAACCCCAAACTTTTGGTTTTGGCCCCATATTTCATGAGCTAAACTCTTAAGATCCAAGTCTTTTTATATGTACACAAAAGGCCATTTTGTCTCAAATATTGTTCATAATATTGCCAACTGCACGCTCCCTCAAAAACTGCAACATCTATGGCATTGTGCTGTGAGATAAAACTGCACATTTAAGGCTATGTGCGCTCAGTGCGTTTTTCGCGGCGTTTTTGCGCGTTTTTCGGGTGCGTTTTTGCCCTCAAGACTGCAAGACTTTGCTTCCCCAGCAAAGTCTATGAGTTTTCAATTTTGCTGTCCGCATACAACTGTTTTTTTAAGCTGCGTTTTTGAGCTTGAAAAAAAAAATGGACAGGTCAATTCTTTCCTGCGTTTTTCTGCGTTTTCCCCCCATGCAATGCATTGGAAAAACGCAGCAAAACGCAGAGATAAAAAACGCAGCAAAATGCAGCCAAAAACGCACCAAATCGCGGTAAAAACGCATGCGTTTTTTTCGACGCAGGTGCATTTTTGTGCGTTTTTAGCGGCCAAAAACGCACAAAAACGCAGCGTCAAAAAAACGCAGTGTGCGAACTTAGCCTTAGAGTGGTCTTTTATTGTGGCCAGCCTAAGGCACACCTGTGCAATAATCATTCTGTCTAATCAGCATCTTGATATCCCACAACTGTGATGTGGATGGATTATATCTCAGCAAAAGAGAAGAGCTCACTATCACAGATTTACACAAATTAGTGAACAATATTTAAGAGAAAAAAGCCTTTTGTGTATATAGAAAGTCTTAGATCTTGAGTTTAGCTCATGACTCTACTTCAATACTTATTTCACCTGCTGTATAAGAATTTCCAAATCATTGCATTCCTGTTGTAACAGATTTTTTTTACAATTATTCTTACTTGCAACATTTTTTCCACACCTGCCTAAAACTTTTCCACAGCACCATAGATAGATAGATAGATGGATAGATAGATATTCTGCTTACATAACTGTGAGTTTTCTAAGTGTAGGATTACAGTGTTGTGCTCATTCAGAGCATTTGTCCCTGGATGATAATGGCATTTCATACAGGAAGTCTGTGAAAGTCGTTCAGATTGACATCTTTCCGAGCAGTAGTCCGCCAGTGATCAGATCGTTCCCTCTCAGTAAACAAGCAGCACTTCACCGTGGTTACATTCCACAACCAGATGTGAAGCACTGAATAATCTCTTTCCAGCAACATGGAATCCATGCCCAGCTGTTCCCAATATACTACTGAAAAAATAGACTTTAAATCTCATCATGTATATGAACAATATGAAGACGAGTATAAAGATCAGTACGTTGTCATTATTATAGACAGAATTTATGTTATTATTATACAATTATACTTACATTAAGCTTCTCATGAAATTCTGCTGAAAATATAGTGAGAGCAAATCTTGTGTTCAAACAATTATACAGTGGCCCTCTCTTTCCCTATCTGACATTGAACATGAAGCTGCTGAACTCTGAGCAGGACCGAAGCTGAGCCAACTATCTGTCACCTGGCAGGCATCATACAGGTGTCCTAGTCCCTGTCACCTGTCAGGCATCATACAGGTGTCCTAGCTCCTGTCACCTGGCAGGCATCATACAGGTGTCCTAGTCCCTGTCACCTGGCAGGCATCATACAGGTGTCCTAGTCCCTGTCACCTGTCAGGCATCATACAGGTGTCCTAGCTCCTGTCACCTGGCAGGCATCATACAGGTGTCCTAGCTCCTGTCACCTGGCAGGCATCATACAGGTTTCCTAGCTTCTCTCACCTGGCAGGCACCATACAGGTTTCTTAGCCTCTGTCACCTGGCAGTCATCGTACAGATTTCCTAGCCTCTGTCTCCTGGCAGGCATCGTACAGGTTTCCTAGCCTCTGTTACCTGGCAGGCATCGTAAAGGTTTCCTAGCCTCTTTCACCTGGCAGTCATCATACAGATTTCCTAGCCTCTGTCACCTGGCAGATATTGTACAGGTTTCCTCGCCAATGTCACCTGGCAGGCATCGTACAGGTTTCCTAGCCTCTGTCACCTGGCAGCCATCATACAGATTTTCTAGCCCCTGTCACCTTGGAGACATCATATAGGTTTCCTAGCCTCTGTCACCTGGCAGGCATCGTACACGTTTCCTAGCCTCTGTCACCTAGCAGGTATCATACAGGTTTCCTAGCCTCTTTCACCTGGCAGGTATTTTACAGGTTTCCTAGCCTCTGTCATCTGGCAGACATCGTACAGGTTTCCTACCCCTGTCACCTGGCAGGCATCGTACAGGTTTCCTAGCCCCTGTCACCTGGCAGGCATCATACAGGTTTTCTAGCCCCTGTCACCTTGGACGCATCATATAGATTTCCTAGCCTCTGTCACTTGGCAGGCATTATACAGGTTTCCTAACCTCTGTCATCTGGCAGGCATCGTACAGGTTTCCTAGCCCCTGTCACCTGGCAGGCATCGTACACGTTTCCTAGCCTCTGTCACCTAGCAGGTATCATACAGGTTTCCTAGCCTCTTTCACCTGGCAGTCATCGTACAGGTTTCCTAGCCTCTGTCACCTGGCAGTCATCGTACAGGTTTCCTAGCCTCTGTCACCTGGCAGTCATCGTACAGGTTTCCTAGCCTCTGTCACCTGGCAGGCATCGTACAAGTTTCCTAGCCTCTGTCACCTGGCAGGCATCGTACAGGTTTCCTAGTCCCTGTCACCTGGCAGACATCATACAGGTTTCCTAGCCCCTGTCACCTGGCAGGCATCGTACAGGTTTCCTAGCCCCTGTCACCTGGCAGGCATCGTACAGGTTTCCTAGCCTCTGTCACCTGGCAGACATCATACAGGTTTCCTAGCCTCTGTCACCTGGCAGGCATTGTACAGGTTTCCTAGCCTCTGTCATCTGGTAGACATCGTACAGGTTTCCTACCCCTGTCACCTGGCAGGCATCATACAGGTTTTCTAACCCCTGTCACCTGGCAGGCATCATACAGGTTTTCTAGCCCCTGTCACCTTGGATGCATCATATAGATTTCCTAGCCTCTGTCACTTGGCAGGCATTATACAGGTTTCCTAACCTCTGTCATCTGGCAGGCATCGTACAGGTTTCCTAGCCCCTGTCACCTGGCAGGCATCGTACACGTTTCCTAGCCTCTGTCACCTGGCAGGTATCATACAGGTTTCCTAGCCTCTTTCACCTGGCAGGCATCGTACACGTTTCCTAGCCTCTGTCACCTGGCAGGTATCAAAAAGGTTTCGTAGCCTCTTTCACCTGGCAGGCATCGTACAGGTTTCCTAGCCTCTGTCACCTGGCAGGCATCGTACAGGTTTCCTAGTCCCTGTCACCTGGCAGACATCATACAGGTTTCCTAGCCCCTGTCACCTGGCAGGCTTCGTACAGGTTTCCTAGCCCCTGTCACCTGGCAGGCATCGTACAGGTATCCTAGCCTCTGTCACCTGGCAGACATCATACAGGTTTCCTAGCCTCTGCCACCTGGCAGGCATTATACGGTTTTCCTAGCCTCTGTCACACTTAGGCTATGTGCGCACGTTGCGTACAAGCCCTGCAGAAATTTCTGCAGCGATCTGAAGAGCACATGTGCGCTTTAGATCGCTGCAGAAATGTCCGTAGTGAGCGCCGATTCCATGCGCTCTGCCTGCAGCTCCTCCCATAGACAGAGCAGGAGCTGCCGGCAAAGCGCAGGAAAGAAGTGACATGTCACTTCTTTTTGCGCAGCGCTTCGGCAGTAGCCGAAGCGCTGCGCTCTTAGACGCCACGTGCGCACGGCCCCTGCACAATCTCCATAGACTGTGCAGGGGCCGCAGGACGCATGCAGTTACGCTGCGCTACAAAGCGCAGCGTAACTGCATGTTTTTACGCAACGTGCGCACATAGCCTTAGACTTTCGCAGTGCCTTTCTAAACTCAATGTAAGATCAGGCAGATGAGAGATGACCTGCAAAACCCCTTTTTCACATATTTTGCAAGTTTCTTTCTAAAGTGAGTTTTTATACTTTCCTCTCACTAATTTTATAATATTCATCTACTAATCTAATATATTTGACTTTTTTGCCAATTATTAAATCCCATTGATAATAAAACAAAATGTTATATGCCTTCATTTCAATTCATGATATAAGGATTAATATGAATTGCTAAATTGTACACCTCTACTCTCCAGGTGGTAGTCATATACTGTATATGTTTTCAGAATTGTCTCTACATATCAGTAAATTATAGAAGTGAACCTTAATTTTACACTCAGCTTCCATCTGCTTTGTCGCTTCTCTTCATAATGAAAGCCATAATGTGGTGCTGGATACATCGTTTGATGACAAGAATAGCATTGCTTTGGAAATAGTTTTTTTTTAGGATGTTAAACCCACTGGAATTGAGCACTTGATGCCTAAACCTAGCTGTACAGATTAGATCTGTAGGAACTTTCCGATACTCTTGAGAATTATTTTGCAAGGATGAAGTGGATCAGATACATTTTTTTTCTAAGGTATTTCATTACTGAAAATATATGACATTGACCTCAATTATAGTCTGTCTATGCATTAAAGGGGTTAATCATAAATTTAAATGTTACCATTAATGGTGTCCGGTTTGAATAAGTTACCACCTATCCATAGGATAAATGAAAACATATTAATCATTGGGGGTTCTATCACTCTTACTCCCCATTAGAATGGAGTAGCATTGGGCATGCCTGACTGACGCTCTATTCATTCCCCATAGGACTGCTAAGTGCTGTGCTTGGCTTTATTCAGCAGTCCCATAGAAAATAAATTGAGCATCAGTTTGGCATATACACTGTCACTCCATTCTAACAGGAATAAGAGTGCACCATTTGGGGACAAAAATTTACTGTTTTGTCAATTGGTGCAGATCTCGGTGGTCGGACCTTCACCGATCAATAATACAGAATAGGTGATAACTTTTTCACTGGACAACCTCTTTAACAAACCCAAGGTGGTGTAAAAAATAGCATAAAATATATTTCCAACCTACCAGACTGGCACTGCTCCTCCACACTTGGTACTCTGTCCTCTGCCAGTCTCCTGGCATTAACTTGTGACAGGAGGCTTCACTTGACCGGTAACCACAACCTACATATTCCATCTGAATAGAAAAATATCCCTCCTCCTGTTCTTAGGAAATATTAGAGTGGCTCCTGATTGGCTGCAAATGGCACGTGATACCTCCCTTTCACCAGATATTGATGCAAGAATATTGGTGAAAACAAGAAAACTTGCGGAAACAATGCCGAGAAGGGAAGACTGGTGCCAGTTCAGTAGGTGAGTATAGTTTTTTAAACCCCCTGGGTTCGATAAGGGGAACTAGAAGTGGACAACTACTTTAAAATATGGAAATGTAGCAATTTATACTGCACACGTATTGTTTTTGTGAATGTACTGATGGTCAAAGAGAGTATTCCATAAATGCAAGATGCAATGTGAAGGAAGAGCCTAACAATAACAGTATTGGAACGTTCTGCATGTGCCAAAGTGGCAAACTCTCATGCCAACAACACTGGTGTTACCATATTTTTACTGTTCATTTTGTTTTCATTGAAATCTAGAATATTTTTCCATCAAATATAATTCAGATAAAGTATTTATGATAATGTAATGATTTAAATCCAGGAAAGAATGCGACACACACAAAGTGCTAGTTTATGTACTTGTAGATTAGTTTTATTTTTTCTTTTTCTGATTATTTTTGCAGTTATATTAACAATCTAAAAGACAAATTCAGGATGTCACAAATAGAACTTTCCTGCGTTTTTTTCATTCCTTAAATTCCAGTGGAAGTTAATCCTAAATAGAAATGAAAAAATGAATCAGAGACGCAGCTGTATACTATTAAACATATATTTTTTTGTGCAAAGTAATAACCATCTAGTTCAATTAAAGATCGATAATTATATATGCAGACATGTTTCAATGTTTATTCATTTTGTGCAGATAGAATTCTAATTAACAAGTCCTAAGTATATATACTGTGTATATACAGTATATATATATATATATATATATATATATATATATATATATATATATATATATATATTTATATATACACACTAAAGACCATAAAACAGATAAGCATTGAGACATCTGCAGGGGGTGCAGGGTTAGCAGTCTCACCAGATGCCAGAACACAATACTCTGCAGAGCTTGCTGTCAATCAATGTGCCATAGAGTGACTACAGTGTGTTCACTGTACAGTGACCCATGGCTGTAACTGCTCTTTGCACCATCTCAATGACTGGGAACAAGTGGCTACTGGGAGAATATACCTTCATTTTCTACCTGTAGCCACTGCTCCAGTAAAGGCCACGTCTCACTTGCGACATCGCTGCTGAGTCACGTTTTTTGTGACGCAACAGCGATCTTGCTAGTGATGTCGCTGTGTGTGACATCCAGCAACGACCTGGCTCCTGCTGTGAGGTCGCCGGTCGTTGCTGAATGTCCTGGACCATTTTTTGGTCGTTGCTCTCCCGCTGTGAAGCACACATTGCTGTATTTGATAGCAAGAGAGCAACGATCTGAATGTGCAGGGAGCAGGGAGACGGCTTCTGTGGACGCTGGTAACCAAGGTGCACATCGGGTAACTAAGAAAAGCGCTTTGCTTGGTTACCCGATATTTACCTTGGTTACCAGCGTCCGCAGCTTCTTGAAGCTGGCTCCCTGCTCCCTGCACACGTAGCCAAGGTACACACCGGTTAACTATAAGCAAAGCGCTTTGCTTAGTAACCCGATGTGTACTATGGTTACTAAGCACAGCGACATTACACAGGTCGCTGGTGGCTGATCTCTGATCGCTGTGGAGATCTGCCTGATTGACAGCTCACCAGCGACCATGTAGCGACGCTCCAGCGATCCGTGCCAGGTCAGATCGCTGGTGGAATCGTCTGTCAGAGATAAAACAATATTTATCTCTAGACTACCGCTATATCCGCAGGTAAATAGCATTTTGGGGATTACAGGTTCCCTTTAAATCAAAAGAGAAATAAATCCTCCAACTTTTGCTAGATTAGCCCCATCGTGATGTGATTTTTTTAGGTTTACACTAGGATGCATAATACTATTCAATCAATGTGGTCCACGAGAAGTCATCATAGGTACGATACATGACATTTAAGGTAAATTGTATTGGGAAGACAAATTAGAATTGGTTTGTTATATTGTTATATGAATCTAGTGCTCTACCGAACATAAGTATTGATACTAAATATTTTCAAAGACAATTAGGCTATGTGCCCACGGGACTATGTACCCGCGGATTTTGCTGCGGAAAACCTGCGGATTTGTATGGATTTTCTAGATAAATCTGCAGGTTTTAGCAAGTATAGACACTCCCCATGTTATCCTATGGGACGTGGGGAGTGTCTGTGTTCATACTGCAGTATGTGCGGCTGTGGAATATGCTGCGGATGTCCCGCAGCCGCACGTAACTGCATGTCAATTATTCCTGCGGAAATACCTGCCGAAATCCCACCTTTCCACTATGGAGATAGAGGCTGGGACTTCCGCAGGTAAGTCGCACGAATGTCCGCAGGTTTACAGCGATATTTCACTGGAATCACGCAGCAATGGATAGCTACAAATTCTGGAGATCAGCTACGGGGAAATCTGCGGACGTACCTGCGGATATATCCGCAGGTACAATGTCCCGTGGGCATATAGCCTTAAAGTCAAAAATGAGGGTTAAATTTCTGTTGGCCATAGGTGGAATTAAATGCAGTGACCATAACAAAGTCTTGAGCCCCTACTAATTTACAGACATTCTTGTAACATAGAGGAGTGTTCTTTACATTTACAAAAACCATTTCCTGTGGTTGTTTAATTATCATGCTATTTTAGGATGTAAAGAATATAAACATTCGCTGCGGAGATCTGAACTTCTCAATAACTAAATATTCATCTTGTCTTGGGAAAGGATTTGATCTGCATTTCTATTTTCTTTTATATTAAATGTAATCTTATTTTATGGTATTGGCACCTTTGTGTTTCTATTGGAAAACAACAGATTTGGAGTAGATAGGTTCCACAATCTGTATTTATCGGTGACTATGTGACATTTTTCCTATCTAGTTGTTAGGTTCTTTGACAATGTAATGGCTCAAGGGCTTTCCACATTTCCATGATCTTCCTGTTATAAGCTTGAAAAATTCCATAACCATATTAGTCAGGTTACATTATGTAACCTTCCCTTCTGAGATTAATGCCTTAAACAAGTAATCTATTGTAATAGATCTTAACATTTACATACCGATTATAAGACTATGATTGCACTGTTTGGTAGAATACTATCTTTGAATAATACTTATAGCTTCCAGGTAAATTATTCTTACCAGCTCCTCTAACGGAGTCTTGATTTCGGGTTGCCACGGATTTTGTGGTCTTTCTTCAACCAGAGGTGGCTGTGGCTGATTTGGTAAATTTGGCTGACCATGTTGATGTGAATTGTCAGGTCTTGGTGGTTCCATTGGTTGTGTGTTTGTTGGATGTTGATTTTCAGGGTTTAAAAGAATTGGATTTATTTGTTTGGTTTGTGAGGGTGGAAGTGGAAATAGTGAATGATAGCCAGGTATTGGTATCATTGGTTGTTGAGGTATTAATATAGGGTGGTGTGGTAGTAATTTTGGATTAACATGTGGATGTGGTAGCTGTTGTGGAATCATTTGAGACATTTGAACCATTGGATTCTTCAGCCATCCAGACATCGGTTCATAGCCATAAGAAGGGTACTACAAAACAGAATATAGTAAGCAAAAGTAAGAGCCTATGTGAGATGACATTTTGGCAAACATCGTAGACACCATCGAAGTATTGCTCATAAGCTCAGTAGGCATGTCCCAACACGTTATATTTTGTATACTCTATTAATCGATTGATGGATATAGTGTATGTAATATAATATATAGTATATATATAATACAGTACAGACCAAATGTTTGGACACACCTTCTCATTCAAAGTGTTTTCTTTATTTTCAGGAATCTGAAAATTGTAGATTCACATTGAAGACATCAAAACTATGAATTAACACATGTGGAATGAAATACTTAACAAAAAAGTGTGAAACAACTGAAAATATGTCTCATATTCTAGGTTCTTCAAAGTAGCCACCTTTTGCTTTGATTCCTGCTTTGCACACTCTTGGAATTCTCTTTGGCTCCAAATGTGAGATATTTGGATCCAACCACCGTGTCTTTGTGTGATGCAGAAAAGGTGAACGGGTGGACTGTACATGCCCGGTTCCCAACGTGAAGCATGGAGGAGGTGTGATGGTGTGTGGGTGCTTTGCTGGTGACACTGTTGGGGATTTATTCAAAATTGAAGGCATACTGAACCAGCATGGCTACCACAGCATCTTGCAGCGGCATGCTATTCCATCTGGTTTGCGTTTAGTTGGACCAACATTTATTTTTCAACAGGATAATGACCCCAAACACACCTCCAGGCTGTGTAAGGGCTATTTGACTAAGAAGGAGAGTGATAGGGTGTTACGCCAGATGACCCTGCCTCCACAGTCACCAGACCTGAACCCAATCGAGATGGTTTGGGGTGAGCTGGACCGCAGAGTGAAGGCAAAAGGGCCAACAAGTGCTAAGCATCTCTGGGAACTCCTTCAAGACTGTTGGAAGACCATTTCCGGTGACTAACTCTTGAAGCTCATCAAGAGAATGCCAAGAGTGTGCAAAGCAGTTATCAAAGTAAAAGCTGGCTACTTTGAAGAACCTAGAATATAAGACATATTTTCAGTTGTTTCACACTTTTTTGTTAAGTATTTAATTCCACATGTGTTAATTCATAGTTTTGATGCCTTCAATGTGAATCTACAATTTTCAGTATCATGAAAATAAAGAAAACTCTTTGAATGAGAAGGTATGTCCAAACTTTTGGTCTGTACTTTATATATATATATTATATATATATACAGTATGTGAGAAAAATGAATACACGCCTAAAAGTTTTGTAAATATTCTATTATATGTTTTTATAGGGCAATATTGTAGATATGACACTTTGATACAATGTAAAGTCAGATTACAGCTTGTATAACAGTGTAAACTATATATGCCTTCTAAATAAATAAGCAAACAGCCATTAATGTTTATATCACTGGCATTAACAATGAGTACATCCTTAAGTGAAAATGGCAAATGACCAAATTGTACCCAATTAGGTATTTTCCCTCCCCGGTGTCATGTGACTCATTAGTGTTACAAGGTCTCAGGTATGAATGGGGAGCAGGTGTGGTAAATGTAGTGTTATCGCTCACAGACTTTCTCATACTGGTCACTGGAAGTTCAACATGACACCTCATGGCAAAGAATTCTCTGAGGATCTGAAAAAAAAGAATTGTTTATCTACAAAAAGTAAGATGGCCTAGGCTATAAGAAGATTGCCAACACTCTGAAACTGAGGTGTAGTACGGTGGCCAAGACCATACAGGGGTTTAACAAGACAGGTTCCAATCAGAACAGGCCTTGCCATGGTCGACTAAAGAAGTTGAGTGCACATGATCAACGTCATATCCAGAGGTTGCCTTTTCAAAATAGAAGTTTGAGTGTTGCCAATATTGCTCCAAAGCTTAAAGGGATGGGAAGTTAGCCTGTCTGTGGTCAGACTATTCTCCGCACACTGAATCAAATTTGCATGGCTTTTATCCCAAAAGGAGCCCTGTTTTAAGGATGCACAAGATTAACTACAGTTCATCGTGAGAACTATGAATGCCAACATGTACAGTGACATGCTGAAATAGATCATGATCCCCTCTCTTCAAAGTCCACCATAATAACGACCTAAAACACACCTCCAAGGTGACCACTGCCTTGATAAAGAAACTGAAGGTAAAGGTCCTAAATCTAAACATTATTGATCATCTGTCGGGCATCCTGAAATGGAAGGTGGAGAGGGGCAAGGTCTGTAACATCCACCAACTTTTCAATGTCGTCATCGAGGAGTGGAAGGGGATTCCAGTGACCACTTGTGAATTTCTAGTGAACTCCATGCCCAAGAGAGTTAAGGCATTGCTTGAAAGTAATAGTGGCCCCATAAAATATTGACACTTTGTGCAAAATTTGGTCATTTTCAATAAGGGGTGTATCCACATTTATTTCCAGCGGTTTAAACATCAATGACTGTGTATTAAGTTCTTTAGAGGGTACCCCAAATTTACAATGTTATACAAGCTGCACACTGACTACTTTAGGCCTGAAACACACATCTGTGAAACACGTGCGTGTTTGGTTCGTTTCCGTGTATACTGGAGACACGGCCAAACGTGCACCAATGTTATTGTATGATAAAAGCTCCACGTGCGTTTTTGATGCATGTCCGTTTGTCCGTGTCCGTGATCCGTACCTGTGTGCGTTTTGCACGGCAGCATGTCCGTTTTCTGCATGCAACACGCAGCACGGACCCAATGAAAGTCAATGGGTCTGTGCGCACGTCCAAGTGACACGGACGCATCTCTGTTTGCTCCCTGTACGTTTTGTGCTTTTTTCATGTGATGTCGTTCTTTTTTCTTTTTCTGTGTCGTTCTCTCCCTCAGTCCGTCGGTCGGTCTCTATGTCGGTCGGTCTCTCTGTCTGTCTGTCCCTTTAGCTGTCTGTCGGTCAGTTCCCCCCCCTCTCTCATACTTACCGTTCCCCGATCCCCGGCGCGGCGCTGCACGGCTGTTATAAAAACTTCGGCGGCTTTTACTATTTTGAAAAAGCCAGCCGCCCATTAATCAATCTCGTATTCCCTGCTTTACCCGCCCACCGGCGCCTGTGATTGGTTGCAGTCACACACGCCCACCACGCTGAGTGACAGCTGTCTCACTGCACCCAATCACAGCAGCCGGTGGGCGTGTCTATACTGTGCAGTAAAATAAATAAATAATTAAAAAAAAAACGGCGTGCGGTCCCCCCCCCATTTTAATACCAGCCAGATAAAGCCATACGGCTGAAGGCTGATATTCTCAGGATGGGGAGCTACACGTTATGGGGAGCCCCCCACCCTAACAATATCAGTCAGCAGCCGCCCAGAATTGCCGCATACATTAGATGTGACAGTTCTGGGACTGTACCCGGCTCTTCCCGATTTGCCCTGGTGCGTTGGCAAATCGGGGTAATAAGGAGTTATTGGCAGCCCATAGCTGCCAATAAGTCCTAGATTAATCATGTAAGGCGTCTCCCCGAGATTCCTTCCATGATTAATCTGTAAGTGACAGTTAAAAAACACACACACACCTGAAAAATCATTTATTAGAAATAAAAAACACAAACAAATTCCCTCATTACCAATTTATTAACCCCGACAAAGCCCTCCATGTCCGGCGTAATCCACGGACCTCCAGCGTCGCTTCCAGCTCTGCTGCATGGAGATGACAGGAGCAGCAGAAGACACCGCCGCTCCGGTCACCTCCACGCAGCTAATGAGATGAGTAGCGCGATCAGCTGCTGTCAGTCAGGTAACTCACGGCCACCGCTGGATCCAGCGGTGGCCGCGGGTAACCTCAGTGTCTCACTGCAACCAATCACAGGCGCCGGTGGGCGGGGAAAGCAGGGAATACGAGATTGTTTAATGAGCGGCCGGCTTTTTCAAATTAGAAAAAGCCGTCGGAGCAGTGTGAATGCCGTGCAGCGCCGGTGATCGGGGATCGGTGAGTATGAGAGAGGGGGGGACACTTCAGTCACTCGGGGGATTAGCGGTCACCGGTGAATCCTTCACAGGTGACCGCTAATCAGTACACGGCACAAAGACAGAGCTGCGGCATGACAATGAAGTCGGGTGAAGTTCACCCGAGTTCATTCTCATCCCGCTACTCTGTCTTCCGACATGTAGTAACGACATTTTGCATCACACACGTACATTTCACACGGACAACACACACACGTCAGTTATTTCACTCACGCACACACGAACATTCCACACGCACATACGGCTAGCATACGGGATACACACGCATGCCACACATACCATAAAAACGGACCTAAAAAACGGAAAACGGACCCGAAAAACGGCCCGTTTTACACGGACGTGGTTTTCACTGATGTGTTTTTCAGGCCTTACATTGTATCAAAGTGTCATATCTTCAATGTTGACCCCTAAAAAGATGTAATAAAATATATACAAAATGTGGGAGTGTATCCACTTTTGTGATACACTGTATCTGGGCATAGATTAAAATTCAAGCATTTTTCAACCGAAATCTGATCCCAGGTCTCTTTTAGTCGTTCCCAATGTTGGTGCATACTGGGTGACTCATTTCAGTATGTATACAGATTTTTCTTCAACTCTACCCACAAGTGTTCAATTGGGTTAAGGTCAGGGGACTTTTGTATGATATATATAGCTCAGCATCGAGACCACCATCGATCCTGGTCAAATATGTAATGCCCCTGGCTGTGAAACAACCCTATATCATCTGGCTTCCTCCACCGAACTTGACAGTTCCTTCAATTTCTTGATCCGTTAGCCTCTTTTTCTCTTGTTCCTTTCAGACTCATTTGTACCCATCAGAGCCTAATCTATTGACTTGTGTCTCATCACTACAAATCACTCGTCTCCAATCTGTCCACTTTTCATAGTTTTTTGTAAACTCGAGTTGACGCTTCTTATGATGATCCAAAAGTCCACAAAAGGAAAAAATGTGCGGCACTCACCATTGGTAATATTCCCAACTTCATTGTTCAGTCCATCATAGCATATAGGTAACATAAGCGAGGAGAGTAATACGGGTGTAAGCCGCGCTCAAACCACAGAGTCCAGAAGATTTAAATAAATCCCTTTTTATTTTCACAAGTCTACGCGTTTCAGAGATATATCCATCTCCTTCTTCAGGACAAAAGGAATATCATATGCATTTCAGAGATATATCCATCTCCTTCTTCAGGACAAAAGGAATCATAGCAAGCAGATAGGTAGGGCAGAGAGCAGGGTCAGGGGACATCAGGATGACGGCTGTTTCGCATGAACGTATCCACGCTTCAACAGGACTTGTTGAAGCGCGGATATGGTTGCACGAAACAGCCATTGTCTGATGTCCCCTGACCTTCCCCTTTACCTGTATGCTATGATGCTATGATGGACTGAAGAATAAAGTTGTGAATATTACTAATGGTGAGTGCAGCCCTTTTTTTTTTCCTTTTCTGGAGTTTTGGATCAAAGACTTGTGCTTTATGTGCTGAGCACCAGCATTGTTTTGACCACAGGTGACTGAATCAAGTTTGCATAGCAGAGCATGTTGCTAGATATTAAATAGTAGTGCTGAACTTTTTTCTCTTCTACTTTGCAAAGTTTCTGATATTGAAGTTGAGCCTTCTTCATGGATGCTCCTCTATTCGATCCAGTGACCTTTCACTTTGGAATCAACCTAATACGTAACACACTGAGCTATTAGAGAATGTGAGAACAGGTTGTAATTTGTAGTATACAGTAAGAAATATTTTTTCCCCACCTAAAGCAAAACAGAAATAATACAGTGACATGACAACAATCTGCATAACTAATAATATATTAAATAGTTGCAAGTCAAATTTATGTGTGAGATAGCCAAGATGATTGTCTATAAAATGAAGGTAGTCTAGCGTTTGAAGCTGTAGTGGTGAGATTTGAAGCCTGAAAGTCAAAGCTCAAAACATTGTTACCCTTTTGTTAATCAGTGTATATGTATACTGTTCTTATGAGCAATACTTCCAGGGTGTCAACCTAAGCCCATACTTTTCCATTTTTAGAGAAGCAAATATTCAGAATCTGATAAGAAGCAGTACAAATACAGTACGTGACCATAGTGAAGTGACTTACCTGATGCTTCATCATGGATTGGTACCATTTTAAAGGTGTAAGTATCTTAAAGGAAATGCAACAAATATTCAGATATTGGTATTTTTGAAACCTATCATTACAATTATACTATACTTTGAAGAAAATTAACAAAACAGCTACTACATTCATTTTTTGTGCGTTATTTGATCCATTTATTCCCCATTCATTTGAATAAAAAAAACTGCAAAAATTCGTAAAGAATTGATACATTGCAGATTTGAAACTGCTTCAAATTTGCATGAGATTTCGGAAATCTCATTCACACTGCTGGCGCTGTAAAATGCAGTGATTTTTGCCATGGCAAGCTTCAGTAGAAAAAACAATGCAAAAACGCAAGATAAGTCAGACATTTAACTTGTAGTGTAGTTCCATAGGAAGATGGGATGGGAGATTGTGTAAGGGTACGGTTCCACCTACGCATAGCTTCCGATGCAAGAGTATCGGAAGTGATATGCTAATGACCCTCTACTGCGAGTGTCAGCCGAGGGTCATGCAACTGTGATGCGATCTTGTGATCGGGTCACAGCTGCGGAGAAGGGTTGAGGAGCACTTTCTCCCCATCTCCTCCGCTGTCTGTCTCTGCGTATATCGCACTGTACTTGGATTACATGTGAGTACAGTGTGATGTTTCACATTCTATAGACATGTATGGGGGTGCATGAGCCGAGACTCGCTGCCAAACGCAGCATCCTGCGATTCATTCCGCATGCCGCTATGGCATGAGAAATCGCAGATGGACACTGCCCCATAGTTTTGCACTAGAGTGAGAACAATCTGATGTTTTTGTCGGATTGCAAAACGCAAGTGGAACTGAACCCTATGAGGTCTAAATATTTTAATTTCTTAAATGGCAGTTGGTTCACTGATATAAATTACTGACCAATAAAATCTCCCAAAGTACTGCAGCTAAAAACATTTTGATGATTTTCATAAAGACATATCCGAAGAAGAAAACTATTTTTGATGATTAAATTAATGGAAGCATTATAAAAATGTGTTTTTAATGTGTTAAGATGCACATCTTAAAGCTGGTGTCACACTAAACGACAGCGACAACGACGTCGCTGTTACGTCACCATTTTCGGTGACGTAACAGCGACCTTGAAAGTCGCTGTTATGATCGCTGCTTAGCTGTCAAACACAGCAGAAGCAGCGATCATAAGGTCGCTGTGCTACATGTTCAGAGAGCAGGGAGCCGCGCTTAGCGCTGGCTCCTTGCTCTCCTGCAGCACACATCGGGTTAATTAACCCGATGTGTGCTGCAGCTACATGTCACAGTGCAGAGAGCAGGGAGCCGCGCGCACTGCTTAGCGCTGGCTCCTTGCTCTCTTTGCTACAGTATGCATCGGGTTAATTACCCGATGCATACTGCAGCCACATGTCACAGTGCAGGAGCCGGCACTGGCAGCAAGAGCGGAGGCTGGTAACCAGCGTAAACATCGGGTAACTAGGGAAAGGTCTTCCCTTGGTTACCCGATGTTTACGCTGGTTACAGCTTACCGCAGCTGCCAGTGCCGGCTCCTGATCGCTTCATTTCGTCGCTCTCTCGCTGTCACACACAGCGATGTGTGTGTCACAGCGGGAGAGTGACGACCAAAAAATGAAGCTGGACATTCAGCAACGACCGGCGACCTCACAGCAGGGGCCAGGTCGTTGCTGGATGTCACACACAGCGACAGCGACGGGACGTCGCTGCAACGTCACAGAAAATGGTGACGTAGCAGCGACGTCGTTGTCGTCGTCGTTATGTGTGACACCAGCTTAAGAAAGGAAATAAAAAAATCTCATCATCCCAGATCCCCAAGGTCAATAAAACTAATTCTGGCTACATTACACCCAGGTCACTGTGTTTATAATGGAGCAAAAGTAACACTGCCCATAGCCTGGAGATAATAGGCAGACAAATAGAAAATTCCTTGTGACTTGTACAAGTCTCAGTCCATGTTCATGACCGTTTTTACATTAATCATCACTAGAGATGAGTGAACCCTTGGAAGTTCGGTTTGGCGGATTCAGCCAGACTTTAGATGAAGTTTAGCTTGGGATCTGAACTTGACCTGAACCCCAATAGAAATCACTAATTGGCAGTTTGGATCTCCACCGACATGCGGCCAGCCATAAACAGAACACATCCAAGGCAGGGTGGAAGGGGTTTTTCCACTTTTTTAGAGCCGATCAAACACTGCAAGCAGCTTGCACTGGACTGAGCATTGAGCGCACTCGAGCACAGCGATGCTAGCGCAAGTAGTTTGCATGTAAAGCATCTGAATTCCAAACCTGAACTCTGTTTTTGTTTTTTTTTGGGGGGGGGGGGGGGTTTAAAGTTTGTGTTTGGTCCGAACACCGAAACTCGGGTTTGCTCATCTCTAATCATCACTTGGTTGACCGATATCTGATTTCACTAAAACATGCACACTCGGCTGATACTAAGTGTGACTGTTTATTTTAATTGGAAGATGAGAATAGGCCACTGTTGAACCATTTTGGAAGCAGCACATCTCCCACAGGAGAAAATATATAAAATATATAGAAAAAAAACCCTTTCCCTACCTCGTAACTTAAATTGACAAATCCTGGATGCTGGGGATGAGGTGGAAGCTGCAAATAAATATGTGTAACATTAGTAATATTGAAGACCATGAAAAACTTATAAAATTGTAGACAGTACCTTACTGGGAGCTCTTCTCGTAGCTTACATTACATATGGTATTTATGAAAGAGTAGTGTCTCCCATTGTCTGTACAATGTGTCCAATAAGGACAATAAGGTCCACCCTACTTTGGGGCAGGCAAGTCCTATCGTTCTGCCAGTAGAGGCATGTGTCAGGTGGACACTACATGAAAGACTGCCTGGGGTCCAAGGGGAAATATCTGTGAGCTGAATATCTCCTCAAATATCTTGGATTACAGGGAGCGCTCAATGAAGGAAATTCCAATAGCTGGCTGAATAATAATGACCCTGCCCCAAGATCCACGCTAAGCACTGTTCATATTAAAATAAAATTTCTAGAAGCATGAGTTCATCAAAGGTGATGCTACACTGCAAATGTGTGACAAGAATTACGAGGTGTACATGCACAAGATGTGTTAAAATATATATATTTTTAAACAGCCTTAAGCTCAATCTCAAGCCATGGTGACTTGATGGATGAATGATCTGTAGGAAGATCAATCTTGAGCAAGCCAAAATAGGTCCACCAGGGTCTTCTCCGTTATTTTGATAGTATCAAGCCTTCATTTTGCTGATTTTAAAATATAACTGTTAAAAATAGTATGTTTGATTTTCAGGAATAATGTATAGATCTTTATAAATGGAAATAAAAGTTTACTTTAGGACTGAAGAATCAAGATGTAATTACTGAGAAAAAAATCTAACTAAATTCTACGCCATTTCCTGCTGACTTATTTCCCTATAGACAAGGAGGAGTGAATGGTTACTGGAAACTGAAGATCAGCTCAGAGAAAATGTGTTATAATCAAAATTTTTGTTTATCTCCTGTGTAATTTACACATTCTTTTAACTCATGAGCGGTATTTTTTTCTTTATACTGCATCACTACTACAGATAATAATATGTTCAGGACTGGCAGTAGAAATTACTTTTTTGTATCATTTTAACTTACTGGAAGGGAGAAAGCAGCTCCAAGGAGTGATGTGAACATAATCCAAGTCTTCATAATGTCACAAGACTATTGTAAACCTGTAAGAGTGATTCAGATAGTGTTAAATATATTTTCTAGATTAATACTACAAAATCTTATAATCGTAGGTCACCAGCAATTTCTACACTTCTTTTATCTAATCATTTCTTTATTTACTAATTTGTAGGTCATTACTCTCTGCGCTGTAGGCTAGGAACACACAAATGATTTTGACAATCCGAGGAAAACGGTCCTATTATGCCAATAGGACTAGTCAGCTACAGATCAGACTCTGATCAGAGTTTGATCAGAGTGGGATCTGTTTTTCTCAGATGTGGAGAAGAGTGAATAAAAATAATACTCCATTCTGTCAGTCATCGGAGACTTAAATGGCCGAGTGCTACTCTATTTATTTACATAGTTACGTAGCTTGAAAAAAAACCTAGGTCATTTATAACCAACAATGTTGTGTGTACTCAGGAAATCATTTAAAATTTAAAGAGGTCATTCACTACTAGCACAACCCCTTCTGATTCCACTTGTTTTCCTCAAGTAAAATAATAAAGACCATACTCACCTCCTGTACCAGAACCCTAAAGGCCCCGTTACACGCTATGATTTATCTGACGATATGTCGTCAGGGTCACGGTTTCCGTGACGCACTTCCTTCATCGTTAGCGACGTTGTTGCGTGTGACACCTACGTGCGACTCCGAACAATCGCAAATAGGTTGAAAATCGTTGATCGTTGACACGTCGTTCAGTTTCAAAATATTGTTCATCGTTTGGAACGCAGCAGACATATTGCTACGTTTGACAGCCTGCCAACGACGAACAACATCCACACGACCGCCTTGGTCAAACAATATATCGCTGAACGATGTAGCGTCATTGGTGAGATGTGTATGTGTAACCGTTACAAAACGACTTATGAGCAATCTCGGCAAATCGTAACTACGATCTGGATGTGCCACATCGCTACTGAGATCGTCAGATAAATTGTAGCGTGTAATGGGGCCTTTACAGCAGTGTCCGGGATCGCGGTGCAGAGGCTCTCATGAGGTTGTGACGTCACATGAGCCTCACGTCCAATCTGCACTGACTTCCTTCTTCAAACCTTCAGACTAAATTAGTTAATCAACAGGAAGTGAGCGCTGAAGCTATGCTCACTTACTGTTAATTGTTTGTTGGGTCCCAAGGTGGTGAGAAAGAAGCCAACATTGACTGGACACAGGGCTCGTATGGCCTCACAACCCCACATGAGCCCTGGCACCGCTGAAACCATGGCAGTACTGGTGGTGAGTATCATCTTTATTATTTTACCTGTGGGAAATATGTGGAATCACTAGTAGTGGACAGCCCTTTTAAGGTGGCAAATTGGACATGTGCACTGCCTCATTGAATAAAAATAGTCTGAGTACGATCCAATGTTTTGTCGGACCACACTGGGACTTAAAATATGGTCGTCTGCACAACGGTTACTTTACTGAAAATCAGATAGCAATATTGGAATAGTTGGCTCCGCACAACATTTTAACATATGGAGGAAATATGTGAAAACTGGTGCAAAGGGAAAGTGGAGAAGTTGTATGAATTAAGCAATTATATATCAACTCTAATCTTTTCAGAGGCCATTTTGAATGAAAGTTGCCATCTGATTGGTTATCATGAGAAACTGCTCTCCTTTTCCTGCTTACCAGTTTTTATCACTATCTCTCATCTGCAAGGAGTTTGTATGTTCTCCTCGTCTTTGGGTGGGTTTCCTCTTGGTTCTACTGCCTCCTCCCACACTCCAAAGACATGCTGATAGGAAATGTAGATTGCGAGCCCCATTAGGTACAGTGATGATAATATCTGTAAAGCGCTGCAGATTATGTTAAATATAAGCAATGCATAATAAATTACTAAGTAATAAATAGGGAATTTACCAGTTTTTGGATGAACATTTGTTTATTAAAGACATAAATGTTTATTCCTTTTACAAAAGAGTCACGTATTATTAATGCTTTTAGGATAGCCATGGTTATCTCTCCACATTAGAGATGGGCGAACCCACACATGTGTGGGTTCGGTGGGTCCGACTGTACTTTAAAAAAAAAAGTCAAATTTGGGACTCGACTTGAACCTGAACATTTGCCCAGAGGCCGAACACCATATAAGCCTCTGAGGACCTGAACATTGTGCTGTAAATGGTGGTAGAAAGGGCTAAGGGGGCTCCTGGAACCTGCTTCTGGAATCTCTCATTAACTCTCATACATATCCCAATATATGGGGACCCTATGCCATTTTTTAAATACATTTATTTATTTTTACACCACTATAGGAACACAGACAGCATGTGTGATTCCAACCAATCACAGATGCTATCACAGGGGGTGGGGGATTGGTCTGACTGCAACCAATCACAGACGCTGGGATTGACATTGGGCGGAGAAAGCAGTGAATATGTATGAGAGTTAATGAGCGGACCCAGAAGTAGTGTTACAGCCACGGGGAAGGTCGGTAAGTATAACAGTCCTGCTTTATTCCTTATTTCGATCATTATTGGAGTGGCTGAAATCGGAAAGTAACACAGATTTCCCTTAGAAGTCTGTGTTCGGGGTCTCTGCACAGACACTAAGGGGCACTTTGCACACTACGACATCGCAGCTGCGATGTCGGTGGGGTCAAATTGAAAGTGATGCACATTCGGCGTCGCAGTCGATATCGTAGTGTGTAAATCCTTTTTGATATGATTAAGGAGCGCAAAAACGTCCAAATCGTATCATCGGTGTAGCGTCGGTCATTTCCATAATTTCGGAAGGACCCATGTTACGATGTTGTTCTTCGTTCCTGCGGCAGCACACATCGCTGTGTGTGTGTGAAGCTGCAGGAGCGAGGAACATCACCTTACCTGCGTCCTGCAGCTCAAACCGCCTATGCGGAAGGACCGGAGGTGGGCGGGATGTTTACGTCCCGCTCAGCTCCGGCCCTCCGCTTCTATTGGCCGCCTGCTGTGTGATGTCACTATGACGCCGCACGACCCGCCTTCTTAATAAGGAGGCGGGTCGCCGGCCAGAGCGACGTCGCAGGGCAGGTGAGTGCATGTGAAGCTGCCGTAGCGATAATGTTCGCTACGGCAGCTATCACCATGATATCGCAGCTGCGACGGGGGCGGGGACTATCGCGCTCGGCATCGCAAGCATCGGCTTGCGATGTCATAGTGTGCAAAGTGCCCCTAAGTATCTGGTATGGACCCTGAACTTTACAGTGCAGGTTCAGCCATCACTACTCCACATCACTGGGGTCTCAGATATTAACAGAGTTCACACTACAAAGTTACAATCAACAAGGGCAGGAATGAAAATCTATGACACATTTACACTTGTGTACATCTGTTTATCCAGAAATGGGACTGGATCCCAGCTCACTTGTTCTCACGTTGGGCAGAGATCTCAATGTACAGGATGGTTCATTAACTTGGAGAAGGCATTTGAAGTTGCATGGAAACGCACACTTCACACAAACATGCAGCTCTAAATTTATCTTCAATTTATTTGAGTAATTGCAAAGAAACTGTCTCTCACAGGGTCTGTACAATGGCATAAAAAATCTGCCTATTGTTTGGAAATGTAGCTGTGATGAAACACCTGTACACTATGCACGTGTCACCTTGTGCAGCTGCTGTGGAGGCAGGCATGTGGAAAAGAGTGGGCGGTGAAGTATTTTGGAGAAAGCAGTGCGCCAAGGCGAAATATAAACACAGTTATCGCTCATGGGCACGTGCAGCACTGGGTTCTGCAATGTACTTTATGCTGTGATACATAAGTGTATCATTTTTCTTCTTAGCCAGTGTACAGGTGGATATTAGGTGGATATTAAAAGCAAAGGCAGAGTTTATAATGCTAGAGGCATTGTTAACCCTGATTTATAATTATATAGATATAATTAATTAAAATGTGCACGTCTTGTTCTCAAGGTTTTTACAATTTCTTTGTACGATAATCCAAAACGTTTGGAATGTGCAGACATTGCAAATCCCTATAACGCCTTACCATCACTCTTGCATTTAAAGGGAACCTGTCATCTGAGTCATGCTATCCAAACCATGGGCAGCATGAATAAGATCCATTGCAGCTATGTATGTTTTTTTCTGAAACACGCCAGCAATTCAGAAATAATATATTTTTAAAATTTGCCTGTGGAACATAGCCAGAGACCAAACTAGTTGGCGCCATCCCCATCCAACCCTTCCCTATGTTGCTAGAGGTGATTGACAGGTCTCTACCTCTTGTGCACATAGGGAAAGACCTGTCAGTCACCTGCAGCAATGCTGAGAAGAGCTGGCCAGGGGTGACTTTGCCCCCAGATGTATCTATAAAGTGCTGCCAATGTCTGTACCTGTAACATTATTGACTGCAAGTCTCAGGTATTACATGAAGTGGGAAAACTGTTAGAAAGCAGAAACTGTGGGCAGCAATATATCCATGTTAAAGGGAATCTATCAGTAAGACCAACCCCCCTAAAACTTCTATATGGACATGAAGTCCTAGAAATTTGTATAAACTTCAAAGTTTCAAAAGATCAAAGTGCGCTTGCACAAGGAGCGCAATGGAGGCCTCTCTGTGAATGACGCAGGACGCATCATGGACGCGTCATGCACACAGGGCTGGGCAGGAGAAAGGAGATCACACAAGATTGAGGAGGCGCCGGACCGAGAGCAGCGATACCCATCGGACCGGACCGCCCCCTAGGTAAGTATTGTAAAGGTCAAAAGAAAAAGGGCAGTTGTATACTATAGCCTAACCATGTCCCTTATGTAATGTTAATGGAGGCATAGGTGAACTCCTCATATGAAAGACAGCAGTGGTGCACACTCTAAGGCATATAGTTTGTAACAAAATTCATCCAAAGTAGAAGAAAACAGAGTGGCACTCACCGTGTAAAAAAACATCATTTCATGTTGGGTAAATGGCACTGCAATCAGATGCAGGTTTAACCTCTTCTATACAGTATTCTGGATTGCTGTATATGCGGACTCACTGGTGGTGGCCACAGCTCATAAGGGAAAAACCTGATGATAGCTTCCTTTTAATATCTGTCTTATTCCAGAGAAATCCTCATTTTTCTTATACATAAACAAGCTTTTAAATCCTATGGGCCAATTACAGATCTGCATAAGAATATTCCGTCAGAGATTGTTTGAAAAAGAAAGGGCATTACCAGAGTGAGACATGTAATGACTGATGGTCTGCTCTCATAATCACACACACACACACACACACACACACACACACACACACACACACGCAGTACAGCAGAATTAACAGTACAGTAAAAGTAAAGTTTGTCTTATTTCAAACATTTGCAGTAACACTCGTCCTCTCATAGTGCTGTCAGCTTTGCTGCAGAGTGCAGAGCTCTGCCTAATGTTAACTAACACAGTACAGCAGAGTTGAACCATTTTCATTACAAACACAAAAACAAGTTTGCATTTGTTTTCACACAGTTCTGTCAGCTCTGCTGTACTACCCTTTGCCCCTTACTTGCTGCCTGTGAGTTGTAAGCTTAAGCACAGGGAGAGGACTGCAGTTGCAAGTATGATTGTAATGAGACAAAGATCATTTCTGCTCTACTATGTTAGCTCTGTTGTTCTGTGTTAGTTCTGATCTCACTGCAGAGCTGGGTGAAAATATGAGAGCAGACTGTCAGTTATTACATGTCACACTGGTAATGCCCCTTTCATTTAAAATAAGCTCTGAAGGCCGATTCTTAGGGAGATCCATGTCCTGCCCGTAGATCATAATGGCTTATTTACATGTTAAGAAAAACATGGATTTCTCTGGAATAAGACATTGCATTGCCAATATCAATGTATTGGTATGTTCATCCTTCTATGACTTAGATGCAATATAGATGGCTTGGGAGGATTGATCCTACTGATGGATTCCATTGAAAAGTGTAAAGGAATGAAAGGATGGAGCTTTGTAAGCTGAGTGGGTGAGCATGGACGGTGGGATTAAATGAGCTGGATAACTACATTTCTGTCACTTGACATATGTAGTCTATATACCCATAGGTATAGCTGGCAGGAAGTTCAGGATGTAAACTATATCAAACCAGAAGGATGGCTGCAAGGGACTGAAGGGGAGGTAAAAAAAAAAGTAACAGGTGGGTTGGGGTGGGGGGGGGGGGTGGCATTACACAGGCAGTTAGCGTGAGGGTTTTGGGTTTGTTTTTTTCTTGATGCCTAGAAAACTCCTTAAAGGAAACCAATCACCAGGATTTTCGTATGTAACCTAAAGCCAGTGCTGTACTGGCACTATCAGGCTGATTCTCTACATACCTTTAGTGGTCAGCTCGGATGTTTAGGTTTTGAAATCCAAGAAAGTAAAGTTTATAAAATTAGCTGCTTGTTGAGTGACAGCAGCTGAGGAGCAGATAATATCTGGGGTGGTATAATACTTATCCCCTCCCCCTGTTAGAATTATCATAAGCATTATACAATCTACATAGCAGAACCTGTGGTGAGGTCATACCCATGTGACCAGAATTGCCAGGCCTCAGCTAACAAAGCTGGATACAAAGTCACATGGGTATCACCTCGCACAGGTCCTGCTAAGTCAATTGTATAATACTTATGCTAATTCTAACAGAGGGAGGA
Organism: Anomaloglossus baeobatrachus; assembly: GCF_048569485.1. Lineage (NCBI taxonomy): Eukaryota > Metazoa > Chordata > Amphibia > Anura > Aromobatidae > Anomaloglossus > Anomaloglossus baeobatrachus. Next base: position 506,543,705 of record NC_134354.1, on the reverse strand, counting down.
GATAACTATGAATATATTATCTGATCCTCAGCTGCTGTCACTCAACAAGTAGCAAATTTTATAAACTTTACTTTCTTGGATTTCAAAACCTAAACATCCGAGCTGACCACTACAGGTATGTAGAGAAACAGCGTGATAGTGCCAATATAGCACTGGCTTTAGGTTATATATGAAATTCCTATTGATTGGTTCCCTTCAATTTCATCATCCTTCTTTGCCTATTATCCATTTAACAAAAATGTCTATAGTAGAGCAAGACTTTCTAGGTTATTTCTAGTGATGTTTATGCGACTTCTTAAAGAATAGCAGCAAAGTAAATAATAGTATGTTTTATTTTTAATATTTAGACATTGGCAACATATTCTGCATAATTTTCCAAATAAAAGGGTACATGTATAGATGAAATCAGACAAATGCTCTAAAGTTTTTCATAAAAAGGTGGTATTTTTCATAAAATGATATGGCTGAAGCCAGCCTTAAAAGGGTTGGTCCCTTTCAGACAAAGTTCTGCCCTTGTCGCAGTTTGTTAAAACATAACAAACCATGCTGTGCTCCCCTTCATTGGCTGCAGCACTGATCTAATGTTGACAACAAGGCAGCTAATCAGTGAGCTCAGCGGCTCTGAAGGGGCATGGCTTCAACAAGGGCTGGGCCACAGAGCTTATTCGTTGGCTACCGAGCTATCATGTGACATCAACATTGTAGCCAATGACAGACATTGGGAGCAGCGGTGGAGACTTGCCACTGGACCAAGGGAAGATGAGTAAGGCTCTGATTATTATCTAATATATAAAGCTGAATGTGTGTATGTGTGTATGTATGTCCGGGATTGGCATCTGCACCGTCGCAGCTACAGCCACAACATTTTGCACACTCACACTTCTGGACCCCGAGAGCGTCATAGGCTATGTTTTGAGGGGAAATTTTAACCCCGCGCTTTACAGTTATTCACCAAAAAACCTACCTCCATTAAAGCAAATGGAGCTGGGAGCCACAGTGCAGCCTGAACTTCAGAAGAATGCGCAGCCACGCCCTTATATGGAATGTTGGCGTGTCACCATGCAGCCAGGGAAAGAGACAGACACAGACAGGGAAAGAGGCAGACACAGACAGGGTAAGAAACAGACATAGACAGGGTAAGAGACAGACACAGACAGGGTAAGAAACAGACATAGACAGGGTAAGAGACAGACACAAAGAGACAGACACAGACAAAGAGATAGACTGACAGGGAAAGAGACAGACAGGGAAAGAGCGGGAAAGAGAGAGACAGGTTAAGAGATACACAGACAGGTAAAGAGACAGACACAGACAAAGAGACAGTGACAGACACAGGGAAACAGACAGACAGGGAAAGAGAGGGAAAGAGACAGACAGGGTAAGAGACAGACAAAGACAGGTAAAGAGACAGAAAAAGAGACAGACACAGGGAAAGAGACAGAGGGAAAGAGACAGACAGGCAAACAGACAGACAGGGAAAGAGACAGACAGGGAAAGTGACAGAGATAGATAGACAGACAGGGAAAGAGATTGAGACAGACGGAGAAAGAGACAGAAACAGTCAGACGGAGACAGTCAGAGACAGACAGACAAAGAGAGAGAGAGAGAGACAGAGAGATATATACAGAGGGGGAGACAGACAGAGAATGGGAGAGAAACAGAGAGACAGTCTATCCCGGGAGTTAATACATTCTATTTATACATTCTATCCCGGGAATGTTAATACATTCTATTTTGTTAACAACAGTTATTAACCCGGGCGAAGCCGGGTAGTACAGCTAGTGTTTTAATAAACGGCAGCCGGGGCCGAACATTGAATGGCTCATCCCTTTTAAATGTTTTACAATAAAAGTATCCTGACCTCACCAAAATCCACCAAATTCTCTTACACATGAACTCAACCTTCAATTACTTGAATCAGCATAAGGTGATGTGCGGCAGCAGCCATGTTTAGTATGAAATCTCATAAAAAGGATACAAGTGTCACAGCACAGAGTTCTGTAGGAATCAAGTTATTTTCCATGTTCTATGACTGCCTGACTACTCTAGCGTGTTCTGAAGAAAGTACATTGAAACAGTCTGGAATTCATTTTGGTTGCTTTCCAGACCTCCCCATTGTTGTTGGACACAATGAATAGAAATCCTGCTGTTTTCTAGTGCTATATATGTTCTTTAGACATTAAAAATGCCATGTATTTTGGGAAAGAAATTAATTTTATTTGTTTAGGAGTTCAAAGATTTACAGAGTCACAAGATTATTCTGCAATACTAGCGTTTATCCCACCCAACACCTTGTATAACTGATGTTCCTACTTAGTTTCTTTTGGTAATAAAGAATACAGTTACATAAACATCACAAAATAATGTTCTATAGAAAAATAGTAAAATAGTAATTTACATGCCAACATTTTATATATAGACATTAAAGGAGTTTTGCCACCTCAGAAAGTGATGTCTGGAAACCCAACCACTAGGCCTCCTGTGAATTTCAAGAGCAACAAGGCCCTTTGACATTTTCTGGAGCAACAAATTTCCATTCAGGTGAACATTGCTATGTAGCATTACCAGTGAAGGGTTACTTAGTCTGGTAGATTCTAAAGTGGCTTTGGTTTGTTGGGATCTCAGTGTTCGGACTCTTTCCAATCTGAAAGTAACAGCACATCCTTTTTGATAGAGAAAATATAATATTCCAATTTTTTTTTAAAGACTGTAGGACACCTTCTCTCAGGAGTCTATATATATAAGTGTGCGCTCACACGAACATGTGACTCGCATGATTATCGAATTGCATCATCCGGCACGGCTGGCTTCTCTCCTGACAGGAGCGGGTCGGCTGCATGTATTTCTATGCAGCGGAAACACTCCTGTCCAGAAAGTGTGCAGCTATACCGAGTTATGCCGATGCGAGACTGACCGAGTCACTCGCAAGTATGACTCTGGCCTAAGTGCTAGCCTAGCTAGCATCCTATAATACGTTACGGAGAGATCAAGAGTAGGATATGACATTAACTGCAGAGTATTATTGAAACACCTGCATAAAACAGACCATCCCTTTCATCCTATATTAGGCTGCTAGGTTACATGTTTCTCAGTACATTCCTTAAAGAGGTTGTCCACTACTTTTACATTATTGGACGAACCGTAGGATAGGTCATCAATGTCTGATCGGCTGGGGTCCAACACCCCGCAGCCCTGCCGATCAGTTGTTTCTGCTCCGGTGCTGGCGGCAGCAGGCAGGCAAAAATGCTCAGTTCCGAAACTGCCCTGCCAACTGATGACGGCGGCGGGTGTCATCAGCCGATCAGACATTGATGACCTATCCTAACAATAAGCCATCAATATAAATGTAGTGGTACTTCTGGACCCATAGACTATAAATATCTGGACCGTCCACACTCGAGTGATCATATTATAATGTAAGGAATTGCTTCTTACCTTTCGGAGTTTTCTGCCGGTCATTGGGCATACATGCAATGTGACAAGACTAGTGCAGATGAAGCAATTTAAATCCAGCTCTGTTTTACCAGCAGCCAATCGTCTTCTACCAGTAGAAAGTGTCAGCATTTTCATTATTACCCTTCACTGAATCACATCATGTAATAAAAAGCTTAAAACTGTTAGTTTAAATGTAATTATATATTCTTTCCAGTGCTGGACTATGTTATTATAAAACACAGACACTAAAGTCAGCTGTCTACTTCATACGCCTAGCTTTTCTCTTACTTCTGAACATGCAGAAGTGGATGATCACAGTTTGCCTTTATATCAAGTACATATTAACCCAAAGGGCAGTTATTGCTTTAGGTCTGTAACCATTAGCTTTCTCAATGTATACCCCCAAATCAGCCTAGGACTTATGCCACTGTATGGCTATAAGAAAAAAAAGCAATACCTGATAGTGGCTGAATCACACCTTTTTTGTGTCCATCTGGTGACTGGAACCCTATGGATATGCTTGGTGTAATCACTGGTAGCGGCTATGATTTTGTAGGACTCACAATTAAATGTGAACCTTCTTAGGCTGCTTTCACACATCCGGTTTTTCCTGTGCGGCACAATCCGGCGCTTTGCAGAAAAAACGCAACCGTTTTTTTTGCAGCCGGTTGCGTTTTTTTTGCATAGACTTACATTAGTGCCGTATTGTACCGCATGGGCTTGCGTTCCGTCCGATTTTTGCCGCATGCGGCAGATTTAGCCGATGCGGCGGCCGGATGGAACGTTGCCTGGCACGTTTTTTTGTCCGGCAAAAAAAAACGCATCGCGCCGCATCCGGCTGATGCGGCGCGATTTGCAATGCATGCCTATGGACGCCGCATGCGGCGTCCTGCGGCAAAAAACGCATCCGGCCGCCGCATGCCTTTTTTTTCCACTGTGCATGCTCAGTAGCCTGCCGCAAGCGGCAAAAACCGGACGGGCCATGTGTTAAAAACTTATGCAAAGGATGCGGTTTTGTCGCCGCATCCGTTGCATAGGTTTTAGAGCCGGATTGGCCGGCTCTGCTAAAACTGGAGGTGTGACAGCAGCCTTAAGCCAGCTTTACACCTTACAATTAGGTGTGCGATCTCGTATGCGATGTGACACGCCCAGGTCGCATATGCGATTGAATGAGATTGCACGTAGGTCGTTCATTTGCTGTCACACGTGCGTTAGTAGTCTATGTTAAATTGATCAATTTTATGTGCGATCCTTTAGATCATGTGTTCTGTGACGTATGCATTGGGCACCCTTTTTTTTTTTTTTTTATTTATTGACTTGCCAAGCGTGTGTAATGTGTAGGGATGCGTTTTTACTATGTCATCTGCCATTCAGCTCTGCTACATGGCCGCTGACAGCAGCCACAGACAGCCATGTAGCAGAGCTGAATGGTAGATGACAGCAGACACAGACAGAGCCGCACTGTCAGAATGAACTCGGGTGAACCTCACCCGACTTCATTGTCATGCTGCGGCTCTGTCTGTGTCGCGTCCTGATTAGCGGTCACCTGTGAAGGACTCACCGGTGACCGCTAAACTCCTGAGTAAGTGAATTGAGCAGCCCTCTCTCATATACTCACCGATCCCCGATCTCCGGCGCTGCACGGCGTTCACACTGCTCCGGCGGCTTTTACTGTTTTGAAAAAGCCGGCCGCCCATTAAACAATCTCGTATTCCCTGCTTTCCCCGCCCACCGGCGCCTATGATTGGTTACAGTGAGACACGCCCCCACGCTGAGTGACAGGTGTCACACTGCACCCAATCACAGCAGTCGGTGGGCGTGTCTATACTGTGCAGTGAAATAAATAATTAAATAATTAAAACAAACGGCGTGCGGCCCCCCCCCCAATTTTAAAACCAGCCAGATAAAGCCATACGGCTGAAGGCTGGTATTCTCAGGATGGGGAGCTCCACGTTATGGGGAGCCCCCCAGCCTAACAATATCAGTCAGCAGCCGCCCAGAATTGCCGCATACATTAGATTCGACAGTTCTGGGACTGTACCCGGCTCTTCCCGATTTGCCCTGGTGCGTTGGCAAATCGGGGTAATAAGGAGTTATTGGCAGCCCATAGCTGCCAATAAGTCCTAGATTAATCATGTCAGGCATCTATGAGACACCCTCCATGATTAATCTGTAAATTACAGTAAAAAAACACACACACGCCCGAAAAAATCCTTTATTAGAAATAAAAAACACAAACATATACCCTGGTTAACCACTTTAATCAGCCCCAAAAAGCCCTCCATGTCCGGCGTACTCCAGGATGGTCCAGCGTCGCTTCCAGCTCTGCTGCATGGAGGTGACCGGAGCTGCAGAAGACACCGCCGCTCCTCTCACCTCCATGCAGCAACTGAGGTGAGTAGCGCGATCAGCTGAGCTGTCACTGAGGTTACCCGCGGCCACCGCTGCATCCACCGCTGGATCCAGTGACAGCGGGTAACCTCAGTGACAGCTCAGCTGATCGTGTGGCTGTCTTCAGTTGCTGTGTGGAGGTGACCGGAGCAGCGGCGGTGTATTCTGCAGCTCCGGTCACCTCCATGCAGCAGCGCTGGAAGCGACGCTGGACCATCCTGGAGTATGCCGGACATGGAGGGCTTTTTGGGGCTGATTAAAGTGGTTAACCAGGGTATATGTTTGTGTTTTTTATTTCTAATAAAGGATTTTTTCGGGCGTGTGTGTGTTTATTTACTGTAATTTACAGATTAATCATGGAGGGTGTCTCATAGACGCCTGACATGATTAATCTAGGATTTAGTGGCAGCTATGGGCTGCCAATAACTCCTTATTACCCCGATTTGCGAACGCACCAGGGCAAATCGGGAAGAGCCGGGTACAGTCCCAGAACTGTCGCATCTAATGTATGCGGCAATTCTGGGCGGCTGTTGGCTGATATTGTTAGGCTGGGGGGCTCCCCATAACGTGGGGCTCCCCATCCTGAGAATACCAGCCTGCAGCCGTATGGCTTTATCTGGCTGGTTTTAAAATTGGGGGGGGCCGCACGCCGTTTTTTTTAATTATTTATTTCACTGCACAGAATAGACACGCCCACTGGCTGCTGTGATTGGGTGCAGTGTGACACCTGTCACTCAGCGTGGGGGCGTGTCTCACTGTAACCAATCATAGGCGCCGGTGGGCGGGGAAAGCAGGGAATCCGAGATTGTTTAATGGGCGGCCGGCTTTTTCAAAACAGTAAAAGCCGCCGGAGCAGTGTGAATGCCGTGCAGCGCCGGGCCGGGGATCGGAGATCGGTGAGTATGAGAGAGGGGGTAAGAGGGATAGACTGACATGGACAGAGAGAGAGGGACAGAGATAGTGACGGACTGACAGAGATTAGTGCATGACAGACATTGTGAGGCGCTTCAGAACGCAGCTTTTCAGCTGCGCTCTGAAGCAGACCTTTTTTAAGCTGCGGTGCAGAGTGCACACCTGCGCACATAGCCTCAGACACCAAAATCGTATGAGGGATGTCACACGTTTCAATTGACTAGGTTCATACAACAAAACGTCCAATGTATGAGGAATAAACGACGTGTATGCGATCACCGTATTTTCGTTCAATCTTGATTGCACGTAGGTGTCACACGCAAATACGTCACGAACAATGCCGGATGTGCGTCACTTACAACTTGACCCCGACGACGGATTGAAAGATTTATTGAAGCGTGTAAAGCAGGCATTAGAAGTTGGCATATGAATTGAAGCAGATCTGCTCCTGTCCTCCATTGTAGTCCAGTTGACCTATCAGAGGTGTACAAACATGCGAAGGACAGTTTTAGTATCTGTCTATTTGTTTAAGGTGTATGGAAGAAAATCTGAATGAAAGATCAACGTATACAAAGTAGCATGTAGATATTGTATCAAAATGTAACATAAAGGCTCATAAATGTTACTATCAGTGCTTCTTGCATAACAAATCCATGGCAAGTTTGATGACTGAAGTGCAGAATCCTAAATGTATGAACCTCTCATACATTTGAGGCTCTGCTCACGTTTCCAGTAGTTGTTTCTGGTTTTAGATCCATTTTGGAATCATATAAGGGGAAATAAAATGTTCCAGTGCATGATCCATTCATTTGAAAGGGAACAGAAGTGCCATCAAATATCGTCCATTTGTCCCTTTCTATCTGCTATCTGTTTTGGGGAAAAATTGCCAGTCATTAAGGCCCTTTCAGGCCTGGTCATTAAGCGGTTAATACTGGATCTGTTACAAACAGATGGCAATTTATTAATTTCATAGACATTTTACAAAAACTAAATTATTATATGTGCAAGAAGTGACTGAAATTGTTTATCCATGGTGGTAAAACGTTAGCAGCGCTACAAACACTTGGATTTCTTTTTTTTATCCTTAGAAGACATGTTGTTGAATTCAACAATTACTTATTGATAGATTTTTGCTTAAAGTGAGAAAATGCTTTGACAAGTTCATGGTCAGTGACTGGTTCCTCGATCTGGAATATATAACTGCTCTGAGTGCTACTTTTCGCACATTGGTTATGTTCCGGGCAGTTGTTTTCTGTCATGGGGTTTTGTGTGTACTGTTGGCTTAGTCAGAGAACTGGCTTATATCATGACTATAACGACATATATTTATTTTTTGCCAAAGAATTAGGTCAAAGAACAAGTGTAATATCACTCAAGGCCACGTGCCTGCTGTAAATATGGCATTGGAAATCAAACTTACCATGTATATTACCCTTCCTATTAACCATCTGCTGTTTACAATGTCATTAAATTAGAAATTGGATATTCCTGAAAAGATCCATTTAATACAGAGATGATGTAGAGCCCATATATCCCTGGGATAGAACATGCCATATTTTATAGGGACATATATGTATACTGTATACATATTTAAAGGGAACCAATCACCAGGATTTTCATATATAAGCTAAAGTCAGTGCTGTACTGGCACTATCAGGCTGAGTCTATACAAACCTGTAGTGGTCAGCTCGGATGTTTAGGTTTTGAAATCCAAGAAAGTAAAGTTTATAAAATCGGCAGCTTCTTGAGTGACAGCAGCTGAGGATCAGATAATATTTGACAGGAGGGGGGCATTCAGAGTTATCCCCTCTCCCTGTTAGAATTATCATAAATGTTATACAATTGATTTACTTTTTGCCTTCCAGAACCTGTGTAAGGTCATACCCATGTGACCAGAAGGGGCGGGCCCTCACCCAACAAAGCTGATACCAGAAAGCAACATTTTTCTGTTGGCTGAGGCCCCGCCCCTTCTGGTCATATGGGTATGACTTAACACAGGTCCTGGAAAGCAAAAAGTAAATCGATTGTATAATGCTTATGTAATTCTAACAGGGGGAGGGGATAACTATGAATTCCCCCCCAGATATTATCTGCTCCTCAGCTGCTGTCACTCAAGAAGCTGAAGATTTTATAAACTACTTTCTTGCATTTCAAAACCTAAACAACCGAGCTGACCACTCCAGGTATGTATAGAATCAGCCTGATAGTGCCAGTATAGCACTGGCTTTAGGTTATATACGAAAATCCTGGTGATTTGTGCGCTTTAAGCATATTTATCCATGTGATTGAAAATATTTACAAATTAAATGGAGCCTGTCATCCACAAACCGCTAATTAAACCACTTATACAAGGTATGTAGGGGACTTAGCCCCTATAAAAATCATATATGTAGGACACATTTTAGCGCTTTCGTTGCTAGAAAAAAATATTTTGTGTGCCAATGATGGGGCTTTGATTGACCCTTGGCGTTCCAATTGGTTCAGTACACCGTTATGTCTTCTCAATTTAGGGGTACTTTACACGTTGCGACATCGCTACCGATATATCGTCGGGGTCATGTCGTTAGTGACGCACATCCGGCGCCGGTAGCGACATTGCAATGTGCAACGATGAACGAGCACAGAAGCGTAAAAAATCGCTGATCTGTGTAACGTCGTTCATTTCCATAATGTCGCTACATCAGGAGATACGATGTTGTTTGCCGCTCCTGCAGCGTCACACATCTCTGTGTGTGAAGCCACAGGAACGACAAACATCTCCTTACCAGTGTCCACCAGCAATGTGGAAGGAAGGAGGTGGGCGGGATGTTACATCCCGCTCATCTCCGCCCCTCCGCTTCTATTGGCCAGCCGCTTAGTGACGTCGCGGTGACATCGCTGTGACGCCGAACACACCTCCCCCTTGAAGGAGGGATTGTTCGGCGGTCACAGCGACGTCGCCGACCAGGTATGTGCATGTGCAGCTGCTGTAGTGATAATGTTTGCTACGGCAGCAATCACAAGATATCGCATGTACGATGAGGGAGGGTGCTATCGCGCTGGACATCGCTAGCAAATGGTAGCGATGTCGCAACGTGTAAAGCCCGCCTTAAATACTGAGCACTTTTTTACATCATTCATGAACTGAAAAGGTGGCTGTACACCAACATACTGACACTGCAGAAGCATAGTGTCAGTGTGCTCCCTCAGTGCTGTCGCCTGTCTGCAGTAAAGTACCGAGCAGCAACCGCAGACAGGAGCGCTGTCAATTATATGGATAATTGTAAAATGAGCATTTTTACCATCACTCATTCTAGCAGTGGAAATGAAGCTAAAAGAGGATGGCCGCTACTTTTACATTGATGGCCTATCCTTAGGATGGGTCATCAATGCATGATCGACCAGGGTCCAACACCCTACACCACCGATCAGCTCTTATCGATGCTGGCAGCAGTGTATGAGGTGGCCTCACCACGTCCACACCTATGGAGTAGAGCAACTCCCATAGAAGTGTTCAGAGTATTATATTGAATGTAGATGGTTGGGCAAGTACATGGCTTTGCCAGCGATGTAGCAGAGCTGGTTGGGAGAATCATCTGGTGCTCTCTAGCATCCTTGTATTTATGTGTTTTATTACAGGGTATTATTGCAGAGGACAGACACCTCCAATATGTAATAATAATAATTATAATAATTAATAATAATAATAATTTTATTCATTTATATAGCGCCATTAATTCCATAGCACTTTACATACATTGGCAACACTGTCCCCATTGGGGCTCACAATCTAGAGTCCCTATATGTATGTCTTTGGATTGTGGGAGGAAACCGGAGTACCCGGAGGAAACCCACGCCAACACGGGGAGAACATACAAACTCCTTGCAGATGGTGCCCTTGGTGGGATTTGAACCCAGGACCCCAGCGCTGCAAGACTGCAGTGCTAGCCACTGAGCCACCGTGCCGCCAGCAATATGTAGCTGTATTCCCCATGTGTATGTATGTTATGTGTATATTATAGTGAAACCATGTGTAATGTAAATAAGGATTGGTCCTTTGTGCTGTGTCAGCCAGGAGCATTATAGATAAGTCTAATAGGTAAGGATTTTAGATAGGATGTTTATTGTAAGCAACTAGGGAAACAAATTGTTAAGTCACCACCGAAGTCCGCTCCATCGACTTCTGCTCCGATCACCAGGCGACGCCGTGTTCCTGCCATGGATGGTGCTGGTGATGGGGGAGGAGTCGATGCCAGCGGCACCGGTGGGCGCAGGCTCCGATCATCCACTGGGCTGGGTTATCTTGGGATCTGCAGTACCACTTGCTGACTGTGGGTGGCGTGTGTCTTCCAGCTGAAGTTGCCAGCGAAGAGCTACAGCCAATGGGAAGACACCACACCCTTCTTAGTTCCCCTCCTGTCTGCTGACCTCTGCCAGAGATTGTTCTGATTTCCTGGCTCCTGATCTGCCTTATTCTGTTTTGTGATTCCTGTGTGCTGACTTCTGCATGTTTTCTGACTACATTTCTGCCTGCTGTTTTTGTAATTCACTGCCCGATCCGGATTTGACCTCTGCTACGTTTTCTGATTACGTCCTTGTCTGCCGATTCTGTCCCTGTTCTGCTATTCCTGGTTTGACCCTGCCTGATGACTACTCTCATCGGACTGCAGCCTTCCACAGGTAGTGATCTCGAGGGCCCTGTGTAATTCCAAATCCCTGTATAGGGGTTAAAGGGTTTCAGGGTTCTGGGGTTCCTGCTTGGTGAGTGGCTTCCCTCTAGCCTGTCCATTACATCCCATCTGAGTCTGTTGATCCAGGCAGGTGTTACACAAATGTGCTGGAGGGATGATAGGAGTAGTTAGCAAGTTGCTTAGATTAGTGTAGGACAGGTGCAGATGACTCGCCCACCCCAGGGCTATGGGACACCCGGTGCCGGGCCGGACTAGTCCGGTGGTAGTCAGTGGTGGCTGGGCCCGGCTCCGTGGCCCTGGTGGGTGTCAGTGCAATATGTGGCTTGGTGAATAAAGTTGTGTTCGTGACGCCACCTGTGGTATGCGGCTATTAGGCCGCCGCTGCTGTGTGAGGCCACCGGGATGATGTTATGGCAGCAATGGTGGTACTGCTCCCCACAGGTGGAGCAATGCCCGGGGCACAGTTGATGCTTGTGAATGTCTATGCAGCTGAAATAACAGAGACCACTTCAAGGGTGCAGTTCAAGTTCTTTACTCACAGTTCTTGTCAAGGCCGGCAGGAACCCTTGGACTGCTGGGACCACTGTCAGGGACCTCCGCCGTTTCTGGGTGATTCAGAGAGTAAAAGCCGGTACCCTTCTCTTAGTGTCTCTTTCTTCTGCTGTCTTCCTTAGCCTTGCCTTTGTTAGGATGAACCTGGCTTGGCCTCCACTACAGCCTCCAGGCTGGGGGGTCACCTGTCGGCTGATTAGCCTTTTTTTGGAAGTCTGCTATGGGTTCTGGCCCTGGGAGTCTACAACCTTCCCTGGGCCTCGGTTTTTACTGTTTGGAGATGATTTTGCACTCCTCCAGTCTCTAGGGACCGTCCCCTGTCACAGCTTGATCCCTCCACCGATGTTATTGTGGAACAGGCCACCGTAGCTCTAAACTGCCCCGACAGCTATACAGACTACCCGTGGCCCTGCGACTCCTTCTGCCTCTTACGTGGTGTCACCTGGACCCTCCGAGTCCCAGGATCTTCACCAGGAAGCGTCTCCTTCTGTTTCTCTGCTCCTGTCTGACATGGAGCTTTCTTTTCTTCTTTCTTTCTTTCTTTCTTTCTTTCTTTTCTCCTCCTTGCCTGCCTCCAGCAGGCCTCCTCCTCCCTCCTTTCTCTCGTTCTTCTCCTCCAACTACATGCTCACTCTCTCACTCCCTGAGGTAGACTAACTAAACTTGACCTTCCTCTCTGTGTCTGCTCTCGGATGGCTCCTCCCACCTCCCCAGTTGCTAAGCTGTACCCTATAGGAGCAGGGATGGCATGCAGCATGGGGGGGTAACTGACACTTTCCCTGGTCCCAGTATGTACCTAACAATGGGTGTAGTGTGGATTTACCAGGGGACCGGAGTTCACTCTCTTCCTCTCCCAGAATGGGGCATCACACCGCTGGATGGGGTGCAATGACCTGTGGCGACGGAAGCCTCAGGGGCGCCACACTCCCCCACAGCAAATCCCAGCACGTCCTCGGGCTGAAAAACAACAAAAACATGTGGAAGAACTGCAAAACATTTTTGTATGAATAACATAAAACAATAAAACATTTCTTCCCTTTATGGGAGGCATAGGTACTTAAACGTTGCAAACTTCTTATAAAGAAACTATGAGTGCACTTCCAGTTCATTGCACGGTTTGGGCACATCCCCCATAATTCTGGTAGGGGGCACAACGGGTGCAACTATATACATTTTCGGCTACAACAAGTCCAGTAGCCTGGCAGTTCGTTTCTTTTCAAACAACAATGGGGCAAATACTCAACCAGCCACTAAGTCCAGTGGCCTGGTTACACAGGACACATAAGACATCACATTTACCAAGGACCACATTCCAGTCTAGTGGCCCGGTACACATAAACATGGGGGTGACATCTTCGAAAAGCATGAGGGGCAGTACAGCAGGAAAGGGTGTCATCTTCGAAAAGAACATTAGGACAGAACACAAGGGACTTCTTCAAAAAGAATGAGGGGCAGACAGGGGCTATTTACAGTTCAGCTTCTTCTTTTCTTTGCTTCTTTACATGTAGGGATTCTTCTTTGGCAGGGCCCTGGGCAGCATGTAGGCCATTGAGATCCTGGTCTGCGTTTCTTGCGTGCTTGTCGCAGGACCTCTGCTCAGTTCTGTGGCCTGGGTCTGCCTTGAGGTAGTGCTGCTGCTAGGGGAGAGGCTGCGTGCTTGCATTGTGCGGCGCCACTCCGGTTCTTCTGGGGCCGCTTCTTCCCGCAGGATATGTACATGCAGCGCGTACCATCCACGGTCCCCCATCAGCCGTGTATACTCCACCACATCACCCGGCTTGGCATCGCGCCCTGGGTGGCCTCTGGGCAGGTGCTCCTCGATGTCTCTTCGGGCCACAAACACATCCTTGCCCAGACCGGGCTCCCGGATGAAGCCCCAGTCACCAGCTTGTCGGAAGTCCACTACTAGGCCCCGTCGCACTGGGCCCTCGGATCCCTTCAGGGCCTTCCTGACCTCTTCTTTGGAGGCCAGATTAGCGGCTTCTCGGGCCCTCTGTTTCTCCTCCCGGAGTTCCCGCTCCCTCTGGTACTCTACCACCAGCCTCCGGCACGTCAGCTCGCTGGACAGGGGAGTTTCCTTGGGGAGCAGCGGCCGCTGCAGTCCCCTGCTTTCAATGGGCGCTGCGTCCCAATTCACTCCCGGGGATGCCATTCCCAGGAGGCTCACAGGGGGACTCGGCAGGGGGCCCGCTAGTTGTTCAGGGTCCACCCCTCCCCAGGCTCCGTCTGCGGGGGTCTCAGGCAGGCCTCCGGTGCCCCACCGGGCGTCCGCGGGGTAGGCTGGGAAGGCCAGGGGGTCAGTGAAGGGGCTAAGCGGGGGCGCGTGGCGGGACCCTGGGTCCGGACTGGACGGGGTTTCTGGTTGCTCACCCTGCTTCCGCTCCGCGGCATCCATCCACCACTCCAGATCCTTCGGCACCCTCGGCGTTTCTTTCTGCCGGTCCGCTCCTACTTCCACGCTGCTCAGCCTCCGGGCCAGGACTCGCATTTCCTCTCGGAGCAGGTCCAGCTCGGGATCCACTCTTCCGGTCCCTGGTGCACCTTGCTGCAGCTCCTCCGCCATGCTACCGACCTGGGGAATGCAGCCTGGAACACTGCTCGGGTGCTCGACCACGCCACTCGGCTGCTCCCTTTCCCTTCTCGGAGGCGGGGCCGGAGGCTGCACTAGCATCTGGCGCCAGACTGGCGCCCAGCCCATCACGACCGGCATCACTCCGTTTGCGATAAGGTACATTGTCTTTATCTGCTGGTCTGGCATTTAGACTCTCTATGCCAGCCGGCCAGCTTATCTGGTCGCCATTTCTTCTTCTTCCGCCTTCTATGGCGGGCACTGCTTCGCGCTCTTTTCTTGGACAAGGGGGCGGGGCTTCTCTTCGCACCCTTTCTTCTGGCACGCCCCCCTTCTTCCCGCGCTCAGTGGCTTCAATGGCGGCAGTTTCTCACAGTAAAACACGGCTATTTCACGATTCTTCAGGCGCACAGTACCCGGTGTGACCGGGCACGAAATCCTGTTCGTGACGCCAAAGTTGACTCGCCCACCCCAGGGCTATGGGACACCCGGTGCCGGGCCGGACTAGTCCGGTGGTAGTCAGTGGTGGCTGGGCCCGGCTCCGTGGCCCTGGTGGGTGTCAGTGCAATATGTGGCTTGGTGAATAAAGTTGTGTTCGTGACGCCACCTGTGGTATGCGGCTATTAGGCCGCCGCTGCTGTGTGAGGCCACCGGGATGATGTTATGGCAGCAATGGTGGTACTGCTCCCCACAGGTGGAGCAATGCCCGGGGCACAGTTGGTGCTTGTGAATGTCTATGCAGCTGAAATAACAGAGACCACTTCAAGGGTGCAGTTCAAGTTCTTTACTCACAGTTCTTGTCAAGGCCGGCAGGAACCCTTGGACTGCTGGGACCACTGTCAGGGACCTCCGTCGTTTCTGGGTGATTCAGAGAGTAAAAGCCGGTACCCTTCTCTTAGTGTCTCTTTCTTCTGCTGTCTTCCTTAGCCTTGCCTTTGTTAGGATGAACCTGGCTTGGCCTCCACTACAGCCTCCAGACTGGGGGGTCACCTGTCGGCTGATTACACCTTTTCTGGAAGTCTGCTATGGGTTCTGGCCCTGGGAGTCTACAACCTTCCCTGGGCCTCGGTTTTTACTGTTTGGAGATGATTTTGCACTCCTCCAGTCTCTAGGGACCGTCCCCTGTCGCAGCTTGATCCCTCCACCGATGTTATTGTGGAACAGGCCACCGTAGCTCTAAACTGCCCCGACAGCTATACAGACTACCCGTGGCCCTGCGACTCCTTCTGCCTCTTATGTGGTGTCACCTGGACCCTCCGAGTCCCAGGATCTTCACCAGGAAGCGTCTCCTTCTGTTTCTCTGCTCCTGTCTGACTTGGAGCTTTCTTTCCTTCTTTCTTTCTTTCTTTTCTCCTCCTTGCCTGCCTCCAGCAGGCCTCCTCCTCCCTCCTTTCTCTCGTTCTTCTCCTCCAACTACATGCTCACTCTCTCACTCCCTGAGGTAGACTAACTAA
The DNA here is from genome assembly GCF_048569485.1 of Anomaloglossus baeobatrachus. Lineage (NCBI taxonomy): Eukaryota > Metazoa > Chordata > Amphibia > Anura > Aromobatidae > Anomaloglossus > Anomaloglossus baeobatrachus. The sequence goes on along the minus strand of NC_134354.1, from coordinate 506,527,722 downwards.
ACTTGACCTTCCTCTCTGTGTCTGCTCTCGGATGGCTCCTCCCACCTCCCCAGTTGCTAAGCTGTACCCTATAGGAGCAGGGATGGGTCTTACGGCCCCTCCCAGCATTCAGCATGGGGGGGTAACTGCCACTTTCCCTGGTCCCAGTATATACCTAACAATGGGTGTAGTGTGGATTTACCAGGGGACCGGAGTTCACTCTCTTCCTCTCCCAGAATGGGGCATCACACCGCTGGATGGGGTGCAATGACCTGTGGTGACGGAAGCCTCAGGGGCACCACACAGACAGTTCAGCCAGAGAGACGGAGCTAAGTTGGGTGGAACAAGGAGTTTAGCGAGAAGTTAGCGAGTGAAGCTGCAGATGTCCTACTGAGATGGCGGGAGGTACCCTCCCTAGTGCCAAGACCTCTCCCTGTGGGCAGCTAGAGGATCTTCGGAGGTCAGTGGGATGTCGGGGTATGGAGACTCCTAACGGTACCTTGAACCAGCCAAGGGCTAGTACTTCGTCCGAGGGTCCGAGTGAGGCATGATAGCTGCCAGGAAAAAATACGGGGAGGAAACCAGTATTAGGAACAAGCACCAGAAGCAGAAAGCAAGAGCAAGGGTAGGAAGTTAGATACCCCCGAGAGAGCGGCGCAGCACGAGAAGACCTGTCTGTCCAAAGTAAGAAAGACCTGGTGTCCCACAATAAAGTTGGTTCCTGAGTTGTTCATAAAAAGGAGTGTGTAATTGTCTCACCCTCCTTGTCGGTGGCGAGGATCGAAATCCAAGATGAAGATCACTGTGAACATTGTTGCAAGTGTCACACATCCCATCGGATGCACAACACGGACACACACAATTGCACGAGTAGGGGAGTCAGTGACCCTCGGCCGGGATAGGGCTCCCAGCTTCAGCTGCAGCAGGTGGATGGAAATGATCTGTCTGGAGCTGCTGCATCTTCTGATAGTGTCCACGACTGGGTACTGCACATCCGCCCCCTATTGATTTGATTGTCCGACTGCCTGCTGCAGCTGCCAACACCGAGAATGGCTGATCGGTGAGGGTGCAGGGTGTCGTACCATGGCCGATCAGTCATTGATAACCTATCCTAAGGATAGGCCATCAATGTAAAAGTAGTGGACAACTCCTTTAAGTCACCTTTACATGTGTATAAGTGGTTTGTTTAGCATTTTGGGGAGACAGGCTACCTTTAACCTCTCTTTTATGCTATAGTGGAGAGGAGAATATATAGAGGGAGGACAGTTTAGAGCTGAGTGAATAGGTGATGACATGTTTCATTGTATACATTTTTTATCCAGAGGATAGATAATGATCTGAAGGCATTGGTGGAACGCTACCAGAAATAGAAATTGTATACGTAAAAAGTCAAGTTTGTTAAGACATCTGTATTTTGGATACCAATAGATTTGGACGTAGCAACTTGTAGAATTGTGTAGGACAGGATCAGCAGCAAGTACAAGTACAGAAGCAACCTTCCCCTTCATCTTCAAAGTTTCCAAGTGGTTGTGAAAGATAACATATTGTGCATACTTTTCCCCAGAAACAGTGATATACTTGACTGTGAGCTGTACCTTATATTCAGCCCTATTCAAGGGAATGAGGCACAGCTGCAGTACCGGGCACTGTACTGGGACATTATTGGCATTATTCTCATCTGAGTGCATCATCATGCAGGGAAAGAGACCCTGATTCCAATGAGGTATCATGTTACTGGGTGCAGCAGTTGTGATACTGTGGCGTCCCTGACCTGGTCAGGCACCACTGAGTACTGCACCCATGCTGGGTCAGTACAACACAGGTAATCCCAGAGGCTGACCGGGGTGTGGACACACGGAACACTTAGTAACCAGAACACACGAACAGCTAGAAGGGACCCCTGAGCAGGCTCAGGGAGGGGGCGTGGCCCTCGCCTCCCAGCTAGTGGTGGGTGGTGTCACTGAGAACAAGGGAGTTGTTCAGAAGCAGCCGAAGGAGAAGGAAGTGGAGGAGTCGCGTCTGGAGGGCAGAGCAGTGGAGCAGGGCCCTTCCAGACACTGCACCGTTCGTGGCTGCTGGCTGGGGAGAAGGGCTACTATTTAGTGCTGCCTGAAATCCACCTGGCGTAGAGGTGGCTAAGTAAGGGGACTGTCAGTAAACCCAGCCCTCTTGGGGTACAGGTCCCCAGAGCAGGGGCCCATTCAGTTGGCCTGCCCAACCTGCCGGTGAGGGCACTTTATGCGCCTCACCAACCTACACCGAGTCCGCATCTACAGCAGCAACGAGGGGCCCTTAAGTGACTGATGGCAAGTAGCCAGAATTACTTGGTCCATGCTGCAAGCAAACGGGCCAGAAAGGGGAGAACGGCGTATGCGACTTCCCTGGGTGATCCCAGCAAGACTTCAGGTCGGGGTCACGTCAAAACAAGAAGGGCTAGGAAGGCGAGTCAGCAGTCACCCCTACATCAGCCAAAGGGATACCTGGTTCTTCCTGGTCCACCATAGCATCGCCCAGGTTAACTCTCCCTGCCATCTGAAAGTGAGTAAAAACCCTGAAAGACTTTGCTGTTTGTGTGTGAGTTCTTCTGCGACCTGTGGTACTACACACTTACACTGTGCCCTGGGGCCAGCCTCACTCTCGGGAGGCTACAACATCTGACTGCAACTAACATCAGCCCCAGGCGTCCCCTAAACTGCAGTGGCGGTCACCCCCTGACCGCAAATACCGAGAGTGGCGTTACGAATTCCCCATTGAAGTTAACCTACCTGTGACCAGAAGATTTCCAAGCCCGCGGAGACCCTGCGGCATCCTGTATCTGAAGGTAATGCGGGGCTCCACAATACAATCAAAGTTTTATCTACTGTAGATGTAGCTGAGCTAAAAATGCTATGCCCACCCACGCCATACATTTTATACAATAAGCTGTCAATCAGGGCTGGGGGCCTGGTTCACCTAGGAGGTATGGCTAGTTTAGCAGTGATAATCTCTTGCTGATAAACACTGACTGTATTGAAACAACAGCACACAGCCTAATAAGTGACACCTCCCTGGAATCAGGATCTTAGCCCTTACATCATGCTGCTCTCAGATTACATAGCAAAAACCTGCTCACAGACTCCTTTTAAGATCAATAATGAATTTCTGTTTAAAAGTACTATTGTCCTCCATCAAAAAATAAGGGGTGTTATTTAAAGGGAGTCCTTCAGGTCAGAAATCCACAGGGCCTTGTTGGAGACCATACCCTAAGAAAAGCCACTTAGTTTTAATATCCGTATACTAGTTTTTGAGACAGCTACCCCTTACTGCATTAATTAACATCACTGGCTTCGCTTGGTCCAGTGTTATCTCCCGTGAAATTATCATCATAATATCGACACATATCGAAAAAGACCAGACTTTGGATGTCTATGTTATCTCTGCATGTGGTGATAATGTAATAATCGGCACGTTGTCAGGGGTATAGCTATCCTTTCTAACCTAAAGTGGGAGTGTGCTTTGGGTCGTGCAGGATCACTGATACAGTACAGTATGAACCTAAAGAGGCAGTGGTGTAACTAGAATCCTATGGGTCTCAGTACAAGATTTGTATCTGGGCCCCCAATCAACCCACCTGCATGTTGGTCAGATGTATAGGCCTTTGTAGCGTTCTAAATCCTATAATACTAATCTCCCGTATCCTGGATCCCTTCCACAAATATATGAATTCTATCCTGTTATATACTGTATGTCCCCAAAATGGAATATATGTCCCCATCCTGAACCCTTTCCAGGTATATATGTCCCCATTCTGGTATGTATGTCCCCATCCTGGTATATATTTCCTCTTTCCTGGGTCCCTTCCAGATATATATGTTCTCCATCCTGGTATATATGGTATCTTCCTCCTCCTGGTATATATGCAACTGGGCCCATCCTGGTATATGTGTCCCTCATCCTGGTATATATGTCCGTCATCCTGGTGTATATGTCCCCCATCCTGGTATCTATGTCCTAAATCCTGGTATACATTTCACTTTTCCTGGGCATTGTCATGCTAAACATGCTTCCTATCCTGGTATATACGTCCCCCATCCTGGTATATATGTCTCCCATCCTGGTATATATGTCTCCCATTCTGGTATATATGTCATCCATCCTGATATATATGTCCCCCATCCTGGGCCCATCCCAGGATGGGGGACATATATACCCATCCAGTATATGTCCAAAACCCTGGTATATATGTCCCCTATGCTGGTATCTGTGCTCCTCGTTCTGCATAAAAAAAGAAGCAAGAAAACATAGTGCTTACTTTCCTCTGCTTCTCTGGCATGCGGCGTGCGCACCATGGAGCATAATGTCACTGCCATGTACCCTTAGTCACGGCCTAGCCAATGTCAGCTGCTGACCTCTGATTGGCAGCGTCTTTTGAGGTGCAAGACCCGACAGGTCTCTGTGTTCCTATATACTTCAGCTGAATTTACATCCTCGGACGCACATCTGACTAAAGTAAGTGCTGGGGTCACAAATCCGACCGCAGTCATTACGCACCTGTAAAGAAGGTTTTCTCCAAAACCATTTTAAACTGTAAACATGTCATCTCTTAATGCAATGTCCTCCCTAAAGACTGTGCTTGAAACAGATTCCTGACACTACAGGCTCCCTTTCCTTGGAGCGCCATATAAAATTTATTTGAAAAAGTGTAAAAATTCATATTTTATTGACAAGTATGGAATTTCTTCTGCCATCTGTTCGTTTTATACTTAGGAATAATTACCCATTGTGAATTAAAGTCATTCAATATTTTATTTTGCGGTTTTTGCAACAATAATGTGATAGGAAACTATGAACCAAGTGTTTCCAAATAGAATTTAAATATTTTCCAGAATTTAACATTAGTGATGAGCGAGCACTAAAATGTTCAAGTGCTCATTAATCGAGCAGGTCAGATGCTTGAGTAACGAGTATAATGCAAACCAAAGGGGAAGTCGAACATATTTCCAAAAAACCCTAACAGGAGAGCTGGGTGAGCTGTATTGGATGGAAACAGCATGGAGAAGACACCTGGACTGCTTAGTCGCTGTTGGAAACTAAATAACTAATTTTGAAAAATGATGTGGCATCCCGCCATTTTTGATAGTCAGCCAAGGTAAAGCAGGCAGCTGGGGGCTGTTATCAGGCTAGGAATAGTTATTTAGCCCTTCCCAGCCTAAGAATATCAATTTGGGCACTTTGCCATGGCTCTTCCTGATTGCCCTATTTTGGGGGTTGATGTCAGCTGGGTAATGTCAGCTAGACACCCCATTACTAACCCAGTAAGTAAATAGGAAAAAGACACATTAAAAATAGTTTATTTGTATAAAAAATCCCCCATACTATCTCTTGTTCATCAACTTATTACCAAAAATGTTCCCACAAAGTTCCGTTATAGTCCATGATCAATGAAAGCAGCTCCGTGGAGTGTGAATACCTGTAAAGTACAGATATTCACAGGCGCTGGACAGTGACGACAACTCTCATCAGAGCCGCCGGTTCCATGCAGCGTTCAGCGAGAACCAGCGATACTGATAAGAGTTGTGGTCACCCGGCAAGAGCTCCGGTTAGATTGAGCCTATGGAAATGATGATGTATCTCAGCTCCTTGTTCCTATTCTTTACAAAAAGATATCACAGCTTATGATTTAGTACAGTACAGAGAAGGCATCTCTGGTATTAGAATTTCTCTGTGTAAGTCCTATGGATTATATACTCCGGCTTTATGATTACTTTATTACTTTAGTAAAGATTTCTCACATTGACTTTCACTGATTCCCACTATGATGGAATTATGACACTATGAAAGCTCAATAAACAGTGGAGACCCCTAGAGCCGTCTGCCCTTGTAAGAGGGTAGTTATGGGTGAATGCAATCCAATGATTTACATAAAAAACAAAAAACACTACTTTAAAGTGAATTTCTGCTCCTAAATACATTTCCCAGTTAATAAACATGATGTCTTGTTAGTTGAGGGGTTTTGATTTTTCTAGTAGATTTACATATAATGATTTGGCTACCTGCATATACAATACCGCTTGAGAGCTTAGATTTCATATTAAACTCAATACAGCAAACTTGTAGGCGCCCCCTAGTGGTGACTGCTCGCAAAAATAAATGTAGGACATAAATGTCTGTGCAGGACATTTTTAGTTTTTCATAAAAACAAAAATGGAGCTGGGACTACTTTTTATCTCATATGGAATATGTTAAAGAGCTTTTACTCTATTTATTCTCAAGGGGTCAAGAATGGAGTAATACAAAAAATAATGTATTCAGCTCTCATACTGGTGCCGCTCACTCATCTGGAGGGGATATCACAAACCCATTGTAGGCAATGAGTGGTTGTTGATCACAGAAGATACAGGTTTCGATGGAATGTAAGCGCTGCAGCCTATTAGTGGCTGCTGATTGGCTGCAGTGGTCATGTGATGCCCCAAGAACAGCGGTGAATGAAGTACAAGTGCAGAGGAGTGACACCAGTCTGGGCGGGAAATATAAGGTTTTTTTGACTAACCCAACCCTGGTCCTATTGAGGATAACTTTTAATGTAAGAGAAAGCTATTTACAAGCTAAAGATTTAAAGGAGCGGTTCACTACTCTGCAATAGTGGCCACATCCCTGAAAAACTGATGGAGAAGGCTTTTTCAGATATCTTGTTTAGCCAATTCTGCCTCTGAGCGGTGCTATTGCGGACCGCTGATCCCCATTGTGTGACTCACGGGCTCCGTTGCCTCTCAGATCTGGTGATGTCACGTCAACGTCCAGGTGACCCGACATCACCGAGGCGGCCCCAGTCTTCCTGAGTGACTGGGATGTGGGTGGAGTTTCACTGCTCATCACAGCCCAGCGTCATAGCCCAGCATATCACGCGCTCTCTCCTTCACTGCAGAGCACTACAAACAGGAGCGATGCTGGGCTGTGACGAGCAGTGAAACTCCGCCCACATCCCAGTCACTCAGGAAGACTGGGGCCAGGCTCGGTGATATCAGGTCAGCTGGAAGTTTACGTGACATCACCGGATCTCAGAGGTCGCTGAGCCCTTAGGTTCTTTTCATGGGAATGAGCGGACCACTCAAGCAATAGCGCCACTCAAAGGCAGAATTGGCTAATCAAGGTATTTAGAAAAAGCCTTCCCTAGCAGATTTACAGGGGTGTGGTAACTATTGCAGAGTAGTGAACCACCTCTTTAAGATAAGTAGGAGTAAGGTATGAGATATAATATATAGAAAAACCTCTATGAAATCTTTCTCTTTAGGTTTGTCATTTGTAACCTCCTGAGAACCATTGATAGAGGTAGATATAACCATCAGCAGTAAGATACTATTGGTGTATAGAAACCTATCTGAGCAGTAACTATACTACCTACTTGCTAAATAAAAGCTGGATTGTTTGGAAATCTTGTTATGTAATAACAATTATTTACAAAATGTAAAAAAGATCCAAATTTCCATTAGCTACAATACATAATAACATCGCTTCTAGCTACATTGTTATACCATGCTGGAAATGTAATACTAGGTTGATTGTAGCAGTGGACTGGTCATGGCAATCAGTCATGTATTGTGGTTGGCTTATACCACTGCATGTGGGGAGTTATTACTCGTGAGAATTCTCCACCTGCGGAGAAGATGGGCTCAGTATAGGAGTGCATGTTGTAACACGATATTTACTCGGGCTAACCTGGTAAAACCCACAAGTTATGGCTTCCAGTCAAATTAATTGTTCTTTGTCCCCAATTTAGCATTAATTTAAATATTTGTGGTGACATAAACTATACAAGTATGATAACATAACAAAATCATGTAGTCAACACAAGTACACAAGAATGATCCATCTCCATGTCTGCATCATTGTGCTGTGCTGCCATAGATATTATTGCCCCTTTTCATAAATCTAATAAAGTATATCTATATATATATATATATATATATATATATATATATACACTGTGTGTGTGTCTATATATATGTGTATATATATATCTTTATATATATATATATATATATATATATATATATATATATATATATATATATCACACCGGGCATTTACCATGAGAAATGCTGATGCCATTGGAATACTGCTTGTACACAAATGAAAACTGTTACTGAAATGATCTTTTGGTTCCTCTACAAGCTTGGAAGAAATAATTGCTGTGAATGTTTCCATTACTGAACAGTTGGACTGTCATCATACACATTAAATTATATTTGGATCAATCAAAATGAGCTGGATCCACCAAGAAATACCCTATGGGCATAGTCAGCATCTGATCAATATTTTGTACTGTGTTCATCCATCTTAATGTGCCAGAAAACAATACTGTCAGGCTGTGCTTTATATACTATGCAAATGGTGGTTCTCTCAGAACCTGCCTAGCAGCAGGGTTCAATGAGGTTCCAAATGCTATTATCCTGCAGATTAACCCAATATCTTCAGGATAACAGTGTTTTGTTTTACATGTGACTGGTTCCCTTTAAATGATTGGTCACATCAAGGGTGCACTGAGTGTCTGTATTTGGTTAGAACAATCATTCTGTGCTAACAAGGTAACTCCTTAACTCCTGTACATGTGACGCGCCCACGGGATTCCTGGAGTTTTTGGTTACCCGTCACCGGGTCGGTTTGGGGATGTCAGAGCAGCCTGGCCTGGTTCCGTGACCCCGTCGGTGTCAATACAGATGGAGGGGTTACAGGGGAGTAGGATGAAGTTCGTCTTCATGACGCCACCTGTGGTGTGCGGCTATGATGGGAGCCGTCACTGCGAGATGTCTTTTTCTCTCACTGGGGCAGATGGTAATGCAGCTCAGATAGTCCAGCTCTCCACAGGCAGAGCTCAGACCCCAGGAAGGATGTTGGGAGTAGTAGTCCACTCCAATAAGGGGAGCACAAGGCGAGGGAAGGATCAGACGACACAGCGGTTGCAGTTTAAGGTGTTTACTCACTGAGTTACTCCCGCCGTTGGACTGCCAGACTCCGCTGTGATGGGCTCCAGCCGATCCCAGATAGTTCGGAGGCCAGGACCGATGTTTCGCTCAGTGAGTCCTTCCTCCCTACACCGTGTTGTGTGAGTGCCTGCGACTTGAAGCTATGTGGGGACCCGAGTCCTTGAGGTTTGTTTAGTTCCCCGTCCCATACAACAGGCAGCGTGAGTCCGTAGATGGAGCTGCGCTATGGTCACGACTTCTGGCTATATGTGCTGCTTTGCCCCGGGCGCTGTGTGTGGGCCAGAAAACTTGAAATCCTCTGCCCGGCGGATTCTGCTGGCGGGACTTGCAGTGCCCACCAACCTAGGGCTCTGCACCCTGAGGTGTGCGCTGGTCCTGAGGGAGCTATGAGCTCTCCCCTGAGTGGCAGTGTTCAGCTTCTCACTTGGTTCCCGGTGGTTTCTTAACTGATTGTGTGTGCGTGTGTCACCTTGCTCCCTCAGATAGTCTCTCCACCCCCCGGGGTTGCTGAGCTAGTGGGTGGGAGACCCCAGACGATATGGTGACCATCCTAAATGACCCTACCCTAACCCAGTCCCTGTGAGAGGGCAACTAGATATGTGTGTTGGTGGATTGTGGTGGTTTACCGGCAATGACCTCCTCCGTACCTGAGATGAATACTGCACCTCGGGTGAGGGGCAGTACCCTGTGGCGACTGAAGCCTCAGGAATGCCACACATGTATCGTGCAAGTCAGAAATGGGTGTATGGGGCAGGCTCACGAGTTGAGATTGCCCCATAGCAGGTAATGGTTGTATGTTTATGCCAGATCTGCTTATAACATTGACGGGTGGCGCAAAGCACTGCCCGCTATTGTTCATCTGTTAAATTCCGCTTTCAAACTTTGACAGCGTCATTTTTTGCATGCCGCCATGGGGTAGCACTATTCTGTACACCCATTGTGTTGCAATGCAACAATGCAGCTTCAAGTCCCCTAAGGGGACTAACAAATAAAGTGAAAAATTATTTTTTTTTTTTAAAAAAAAAATATTCCAGAATAATTATACATAAGTTCAAATCACACCCCTTCCCCTTATTAAAAATCAAGATAATAATAATAATAATAATTAATTAAATATGTGATATCGCCACATTCAGGAAAGTTCACTCTATGAAAGAATATAATTAACCAATCAGTAAACACCATAAATAAAAATATTCAAGTGTATTCAAATAAGGTTTTTTTTGCATCGCTGCAATAGCAAAATAAATGTTGTAACAAGCAATTAAAACGTCATATACCGTATATCCCATATTGGTGTTAATACAAAATGATATCCCGCCCTGCAAAAACTATGGAAAATAGCATTACAAACGAAAAAAATATTTTTTACAAACTTATGATTTTTTTACCACTAAAATAGTAAAAACAACCGCACATGTTTGGTATTTCTGTAATCGTACTGATGAAAATCATACTGCTAGGTATTTTACCACATAGTGTATGCCATAAACTAAAAAGCAATGGCACAATTGGGTTTTTTTCAAAGTTTCACCACAGTTAGAATTTTGTTTCAATTTTCTAATACAATATGTGCTACGTTTTATGGTGCTATTCTAAAGTACAACTTGTACTGCAGAAAAAACAAGTCCTCATACGACTATGTGGACAGAAAAATAAAAAAAAGTTATGGCTCTGGGAAGGAGGGGAGGAAAAAAACAAAATTGGAAAAATGGAAATTGGCCCGGTCATGAAGGGGTTAAGACTTATTAAAGGGGGAAATTGTGTATTGTCCAATTAAATAACTAAAGATGGCTTATCAAAGAAAACCTTATTGGATGTCAGTGGTGATCAAGGCGTTTCTCCTTTGTTAGGTCCCATGATTCAATTCCTCTAGCATTTTTACAATACATTTTTACTTTTTCTGGGTGGTCTCATTACCTTTTTGAATGGTTACATGATGGGGAACCAAGTGCAGTGTTACATGGAGACCTCCTAAAGGACACATCATAAGAGAAGACATCCTAATTTAGCATTATTGGGTTCCCATGAATGCAGGCCTGTAAACTACTCCTATGGGAACCACAGTATGCTTTTATTATGTGTATTAAGAGAGCACATAGGCACAGACATACAAATTACATTTTGACTGAGGTTGTAAAAAAAAACGAAAAAAAAAACAAAAGAAGTAAAACAGAAGCACTACTAGATTCCTTCAGTGAGACTCATGAGAAAAAACTGCATTGTACTGCATACCTGATAAAGAACGGGAAAGCTGTCATTCACATTTTACTCTAATGTATAATGACTTAAGCCCACTTTACACGCTACAATATATCTTAAGATGTGTCGGTGGGGTCACGTCGTAACTGACGCACATCCGGCATCGTAAGCTACATTGTAGTGTGTGACAATTACGTGCGATTGCGATTGAACGGTAAAACGTTCATCGCATACACGTCGTTGAATCCTGACGAATTGCACGTCGGGTTGTTCAATGTTCCCGAGGCAGCACACATCGCAGTGTGTGACACCCCGGGAACATTGAACAGATCTTACCTGCCTCCCGCGGCTCCCGCCGGCAATGCGGAAGGAAAGAGGTGGGCGGGATGTTTACGTGCCGCTCATCTCTGCCCCTCCGCTTCTATTGGCCGGCTGCCGCGTGACGTCGATGTGACGCCGAACGTCCCTCCCACTCCAGGAAGTGGACGTTCGCCACCCACATCGAGGTCGTATGGACGGGTAAGTACGTGTGACGGGGGTTAATCGTTTGTGCGGCACATTCAACAAATTGAACGTGCCACACATACGATATCGTATGCAAAATTGCAACGTGTAAAGCAGGCTTTAGCCAGACAAATTTAATTTAGACAAGCAACTATTATTTTAGCCATAGGAACAATACACTAGAAAAGGCTAGAAAGGACCAGAACTGGCAGAGCAGAGTGCTTGTTGGGTAATACATTACCTCTAGTGATGAGCGGACACTACCATGCTCGGGAGCACGGTAATCCTAACAAGCAGTTGGATGGGCTCAACTTGAGTATAATGGAAGTCAATGGGGGAATTGAGCATTTTTCCGGAAGATTTCCCCCATTGACTTCCATTATACTCGGGTACTTGAGTTGCGCCCATCTGAGCATCCAACTGCTCGTTAGGAGTACCGAGCACCAGACCATGGCTGTGCTTGCTCATCACTAATTAGCTCCAATTGTGGTCTTCACATCAACAATAGAACTTGTATGCAACACTTCCAGTGTAAAACTGAAGACTACTTCATTTTCTGCTCAATTTCACTTACAAATAGATGTTGCATTCTAGATGAGTCGTGATGAAAATCTTTTGAATCAAGAATACAATCCATATCTTACAATATCATCTGAATATGACCACGTCATCTAATTTGCAATTCAGATGAGTTATAGATGGTAAGTGTGCCACAAACAAAAGTGTCATTTTTTTAATATTCAAAGAAATTAAGTAAAGAGGCTCTTTCATTCTCATTCATTCTGTTTCCTATTCAAGTTGTATTTAATAGCAGAATAGATCCCTGTGTTCCTGAATTGTAAAGAAGAACCATCACATTATTATTATTGCCTGACTCTGCCGTTATAGTCTTCATTGTAGTGGGTTGTCCCAGGCGTCCGCATGCTGCGATCCTTTCTACACAACAAGCACATCTGTGTTTAATAACCAGTGAGAAATAATAGTTCTATATTAACCCCTAAAGGATGAGGGATATTAGACTTTGCCATAGAAAAAGCAAGCTCTGGGAGACTTTTTTTAGGCCCCTGCTGCTCTAGCGACTCATAGGCTGGTTCTATTCTACTTGTTGCCTGCTATCTCCTCGCACTACAAAATGGTAACACGGTTTTGAACTTTTGACTTATAGGCTCCATTTCTCACCATCTACTACAGCTTTGAGAGGGAGACTACCTTCATTTTATAGACAATCTTCATGGCTATCTCACACATAAATTTGACTTGCAACCATTTAGCATATGCCTAGTTTTGTAGATTCTTGTCATGTCACTGAATTGTTACTGTTTTGCTCCCAGTGGTGGAAATTCTTTTTTTTCCTGTAAAGTACACATTACAACCTGTTCTCACATTCCCTAATAGCTCATTGTGTTGCTAGATTAATTCCCAAGTGAAAGGTCAATGGTTTGTATCAAGGAGCAGCCATGAAGAAAAGAAAGTTCCCAAGAAAAGAGAAACAGCATTATCCAGCTCATCGACAGCAGTCTCTCAGCCAAGAAAATTGGCAAACTGCATTATGTGAGTGCCATGACAGTTGGAAGAATATGACATGAAGTTCGTCCATCCATTGAAAAGACAAGAGGTGGACGTTCAGGCAAAATGTCATCAACAAGTCAGCTCATCACATGGTTTATCGGTTCTGGCACAACAAACACAGCAGTTGAGTTGGCTCGTATGCTTTGTAATAGTGACATCACAGGGGTTCATGCAACCATCGTGTGATGCATGTTACACCAGTCTGGAATGTTGACCTGAAGAAGGGGAAGAAGCATCATCTTCAATATTGTCATAAGAAGCATTTGAGGTTGCAGAAAAGTGGATAGTAGAAGACTGGAAACAAGTAATTTAGGGGGACGAAAGGAAAGTCAATAGAATAGTCTCTGATGTATGAAAAAGGGTCTGGATGAAGCAAGGCATAAAGGGCTAACAGATTGAGAAATTGAAGGATTTGTCAAGTTTGGTGGAGGAAGCCTGATGATAGGGGGTTGTTTTGTTTCACAGTCAAAGGCAGGATCAATGGTGGTTTCAATACTGTGGTTTATGTGAGTATTCTACAAAATGAGTTACTTTATATACTCGAGTACGATGGTTATGAAAAGAACAACATAGTGTTCCAGTAGAAGAACAACCCAAGCCATATATAGAGGTTGGCAAAGAAATGGCTCAATTACAATGAAGTAGAGGTGCTGGATAGCCTCCCACAGTCCCTAGACCTCAACCCGATCGAACACTTGTGGGTAGAGTTGAAGATAAAGCTGTATACATGCCCAAGTGAGTCGACCAGTATGCACCAACATTGGGATCATGTAGAAGAGACCTGGAATCAGATTTTGGTTGAAACATGCCTGAATCTAATCGAGAGCATGCCCAGAAGGATTCAGGCAGTATTGAAAGCCAAAGGTGGATTTACAAAATGCTAACAAAATAATAAACGTTTAAATTTAGAATTTTAGGAGAAAAACAATAAAAAAAACAATGCAGTGAGATGACAAGAATATGCTAACATGAAAAAAAACCCTTAAAAATATATAGTTTATTGAATTGATTAAAATAACCCACACAAGATAAAAAAAACTATATATAAGATAACCAATTCTAGTGCACAGGTAATGGGGGGGGATAGAATCCCCCTGCAATATATCTTCCCTCCTATGCACTACCTGACAGCGGAGGTCGGCACCCTAAGGTTCAATATGATGCCCCCACTCATCGTCCACTATCCCTAAGCTGCCCTATCTATCCCCCACAGATATAGTTAGAATAAAGTGCCAGTTTCTATAATACAAAAGTGCACAAGTGCAAAATGCCAATAGTGCTACCTATAGAAAGGTAGAAAATATCAACAAAGTTATAAAATAGTACTTATCATGTCATCAAACATGCATACACTCCTGCCTCGACACATGTCCCCATTAGTTCATCAGGACACTTCTGCTTCAGAAAATCACATTGGATCCTCTCTATTTTTGATATCTAGCCAAGGTAAAGAAGACACCTGAGGGCTGCAGCCCCCAGCTGTCTGCTTTACTCTCTTTCTGATGGGATGATTTTAGTTACAAGGGCCTATGCCTGTCAGAGGCAAAAGGTCCAGCTAATTCTCCAATAGGACTCTACTTTTTCTCTGCCTAATATGGAGAGGCTTTGACCTACCACTTGCTATGGACATTGGTCTCTACAGGGGCATAGAACATCAAAGTTGATAGGATCAGTAACATTTTATACACTTAGCACTGTCCAGTGGTTATAGCGTGGAACCTATATCGCATGCTCACTTCTACTGTTCAGGCCTATAATAACATCCCCCATAGGCATAGTAATCAGGGGTGTATCTCTATGTTGTCAGTCATGACCAAAATGGAAGGACAACATGCGGAGAACGGAGAAGACAAGGAGCCACATCCATTACATGAGACATATAAATTCTATATAAAACAATGGAGTACGGGGCACTGGGTGGCGCGCCTTTCATCTCTTCCATCATTACTACATGGATCATTAGCTGTCAGTATACCTTAGACTTCTCATTGCTGGTTGTTACCTCTACAGTCTTGGGGCACTTGGCAGCGTGGGGAGAATTATATGATTAAATCCTCAATTTTATAAAATGTTTGACATTTGTGATAAAAAAATACTAAAAAGGCTAAAACTGGCCCACAGTAGCTAAGGAAATCATCAGGGATGGAGAAGGTCAGCTGATGTGGATCTCATTGAGATGTGGACAACGTCTTATGTCAAGTTCATCACTATAAACCTTCTTGGCATTACTGAAATGTGCTCCTGGTTTAATCTTGAAATGTGCTAATCCCACCATTGAATTAATGATTTAAAATCCCTGAAGAATGAAACTTCCAAATGAAAACAGCCATTGCCTTTATTCCCTCTCTATTTGAAACTGCTTTTATAGGAAGCGAACGGGAAGCTCCACAGGAACAGATATGAGCACGCTGCTATTATTTGGCAGCTGACTTGTATCCTTGTAATTAAAGCAGAGATATTACAGGCCTTTCCTTGGGCTGAATATGTTCACATGCAGTATGGCTTTTCCTTATGGCTAACATCTTCCCACTGTTAATCTTACGCTTTATTTTTATTATAAGTGTAATGAAATTTTAATAAGGTGGGTCTAGGATTAGAAAAAGGAGACTCATCTCAATGGGTTGTGTGTGGTTCTCCAGCTCAGTATTCAAGTTTTCCTATTAAAGTAAATAGGACGGAGCTACAGCACCATACACAATCAATGGGCAAAAATGTTGCTGTTTCTTTAAACAAGCAGACCCTCCTCTAACTCTTAACAACCCTTTTAGGCTAAGGCTAAACACCACAATCCCAGTGCTATACAAGTGAATAGGGCCTAAAGGGGGCTTTACACACAACAACAACGCTAACGAGATATCGCTGGGGTCACGGAATTCGAGAAGCACATCCGGCCTCGTTAGCGACGTCGTTGCGTGTGACACGTACGAGCGACCGCTAACGATGCAAAATACTTACCAAATCGTTGATTGTTGACCGGTTGTTCATTTCTGAAATGTCGTTGCTCTTTTAGGACGCAGGTTGTTCGTCGTTCCTGAACCAGCACATGTCGCTACGTGTGACACCCGAGGAATGACGAACAACAGCGTACCTGCATCCTCCGGCAACGAGGTGGGCGTGACTTTCATGCGGCTGCTCTCCGCCCCGCATGCTTCTATTGGACGCCTGCCGTGTGACGTTGCTGTGACGCCGCACGAACCGCCCCCTTAGAAAAGAGGCTGTTCGCCGCCCACAGCGACGTCTTTAGGCAGGTAAGTATGCGTGATGGGTACTAGCGATATTGTGCACCACAGGCAGCGATTTGCCCGTGACGCACAAACAACAGGGGTGGGTACTTTCACGAGCGACATCACTAGCGATGTCGCTGCGTGTAAAGCCCCCTTTATTCCAATACTTACACTACCGCGAGCACAACAAGCAAGTCACACAAAACAAGACTTGGTTGGATTTTTTTTTACTTGCTTGTTGCGATCACGGTAGTGTAAATGTTGCAATATGACCCCATTCACTTGTATTGCACTGCAATGTAGCAGTGGTATCAATCAACTAAAGTCACCGTGTAGCCCTGTAGCCCTAGCCTAAAGGGAATCAGTCAGCAGGTTTTTTCTGTTTAATCTGTGAGCAGCATATTGTAGACCCTGATTTCAGAGATGTGTCACTTACTGATTAACTTTTTTTTAAATAAAATCACTGATGTTTCAGTAGATTATCACTAGAGGACTAGTTGTCTCATGCCATGTAGTCCTCCTGCTCTGTGTAGCTCCATCGCCACCACTGATTAGCAACTTTATGTTAATACACAGAAAGCTGCCATTCAGCAGTGTAGATGGGGTTGTACAGAGCTCAGCATTCAGAGAACTGATTGATCTGCAGAAATCAGTGATTTTATAATAACTACACCAAAGAGACCAGCAAATGACACATGGACACATTCCCTTTAAATAAAAATAAGCTTAGCATAAAACCTGATTTAAACAGTATTTTGATGTATAGCAGGGCTGGGCAAAGTGCGTCTTCTGGCTGTTCCAGTCGGACCGAGACAGACGAAGGGCTGAAGCAGTAGACCTCCCCCGCCACCCGTCTGCCGCCACTGCTGCCAGCCATCCGATGTCACCGCTATTTGCATCCATAGGACGCAGACATTATTGAACACATTGGTGGAGAAGCCGCTGTCTCTGGCTTCCACCAATAAGCGCAAGGGACTGCAGATGCAATGACGTCACATCATCGCATGTGCTGTGCAGATTATCAGTGCATCATAGGCAGGAGCAGAACGTCAGGGAACCAGGACCGAGATGAGCATGTGGTGTTTTTTTCTTATGTATGAGATGTTTGTATGTACGGTATGTAGGAGGCTGTATGGGCCTCAAATGTATATAGGAGGCTATGTGGGGGCTCAGTAATATATATAGGAGGCCAACAAGGGATCACAAATTTATATTTGTGGCTATGTGGGGCTCATAGTGTATTTAGGAGGCTATGTGCGGGTTCATACAGTACGTAGGAGACTGTGCGCTCATACTGAAGATAAGAGGCTATGTGGGGACTCATGCCGTATATAGAAGGGTACGTTAGGGCTTACATGTTATAGAGGGGATTATAGAGGGGATATGTGGTGATTTACATTGCATTTAGAGGGGCTATGTGGGGGCTCCCACTGTATATAGAGGGGCTATGTGGGGTGCTCATACTGTATATAGAGGCTCATACTGTGTATAAGAGGCTTTGTGGGGGGCTCATACTGTATATATGGGATGTGTGGGGGCTAATATGGTATGTAGGCGATGTAACGGGGCTCATACTGTATATATGTGGCTGTGTTTACATTCATGTAGTGTATAGAGAGATATGTGGGGGGCCCATACTGTATACAGGGGGATATGTGGGGGCTCATACTGTATGTTGGGGTTTCATACTGTATATAGGGAAGCTATGTGGGGGTTCATACTGTATATAGGGGAGGTATGTGGGCGCTCATACTATATATAAGGGGCTGCATGAGGGCTCATCCTTTATGTCTGTGTCTGGGCTCATACTGTATATAGGGGGAGGTCAGCATACTTAATTCTACTCAATATTAAGTGATAAAGTGATACAATTAATAATAATTATTATTATATTTAATCTATATATATAATTGCCTTATTTTGTCTGTCGGTCTGTCTTGCTCCAAAATGACGTCATTACAGTGACAACCGTCGCCACACTGCGCACGGTAAAGAGCCTGCGACCAACGGCTCAGCTAACTGAACAGCCCGAACTACGGGCCGACAGGACAACGCCCGACACTTTTCCCCGCACCCACACGGACCCCCGACTCCCCGGTGAGTGCTGCACCCCCGGGAGCCCACACCGGCAACCCAGCCGACACATACCCACCAATCACCTACGCCCCCCGCACACATTACCCCACTCGGCTCCACCCCCCCACACTCCACCCTCCGCATGTATACACTGAACACACACACACACCTGGATAGTCACCTGTCCCCAGCCATGCAATCCCCAGCACTGACGTCCTCAGCGCCATGGCCCCGCTCAGCTCCACCCCCCGCACTCCGCCCCCCGCACACATTACCCCGCTTGGCTCCCCCCCCGCACTCCGCCCTCCGCATGTGTACCCTGAGCATACACACACACACACACACACCTGGATAGTCACCTGTCCCCAGCCATGCAGTCCCCGACACTGACGCCCTCTGCACCATGGCCCCGCTCGGCTCCACCCCCCCGCACTCCGCCCCCCACACACATTACCCTGCAGGATGGTGGCTGCACCACGATGGGGGCACATACCAGCACTGGGCCACATCACAGCATCAGCATATTTTTACTTAACTTTACACTGTTCTGGCCTTCTTTCATTACAAGCCATGGACATCATTAAACATTAGACTCATCTATTAAAACTGTTCCTTCTGTTGTTTGTCATTTTAGAACCAATAAACAATTATAAGAATACTAAATTAAACCTAACCCATCCAGTCCATTCATCACCTTATTATTCAATCTGCTAACCTACATACACATTCTAGACTACCCGATACGTTAGAATCGGCCACCTTCTAGTATGTTAATATTGATCTTGAGCAGAATTAATTTCAGCCTATTGGATCAATACTCCACCCCAGTCACGGTCTCTCATGTAATCCCTCAGGAAAATTAATTGCCCACCCTTGATGTAGAGTGATCTATGAAATGCAAGTCTTGATGAATTCTCCCAAAGAACATATACTTCGTTTGAGCATGTCCCACCCATTAGTCCTAGCCATAAACTTGTTGCACCCCTTGAAGTGGCTCCAATGATTGTATTATGGGTTTTTCTCTGGTTTTGAGCACTTGGTGAAGTATAAATAACATTTCCATTTACTGTTCAGATTCTTCAATTGCCGTATACATTTAGAAGAGCCCCTCCTTTTTATAATTAACAATCTGTACCTTGCTACACTAGCCGTGCAGAACACATATCGACGGCAAATGCTTCCCGCTAGTTAGATAAAGTTAATCATAAAATGCAATAAAACTGGTTAGCTATGGTTATTGTCTGGAATTTATGGCTCACAACCAGGAAAATAGGACAGTGCTTTAGATATTGATAATGATGCATCAATTACAAGGCATATAGTATATATGAAGAAATATACATATACAGCGGGTGAAATAAGTATTGAACATGTTGTTAGTTTTCTAAGTAAATCTATTTCTAAAGATGCTACTGACATGACTTTCTCACCAGATGTCAGTAACAAAAATTGATTTTATATTTTGATAGATTGGGCATTTCTCAGCTTGTTAATACCAAATATGTGTATTTTTTTTTCTTTCATTGGTTTATTTTTAGTGTGGCATTTGAACTTGTAGGTTTTTTATTTTTTTCATATTTTTTAAAACTTTATTTTTTACAATTTTTATTTTATTTTTATTTTACTTTTCTAGTCCACCTAGGGGACGTTATGCCTGCACTGTCTGATCGTTTCTGCTGATCAGAGCAAGCATCGCTCTGATCACAAGAAATGCTGATCTCCTGTCAGTGCCTGACGCTCTGCCGCCTCTCACAGGAAGTGAGTTATGCCAGCAACAGGGTTCATCATCTGACCCCACGCTGTCATGGCAGCCCATTGCTGCCTTTGACCTCGTCACAGGGCTGCAAATGATGACGGGGAACAGTGCTATCGCTGCCGCCACTTGTTACATTGTCAAATGCTGACGGATTAACAGCCGCAGATGGGTCTCTATTAGCAGCACATGTCTGCTGATCATGGAGGGAGGTGACCTAGGACGTGTATATATACGTCCTAGATTGTGAAGGGGTTAATATCATTTTGAAGCAATCACTGTTTTATCTGCTGCAGATGAACCAATTATATGAATGTTAAGCTATATATAAACCCTCCTACACCACTATTTGGCAGTTTTTTCCTCATGTACAGTGTACACAGACAGCTGTCAATCAGTGGTGGGGGCGGGGTTATACATAGCTTATGAATATGGAGCACTACCTTTCAGCAGTTTTACTAGTCTACTAATGATGATCATCTGGTGATAAAACAGTGATTTTATCAAAACTACACTAAGCAGCCCAGTAAGTGACACATTGTTGAAATCTCTACATTCTGTTACTGAGTTTAGGTGGCACAACCCTAGTTACAGATTCCTTTTACCTCTCAACGGCTAATGACGTGCTATGGAAAAAAAACAGCTCCATATCCCAAAAGCTATGGCTCTTTGAAAGACGTGACACAAGCAAAATTTATTTATTTGTTTTACATTTCTGATTTTTTTTCACCACTTAAATTAAACAAAAAACTTTACATGTTTTGTATCTACGTAATTGTACTGACCTGGAGAATCATACAGCCATCTCAGTTTTATAGTAGACACTAGACCTTATCTTCACCCTCCTCTGCTCTCTATCTGACCTCACAACCTCCCCTCTCCCCCTATCTGATCACCATCTACTGACCTTTTCAGCCCTGTCCGCCTCACCTGCCCCCCCCTGTCCAGCACCTAGCACACCCCCGCAGAAACCTTGCACATCTCAACATGCACACCCTCTCTGACTCTATCCTTCTGCTGTCCTCCATATCTTCACTCCACGACACAGACAGTGCCACACGCCACTCTCATATCAGCTATTGATTCAGTTGCTCCTCTTGTGCATGGCAGAGTGAGACGATCAATAGACAGCCCTGGCACAACAGCCCTACTAAAAAACTTCGGCAAGTGTCTGCAGCTGCTGAGCGGCGGTGGAAGAAAACGCACTCCCAGGAAGATTTTACCACACTCAAAAATGCAATTCACACATTTAATTCGGCCCTCACCTGGTGAATCTCAGCTTAGGCACAAGAGAGAAGTCCTAGAGCCCATGGGGAGTGCGCCATACACCCGTGGTCTCATTCCACATACGACGTATTGGAGCGAGCTGCCGCCTCACCACCGTGCGGAGCTGCCGCCCAACCTACACCCCACCTACTGTCTCCTCCCCAAAACCCTAAAGAGAATGTAAGCCCGCAAGGACAGGGTCCTCTTCCCTCTGTACTAGTCTGTCTACTGTAACTTGTATATGTATTCTGTATGTAACCCCTTCTCATGTACAACACCATGGAATCAATGGTGCTCTTTAAATTAATAATAATAATAATAGTAAAATTAACACGGTAAAGAAAAAAAACAATTTCACATTTTTGCTATTTCAACACATTTTGAATTTTTTTCTCCACTTACATTATATGATAAAGTAGATGGTGTCAATCAAAAGTACAAGTCACCCCACTAAAAACAAGCTGTCAATCTGTCACGCTCCCCGTGTCCCAGCACCACTCCTTACCCACTGATCCAGTCCACGTGTCCACCGGTCATGGCTACCGCTCCCGCTCTTGCTCCCCAGAGTCCTGTTCCTGGTCTCAGGAGTCTGATTCTGACTAATGTTCTGTATAGGACCGGGCCACACCCACTCACCTGGTTATAGCCCCAGCACTGCTGCAACAGGAAATGACCTGAGGCTGTGCTGAGTATATAAGACTGGCCTCTCCATGTGGGCGGCGCCTGATCATCGCTTGTGTTTCTATGCCTTGTCTTGTGAGCTAAGTGCTCAGGTCTTTGTTCCTGTTTCCTATTACTGCCTTAAAGTACGCTGTGACCTTAGTGACCTGGTCCTGTCTTTGCTTCCTGATACCTGCACCCATTCCTGCCACGTTAGTGCTCCAGCTACCGTGTACCCTGCCCTCCAGGTGGGGTGCTCAGTCCAGTGGATCCACCTCCTGGGCCTACCAGTCCTCCCCGGCGCTCACAGTATGATCAGGCCATGGATCCCGCTGGAGCACAGGCCATGGATTCCGCTGAAGCACAGAAATCAGAGCTGGCTGAGCTGCGCCAGGAGCTGGCGCAACAGCGCGAAACCCTGAACCAGATGCTGAAGTTCATGACGTCCGTGGACCACCGGTTATATGCGTTGCAGATCGCCGCCTTGTCTCAGTCCACTCAGCAACCAGTCTCCAGGTCCGAACCAGTTGTCTCCATGGCTTCGCAACTTCGCCTTGCTGCTCCACCTCGCTACGCAGGGGATCCCAAGTCCTGCCGCGGTTTCCTGAACCAGTGCTCCTTGCACTTCCAGTTGCTCCCGCACTTGTTTGCCTCAGACCAGGCCAAGGTGGCGTTCCTGATGTCACACCTGGAAGGCAAAGCCCTGGCCTGGATTAACCCCCTGTGGGAAAATGAGGACCCGATGATCACCGACATCCAAGTGTTCCTGCAAGCTTTCCGAAGTACCTTCGATGAGCCCGGACGAACTACCGCAGTGACCTCTTCGCTTCTCCGGCTACGCCAAGGGACCCTGACCGTCGGCCAATACGCCATCCAGTTCCGCACGGTCGCCTCCGAGCTGGGCTGGAACAATGAGGCCTTGACGGCGGCCTTTTGGGAAGGTCTCTCTGGCCGCATCAAAGACGAACTAGCCGGCCGTGATGTTCCACGAACCTTGGACGCTTTGATTTCCCTGGCCACTCGGATTGACCTCCATTTTCAGGAGCGTACCAAAGAGATAGTCCGGGAGAAGCGACCACCTTGCCACGCCTTGCCCCCACAGAAACCTACTGCACTCTCGTCCCTACCTTTCCGCGAATCGTCACCAGAAGTGGACCGTTTGACCCAAGCCAAGCAACGCCGTGCAGAACGGCTTGCCCGGGGCCTGTGCTTCTATTGTGGAGACGGGTCACATATGCTTTGAAAATGCCCTGAGAAACCTGGTAGACCCCAGGTCCAAGGGATGGTGGGAACCGCCACCCTTGCCACCGAAATCCCTTTGGTTCCAGTTAAACAGACTGTCCGGGTGACGACAGAGGGGACCCGGTTTTCAGCTGAGGCCCACATCGATTCCGGGGCAGCAGGCAACTTTATTCACCTGGCCACGGTAGACAAATACCAGGTCCCTGTCACCCCGCTGAAGAAGCCTCTCTGGTTTGCCTCAGTGGACGGCAAACCGCTCTACGAACCTGTCCGGTATACCACCGAGCCCGTGAACCTCCAGGTTGGCACTTCGCATACAGAGACCATCGCCTTCTATGTGATCCCGAGGATGGCTCCTGAGCTCCTGTTGGGCCTGCCCTGGATGAAACTCCATGACCCTGTTATTAGTTGGCGCTCTGGCGCGATTACCCGCTGGAGTCCCTTGTGCCACGAAACCTGCTTGCAGCCTGTTCCTCAGCCCCTGGCACTTGACTCAGTCAAGCTGCAGGATCCTGAAGAGACTACGCTATCCAGTGACGTTCCACCGCCCCAGGCATCCGAGACCTTGATTCCACCATCTTCTGGAGATGAGACTTTGACTCCTCCGGCTGCCCAGGATGAGACATTGTCTGATACCCGGTCCGAAACGCCCGATCCGGTCGTCCAAGATTCCAGTCCTGTTTCTGACTGTCCTTCCCTTTCCGTTGCCTCCCTTGCCGCTAACATGGGTTCCCCGATACGGGATATAGTGGCCATGAAAACGGTCCGGGGTAAGCAGTCCTTCCTGGTCGATTGGGTGGATTGCGGTCCTGAGGCCCGGTCCTGGTTGTCCCGGAAGTACGTTGCTGCCCCTCTTCGGTATGCCTTCCTGTCTCGGCGGAGGAGAGGGGGGCTTCAAGGGGGGGATACTGTCACGCTCCCCGTGTCCCAGCACCACTCCTTACCCACTGATCCAGTCCACGTGTCCACCGGTCATGGCTACCGCTCCCGCTCTTGCTCCCCAGAGTCCTGTTCCTGGTCTCAGGAGTCTGATTCTGACTAATGTTCTGTATAGGACCGGGCCGCGCCCACTCACCTGGTCTTATAGCCCCAGCACTGCTGCAACAGGAAATGACCTGAGGCTGTGCTGAGTATATAAGACTGGCCTCTCCATGTGGGCGACACCTGATCATCGTTTGTGTTTCTATGCCTTGTCTTGTGAGCTAAGTGCTCAGGTCTTTGTTCCTGTTTCCTATTACTGCCTTAAAGTACGCTGTGACCTTAGTGACCTGGTCCTGTCTTTGCTTCCTGATACCTGCACCCGTTCCTGACACGTTAGTGCTCCAGCTACCGTGTACCCTGCCCTCCAGGTGGGGTGCTCGGTCCAGTGGATCCACCTCCTGGGCCTACCAGTCCTCCCCGGCCCTCACACAATCAGCTATATCAATGAAAAAATCAAAAAGTTATGACTCATGGAAAAAAGGGAGGAAAAAACGAAAGAGAAAAAACAAAAATCGTCCTATCCTTGAGAAACTAAAAAGAGTGAAAAATCATTGTGTGTGGTTTACATTTTTCTACATAGTATTGTATGGCTGTGTGGCACCCCTGATGCTTCAGTCACCACAGAGGTACTGCATATCAGGCAGAGATGTGGTGCCCCATCCTGAGTAAGGAAGAGCTCATCTACCGGTAGACACAAAACACAAACACTCTCACTCAGCAACACCTCACCGGACCATGGTAAGGGCTTAGTTACAGTCCGAGGCCAGTCTGAGGGGTGGAGCCTAGTTAGTGGGAGCAGCCTGTAGAAAGTGGGCAGTTGAGAAGGAGCAGTGGAGGAGTTAAGACCTGTGGTCTTGAGCTGGTGCAGCTCAGCTCAGGCACAAGAGAGAAGGGGTCCTAGAGCCCACGGGGAGTGCGCCATATGTGACGCCCTGACCTATTAGGTCATCACAGGGTATTGTGCAATCTGCCCTTCTGCACAGTATCCAAGTCCTCCTTAGTTATAGATCCCTGTCCTTCGGTGTTGCTAAGAGCAGAGGCAGTCAAAACCCTATGAACACTTTGCACCACACCCACCAAACACACCATTGGGGGGCCTGAAGGGAATAGGGCCACCCACTTGGGGGGTTGGTAGGGGAAGTCAGAAGTGTTAGAAGAGTGAAGTGTGAGGAGAGGAGAGAGGAGGTCAGGAGCTGGGATCCTCGTAGAATACTAGGTGGCAGACATTGGTCTGGGCCTGGTAGGAGCTGGAACCCCATTGCAGGGGATCGTGTCAAGGGGCACGGATCTGCCAAGGAGGGCAGCCTGCAGCCTTGAGCCATCTCCTGGCAGGGGCCAGGGCACGACGGGGTTCGTGGACCCTAGTCCGGAAAGTAGCTTCAAGCGTCCTGGTAATTTACCCGACGGGGTGAAGTCTTCAAGATTCATCCCTCACCCGCTCCAAAATTGGGGTACTAGCACAACGAGGGGATAGGACTTTCCAAAAACCCAGTCCAGAAAATCCTAAGCGTAAACCCTGAGAGCAAGCTCACTCCGTTAGCCATACGGGTGAGCGGGACCAGACTAGTTCCACACTAGAGGGTCAAAATAGTGAAGAAGGTGTCACGGAAAAGGTCACAGGCTAATAAGCAACACCAAGGGCACGGATCCAAGCGTGCTCCCTCTTGCTGCAGCCGTGCTCAGAATTCTGGTTTACAAGCTGTCGGTGTCAGTATTCTTGGACTGAGTGAGTACGCAGAACCCCTTTCCTCTTCCAACGGCACCCCTTCGCTACCATCACCGGGCCCCGGGGCAAAACCCCCTAACCACGGAAGGGTCAAACACCTTGCTGCCATACCACCGCCACCGGGCGCTCCCAACAGCAGCAGTGGTACTCCATCTTATCACGCACAGTGGGTGGTGTCACAAACTCCTAACCCCTCTGTACATATCCCCCCTTTTACATTTGGGTGTCCGCGCGACCCCCCCGGGTCCAGAGACCCCTCGAGCCACTGCAGTTCTGGCTCCGAGCGGCTCGGCTGCTGACACGGGGGTGGTACACCATACACCCGTGGTCTCATTCCACATACGACATATTAGAGTGGAGGTACTTGGCCGCATACGGGGATCCGGTCCCTAGGCTAGAGGAGAAGAACCAATGTGCTCATCTAGTAAAACCGGAGGCTAAGGATACAGCTACCGTATTTTTCCAAAAATAAGACCTCCCCCAAAAATAAGCCCTAGCAGGGATTTTTCAGCATTTTCGGAGAAAGGCTTAAATATAAGCCCTCCCCCGAAAATAAGCCCTAGTCCCGGATCAATAATGAAGTGTCCGTGCAGCTAAAAAAGATACAGATACTGCAGGACACTTCATTATAGACAGCGGCACCCGGCGATTACACTCACCCGACACCGAGCAGAGGACCTGCAGTGATCACACACCCGCACACATCAGCTCTCACACACACACACACACACACACAATCAGATCTCACACACAAACATCGGATCGCACACACAGTCAGATCACACACATAATCAGATCGCACACACAAACATCGCCTCACACGCAAACATCAAATCACACACACACACACAAACATCGGATCGCACACACATCGGATCGCATACACACTCACCTCATCCAGTGACACCGATCTCTTCTCGCCGGGAGAATCCTGAGAGGCAGTGCGGTGCAGCGCAACGAACAGGACCTGCGGCCGGACACGTGACTTGCTCTCATTCTCTGCTGCCGTAAGTGCTGGATGTGATGTGATGTGTGTGTGTGTGTGTGTGTCTGCAATCAGCTGTGTGTGTGTGTGTCTGCGATCGGCTGTGTTTTTCTGCGATCGGCTGTGTGTGTCTGCGTTCGGATGTGTGTATCTGTGATCGGCTGTGTGTATCTGTGATCGGCTGTGTGTGCCTGCGATCTGCTGTGTGTGATCTGCTGTGTATATCTGTGATCTGCTGTGTATATCTGTGATCTGCTGTGTGTCTGTGTGTGATCTGCTATGTGTATCTGTGATCGGCTGTGTGTGTCTGCGATCGGATGTGTGTATCTGTGATGGCTGTGCGTGCCTGAGATCTGCTGTGTGTGATCTGCTGTGTATATCTGCGATCTGCTGTGTGTGTATCTGTGATCGGCTGTGTGTATGACGCCCTGGCACAGCCAGGTTGTCACAGAAAGAGTTAATACTCCTTGGTAATCTGATCCCACACCGATGCAGCAAGACAAACCACATCCCCCAGGGTAAGAGAAAAGCAGAGCAGAGGGGAGGGGCTGGAGCAGAGTGTGTGGAGAGGAGACAGAAGTGGAGCCTGGAGCTGTAGCTCCCAGGCTGAAAGCAAAGCGTGCTCCGAGAGGGCCGGGACAGGCTGTAGTGAGGAAGGGGCCAGAGGTAGCCGGAGCAGGGCGGTGGCCCCTCGGTACCTGGGTACCCGGATCACTACAGGGGAGTGGATTCCCCGTTCCCGGCTGAGGAGAAAGAGGAAGAGAGTGAAGAGAAAGGCACCTGGCTGCAGGGAAAGAACAACAAGGGCTGCTGCACCGTGTGTGGGACACTAACACCCCCGTACCGAAGGCTGCGGACACCAGCAATTCCTAGTTTACCAGTGACTCTGTGTGACTTACTTGTGAGTACACCCGTGCCCTCGGGCACCGCACTGCAGCACTGCGCCCTGCTCCCTGCTTACCCCATCACCGGACCCCGGGACAACCAACCCCCCACCCACGGAGGGGAGAAATAACATCTAGCTGCTCCATACCATCGCTCCCGGGATCCCCGTCCAAAGCAGCGGTGGTGTTCCAACCTCACCACAACCGTGGGTGGCGTCATGGACAATTTCCCTTAACAAAACCCCTTTTACTGTGGAGCCTGGGATCACAGACCGGGTCACGCTACCGTGATACCCACAGAAGTGACCTCGTGGCCCGGATCTGAGTACCCCCTGGTCCCCGGGCGACACATTTGGCGTCACGAACAGGATCGAACCCATCCAGTTACCTGGAGGAAGTGCGCTTTATTCTGGACTGTCAGCGGTGATCCGCTGCAAAAATTTTGAAAGTCGCCATCTTTGCCGCCATTTTGGGCGCGAAAATCTCCCGCCCAGCGCCTTCTTCTCCAAGCGGTGGGCGCGAAAAAGAGGTTCCGCCCCCTGAGAACGCGGGCGGAAGTGAAGCTCCGGAGGACCGGAAGCGAAAGGAAAACTTTAAAAGTTGCTGGAAGGACTGCTCCCGAGTACCAAGGGGGAGCAGGAGGAAGGAACCGCAGTTTATGTGACCAGGACTGTAAAGGCAGGGACGCCAGGACTTTGCCTAATTCCGTTCCTGGACAAGCAGTAGCCACAACCCCGATGACATCTTACCCGGCTCCGGCAGTCCGCCCAGCCGCCACGGTGATGACGTCGGCTCCGGCAGTCCGCCCGGCCGCAACGGAGGTGGCACCCGATTGGAAGTCTGCCCCAGATGTGGCGCCAGCCACTCCCAGGTACCCCGTCACGGCTGTGGAGCGGCCGGAGTGCACCTGCAGAGAGGAGGAGCAGGCCAGTGAGAGAGGGAGCCCTCGGCAGTTAGCGAGGCCGGTTGTAGCCGGCGCCGAGGGCATCCAAGTGGGCATGGCTTCTGAGCAGGAGGCAGAGCACGGAACCCGTGCCCCGTACTGGGAGTGGCGGCAGTGGTAGTGGAGCATGGACGGCTACCCACAAGTTAAAAAGTTGACTGTTTTATGGACTGTCACCCCTGTTGAGCGCCCTCAAGTTCAGGAGGAGGCCATCTGCACAGCAGGTGGGGGTGGCAGAACAGTTTAGAGTTAAGAAAACGTACCTCCCGATGTGGGAAGATGTATGATTGTAATGTGTTTATTTTTCCAGTTTAATAAATGTTGGTGGCCAGACGGCCCGAGGGCGGGCCGTGTTTTACCAAGGGGGTGTGTGACGCCCTGGCACAGCCAGGTTGTCACAGAAAGAGTTAATCCTACTTGGTAATCTGATCCCACACCGATGCAGCAAGACAAACCACATCCCCCAGGGTAAGAGAAAAGCAGAGCAGAGGGGAGGGGCTGGAGCAGAGTGTGTGGAGAGGAGACAGAAGTGGAGCCTGGAGCTGTAGCTCCCAGGCTGAAAGCAAAGCGTGCTCCGAGAGGGCCGGGACAGGCTGTAGTGAGGAAGGGGCCAGAGGTAGCCGGAGCAGGGCGGTGGCCCCTCGGTACCTGGGTACCCGGATCACTACAGGGGAGTGGATTCCCCATTCCCGGCTGAGGAGAAAGAGGAAGAGAGTGGAGAGAAAGGCACCTGGCTGCAGGGAAAGAACAACAAGGGCTGCTGCACCGTGTGTGGGACACTAACACCCCCGTACCGAAGGCTGCGGACACCAGCAATTCCTAGTTTACCAGTGACTCTGTGTGACTTACTTGTGAGTACACCCGTGCCCTCGGGCACCGCACTGCAGCACTGCGCCCTGCTCCCTGCTTACCCCATCACCGGGCCCCGGGACAACCAACCCCCCACCCACGGAGGGGAGAAATAACATCTAGCTGCTCCATACCATCGCTCCCGGGATCCCTGTCCAAAGCAGCGGTGGTGTTCCAACCTCACCACAACCGTGGGTGGCGTCACGGACAATTTCCCTTAACAAAACCCCTTTTACTGTGGAGCCTGGGATCACAGACCGGGTCACGCTACCGTGATACCCACAGAAGTGACCTCGTGGCCCGGATCTGAGTACCCCCTGGTCCCTGGGCGACACATGTGTATCTGTGATCAGCTGTGTGTGCCTGCGATCTGCTGTGTGTGATCTGCTGTGTATATCTGCGATCTGCTGTGTGTGATTGGCTGTGTGTATCTGTGATCGGCTGTGTGTATCTGTGATCGGCTGTGTGTATCTGTGATCGGCTGTGTGTGCCTGTGATCTGCTGTGTGTGATCTGCTGTGTATATCTGCTGTGTGTGATCGGCTGTGTGTATCTGTGATCGGCTGTGTGTATCTGTGATCGGCTGTGTGTATCTGTTATCGGCTGTGTGTATCTGTGATCGGCTGTGTGTATCTGTGATCGGCTGTGTGTGCCTGCGATCTGCTGTGTGTGATCTGCTGTGTATATCTGCGATCTGCTGTGTGTGTATCTGTGATCGGCTGTGTGTATCTGTGATCGGCTGTGTGTGCCTGTGATCTGCTGTGTGTGATCTGCTGTGTATATCTGCTGTGTGTGATCGGCTGTGTGTATCTGTGATCGGCTGTGTGTATCTGTGATCGGCTGTGTGTATCTGTGATCGGCTGTGTGTGCCTGTGATCTGCTGTGTGTGATCTGCTGTGTATATCTGCTGTGTGTGATCGGCTGTGTGTATCTGTGATCGGCTGTGTGTATCTGTGATCGGCTGTGTGTATCTGTGATCAGCTGTGTGTGATCTGCTGTGTATATCTGTGATCTGCTGTGTGTCTGTGTGTGATCTGCTGTGTGTGTCTGGGATCTTCTGTGTGTGTCAGCGTGTCAGCTAGCAGCCGGGTAGGACGGCGTGCAGCACCGACCGGAGATCACAGGAGGACCTGGGAACCACGCAGACGTCCTGGTCTGGTGAGTATGAGTCTCCTGGGAAGTGGGGGCTCTACTTTTTTGGGGGGTAAACTTACCCCCAACCGTGTTTCTCCAAGAATAAGACCTCCAAAAATAAGCCCTAGCGCTTTTCTGGGGGGCAAAAAAAATATAAGACAGTGTCTTATTTTTGGAAAAACACGGTAGTACCAAAGCCAAGTCCGCACACGAATCCACTGGAAGATGACCATAGAGGGCCAAGGGACAGAGCTTCAAGCCACCCTGTAGGGTCCACGGACACCGGCTCAGGGCACTTTGTGCGCAGGCACAGGACAGGCGGTTGAGAAGTCAGGGCAGGAAGACGACCAGGGGAGGAACATAGGAAGGGTGCACTGGTGCTACAAGGAGAAAAAACTTTTGAGACTGCATCCCTGTGTCGTTCCGTTATTCGATTGCGTCTCTGGCCCTGCACCCCCCGCCATCTCCGACTACTACCCCTAGTAGCCCTAGGGCCTAGCTCTACCTGTGGAGAGCTATACCAACTCAGCTGCGTCACCATCTGCCCCAGAGGCCCCATCCTGCAACGTCAGCTTTCTCTGGCTGAGTACCACAGGTGGCGTCGCGAATAACTATC
Organism: Anomaloglossus baeobatrachus; assembly: GCF_048569485.1. Lineage (NCBI taxonomy): Eukaryota > Metazoa > Chordata > Amphibia > Anura > Aromobatidae > Anomaloglossus > Anomaloglossus baeobatrachus. Next base: position 506,496,167 of record NC_134354.1, on the reverse strand, counting down.
ATCCTTGTAAATAATCCCCTTTTGATAACGACACTGCCGGGGTCACGGAATCGGGCCTTGCCGCCGACACATCACACCAAAGACAAAGGACCGGCCCGGTAACGAGTGCCGCACGGCCCCGGGGCGGGCATGTCAGCTGCGCTAATAGTCATGGATTTATATATTTTCTCTATATTTATATTAATAATATTCACATATATATGAAAAACAGAACCAATTTTTTTTTTTATTGCTTAGAAATTAAACTTAGTTTTAAACCTAGAAAAAATAATAAAAAATAAAAAATAAATATATATCTAGTATATCACAAAAATGAGTACACCCCATCACATAAATATTTTATTACATATTTTCACAGGACAGCACTGAAGATATAACACTTTGATACAATGTAAAGTAGTCAGTATACAGCTTGTATAACAGTGTAAATTTGGCATGCACTCTAAATAACTCAACACACAGCCATTAATGTCAAAACTGCTGGCAACAAAAGTGATTACACCCTTAAGTGAAAAAGGACAAGTTGTGCCCAATTAGCCATTTTCCCTCCCCGGTGTCATGTGACTCAGTGTTACGACAACGTCTCAGGTGTGAATGAGGAGCCACTGTGCTAAATTTGGGGTTGTTGCTCATACACGCTCTCATACTGGTCACTGGAAGGTCAACAATCACATATATATATATATATATATATATATATATATATATATATATATAAAGCTGAGTGGAGGATACCGGGCACCGCCGATCCCCGTATGGCTGACAAAACTGCACTTTCAGGCAGGTGGAAACCTGGGTGCGTGTCCCAAAACAAAGGCGATACAAGATCCACGATGTAGAGATGAAGGGTCGCACTCCAAAGGTTGAATAAAGAATTTCTTTTTATTCCACGGTCACATCAGGGGTACAGGTAGTGAGGGAGGATGAGGGTGTGCCACGTCGGACGACGGCAGCCGTTTCGCAAGTGAACTTGCTTCTACGGGTCCAGTGCAGTGCAAGTTCACTTGCGAAACGGCTGCCGTCGTCCGACGTGGCACACCCTCATCCTCCCTCACTACCTGTACCCCTGATGTGACCGTGGAATAAAAAGAAATTCTTTATTCAACCTTTGGAGTGCGACCCTTCATCTCTACATCGTGGATCATATATATATATATATATATATATACACAAATATATACAGTATATATGCACACACACACAAACAAAAATAATTGTGCTTTTGTAGTAGGGAAGTCCAGCTGTCATGACTCTTCAATCGATGATTTCTAATTTAGTGGTAACTAAATATGTAACAAGCTCCCTGTAATGATAACTGTATGTGGCCAGAATTATTTCATTTCATTATGATTGTAAAGGGAAATTAAAGCTCCTTAACGGAAGATGGAAATCCAACACTTGTAATTATAGATTATGAAATTATTCCGCATAGAATTTCTGTTCTGAATTAGACAAAAAGTAAAATGTTGGGTAAATGTGGTTGTTCTTTTGTCTGGATTCAATATTTCTGTGCTACTTGTATAAATTTAACTGGAGGGGTTAAAAGTGGATTTGTCATCAACCATTTGGCATGGTCAATCTCAGCGCTAGTTTTTGGCTTAGTGCACATGATCAGAAGTCCCGGCCTTCCAGTCATGCGAACTATAAAGCTGGGTGTACGCACGGGGGCGTGCTAACATGCTTAGGGGACCAGCTGACCAAGGAAACTAACGCCCAGAGGACTAGTCCCTGGCCTCATTAGCATATTATAAAGAATCTTTAGAAATACTTTTTCTAAAGATCTCTTTATCTATGCTACTAGATTAAGGGATGGTTAGGAAGGGATTAGCAATAAGCATCTGCATATTGCACCTGACAGGTTCCCTTTAAATCGATTTCTTAGACTTTGTATATTCCTGATGTTAAATGTAACATTTTATGGATGCAACTAAAGTCTGCGAGAACTCATGAGCAGGATTATATCTAGTCTCCACCAATCTATCTGACTCACAGCGGTAACTTGTACTGAGCAGTGTGAGATTTCAGCAGAGAGGAGGGACACTGAGGAGCTGGGGCTGTGAGTTATGCTAAGTGGTAGTTCTAATTAAATTTTAACTTTCAAAAAGCGTTCTAAAATAGATTTCCAAAGTAAGTACACCAGCCTCATCTGATCTAAAGATAATTCTAATAATTTCCATAGCTTGTATTGTAAATGTAGTTTCTAACTTGACTTTTTATCCTAAGGCTCAATATTAACTTTTAGTATTGCCTCTTCCAATAGATGATGCAAGAGTTACAGCCCTCTTTCTCGGTGAAGAGCCTGCTTGCATAGCTTGAATTGATAATTCTAGGAATTGTATTGGAAATCAAAACTATTTTTTCCCTCTTATATACTACCAACATATCCCCCAGCACTGGACGGAGATTGTGACTGCTCACATCAGTCCATATCACCAGTGGGTCCCACAATCTATGTGAAAACTTTTTCTATTCTTACTTATCGCAATCCATATACAGGATACTATTACTGCTCAATTGTTAGTACAAGGCAAACATTCTCATATTCTAGGGATTTCTTTTTTATAATCAGGGGATCACAATTGGGGCTTCTGAGACCTTTCTTTGGTTACTGACAACTTCTCCCTGACAACTCTCTGCACTACCCCATGGTTCTCTCACATGGTTAATCTCGGAAGATAATTGATGTAGCAGCATTTCTGGGTGTAACTAGTTAAAGGTAAAAGAAGCATTAAATGCTGAAAATAAAAGGGATGAACCCCGAGCCTTCCAACATTCTTTAGTCTATTCCTAATAAGGAAAGTTTGTACAGTTCCAGTCCAGCGAAGAGGCGCAGAGTCCCATGTACGGGATTCTCTCTAATTTCCTCAGTTTCTCCTTAAAATCCTCATTTTAGTGCTTTAAAGGTCAGTGTTTATTTTAATGGAATAGAGAAAGAATCCATTAGTAAAAGCTTCGATCTTCTGGTTCCAATAAGGATGAACGGAGGGAGCTAAAGTGAGCAGCAGATCTCCAACTTTCCTAGTAGTGAATCTTGCCTTCCCGAAAGAGAACGAGACAGTATCCTGGGATTTATGACTCCAGATGGGCTTTTTTCTTCCTCACATGTGGCACATTGGGAATGAAGACTTCACATGTGTATATGGTTTTGCCATTTGAGTTAAATCCCTTATTACGTGTGACAGCCTTTCAAAGGGAAGAAGCAAACATGTTTAGTTGATGGGTAAGAAAGAATACTTTTTCTCCCTTTTGATTTTTGCTTGATGTGCTGCCTTTTATTGTGCAATGGTTATGTTTTGCTGAGATAAGTCTGAACTATTCGCACAGAAGGAGCCGTACACTGTGAGCGTACCAAGATTGTCGAATTAGAGATGGTTTTTAACCCTTGTCAGGTATCATCAAAACAAATCACTCATTGTGCCAATCTGCATGGGGTCGTATTGGACCCATGGTACCACACAAGGGTTAAGGGGTATTTTGGTAGTTGGAGTTTATCAATTGCAAGAAAAGCCATGACAATCGTGACAGGGTGTGTTTGCATTTATGCATTCATCATCTGGATGGATGGATGAATATATAGACGATGGATAGATAGATAGATAGATAGATAGATAGATAGATAGATAGATAGCAAATAGAGTTCTGACCAACATCCTGCTCTCCATTTGTAGAAAGCTTTTCTCATACTGTAATTTCATTATTCCTGTTAGTCAAGAGTAGTGAAAGGGTTAATTGTAGATTTCTTGCTTGTTTTCAGGCACTTTCTACAATGATTTAGGGTTGTGAAAGGTCAATCGTGAATTAAGAATGATTAAGAATGATGATTATTTCTCAGGGAATACCCTAAATTGTAGCTAGTAAATCGGATACCCCGTCTACCCTGGTGGTCTAGGAGAGTGAAGAATTGATGGTAAGTTCAAGTGGGTTCAGGAGGTCCAATCTATGGACATCCCGGTCATTAGCCCGGTTTGCCACTCCCTACGCCCTGGACAGCTGGATAGATCCATTAGATATGCCGATTAAGCAGCTTATCTGTGCCTTGGGTGCTTGTTACTGTATTAGTTCTTCTCCCATTCTAAACTGATCTTTTTAATATGACTTTTAGGAAGTCCCATAGAGCTGGCAATATCGTCTAATATTCTCCATGAAATGGTATAAAATCTCCAGCACCGTTTTACCAGTGCATTTGAAGGGCATTGATGGAACATAACTGCAGCATTCAGGAAGACGCTGTAATTAAACTGCATGGCATAATTTACTCTGCTTTCAAGTATTATAATTAAATGCACTGGAGACTAGCGGTCTGGTAAACAGTTTACTGAGCTCACTGGTACGGACTGTGCATTACAGTCTCCTCACTTCACTCCCCTCTCAGCAATGAGAAGTTACTTGTTTTAAGGAGCAAAATCTCTAGTCATCGTAATCTTAGTATAAGGCTACATTTAGGAAAAACAAGTGGGTCTGATATCCAATATTGCAGGCTCCTAGCATTGTAGGACACTTATTAGGACTTCTATTCATGGTGTCTTATCTAAAGTTACTTTTACGAAGAACAATACATATTTTAACTCTTTTTGTTACTGAAATCTACATTACAATTACTTGTAAGCAATAAGGTCTCTTTGAGTATTCATTGATACAAGTAAAAAAAATACGTGCAATTTTTCTATCTTTGTATACAATGTTGTTTCTCCATTTTTCTATACATGACCCGCATGGAAAGATATGCTAGGGGATCACACATGGGGGGATTTGGCAGCTCTTTACACAGGTCTGCTTAGTATATGTATTTTAAATCAGCTCATCTTCACTAATTCTTAGGAATTATAGATAATTCTGCCCTATTCTGAAATCTCCGCTGTCTCTACTGCAGTCTTTAGGAATGTATCATGGATGCCACGGTTCCCAAAGGGTTCTCTATCTTTGATCAACAAAACAGACAAGTTGTTTCTTTATTATGGGAAATTCTCACTGAAAGTTCCAGTGACAGTCACACCCACTGAGACGGGCAGAAAAAACATCCATATAGATTAGGTTCATGCGTATCGCTACATTTAGAATATATTTGAGTTTAGAAAAAGAGAGATATATCCGAGTCACCAGTAATACCATGATACAGCAAATAATCTGAATACAGAAGAATATATACACTACTTTATTGCACAATATTACAATTATTTATTATTATAGCGCCACTTATTCCATAGCGCTTTACATTTCAAAAAGGAGCATATATAGACAAGTACAATACTCATGAACAATACAAGTTACATACTGGTACAGGAGAAGAGAGGACCCTGCCCACGAGGGATCACAGTCTACAGGGAAGGGTGAGGATACAGTAGGTGAGGGTAGAGCTGGTTGTGCGGCGCCATAGTGGACTGAGGCTTATTGTAGATTGAAGGCTTGTCGGAATAAGTGGATCTTCAGGTTCCTTTTGAATGTTTCCATGGTAGGCAAGAGTTTGATATGTTGTGGTAGAGAGTCCCAGAATATAGGGGAGCCACAGGCGAAGTCTTGAACACGATTGTGGGAAGAGGAGATAAGAGAGGATTAGAGAAGGAGATCTTGAGAGGATCGGAGGTTGTGTGCAGCGAAGTACCCTGAGACTAGGTCACAGATGTATGGAGGAGACAGGTTGTGGATGGCATTGTATGTCATGGTTAGGATTTTAAACTGGAGTCTTTGGGCAATGGGAAGCCAGTGAAGGGATTGGCAGAGAAGAGAGGCCGGGGATCAGTGAACAATCACATTAAAAAAAAATTAAAAAGCAAAAAACAGAAGTATAACCACCTAGGTCGCCGCATAAAAATATGTCAGAAGATACTAACTGTCTCCCTACAAGCCAATGTATAACATGGTACGAAAAAGCATGGGTAGTATTATAAACAGCTAAAAATATACTTAATAAATAATAAATAGCTGTAACATACCAACATATCTCATGGATACAATAAAACACACATATGAAAAAATGCCAATACCAGACCCCATCTAGACGTGTAAGCTAATGGTGCTACCCTAAACAACAGTGACTTTATAGGGGATGTTCAAATGCTTACTCAAATAATTATATATAGAGGATTTGAATTGTTAATTAGTTTTCAGATTTGTAGCAATATATATGTGTATATTTATCTATCAATACACAAGTCTGTGATCATCGTGGAAGAAAGAAGTAGGAAGAAACAGGTGGAGTTCAACATATCCACGAGGATAGAGTCGCGGGTGTGCATGTTAAGGTACCAAAAGTAGCACCATTTAGAATAGGTTTAACAATTCAATATTCCTAAATTGCATTTATTTATGTTATTTTTAAAGCGGTACTAGGCCAACCCCTTCTGATTCCACTTGTTTCCCCCAGTTAAAATGAAAGATCTTGCACTCACCTCCCATTCTGACATCATCCCAGCGCTGTCGGTAACCGCAGTTTGCGGCTCACTTGACATTGTGACGTCATGCGAGCCCCATGTCCAATCACTGCCGGCTTCTGTCTCCCCCACCTTTGGATCAAATTAGTTAATTAACAGGAACCGATGCTGCAGCTGCCACTCTCTTCCTGTTGATTGGTCATTTAGTCTGAAGGTGTGGAGAGTGAAGATTGGACTCGGGCCTCCCATGATGTCACAATGTCACCTGAGCCCTGAACCGCTGGATAGTGCTGGAATAGAGCCAGAATGTGAGATGAGTACAGATCTTTTCTTTGAACTGGGGGAAACAAGTGAAATCAGAAGGGGTTGTCCTAGTAGTGAACATCCCCTTTCATTTTATTTTCCTTTAGTAAGTAATACATCCAGTTAGACCAGGTTCACACAAGGCAGTTTGTTTTAGCTTTTCAAGTCTGGATTAAGGAATACAAGAAGTATTTGTCTCTTTTTTTCACTTTTCCTTACTTTTGAACATAAGCATTAAAGTGTGTTACACTGATTTGTGTCGAAAAGTGATTCCCTCCTAAATATAGTGTTTGTGTTTGTATACTGTAACGTACTATAATGTAAATAACATCATAGGGCACAAACTATTCTTTGCTCAACTTAGCTAAAATACATAATAATATGAGAGAGCCAGAACATGTAATAATGGCTGTGACAAAGTCTTCTTCAAGACTATAAGGTAGTTGCAGGTCGTTGAAGATGGCCTGCAATCAATTTATAGTCTAGGCAATGTCCACTTTGCAATGATCATCAAATCTTACTCTCTGTCTATGCGTACGGACTTTGGATTGTGCTATTTCAACCCATCAATTGCCTCCGGTGTATGCTCCCTTCTTCTCCTTTTCATTTCACTATCTTCCTTGTGCAATGCCATTCTTTTCTAAGGTCTGTATTTTCGCTTCTTCCACCGTTTCTTCCCATTCTTCATTCCATTCACTTGTTCACCTGCAAAGCTTTCCCTCCATCCTAGCACCCAATCTGATCCTTCTTTACTGCATTATACAATGATTTTTTTCCATTTTTGACAATCTACAGCTCAGGTGTTATTCACATTAAAATCTTTGTTCATCGTCTTGTAAATTCTGTATGTGTCCATTTTCTGGCTCTAATCTCTCAACACCAGATTTACTAGAAGACTAAGTTTTAACTGTTGAAAGAGTTAAGGGTGCTTTACATGGTAGCGATATCGCTAGCAATTTCTAGCGATAGCGACCGTGTAAGTACCCGCCCCCGTCGCGCATGCGATTGTTTGTGATCGCTGCCGTAGCGAACATTATCGCTACGCAGCGTCACACATACTTACCTGGTCGGCGGCGTCGCTGTGACTGCCGAACAATCCCTCCTTCAAGGGGGAGGGACGTTCGGCATCACAGCGACGTCACCGCAACGTCACTTAGCGGCCGGCCAATCAAAGCAGAGGGGCGGAGATGAGCAGGACGTAACATCCCGCCCACCTCCTTCCTTCCTCATTGTGGCCGGCGGCAGGTAAGGAGACGTTCCTCGCTCATGCGGTGTCACACATAGCGATGTGTGCTGCCGCATGAGCGATGAACCACGACGCTAAACAACCCTTACCGATTTTTGACTTTGGGACGATCTCTCCATGGTGAACGATTTTCACCATTTTTGAGGTCGCCTAAGGTCGCTGGTAAGTGTTACACGCTGCGATATCGTTAATGACGCCGGATGTGCGTCACTAACAACTTGACCCCGGCGACCAAACATTAACGATATCGTAGCGTGTAAAGCCCCCTTTAGAATGTACAAATTTCGTGGAAAGCTAAAAAAATGTATATACCTTAACAGTGCCCCTTTATTATACTGATCATTTGCAGATTGTTACTTTGCAAACTAGACATTAGAAGGGCACTAGTCTGTTATAACTGCAGTTTTCTGTAAAGCTGCCATAGACAAAAGACCTTATTGTGCAGGTCTCAGTGGACCAAGTACATTGTGGGGGGTAAGTTAATTTCTGTCTGATCCTTTAATTTCCCAATGGATAACTTGTTCTTGAAGATAGCAGAATCTCCCTGAAGAAATCAATGATGTACAGTGTCTATGTAGGGTACTCACACCGCTGGAATTTTTCATCTGTTGTTGTGTAACAGCAGTGAATCATAGTGGTTTAAAGTTATCGTTTTCACATTAATGAACAGTAAAAAGACTATTTCACAGTAAACTAAAGCAAACACAGTGATCTAAAGATATTACTTTTTAGCATACATAAATGTAGAATTCTTTGTCGCATTCAATTTACTACTTTGCTCTACATCAGTTTTTCCTGGCTTTTTATTAATTATTATTATTTATTATTATAGCGTCATTTATTCCATGAATTTTTACATGTGAAAATGGGTATACATAATAGGGACAAGTAGAATAATCATAAACAAAAGGCACAAACAGGTACAGGAGGAAAGAGGGCTCACAGTCTACAAGGGATGAGGATCGGAGGTTACGTGTAGATAAGTACCAGGAGACTAGGTCACAGATGTAAGGAGGAGACAGGTTGTGGATGGCTTTGTATGTTATGGTTAGGGTTTTGAACTGGAATTACTGGGCAATCGGAAGCCAGTGAAGAAATTAGCAAGGAGGAGAGGCTGGGGAGTAGCGGGAGGACAGGAGAATTAGTCGGTCAGCATAGTTTAGAATAGATTGTAGGGTTGTGAGACTGTTAGAAGGGAAGCCACACAGCAGTGGGTTGCAATAGTCCAGGCGGGAGATAATAAGGGCATGCAATAGTGTTTTTACAGCTTCTTGGGAAAGAAATGTACGAATCCGGGAAATATTTTTTAAGTTGGAGGCGTCAGGAGGTGAGGAAGGCTTGGATGTGTGTCTTGAAGGAGAGAGCAGAGTCTTGAGTTACCCCCAGGCAGCGAGCACTGGGACTAGGGAGAGTGAGCAGCCATTGACTTTGATGGATAGGTCAATTGGGGGGTTGAGTGCGAAGGAAAGATAATAAATTCTGTTTTGTTTATGTTCAGTTTTAGAAATTGAGCAAAGAAAAATGATGAAATAGCAGACAGACATTGTGGGATTCTGGTTAATCAGAAGATGATATCAGGTCCAGAGAGGTAGATCTACATGTCATCAGTGTAGAGGTGATACTGAAAGCCGTAGGACTCTATGAGCTGTCCCAGGCCAAAGGTGTAGATGGGGACAAGAACTCACCCTTGGGGGATACCAACAAATAGGGGGCGAGATGAGCAAGTGGCGTGAAAGTGGGAGACACTGAAAGTGTGGTCGGTTAGGTATGAAGAGATAACGTGAACTCTTCGAATTTTGGTGTGTTGAATCAAAAATCATATCCGTTTCCTCCAGTTATGTCTGTTTTTTTCCGCAAAATGCTGTTTACTAAGGAACTCTTACAGTAATTACGTAGCATTATATATAATATTAATTATATCATTTAGAGATGCTGAATACGCAAAAAATAAATACTGAATATGCAATCGGTATAACTAATATAAAAATTGCTTCATGAGTTGTTAAAAACTACTGACATCATAACTGTATGGCTATATAAGCAGCGTGAAAATCAACAGCAGCATTTAGTCGTTCAAGAGGCTTACAAGTAGCAGAAACCTTAACTTTGTTAAAAAGGTTTTTGTTTCACCAAGACATCAGGATCATGGAACATACATATCAATCCAGAAAGAATGCAAACATGATGTCAGACTACTACTCGTGTTTACAGTATGATGACCCTGATCATAACTATTCTAGAGCATCCAAAAAGAAAAAATGGCTCCCTAACAATAATAATTTACACAGCTATTGCTCTCTTGTTTTGACAATAGACTAGTTTTTTGCATGAAATAAATATATTATGTGATATTGCTTCTTCAGAATTTCTTATGACACTGATTCGACTTTAAAACCTTTAATCAAGCATTTCTCACTTGTGAAAAAAATGTACGTATTGCATTTTTTACTTCATATCTGGAATCAGCTCCTTTCATTTGGGTAGAATCAGCAAACATTCTCAGGTCAGCAGCAGACATTTTTTTTATTATTTCGACCAGTGCTATTTATAGGAAAGTCTTTCCATCAGTTATAGTGTTGAGTCCGTATGGATAGGTCCTGTCATCTTAACCATGTGGACATTGCAGTGTTTCCTATAATATTTTTGGAAAACTCATCAAACTTCTTTAAGGTGCATTGGGTTATGTGAGCTCTCCGGGACTTAACAAATGTTTGTTAAGTATGCATTGCTTATATAGCACCTTTAATTTTATAGCGCTTTACAGATTTGATCATCACTGTCCCCATTGGGGGCTCACAATCTAAATTCCCTATAAGTATGAGTTAGAGGAAACCCACACAAACTCAGGGAGAACATGTAAAGTTTGTATGTCCTCCCTATGTTTGTGTGGGTTTCATTTGTGCGTGGTTTGATTTTGAACCCAGGACGCCAGCACTGTAAAGCATCATTGCTAACCAGTGAGCCACCGTGCTCACCACATGCATGGTATAGGTCACCAGCATGTGATCTGTAGGTGTCCAACACATGGCGCCCACCCCAGTTCTTTGGATGTCAGGTTTTAAAATATATTACTCTTTCATATAAACTCGCAATCTGTGTGACGTGTCCATATATATTTTGCATACTGATTGAGCTTACATCTCCAATTCCTTGGATGTTTTCTGGATTTTTCCTTCATATACCTTCTCTCAATGTATTTTATTACATATTGTGATCTCATGTTGTAATAGTATCAATTTTTCTTCATAGTTTGTTATATAACAGTCTATACCCCTCCTGTTTTTTTCTTGGATCCCCACCCCCATTCGGCACAGGTGATTTTAATCAGCAGGAGACTGCATGAGGGGTCAGCCTTTTTTGCTCCTAATTCACATATGGGAGCCAGTGGGAAGTAAGTGCGCAGCTCCTCTCACAGTGTGCTTGTGCTGTGTGCTGGCCGCTGTCATGGTGGTTTCCTGTCGGTGGGGTGGTGTGGCCTGGAGCTATGGAGGCTTCGCCTTGCAGCATGGATGCTGTAGGGCACCAGGTCACCTGCCCTGCTGGTGCTTTGTCGCCGCAGCGCCGGTTAGTGCACAGCACCACACTATAAGGTTTATCCTTTGTTGCTCCTAATTCACATATGGAAGCCTGTGGGAGGTCACTACGCAGCTCCTCTCACAGTGTGCTTTTGCTGTATGGTGGCCGCTGCCGTGGTGGTTTCGTGTTGGTGGGGCGATGTGGCCTGGAGCCATGAGGACTTCGCCTTGCAGCATTGGCGCTGTAAGGCACCAGGTCACCTGCCCTGCTGGTGCTTTGTCGCTGCGGCGGTTAGTGCACAGCGCCACACTATAAGGTTTAGAATAGGGACCCACTCAGAGGTTCGCTGTGACGTGGCAGTGGGCTTAATACAATCTGATCAGAATGGTAACAAAGAACCTCATGTTCTATTATTTAATTTTTTGCCTGGCGGCTTTAGATCATTGTATTTTTGGGATGTGCAATCCATGTCTTTTTCTTCATAGTTTGTTGTATCAATAAAGGCGTTTGTATTTTTAATACAAGACTTTAGTACTCCAACTTGTGGTCTGGTCACACACAGGTTCAATTATTGTAGGAGTTTATTCCCAGACTATTCTTGTCCATAATTATAGGGGAACCATACACTCATTTTGATAACATGTTCCGAGCCAGATTATTGTTTGTGTCTAGTGAATATTGTTATATTTCAATATAGTTGATTTTTTTTAGTTCAAGAACAAATGGGGATTGTTGTTCATGGAAAAAAGAAATATCCTGAAATGAAGACCTAGCCCATCTTTAGGAGCAAAAAAAAATAATATAAGACCCTGTCTTATTTTTGGGGAAACGTATTATCCCATATCTATAGGTTAATAGAATGTTTTTTACATTGTAGGTTCCCTTTAAAGATTTTTTTTAATGACGGAATTACCTGTAAATTGTGTATACACATATTCTAACAGCTCATGGTACAATTACAACAGAAAATAATTGTACAGTCTTGCTCTAAGGGTAAGGTGATGTGTAAGTATAGGATTGATGGCTCTTGGCTCTAGTAAAGGAGAATGTTTCTTCTCAAAGTACATTCTTAATGCTTAGAAGTATCTGTACTGCATGGTGTACATTGCACTTATGTTGAACTCATTGGTTTACAATACCAATTAAATAATCATCAAAGAACAGCCAACCACGGGAACGCTGGCGCTGATCTCTCTGACTAAAGAGTCTACTATTGACTTTACGGAAAGAAAAGCTATGACCATCTTTTATGCAGCGCTCCATTTTACTATTATGGTGCCATGATCTCATAGCCATAGAATTGTTTGGACCACACACATCTCACAACCACAAGACTAATACAACATGAAGCGCTAATAAATCTTGTGCCATTTGGAATAAATTATTTTTTTCTAATAGGAAACAGTGATTAATCAACATTTAAAAATGTAGCATTACCTAAAATATTACTGGTAGCGATTATTACTGAACCCGTATACTCATATTTACACAACAACGGAAGGGTGGTATGATTAAGTGGTACATTCAGCAAGGAAATGTATGCAATCAGTATATGCCTTAGACAACACCGGATCTGCTATTCACAGTTCTAAATGTAAAATTAGCATTAAAGGGATTATACTTTCCCTTTTATGTATGGAAGTTTCTCAGCATAGTCTTATCTGAGGACTAGAAACTAGAGATGAGGGAACCCATGGACGTTTGGTTCAACGGGTTTAGCTGGAATTTAGTTAAAGTTCTGCTCTGGATCCGGACTTGACTGGAACCCCAATGTAAGTCAGTAATTCGGCAGTTTGGCTCTCTTCCCACATGCAGCCAGCCATAAACAGAACACTATTGGGGTGAGTGGGAAGGCTTTTCCATTTTTTTGTGTGGTGCACACTACAACCGATCACGCTGTTGTTACCCCCACTGCGAGCCAATCAAACACTGCAAGCGGCTCGCACTGGGCTGAGCACCGAGTGTACCCGAGCACAGCGATACTCGGTCAAGTGGTCATTATACATAAAGCACCCGAACTCCAAACCGGAACTCTAGTTTGTGTATGGTATGAACACCAGACACCGAACCTCGGGTTCGCTCATCTCAGCTAGAGATGAGCGGACCCGTGGAAGTTCAGGCTCGCCGGTTTCGGTCAGATTTTAAAAAAAAAGTTCAGTTCGGAGCCCGGACTTGACCCCAGACCTTGAAACCCAATGTGGATTCAAACTTTTGTGCTGTAAATGGTCATGGTACTTCTCTCTCTCTCTTCTCCTCTTCAGCCTTTCAGTAAACTTTGTTAGCATTCGATCAGCACCCGAACTCAGACACACTATTTTTTTTAAGTCTGTGTTCGAGTCAAAGACCCAGACATCCACTGTTTGGTATGAACACCGAACTTTACAGTTCTTGTTCTCTTATCTCTACCCTGATGACCCATCACTTCTTTGTGACAGAGTCAGCTTCTGTGTTGGTCCCCTTGCTTCTTCCTGTTGGGATAGACATGTGACGCGGCAGTCACATGTCTGTTAGGCGTAAATAGGATGTACACAGCCAGTCTTTTTGGTAATGCAGCATTTGCCATGGCATCCCTTCCATTTTAAGAATGTATCAAAATATTTATTTGGCCACTTCTAAAGTATCTGTCATCTCTCTGATGGGCTGGATTTTTTTTCTATTCGAATTATGGCTTCTTTCACTGACTTTGACACCAAATACAAATTCCACATTTGTAATGAACTCTACACTAAACTAGACCATTAGGCTGATTCTCTGGTTAAATTCTGAATATTCTAGCATTGTCTAAATATTTATGGAGCTGTTTATATATGTGACAGGCCCATCTATCAAATTTTTTTTTCTTAAGTATAATTTTTAAAAGTAATGTAAAAAATAGCATTTTAGTTAAAAAGGCAATGGGTATCTTTAACATAGAGAACAGCTACCTTGAAAGAGGGAGCGGGTAGGTACTACCCATGCAGGGTGCCCAAACTTTTGCATCAGCCCATTTTCCTTTTTTTAATTTAAAAATGTAAAGGATGAAATTTTAGGGGGGAAATTAAATGTGTAATCTTTATTCCTTTTAGAGATCATTTAATATTCAACTTGCTTAACTGTTGACACAACAGTAATTTTGACCAGGGGTGCCCAAACTTTTGCCACTGTAGCAATTTAAAACCTAATTTCAACGTCAGGCGCTTTGATAGAAAATATCTGTATTCTATGTTATTATTATTATTTATTTATAGAGCACCATTAATTCCATGGTGCTGTACATGAGAAGAGGGTTACATACAAAATACATATACAAGTTAACAGTAGACAGACTAGTACAGAGGGAAGAAGGCCCTGCCCTTGCGGGCTTACATTCTATAGGATTATGGGGAGGAGACAGTAGGTGGGGTGTAGATTGGGCAGCAGCTCCGCACGGTGGTCGGGCGGCAGCTCCGCACGGTGGTCGGGCGGCAGTGAGTTCATTGTAGATTGCAGGCATTTCTGAACAGGTGGGTTTTCAGGTTCCGTTTGAAGTTTGCAAGGGTAGGGGATAGTCTGACGTGTTGAGGCAGCGAGTTCCAGGAGACTGGGGATGCTCGGGAGAAGTCTTGGAGTCGGTTGCGTGAGGAGCGAATGAGAGAGGAGGAGAGAAGGAGGTCTTGGGAGGACCGGAGGTGACGTGTTGGAGTGTAGTGGGAGATTAGTTCAGAGATATAGGGAGGAGATAGATTATGCACAGCTTTGTAGGTCAGTGTTAGTAGTTTGAATTGGATACGATGGAAGATTGGGAGCCAGTGGAGGGACTTGCAGAGAGGTGAAGCAGGGTGGTATTGAGGAGAGAGGTGGATCAGTCGGGCAGCAGAATTAAGGATGGACTGGAGAAGGGCAAGCGTGTTGGCAGGGAGGCCACAGAGGAGGATGTTACAGTAGTCGAGGCGGGAGATTATGAGGGCATGCACTAGCATTTTTGTAGATTGCGAATTGGGGAAAGGTTCTGGAAATATTTTTGAGTTGAAGACGACAGGAAGTGGTGAGGGATTGGATGTGTGGTATGAAGGGCAAGGCAGAGTCAAAGGTCACTCCGAGGCAGCAAACTTTGGGTACTGGCGAGAGCATGGTGTTATTTATTGTAATAGATAGATCAGGTGTAGAGTGTAGGTGAGATGGAGGAAAGATGATTAGTTCAGTTTTGGCCTATGTTAGGATGGTATTTCCCAAAACCCCTAAACATATTGTCTGAGCTTCTCCCTTCATATTGACATCCTGTGTATATGACATGGACCTCTTGATTAAGACGTACTCCTCCATCTACAAACATCATAAACCAAATATGTCTGAAATATTTACATAACATTCAGGTCAGAAGTCCAGAAGTAAAGCAAGCAGCTAATAGTGCACAGGTATACCTAGGTGGGAGTTAGATTTTGTTACTGCTAGATAAGTATGCCTACCTATAGTACTCAATAATACTCCTAGTGCCACAGCTTCATATACTTCTATGTTTATTGAAAAATGAACATTAACTCCTTCACCACCCGGTGATTTTCTGTTTTTCATTTTAGTTTTTTCTTTCCCTTCTTCCAAGATTCATAACTTTTTTTACTTTTCCTTCTTTTTGTAGGACGATATGTACTTTTGAAAGACCCCATTCATTCTACAAAATATTGTACTGGAAAACAAGAAAAAAAATCCAAGTGCAGTTAAATTGCAAAAAAAGTGCAATGCCATGATGTTTTTTTTAGGTTTTTTATTTACCTTGTTCACTATATGGTATAACTGACCTGGCATTTTGATTCCCCAGGTCGGTATAAGTTTGTAAATACCAAACATGTATAGTTTTACTTTTATGTAAGTGGTGAAAAAAATTCAGTAATTTGCCAAATAAAGAATTTCGCTTTTGTCGCCATTTTCTGAGACCTATAGCATCCTTATTTTTTGGGATCTGGGGCTCAGTGATGGATCATTTTTTGTGTCTTGAGCTGGAGTTTTTATTTATACCATTTTTGGGTAGATGGGATGTTTTAGTCACATGTGATTGCATTTTAATGCAATACTGCAGGGACCAATTAACATAATTCTGACATTTTGATTTTTTTTTCTTGATACACCGTGATTAATTTATGTTACATTTTGAAAGATCGGGCATTTCTGAACTAGTCAATGCTAAATATCTTTTTTTCATTTATTTTTTTTTTTATGGGGCAAAAGATGGGTGATTTGAACTTTCGTGTTTTTTTTTTTTAAATTTCATATATTTAAAAACTTTTTTTACACTGTTTCTTGTTTTTACTAGTCCCCTTAGGAGGCTTGAAGCTCATACACTCTGATCGCTTCTGCTGTTCTGATCCACATGCGCCATTTAGCTGCAGATGTCGGTTGATCATATCAGCCAACATGTGCGGAGAAACACGAGAGTTGACCGCACAAGCCCACATTAAAGGGATAGACACGACCTATGACATACTGGTATGCAATAGGTCGTGAAGGGGTTCAAGTATATTTAATTTCCAGAGATGAGCATATTTAACAAAATTCAAATTCACACAGATTTTAATGGGAAAGTTATTCTTCACAAATTCAATGTTTTCTATTAGAGTCTGGGGTTTTTCCAGATCCCAAAGAATAATGAATGTAATATGCAAAAAATAAAAACAAAACTATTACTCATCTGACCCGGCACCACCCCTGCCTCCAGAGGCTGCTGCCCACCATAGGTCTTCAGGGCCTCTTCTATTCCTTCACTCCAGACCAGAACGTTCAGCCACAACCAGGCTTTGTAGGTCATGGTGTGTCATAACTGGATGATTGGCAGTGGGCACCAAAGATACTGGGTGCCAGGGCAGGTGAGAGGTGAGGTTCTAGGCTTTTTTTTGTTTTATAACTTTCTGATAGCCCTCTACCATAAAGAAAAATAGCAATCACAGCTCATTGCTACTTTCATCAGCAAATTACAAAAAAATCCAAATTCTAGGGAATACAGATCTTTGTAAAAAAAAAACCTCTCGTCTCTAATAATTTCACATCTTCCTATCAAACTCTTTAACAGAATTAAAAAAATACTCTATACTGCAGGATTTCAGTCATTGCCCCCACGACTATGGTGTCCTTCAGGGGCAAACATATCATTGGTACAATCTGTGCAGCAGTACAGGGTCCAGGAGGTAAGGGGGCCCATGACCACCTCTAAAGCAGGTGGAATTGTGCATAATGATGAGCTATTAAACTGCAATGAGCCCATATACTGTTCTGGCACAGGGGCCTCTTCTGTCTGTATCCTCCAGTGGTTCCCTTTGTCCTACCTTCTTTTACAATATCTTTAACCATATAATATGTGAGTTCAGATGCACAATAAATGCACTTGCTGAGAAATCATTAGCAATATCCTATCTGTGCAGTTGGACCACCCACGTGTTTATTGTGTGGGGTCTGACTAAGGTCTACTTACGGAAAACTACAGATAAAATCTGCAGCCTAAATAATAAAGTCGTATAAATGAAAGGTTTGTGTAAAATGTCATCCAAACAAGTCCTATAGTGTTCTCCTTATGTCCGTGTTTACGTTAACCATAAATCATGCCACGTGGAGGATAGTGACCCTTTTAAATGGGCTTTCCTAAATATGCTTTTTTACTTGAAAAATAAAACTAATTTTGGTAGCGGTTCTCATTATGGACTCCAGTAGGTGGCACTAGAGAGAATTTTCTTTCTACAGAGCTTGGACAGATGTTGAAGTACCCCAACCACTAGTCAAAAGCCTAGTTTGCATATCAAACAAAGTTTCAAAATACTTTTTTTAAACATGTTTTAAAGGGAACCTGTCACCACTTTTTTGGCGTATAAGCTGCGGCCACCACCACCGGGCTCTTATATACAGCATTCTAACATGCTGTATATAAGAGCCCAGGCCGCTGTGAGAACATAAAAAACACTTTATAATACTTACCTAATGGTCGCTTGGTTGGCCAGATGGGCGTCTCCGTTCTCCAATGCCGGCGCCGCCTCTTTCGGCCATCTTTGTTCTCTTTCTTCTCTAGCTTATATGCCAAAAAAGTGGTGACAGGTTCCCTTTAATAATTGTCATGCCTATGCGTGGGAAATGGTCTGAACTTAGAGATAGTCTCCTTTAAAGAGGACCTGTCTCCACATCAAATGTGGCCAGATTTTGTACTTTTTATTCCTGCTGCGCTCATGAGTAGTCCATCTTTTTTTATGAATCTACCATATGTTTCTAGAGATATGGGCCTTTTTTATTAGTACTATGTTCTTGCATGGCTCACAGGATTATCTTTAGGTTGCACTGCATTATTATTATTGTTCGGTGGGCAATGACTTCTTGGTAAAGATCATAAAAATTAGCAATAAATTAGCTGTAAGTAAAAGGAAAAAGAAAATAATCATTTTAGTTTATGGCAACGACTAGGTCAAAGGTAACTTGTCATGTCCCCAAACGCTGTTTTCTGTAGGTTAAGGCTATGTTCATACGCTGCAGCGTTTGCTGTGTTTTTGGTGCGTTTTTGAGGTCACAGAGATATACCTAAATGCATGCATTTCGTTCCCCCAGCAAAGTCTATGAGATTTAAATTTTGCTGTTCACACTGGGCATCTTTGGTTGGCTGAATCTTGGCTGTGTTTTTCAAGATTCAGCATGTCAATTCTTTTTGTGTTTTTACCACGTTTTTGAGCCCTTCCAGTCAATAGATTTGACTTAAAAAACGCATCTGGCAATACGCGGTAAAAACGCACTGCGTGTTTGATGCGTTTTGCCGCAGTGTATTTTTGGTGCATTTTAAGATGCACTCAAGATGCACTGACAAAAAAGATGCCGCGTGTGAACATACCTTAGGACTGTTCTAAACCTGCCCAGCTAATGCACCGAGAGCTCGACTACTGGAAGAAAATGAGCGTTACTCCTCCAGGCAGCTTCTCGCTTTCAGTCAGAGGTGTACCAGCATGGTTTCAGTCACTGCTCAGTACATAGTGAGCAGTAGCTGTAACCATGCCCCGACACTGGCTGATACACTGTTGAGCTGGCTGTCAACCAGAGGCTGAAGGAGGAATATATCTAATTTTCTACCAGTAGCCGGACTTTTAGTGAGGCAGCTGGGCAGCTTTTGAAGGCTTTGTTCTACAGACTAACCCAATATCTGTAGGTTAATAGCATTTTGGGATGTGACAGATTCACTTTAAAGTATTTTTTTCTACCAAGCTGATGTGGCATGGGGATCCGGTTCAGTAGTGTTCCTATACACTATAGAAAAAAGCAAAGCATTGCACACCTTTCATTAGAAATAATTGTTGGATACCACCCATTCTACAGAACATTTGCCTTTTACTGAATTTCTTGGGTGTTTCAAAGTCATTGGGGATTTTAGCTGTCTGCAAATGGACCTGTCATGGTTTGTATTGCTTCATTATAAACCATTGTTCGTTTTTCTTTGTTTTACTGCAAGCACAATATTGTATATGCTTTTTAATATCATTCTTATTTGTAGACACAAGTAAAATATATCTTTGTACCGTGTTAGCCAGTAGAGATAAAAACATTTTGTTTAAAAGAACTGAAGTCCTCAGTGGTTGATACCTTTTAATGGCTAACTGAAAAGATGGTAATAATTGCAAGCTTTTGAGACTACTCAGGTCTCTTCATCAGGCATGGTATAACACAAAATCTGAAGAGTCACATATTTATACACAACAGGACATAGAATGGGGCAGTAAAAAAAAAAAAAAAACCAACCAAGTTATATAAAACAGAACTTGTCCCCCTGCCATAGTGATAGTTCTGTTTTATATAACTTGGTTGTTTTTTTGTTTTTTTTTTTACTGCCTTGTCCCCCTGCCATAGTGATAGTTCTGTTTTATATAACTTGGTTGTTTTTTTTTCTTTTTTACTGCCCCATTCTATGTCCTGTTGTGTATAAATATGTGACTCTTCAGATTTTGTGTTATACCATGCCTGATGAAGAGACCTGAGTAGTCTCGAAAGCTTGCAATTATTACCATCTTTTCAGTTAGCCATTAAAAGGTATCAACCACTGAGGACTCTCTGTTCTTTTAAACAAAATTTTTTTATTTGTAGACAGACATTGATTTTGCATATTCTAAATATTTCCAAATAATGCTCATATTACATGTATAATAAATAATAATGCATAGAGAAGCATAGCCCTGCTTTTAATCTTGTGATGTCAGTGTCATGGCATTCCACACACATGGAATTGTTACAACAGATCTGAAACGTGGATCCGGTTTTCATCTGTTTCCAACTGCCAAATGTGACTACTAGAACTAAAAAGGAGAGATATCAGGTTTCCTTCCCCAGTATGAGCCTTCCGCAGATAAAAGGTGCACCACATAGGCCTCACAATCTGTGTCCAAGATGCAAAATAATTTATAAAATAGGCTTATGAATTAAATATAATAATGGAAAACTGATGGAAGCCTGGATAGTTCATTTGACTAGAAGTAAATTGTATGGATAAGAGAGAAATTTAATGTTATTGACTATTTCTACTAATTGGTTACTGTTAAACATTGGAATTGACAATATTTTAAACAAAGGGGTTGTCCACTGCTTTAACATCCTTAGGATAGATCATCATTGTCTGATCGGCCAGAGTCTGACACCCCACACCTCTGCCGATCAGCTGTTCTTGGTTCCTGAGGCTGGCAACAGGATGCTGAAAATGTTCAGTTCCGGAGCTGCTAACATCTTCTAATAGTGGACGTAGCCGGGTATTGGACATCCACCTCTCATTCAAATTAGTAGGAGGCCGATGTGCAAAACTCAGCCGGAGCCGCTATCAGAAGATGAGGCAGCTCCGGAACTGAGCATTAACAGCTGATCGGCAGGATAGCGTTTCGGGCCCCGGCCAATCAGACATTGATGACCTATCCTAAGGATACGCCATCAATGTAAAAGTAGTGGATAACCTCTTTAATTGCATACATACTAAGCCATAACACAGTTTTCTCATATAATGTTCCGTGAACCCGCAGGTCCATCAAAATAGCTTTAGAGGTTTCCACATGAAAATGAATAAATGTTGGTCAAGGTTGATATACCACAATGCAGGTAGGAATGAGAAAATTAATTTCATGCAAATCTGTAACAATTTTTATAGGTATTTGCTGAACCTAGCAAATAATTTGTTTAGTTTTGTGAGAGTTATGTAAAATGGTTGCTGCTGCTTATAGATTGCCGAAGATTGAGTCAATCAGAGAATGCCCATATGAGCTTAGGATTGGAGGGCTTACCCGAATGCTTTGCAGCTATCACATATGATATAGCAGAGCCAAACAGGAGGGACTACTGTAGCCTAAATGAAAGCAGAACAGGGAATGAAACAGCCATTTTATGGTGAATCTGGATAGTAAAAGGATGTCATGGCTTTGCCATAGGGAGAGAAAGCCATAAAAAAACTGAAGATACTCCAGGTAGTGTGTGGGATAGCACGGAAGTGAAGAAGATTAGTGTGTAAGGAGAAGAGATTGATACAGATTTAACTGATAGGGCAAAAGAGATTGGAGAGTTCCTGTGTTACGGATTTCCATCCATTTACCCACAGGCATAAACGATGAGGTTACTTTGATATTACTAAGGGGTAATTCACACACAGCGAGATCGCTACTGAGATCGCTGCTGAGTCACGGTTTTTGTGACGCAGCAGTGACCTCATTAGCGATCTCGCTGTGTGTGACACTGAGCAGCGATCTGGCCCCTGCTGTGAGATCGCTGCTCGTTACACACAGCCCTGGTTCATTTTTTTATTGTTGCTCTCCCGCTGATAAGCACACATCGCTGTGTGTGACAGCGAGAGAGCAACAATCCTGAATGTGCAGGGAGCAGGAGCCGGCGTCTGACAGCCTGTGGTAAGCTGTAACCAAGGTAAACATCGGGTAACCAAGGTGGTTACCCGATATTTACCTTTGTTACCAGCCTCCGCAGCTCTTACGCTGCCAGTGCCGGCTCCTGCTCCCTGCACACGCTAAGCTAAGCGGTGTGCGCTGGTAACTAAGGTAAACATCTGGTAACCATACCCAATGTTTACCTTAGTTATCAGTGTCCGCAGCTTCCAGACGCCGGCTCCGTGGAAGCGCAGTGTCGCTTGCACGTCGCTGCTGGCTGGGGGCTGGTCACTGGTCACTGGTGAGATATGTCTGTTTGACAGCTCACCAGCGACAATGTAGCGACGCAGCAGCGATCCTGAGCAGGTCAGATCGCTGGTGGGATCGCTGCTGCGTCGCTAAAGTGTGACGGTACCCTAAGACTATGTTTGTGCTAAAGAGCTTGAAAGGGGTGGATACAGTCTGAGACCTGAGTGTTATACACCTCATTCCAGGACCATAGGAGGTTTTTCCAATCATTTCAAATCAATTGATATAAAAAAATTTGGGAAACTGAATTTCAAAAGATACCTTTTAATTGAAGCCAACTAATTTCTCCAGCACAAATTTAGCTCCTGTGAATCCACAGCAGATATAATCCACAAAAAGACATTTATGGAACACAAAGAGATAGGCACTGGAATGAGCCAGGCATGAAATAATGATATTGTGATTGCCTTTGGCATTGCATCTAGTTCTTTATCACCTCAAAACCAAGATCTTTTCTACTTTTGCAGAAAATCGTATATCTTTAATAACATCAATTTACAAACATACATATAATCAAATACTAAAAACAATCAAGGTACAGGAAAGAGTAGAGGGGCCAAAGCCCTATTCTCTCCCTACCTAGTCAACGGGGGTCGGCGTCCTACAAGTAGTTACGCCCCCGTTCCACGGTGGCTACGTCCTAGGTTATCCCTCCCTGGTTCTAGAATAAGTGCACTGACTCATAGGAGTGTATAACCCAAAGCGGTAAGACCACAGAGAGAAGATAAGTGCACAGTCCAGGGTAACTAATTTGTTTGTATCATCACCCGGGGCTGACAGGGAAAAGGGGCCTAGGGTTAGTCGTGTGTCTTTATCAGTCTGTGTGCTCAGTAACAGATAATAGTTAGTGAGAGATAAACGTGAAATTATACTATCCAAGAATTTTCCAACGCGTTTCGCCCTTTTTGATAATAGTAGTCTCAGGGCTCATTAGGGGCGTCTACACTAGATCCTTGAAAAGTTTATTCATGAGTTCAATTCAGAAATACAAGGATCCACACTTGGTATGTCAAAACTAGATAAAAGTCCAGTACTTCGGTCAGGAGAACCACCTTTATAGACAATAATACCGTCTCAATCCGTGGTAGTATGGAGGAGCTTGTATCTCCTTAGTTGTCCACATAGCAGACCAAAATGAGTCTATAGCAGTCTCCCCATAGGTTTGTTGTCTCCAAGGGAGGTATATACCATAGGACTGAATTCCAATTATTATGCAGAAGATGTCCAAGCCTTGCTAGTGTCTGGTGTGCTGAAAAACAGCTGACAGTCAGGTCTGGGGTTCCCCTCCATCAACAGTACAATCAGGCTCAACAGTACTGGTGACAGCGACAGCCCTGGGATCCACGGTCCTGCATCACATCCATTTGAAAATAAGATACCTGAGTTGATGCGGACAAGTACGGTATGTCCAACATACACTCCACTGGGAGGGACAGCAACCAGGATATTTTACTGGGATAGCCTGTACACCAGTACTGTTGAGCCTGATTGCACTGTTGCTGGAGGGGAACCCCAGACCTGACGGTCAGCTGTTTTTCAGCACACCAAACACTAGCAAGGCTTGGATGTCTTCTGCATAATAATTGGAATTCAGTCCTATGGTATATACCTCCCTTGGAGACAACGAACCTATGTGGAGACTGCTATAGACTCATTTTGGTCTGCTATGTGGACAACTAAGGAGATACAAGCTCCTCCATACTACCACGGATTGAGATGGTATTATTGTCTATAAAGGTGGTTCTCCTGACCGAAGTACTGGACTTATATCTAGTTTTGACATACCAAGTGTGGATCCTTGTATTTCTGAATTGAACTCATGAATAAACTTTTCAATGATCTAGTGTAGACTCCCCTGATGAGCCCTGAGACTACTGTTATCAAAAAGGGCGAAACGCATTGGGCGATTCTTGGATAGTATAATTTCTTGTTTATCTCTCACTAACTATTATCTGTTACTGAGCACACAGACTGATAAAGACACACGACTAACCCTAGGCCCCTTTTCCCTGTCAGCCCCGGGTGATGATACAGACAAATTAGTTACCCTGGACTGTGCACTTATCTTCTCTCTGTGGTCTTACCGCTTTGGGTTATACACTCCTATGAGTTAGTGCACTTATTCTAGAACCAGGGAGGGATAACCTAGGACGTAGCCACCGTGGAACGGGGGCGTCACTACTTTTAGGACGCCGACCCCCGTTGACTATGTAGGGAGAGAATAGGGCTTTGGCCCCTCTACTCTTTCCTGTACCTTGATTGTTTTTAGTATTTGATTATATGTATGTTTGTAAATTGATGTTATTAAAGATATACGATTTTATGCAAAAGTAGAAAAGATCTTGGTTTTGAGGTGATAAAGAACTAGATGCAATGCCAAAGGCAATCACAATATCATTATTTCATGCCTGGCTCATTCCAGTGCCTATCTCTTTGTGTTCCATAAATGTCTTTTTGTGGATTATATCTGCTGTGGATTCACAGGAGCTAAATTTGTGCTGGAGAAATTAGTTGGCTTCAATTAAAAGGTATCTTTTGAAATTCAGTTTCCCAAATTTTTTTATATCAATTGATTTGAAATGATTGAAAAAACCTCCTATGGTCCTGGAATGAGATGTATAACACTCAGGTCTCAGACTGTATCCACCCCTTTCAAGCTCTTTAGCACAAACACAGTCTTAGGGTACCGTCACACTTTAGCGACGCCGACCCCCGTTGACTAGGTAGAGAGAGAATAGGGCTTTGGCCCCTCTACTCTTTCCTGTACCTTGATTGTTTTTAGCATTTGATTATATGTAAGTTTGTAAATTGATATTAATAAAGATATATGATTTTATGCAAAAGTAGAAAAGATCTTGGTTTTGATGTAATACATCTACTTTGAACATCCATTTTTGGTATTCTATCTAGTTCTTTATCAACAACATTAGCTTCTGTAGCTTCCATCACTTTTTGCACATACTGGTTCTGGTCCTTACTGCCTAGGTGTGGCTATAAATATGGTACAGTCATATGAAAAAGTTTGGGCACCCCTATTAATGTTAACCTTTTTTCTTTATAACAATTTGGGTTTTTTTAACAGCTATTTCAGTTTCATATATCTAATAACTAATGGACTGAGTAATATTTCTGGATTGAAATGAAGTTTATTGTATTAACAGAAAATGTGCAATCCGCATTTAAACAAAATTTGACCGATGCAAAAGTATGGGCACCTCAACATAAAACTGACATTAATATTTTGTAGATCCTCCTTTTGCACAAATAACAGCCTCTAGTCGCTTCCTGTAGCTTTTAATGAGTTCCTGGATGAAGGTATATTTGACCATTCCTGTTTACAAAACAATTCCAGTTCAGTTAAGTTTGATGGTCGCTGAGCATGGACAGCACGCTTCAAATCATCCCACAGATGTTCAATGATATTCAGGTCTGGGGACTGGGATGGCCATTCCAGAACATTGTAATTGTTCCTCCGCATGAATGCCTGAGTAGATTTGGAGCCGTGTTTTGGATCATTGTCTTGCTGAAATATCCATCCCCTGCGTAACTTCAACTTCGTCACTGATTCTTGCACATTATTGTCAAGAATCTACTGATACTGAGTTGAATCCATGCGACCCTCAACTTTAACAAGATTCCCGGTGCCGGCATTGGCCACACAGCCCCAAAGCATGATGGAACCGCCACCAAATTTTACTGTGGGTAGCAAGTGCTTTTCTTGGAATGCCGTGTTTTTTTGCCTCCATGCATAACACCTTTTTGTATGACCAAACAACTCAATCTTTGTTTCATCAGTCCACAGGACCTTCTTCCAAAATGTAACTGGCTTGTCCAAATGTGCTTTTGCATACCTCAGGCGACTCTGTTTGTGGCGTGCTTGCAGAAACGGCTTCTTTCGCATCACTCTCCCATACAGCTTCTCCTTGTGCAACATGCGCTGTATTGTTGAACGATGCACATTGACACCATCTGCAGCAAGATGAAGCTGCAGATCTTTGGAGGTGGTCTGGGGATTGTCCTTGACTGTTCTCACCATTCTTCTTCTCTGCCTTTCTGATATTTTTCTTGGCCTGCCACTTCTGGGCTTAACAAGAACTGTACCTGTGTTCTTCCATTTCCTTACTATGTTCCTCACAGTGGAAACTGACAGTTTAAATCTCTGAGACAACTTTTTGTATCCTTCCCCTGAACAACTATGTTGAATAATCTTTGTTTTCAGATCATTTGAGAGTTGTTTTGAGGAGCCCATGATGCCACTATTCATAGGAGATTCAAATAGGAGAACAACTTGCAAGTGGCCACCTTAAATACCTTTTCTCATGATTGGATACACCTGCCTATGAAGTTCAAAGCTCAATGAGGTTACAAAACCAATTTAGTGCTTTAGTAAGTCAGTAAAAAGTAGTTAGGAGTGTTCAAATCAAGAAATTGATAAGGGTGCCCATACTTTTGCACCGGTCAAATGTTGTTTAAATGCGGATTGCACATTTTCTGTTAGTACAATAAACCTCATTTCAATCCCGAAATATTACTGAGTCCATCAGTTATTAGATATATGAAACTGAAATAGCTGTTGCAAAAACTCAAATTGTTATAAAGAAAAAAGGTTAACATTAATAGGGGTGCCCGAACTTTTTCCTATGACTGTATGTCTTATACACACCATATTCTTAAAGGGGTTGTACACTATTAGATGACATCTCTGGAGTTTTCAATAAAAAAAGTAAAAAACATACTTCCTTCATTGCTTCCACTCCACTCCAAGCTTTGTGTCTGTATTGTTCAGTCCAGAGGTGGATCCACGGGATCGTGCACCGGACAACCAGGAGCGAACCCCTATACAGGGACTCTCTGGTGCCCCCCCAGAGTGCCTAGATGCACAGCAGCCGGGACACAAGTGAGTTCGCGTTTCGTGTCCTTCAGATGTCCGTACGGGATATGGCTACTAGTCCAACGTATCCGTGGGCAGGACGGATGACTGGAGCCGGTGACGGGTGCCGAGTGGTAATAATAGACGGAGTCCGGGTTCAGCGAGGAGTGCAGGCTGATGTGGCCAGATGGAATCCAGAATCGGTGACTGATACAGGCTGGCAGAAGATGACGGAATCCACACTTATAGTCACCGTGGCAACTCCTGGGAAACCGGAAGGCTGGACACACTCAGGATGGCAGTTGGACACTGTGTGCAGAGACAGGATTAACCTGGGTACGAAGCACAGAGGGACCTGAACACCTAGCGCAAGAGGCAAACTACAAGAACACGTTGAACAGGCACCGCTCACAAGAAAAAGGATGTCTTATATACACTATACCTGTAATCAGCCATATGCTGTTTTAGCGACGCTGGCCCTTTAAGAAGAAGTGAGTGAGCGCGCCCCAGTGCGCATGCACGAGGCCCGAGCACCGGAGATCAATATAGGACGCAGAGGAGAAGGTGGAGGAGATGCAAGGGAGCCAGAAGCAGAGTCCCGGACTGCAGCGGGACGCCGGGACCGACGGGCAGGGAGCACGGACCACGCACAGGAGAGAGAGCGGGAGCAGCAGCCGTGGCCAGAGCGCCACTGGACTGGGCGGGACTGGATCGGTGAGTGACGGGTGACGCCGGGATCCCGGGAGCGGGACAGTGTCACCTAGAGATATTGTGACAATGATTATTAGGGGATACAATGTTCAAACCAAAGGAACTACATTGCTTCAGGAAGTAAGTAAGCTTTTTCTTTATTTTATTTTGAAGAAATAAAATGGGCATCCCCTTTAAAGGGAACCTGTCAGGTCCCCTCTGCCCTCCAACCCAGCAGCATTCATAGCTGTATGCCCAAATCCCCTCGCTAACCAGCTCTGTATAATGCTATTCACTAATATCAATGTTTAAAATAAGCATTTATAACGTGTGCTGTCTCTATGCTAATTAGGCCTGTGACTAGTCGAAGGGGTGTTGTGGACCCAAACTAGTCAGCCCTCTTTCCATGTTATCATGCTCTTGTGGGACTGGAGAGGATCTCCAGGAAGAATGGCAGAGGATCTCCAAATCCAGGTGTGAAAAACTTGTTGTATCATTCCCAAGAAGACTCACGGCTGTACTAGCTCAAAAGGGTGTTTCTACTCAATACATAGCAAAGGGTCTGAATACTTAAGACCATGTGATATTTCAGTTTTTCTTGTTTAAAAAATTTGCAAAAATTTGTACATTTCTGTTTGTTTCTGTCAAGATGAGGTGCACAGTGTACATTAATGAGAAAAAAATGAACTTTTTTGAATTTACCAAATGGCTGCAATGAAACAAAGAGTGAAAAATTTAAAGGGATCTGAATACTTTCCGTACCCACTGTATTATTGGGGAGACAAAAAAAACTCATAAATAATGCTGACTATATGCTTGGCGGATCGTTTCCTATAACATGGGATATGTCTCTACGTGAATATTTATCTTCTGGCCTGTAATCATTATTAGAGTATTGTTGCCTTCTTTACAAATAGAGACTAATTATATACATCATGTCCTAGAACATTGCTCTAATCTCACATCTGGGCCATTAGTCTGACTAAATATTGCTAATCAGGAGTTATATACAAAGAGGAATACGCAGCCTTTGTATAACTTTAATCATTCGCTCTCCTTTTAGCTTTAGGCTCTGGCTTTTAATATTGTTTTAATTATTGATGTTTCATTAGATTCACATATGACCTAAATCTCATGTTGTCATGGAGAAGGCTCAGAGCACTCCCTTCTTTCTTCTTTCTTTCATTTTTTTCAGACAAAAAAACAAGAAATCTTTCCCAATTGTGATGTTCTTCCAGTTTCACTAGCATTAGAACATTCCTCATTATTAAAGAATTGGGTACTATTAAGAGTACATTCAGAACCCAACAATTGTTCTACAATTCATCATGTTGAATCTTTGTTTAATTTGTAATGTATATACAGAGAAGGAAAAGCTTTAACCTTTGTCCGGCTGAATAGGTACAATTGTAACTATTCCGTTATAAAATTGCAATACATTTTTTTTTCCAAAAGCTGTAGAGGGCTGAAATTTCGTGACATCTCTGCGGTTTTGGTCCAGAATATATTGGCCAAATTTCAATAAAATATCTCCACCCCCTTCCGAGATAAGGGGTCGCTGTTTTTGTTGCAAAATTATGCAGCCTGACGAAGGTTAAAGGGGTTGTTCACCACTCAATCTCCATAGTTTCCCTCACCTCCGGTGTGGGCACTATTCCAGTCTCTCGATGCTTACGTGACATTGTTATATCACACAAGCCCTGCAGACAATCAGCTGACTGCTTCCCTCTCACTCGCTTCGGAAATTCATTTGCAGTCAGAGGGCAGCTTCTCTTACTTATTCCAGGAGTCAGTTTTGTCCAAAAGAAGTGCGAGTGAAGCTGCCACTGATTAGCTGCAGAGCTCCCATGACAGAGCAATGTATCATGAGAGCAGTGCCAATATCACTGGAATGGTGCTTACACTGTGAGTGTAAAAGCTATCATTTTACATGTGGATTGAGAAGGGATGGTCTAATCAGTGGGCAACTCCTTTAAGGACATACCAAGGGTGCTCAAAACCAGTCCTAGTCTTTAACACTAGAACTACTGAGGTAGTCATTTTGACTACTTTGCACCATGTATTTCTATATAGGTGTCATGAGTCCAGTAGTTCTAGTGTTAATGAGTTGCCATCACATTGTTATATTGTTGTCTTGAAATTTAAAATAAAGGTTTTTTTGAACATGTTATTTTCAACTTAGCAAGACCAATATGTGGACTGAAAAGATTCTCTATGACCTAGTTCACATCTGTGTTTCAGGCTCCATCAGAAGCTTTCATCATTGAATCAGTCATATAGGTAAAATGATGAAAACCTGATGGACCCTACTATAATGCAGTCTGCTGGGCGATATTGAAGTGTCCATTATGTGATGAGACTATTTCACCTATGAGTTATGTTTTTGTATCCTGAAAGGACGCCTAACACAAATGTGAACAAAGACTTATGGTAAATCAATGATTCCATAAAATTAAGAATCATTGAAATATTAGAGAGTATCAAAAAGGGTCTTAAAAATTATTCAGCAACTCATCTACCTCTGTACATGTGCACAGATGTTGGATCATTGCCGAATCTCCAAGCAGTGTCGTCTTCTGACAGTTGAAACTACGTGTAGTGTTTTCCATAATGATACATTCTAATACAACTTTTAATATTTTGTCATTTCATTAGAACATTTGCTTTTTTGTAAAGTGAGTCTATATCTGCTTCAACAGCATCCATCAGAGGTAGGGATATGGAGGGGCATGTGTAAAACAGCTTTAGAACTGTCATTACTAGACACTATCCAATCTGTCAATCATGCGAATTTTAAAAAGGAAATTCGATATGCAGTGAGGTTATCTATTGCTGACTGTACTTTCCTTAATATGGTTTTGGGACTTTCCAGACCCCAGAGCATAATTAATGTAGAATGTAACAAGAAAAAAAAATACTCACCTTACTGCTCATCTGTCCCATTGCCCCCCGCAGCCTGTCCACGTTTCTTTTCTTCTCGTCCTCCACTTTGCGCATCACCTTTAGTCACTTCAATTTGCTTCAGGGTCTTAATCGGCCTCTGATGTCTGAGCCCTGATTGTCCTGAGACAGCACTGGTGAGTGGTGGGGTGAGTATTATTTGTTTTTAACTATGGCTTATAATAATGGTAGCCATAGCTGTCTGCATTTTGCTAAATCCGCTCTAAATAAATCTGGAGAATAAAAATTTTGGTAAAATTCGAAAAGAATACATTCTCCCTCTAAAGACTCGCTCACATGATCCTATAACTCGGCCGAGTGCTATCTGATGTTTTATCGGATAGCACGTGGTCTAATGTTATTGTATGGGGCAGTGACAACCAGCGCTTATTTCTCATGCTGATTCAATATGAGAAAAAAAATGCTGCATGCTGTATCGGCAGCGTATATCGGATGGCGCAAACCCATTCAACTCTATGGGGGCGTGCAACTCATCAGACTGCACTTGGATGACATCTGAACACAGTCCTATTTCCGCAGATTCACAAAGTGTAGAAGATGGAGAAATTCAATTTTGTTTTCCATCTTCTCACAATGTGCTCCGACTCTCTCATCTGAGAGCATTGACACTCTGATCACACTCTGAAGAGAGTTTTATCAGTGTCATTAGCATAATCATCCTGATTTTCTCACATGAGAGAATCTACGGCAGTCTGACTTCAGCCTAATAAATTGGCTCATCTCTAGTCATTACACACAATATGCCTGCATGTTTCTGTCTCTCACCCCAAACATATAAGCTATGACTTTTTTCGCTCAATTCACTGATTAACATTGTTCAAGTGTGGTCCACATTTTCATAGAATCATAAAATGGTAGGGTTGAAAGGGACCTCCTGGTCATCTGGTCCAACCTTCTTCTCACTGCAGGATTCACTATATCATCCCACACAGGTGTCTGTGTAGTCTCTTTTTGAAGATTTCCATTGAAGAGGAACTCAGCACCTCTTGTGGGAGCCTGTAACACTCATTGATCACCCTCAACTAATGGTTGTGGCTAAATCAAAGTGGCTAGAAGAATCTTGCTGACGTCATACCCATGTAATCAGAAGGGGCGGAGCATCAGCCAACAGACAAATAATGTTGCTTTCGGGTATCAGCTATGTTGGCTGAGGCCCCGCCCCTTCTGGTCACATGGGTATGACATCAGCACAGTTCTTTCTAGCTACAACCATTAGTAAAACACTTCTATAATAGAATTAGCATAAATAAAAGATAGGGGGAGGATTAACATGCAGGGGGGCGGGAATCACTATCAAAACCGACCCTAGCTATTAGCTGATCGTCAGCTGCTGCCAATCAAAAAATTGTTCATTTTACAAGCTTTACTTGCTTGTATTTGAAAAACTATGCATCCGAGCTGACAACTAAAGGTATGTATAGAATCAGCCTGATAGTGCCAGTATAGCACTGGCTTTTGGTTATATAGGAAAATCCTGGTGATTGGTGCACTTTAAAATGTTTTGCCTAGAACTGGACACAGTATTTCAGACAAGGTCTGACCAAAGATGAGTGGAGGGCAATAATTACTTCACATTATCTAGACTCTATGCTTTTCTTAATACATGCCACAACTATGTTTGCCTTTTTTGATACTGCACCACACTGTTGAGTCATGTTCACTTTGTGATCTATTAGTATACCTAAGTCTTTTTCACATGTGCTGTTGCTTAGCCCTATTCCTCCCATTTTGTATGGGTTTTTTTTCATTTTTCTTGCCCAGATGTAGGACTTTGCATTTCTCGCTGTTAAAAGCCATTCTGTTAGTTGCTGCCCACTGTTCCAGTTGTTTAGAGATTGTTGAATCCTCTCTCTTTCTTATCTAGTATTAGCTCCTAGCTTTGTATTTACCCTCTATTCGTTCATCAAAATAATTGATAAACATGTTGAATAAGGGGTACTTCTCACATAGCGAGATCGCTAGCGAAATCGCTGCTGAGTCACAGGTTTTGTGACGCACCAGTGACTTCAGCAGCGATCTCGCTGTGTGTGACACTAAGCAGCGACCTGGCCCCTGCTGTGAGATCGCTGATCGTTACACACTGCTCTGGTTCATTTTTTGCTCGTTGCTTTCCCGCTGTGAAGCACACATCGCTGTGTTTGACAGCAAGAGAGCAACGATCTAAATGTGCAGGGAGCAGGGAGCCGGCGTCTGACAGCTGAGGATTTGCTTGGTTACCCGATATTTACCTTGGTTTCTAGCATACGCCGCTCTCAGGCTGCCAGTGACGGCTCCCTGCACACATAGCCAGAGTACACATCGTGTAAATAAGCAAAGCGGTTTGCTTAGTAACCCGATGTGTACCCTGGCTATGAGTGCAGAGAGGCAGCGCTAAACGGTGTGCGCTGGTAACCAAGGTAAATATCGGGTAACCAAGCAAAGCATTTTGCTTAGTTACCCGATATTTAACATAGTTACCAAGCGCAGCATCGCTTCCACGCGTCGCTGGTGGCTGGTGGCTGGTCGCTGGTGAGATCTGCCTGATTGACAGCTCATCAGCGACCATGTAGCGACGCACCAGCAATCCTGTCCAGGTCATATTGTGGTCAGAATCGCTGGTACGTTGTTTAGTGAGACGGTACACTAACACAGGGATTTGCTATAGGTCCCTTAATATCTCAACTCAAAACTACATACATATTAAGTGAATCTACTTCTACATTTGGCAGGGGATCATGATTCAGGAATGTAGATTTTGTGCTCCCATTTGCCCCACTATATTGCTTGTTCTTTGAGGTTTAAGCTATGTTTTCGTGTTAAGATTACTTCTAGTAGGTGTGAATTTTGTATGTATATGCTGAAAACGTGGATAAACAGTCTGACTTCTTACCATGCAGAATATGCTTCTCACAGATTTCTAAAATGACCAATAATATGAAAACATGGGCACAGTTCAAGCATGTTATTCTTCCATTAACCACAGGAAATGTATTCCTTTCTGTAGACACATTATATATGTGCTCAGAGGCCTCTGCTTTCTAACATCTCTTGTGCTGGACTTTAATCATTTTCCTGTATTGTCGGTCTCGACTGAATCCCAATTCTGGCAAGTCATCATACTTTATGTAAACACTTAAACAAATGTTCTGTTTCACTGCTTACATTAAGGATTTGAGTATATTTTTAAATAAAATTTTGCTTGTATGTAAGATGTTAGGAAAAATAAATTTTAGCTTACATTACACAGAATATTTCAGTAATGTATATTACATTCTTTTTTAACATAGCAGCCAAATCGTGTGTTCAAGAATTACATCCAGTGAGAGTGATACGGGGAGCAAAAGTGCACTGAAACCTTCCTCATATGTTAAAGTCTCTAGACAAATGTACTAGGCTCTGATGCTACAGAATGAAGCTGTTTCAATGTTTTCAATCTTATAGGTATAATTCTCTGAATCAGGGGCGGATTAAAGGGAACCTGTCATCAGAAATTTTGCTTTAAACCTAAAAGTTTCCCCCTCTGCAGCTCCTGGGCTGCATTCTAGTAAGGTTCCTGTACTTTTTGTGGCCCCTTTTAAACCAAATTAAATACTTTATAAACTTGTACCTTTTGCTATGTAAATTTTGTAAATCGTCCATGGGGGCGGGCTCTCTGCTGACCGTTGCTGTTCCTCCAGCAGATTTACGCCGCCCCCAACGCTGAATTTCATATCTCAGGACACCGCCCCTGGGCGCCCATGGTCCCGCGCATGCGCTGTGCGACTGTAGCGGGACTGTGCACTGTTTGCACGTGTGACCGCTGGTGACGTTTTGCGCAGGCACGAGGTTATGGGCGGCGCTGTGAGTGTCATCAGCAAGTGCCGCGCATAACCTCGTGACCGCACTTTCCCCTCTTCCTCCAGCGTTCTGCGCAAGCGCTTGCTGGCCAGATGACCCGACGTCACCTCTTTCCCATCTTGCCCTGCTGCAGGGTAAGATGGGAAGGAGGTGACGTCGGGTCATTTGGCCGGCGAGCGCTTGCGCAGAACGCTGGAGGCACTGGGGAAAGCACGTCCACGAGATTATGGGCGGGCACTTGCGATGCAATCACAGCGCCGCCCATAATCTCGTGCTTGTGACACACGTCACCAGCGATCCTGGCGTGGGTGGCACCTCGGGCGCAGTGGGCGGCGTCCTGATGGATAAAATGGAGCGTGGGGGGATGGCGTCAATGTGCTGGAGGAACAGCAACGGTCACCAGAGAGCCCGCCCCCATGGACGATTTACAAAATTTACATAGCAAAAGGTACAAGTTTATAAAGTATTTAATTTGGTTTAACAGGGGCCACAAAAAGTACAGGAACCTTGCTAGAATGCAGCCCAGGAGCTGCAGAGGGAGACACTTTTAGGTTTCAAGCTAAATTTCTGATGACAGGTTCCCTTTAAGACTAGCCAGGGTCCCGAGGCAGGTTAGAAGGTGTGAGCCCCCCAGCCCCAATGTATCACATGACATGTCATATCCCTTTTATTAGATGATGTAAAAGGTCATCTGCTTAATACCCAGGTGATCTGGTATTGGTACACATCTGCAGAAGCAACACAGGAGAGCCCGTGACTGTTGTGGAGGTTAAACCAATAGGCTGAAATTAAATCTGCTCAATATTATTATTAATATATTAGTTATACCAAAATCATTATTTTATATTAAGTGTATCACTTAATATTGAGCACCACTAAGTATTCCGACATCCCCCAATATAACGTGTAAGCCCCCACATAGCCTCTATATTCAATATGAGCCCCACACAGGCCCCTACATACGGTTTGAGCTATTTCTGATCTCCCCTCTATACAGCATGTTACCCCACATTGCCCATATATACAATATTAGGCCTCACATATCCCCGCATATGCAGTATGAGCTCCCATATAGTACTCTAGATACAGTATGAGCCCTCACATAGCTCCCTATATACAGTATGAGCCATCACATAGCACTTATATACAGTATGAGCCCCCACACAGCCCCCTATATACAATAAGAACCCTCAATTAGTCCCATATATACAATACGAGCTCTCACATAGCACTATATATGCAGTATAAGCCCTCAAACAGCCCCACATATACAGAATGAGCCCTCAAATAGCCCCTATATACAGGATGAGCTCTCAAACAGTTCCATAAATACAATATGAGCCCTCAAACAGCTGTATATATACACACAGTTTAAGCCCTCAAACAGCCCCACATATATAGTTTGAGCCCTCACATAGTCACTATATACAGGATGAGCACTCATATAGCAACTATATAAATGATGAGCTCTCACATAGCCGCTATATACAGTATCAGCATTCAAAGAGTTCCATATATACATTTCGAGCCCTCAAAGAGCCCTATATATACAGTATAAGCCCTCAAACAGCCCCACATATAGTATGAGCCATCACATAGCCGCTATATACAGGATGAGCCCTCACATTGGGTAATTGGAGCATTTGGGTAAAATACCCACAACCATGACTGGAAACTATTTACAAACTTTCTTCCTGCCTGAACATGGGGAGGGGAGCAGAGGAGTTCAAAGTAGCGTACGGATAATTGCCAGACCTGAGTTCAAAACAGCCACTCTACGTGCATGAACCAGGCAGCTGAAACAGCTCTTTCATGGAATTCGGAAGAAAAGGAAGCAAGATGGCATATAGTAGAAAAATTCGTAAAGGAAAAAAGTGTTTAGTTACTGTTTAATATTGTGCCCAAGTAGAGGTTGGTAATTCATTTTAGAGAGTAACCAAAGTTGTATCTATCTAGTTCTCTCAGCCATTTCAAAAGTTATGTATTTTTGCAATATTCAGTACTTCATTACTTCATTTTGTTCCCTTCTATCCCAAAAAAATATGCTGCCTTTCTATTTCATTGTCCAGTTAATGATCCTATCTAAATATTGGGATTAGAGAGACTTAGAAAGGGACAGTCCTGCACACAGAGTGTTGAAATATAGTACATGGATATTAGCAGCAGTTGAAATCATCTTATAAAGGAGAATGACATGAGCATTGACACAACACTACAAAATAGTGTTTGGGAAGGGTTAATTACATAAGAAAAAGGTTTAATTACTTTTTAAAGGGAATCTGACAGGTTATTAATGCTGCATAAACATAAATCAGAGCCTTGCTGAACAATTTAAAGAAAGATATATTTATATTTATATTTCTTTGTTGAATTGGTCGGTGTCTGACCCCCACCTTGCTGTGCACCTCAATTTTGGTTTGTTTTTCCACATGTCTTGATTTTGGCAATTGGTGGCTGTTCACATTCAGCCATCAGGCCCTGTCCTCAGGCTATTTACTTCATGCAGCATTTGCTTGGGCCTGTCGCGCCCACAGCGATAATACAGTCATGGGTACGGGATTGAAAAGCACCAGGTAAATGCTGCTATAAACAGTTCTACTTTTTTAATATGTGAGGCTGTATGGCACATTTTTAGTATAAAATATTTTAGAGTAGGACTGCCCCAATAAGATGGCGTGACGTGCCGGGGTAGCTCAAGAAATTGCAATTGTTTTGCTACAAAAATCTCAAATTGATTGAATGTAATACATGCCATTTTGAGTTGAGCTGGCTTTCATGTTTTTTCTT
Source organism: Anomaloglossus baeobatrachus (assembly GCF_048569485.1). NCBI lineage: Eukaryota > Metazoa > Chordata > Amphibia > Anura > Aromobatidae > Anomaloglossus > Anomaloglossus baeobatrachus. Next base: position 506,458,481 of record NC_134354.1, on the reverse strand, counting down.
TCTAAGATATATTTATCTCTGATATGTTCCATGGTTTCAATGAAAATATACTTTAAATTTCAGAGTCGGGCAGACAGGATAGCAGTCCGACTCCTTCCCGGGCCGGCTTTTCTTAGCAACACTCAAGGTGATTGACAGATGTTTCTTATGGAAGAGACCCGTCAATCACCTGCAATAATGCTGGAAGGAGACGGCCAGGGGTAGAGCCTGATTAAGTCCTTATTTTAAAATAGTGTGAAATACTATGAATTGCGCTCTGTGGTGTTTTATGCTGCAGAACACATTCAAGAATATGTTTGCTTTATTTGCCTTTAGGGTGATTTTACATGGAACAGTATGTCTGGCCGAACTGTACGTCTGAAATCGGTTCCCATACAAAGCCTATCTGAACTGGAGCGGGCACGTCTGCAGGAAGTTGCCTTTTATCGTCTGCAGCAAGATTTTGATTTGGGTTGTCAGATCACCATTCCCAAAGGTAAACACTTGTTTTTTTTTCCTACTTTTTTTGGTACCTAATTATGTTTCTTACGAAGCATTTGTAATGCTAATAATGATTAACATAAAGCATAATTTGTTAAACACCATGTATCTTCTATCTATCTACAATTGAAACCAGACGTTTCCCTCCTCTCGCTATAAAGACACATCTGCATGTTTTTCTCACTATCTGACATGAAATCAGAATTATTATTATTTATTATTATTATTTATTATTTTAGCGCCATTTTTTCCATGGCGCATTACAAGTGAAAGAGGGTATACGTACAACAATCAACCTTTCCTGTTTTAGGTCAATTAGGAAGCAAAATTATTTATATTTGGCAAATGCCAGAATAATGAGAGAGAGAGAATGTTTTAAAGCATTTTTATTACTTTCTGCAAAGTCAAAAGTTTACATACATTTCATTAGTATTTTTTACCATTGCACTTAAACTGTATGACTGGTGTCAAATGTTTTGGATATCCTTCCACAAGCTTCTCACAATAGTTGGTAGGCATTTGGGCCCATTCCTCCTAACAGAACTGGTGTAACTAAGCCATGTTTGTAGGTTGCCTTGCTCGCACCTGCATTTTCAGCTTTGCCTATAAATTTTCAGTAGGATTAAGATCAGGGCTTTATGATGGCCACTCCAAAACATTGACTTTGTTATTTTTAAGCCACTTTGTATCCAGTTTGGCAGTATGCTTCGTGTTGTTGTCCATTTGGAAGACCCATTTCCCTCCAAGCTTTAAGTTCCTGGCTGATGTCTTGAGATGTTGTTTTAGTATTGCCATTGCCACATAATCTTTCCTCGTAATGCCATTTATTTTGTGAAGTGCACCAGTCCTTCCTGCACCAAAACAACCCCACAATATGATGCTGCCACCCCTGTGTTTTACAGTTGGGATGGTGTTCTGAAGCTTCAGAGGTTCTCCCTTTTTTCTCCAAAAGTAACAATGGTCATTATGGCCAAACAGTTCAATTTAAGTTTCTTCAGACCACAGGATATGTCTCCAGAAATTAATGTCTTGGTTCCTGTATGCATTTTCAAACATTAATCTGGCTTTTTTATGTTTCTTTTGGAGTAATGGCTTCTTCCTGGCAGAGTGGCCTTTCAGCCCATGTTGATACAGTGTTCATTTCACTGTGGATAATGACACAATATTACCAGCTTCCATCAGCATATTCACAAGGTCTTTTGCTTTTGTTCTTGGGTTGATTTGCACATGTTTGACCAAAGCACGTTCATATCTGGTACGCACAATCCGTTTCCTTTCTGAGTGGTATGATGGCTGGACATTCCAATCTTGTTTGTACTTGCATATAATTGTTTGTACAGATGAACGAGGCACCTTCAGGTATCTGGAAATTGCACCCAAGGATGAACCAGACTTGTGCAAGTCCACAATTCAGGTCTTGGCTAATTTATTTTGACTTTCCCATGATGCTACACAAAGAAGCAGTTTGTTTCAGTTATGCATTAAAATACATCCACAGATGTGTCTCTAATTAACTCAGATGTTGCCAATAAACCTATCAGAAACTTCCAAACACATGACTTCATCATATGGGCTGTCCCATATTGTTTAAAGGCATAGTACTCTAAAGGCCCTGTTACACGCAATGACATCACTAACGAGATATTGCTGGGGTCACGGAATTCGTGATGCACATCCGGTGTCGTTAGCGACGTCGTTGCGTGTGACACCTACGTGCGACCGCTAACGATGTGAAAAAGGGAAATATCGTTGATTGTTGACACGTCATTCCTTTCTAAAAAATCATTGATCTTTTAGGACACAGGTTGTTCGTCGTTCCTGAGGCAGCACACATTGCTACGTGTGACACCCCGGGAACGACAAACAACAGCATTCCTGCATCCTCCGGCAACGAGGTGGGAGTGACGTTAATGAGACTGCTCTCCACCCCTCCACTTCTATTGATGGCCCGCTGTGTGACGTCGCTGTGAGGCCGCACGAACCTCCCCCTTAAACAAGAGTTTGTTCGGCGCCAAAGCGACGTCGTTAGGAAGGTATGTGCGTGTGACGCGTACCTGCAATATTGTTCACCACGGGCAGCGATTTGCCCGTGACGCACGCACGACGGGGGCGGGTGCGATCGCTAGTGACATTGCTAGCGATGTTGCAGCGTGTAAAGCGGCCTTTAGTGTATGTAAACTTCTAAGTTTGCAGAAATTAATAAAAATGTCTGAAAATATTCTCTCTCATTATTCTGGCATTTTGCAAATATAAATAATTTTGGTTCCTAAACAGGAAAGATTTATTCTGATTTCATGTCAGATAGTGAAAAATATATGCATAGTGTATGTAAATTTCTGGTTTCAACTGTATCTATCTATGTATTTATCTATCCATGTATCTACAGTGCTGGCCAAAAGTATTGGTAGCCCTGCAATTCTGTCAGATAACACTCAGTTTCTTCTTGAAAATGATTGCAATCACAAATTCTTTGGTATTATTATCTTCATTTATTTTGCTTGCAATGAACAAACACAAAAGAGAATGAAACAAAAATCAAATCATTGATCATTTCACACAAAACTCCAAAAATGGGCCAGACAAAAGTATTGGCACTCTTAGGCGGGCTTTGCACGCTGCGACATCGCAGGCCGATGCTGCGATGCCGAGCGCGATAGTCCCCGCCCCCGTCGCAGCTGCGATATCCTTGTGATAACTGCCGTAGCGAACATTATCGCTACGGCAGCTTCACATGGACTCACCTGTCCTGCGACCGTCGCTCTGGCCGGCGACCCGCCTCCTTATTAAGGGGGCGGGCTGTATGGCGTCACTGCGACATCACACGGCAGGCGGCCAATAGGAGCGGAGGGGCGGAGATGAGCGGGATGTAAACATCTTGCCCACCTCCTTCCTTCCGCATATCCTACGGAAGCCGCAGTGACGCCGGTAGGAGATGTTCATCTCTCCTGCGGCTTCACACACAGCGATCTGTGCTGCCGCAGGAACGAGGAACAACATCGGACCGTCGCATCAGCGTAATCATGGATTACGCCGACGCTGCACCGATGATACGATTACGACGCTTTTGCGCTCGTTAATCGTATCATCGAGCCTTTACACACTACGATGTCGCATGCGATGCCGGAAGTGCGTAATTTTCAATTTGACCCCACCGACATCGCACCTGCGATGTCGTAGTGTGCAAAGCCCGCCTTAGCCTAATACTTGGTTGCACAACCTTTAGCCAAAATAACTGCGAACAACCACTTTCGGTAACCATCATTGAGTTTCTTACAATGATCTGCTGGAATTTTAGACCATTCTTCTTTGGCAAACTGCTCCAGGTCCCCGAGATTTGAAGGGTGCCTTCTCCAAACTCCCATTTTGAGATCTCTCCACAGGTGTTCTATGGGATTCAGGTCTGGACTCATTGCTGGCCACTTTAGTAGTCTCCAGTGCTTTCTATCAAACCATTTTCTAGTGCTTTTTGAAGTGTGTTTTGGGTCATTGTCCTGCTGGAAGACCCATGACCTCTGAGGAAGACCCAGCTTTCTCACACTGGGCCCTACATTATGCTGCAAAATTTGTTGGTAGTCTTCAGACTTCATAATGCCATGCACACGATCAAGCAGTCCAGTGCCAGAGGCAGCAAAGCAACCCCAAAACATCAGGGAACCTCCGCCATGTTTAACTGTAGGGACCGTGTTCTTTCCTTTGAATGCCTCTTTTTTTTCCTGGAAACTCTATGTTGATGGCTTTTCCCAAAAAGCTCTACTTTTGTCTCATCTGACCAGAGAACATTCTTCCAAAACGTTTTAGGCTTTCTCAGGTAAGTTTTGGCGAACTCCAGCCTGGCTTTTTTATGTCTCGGGGTAAGAAGTGGGGTCTTCCTGGGTATCCTGCTATACAGTCCCTTTTCATTCAGACGCCGACGGATAGTACGGGTTGACACTGTTGTACCCTCGGACTGCAGGGCAGCTTGAACTTGTTTGGATGTTAGTCGAGGTTCTTTATCCACCATCCGCACAATCTTGTGTTGAAATCTCTTGTCAATTTTTCTTTTACTTCCACATCTAGGGAGGTTAGCCACAGTGCCATGTGAGCTTTAAACTTCTTGATGATACTGCGCACCATAGACACAGGAACTGTCAGGTCTTTGGAGATGGACTTGTAGCCTTGAGATTGCTCATGCTTCCTCACATTTTCGATTCTCAAGTCCTCAGACAGTTCTTTGGTCTTCTTTCTTTTCTCCATGCTCAATGTGGTACACACAAGGACACAGGACAGAGGTTTAGTCAACTTTAATCCATGTCAACTGGCTGCAAGTGTGATTTAGTTATTGCCAACACCTGTTAGGTGGCACAGGTAAGTTACAGGTGCTGTTAATTACACAAATTAGAGAAGCATCACATGCTTTTTCAAACAGTGCCAATACTTTTGTCCACCCCCTTTTTTATGTTTGGTGTGGAATTATATCCAATTTGGCTTTATGACAATTTTTTTTTTTCATTGAAGACAAATTAAATGAAGATAATAATACCAAAGAATTTGTGATTGCAATCATTTTCAAGAAGAAACTGAGTCTTATCTGACAGAATTGCAGGGGTGCCAATACTTTTCAAGACGGTAGAGTTTCTTTTCCGCACATGCATTTGAATACAGCCCTCTTTTCTGAGCTTCTGTTCACAGCTTTCAGATATATGGCATAGAGCAGCCACATGTGCCCTAGGAATGTGTAATCTAGGAATGTTCAAAGACTTTTTGTGAGAGTTTTCTAGGTATGATCTGTGACCTGCTCTGGTATCATTCCGCATGAGGCCGAGCACCACACCACTGACCTCTAACCCAGCAAACTTGCATCCCCAACACTAAATCCGTTACAAACAGACAATCTAACATCAAATGAGGAGTCTGTCAATGCAAAACGACTGTTCAAACTAAGCCCAGGCATCTGTATTTTGTACTTTAAATAAAGTAACTCCAAAAGCATAGCACAGCATCATGGTGCACCTATACCATGGCCAAACAGTTAATTGCCTCTTCCAATCTACTTGTTTTGCATGTATCTCCACCCTCCTCTTCTTTGATTGACAGCTCTGGCTTTACAGGAAAAAGAGGGGTCAGAAACATATGTAAAATAAGGAGGTGGGAATGGGCACTAGACTGTTATAGGGAACCTGTCATCAGAAATTTAGCTTGAAACCTAAAAGTTTCCCCCTCTGGAGCTCCTGGGCTGCATTCTAGCAAGGTTCCTGTACTTTTTGTGGCCCCTTTTAAACCAAATTAAATTCTTTATAAACTTGTACCTTTTGCTATGTAAATTTTGTAAATCGTCCATGGGGGCGGGCTCTCTGCTGACCGTTGCTGTTCCTTCAGCACATTGACGCCATCCCCTCATGCTCCATTTCATCCATCAGGACGCCGCCCACTGCGCCCGAGGTGCTGCCCACGCCAGGATCGCTGGTGACGTGTGTCACAAGCACGAGATTATGGGCGGCGCTGTGATTGCATCGCAAGTGCCCGCCCATAATCTCGTGGACGCGCTTTCCCCCACTGCCTCCAGCGTTCTGCGCAAGTGCTCGCCAGCCAAATGACCCGACGTCACCTCCTTCCCATCTTACCCTGCAGCAGGGTAAGATGGGAAAGAGGTGACGTCGGGTCATCTGGCCAGCAAGCGCTTGCGCAGAATGCTGGAAGAAGAGGGCAAAGTGCGGTCACGAGGTTATGGGCGGCACTTGCTGATGACACTCACAGCGCCGCCCATAACCTCGTGCCTGCGCAAAACGTCACCAGCGGTCACACGTGCACACAGTGCACAGTCCCGCTACAGTCGCACAGCACATGCGCGGGACCACGGGCGCCCAGGGGCGGTGTCCTGAGATATGAAATTTAGCATTGGGGGGCAGCGTAAATCTGCTGGAGGAACAGCAACGGTCAGCAGAGAGCCCGCCCCCATGGACGATTTACAAAATTTACATAGCAAAAGGTACAAGTTTATAAAGTATTTAATTTGGTTTAAAAGGGGCCACAAAAAGTACAGGAACCTTACTAGAATGCAGCCCAGGAGCTGCAGAGGGGAAAACTTTTAGGTTTAAAGCAAAATTTCTGATGACAGGTTCCCTTTAAGCCATGCCGATGGCTCATCAAGCGCCTGTGGTTGGTTTGAACAGTGAGATTGTGCCCACTCACTCCCTTTAAGAAACATGGGAAGAAAATGTTCAAATATTTATTGAAAAACCAAAGCTCGTTTTGCAGCAAGACGATAATCCTAAAGAGAAGAAATTCTATCCTTTTGGATTAGACTAGTCAAAGTCCAAACATGAAAACACACATAATGTGGCACAGCCTAAAATCAACAGTTCTTGCACAGACACAATTCTGTGAAGTGGAGTGGGGTAAAATATCAGATAACAAGAGAATTATTTGGTTGCAGTTATTAGTGTGTTTAGGCTTTGGATTATTTACTTGTCACATTATACAAAAATTGTGGTTAATGCTTACTTGTGTTTACTATGTTTAAAAGAAAACTGGCATTCCCCCACATGCCATTAACCTGCAGATATAGGGTTAATCTGAAGCTTAGTTTTGGCCAGCCACCTGAATGAAAGCACAGCTACCAAGAGATAATTAATAGTGATGAGCGAGCATGCTTGTAACTACTCGGTACTCGCACGAGTATCGCTGTACTCGGGCTGCTCGGCGGGGACCGAGTAATCTCGCGATACTCGTGCTGTACTCGTGGTCTTCATTTCTGCATGTTGGCGCTCTTTTGAGAGCCAGCCCTCATGCAGGGATTGGCTGGCAGACCACTGCAATGCCACAGCCCTGTTAGTTGTGGAATTGCAGTGATTGGCCGGCCTGCACAGCGTGACCGAGCCTTTATACCGGCCGGCGCGCTGTGCTCTGCTCACAGCTATCCAGACAGTCAGTGCAGGGAGAGTGTCGCTGATTCAGGGAAAGCTTTGCGGCCCTTTATAGCTTTTTCAGTTGCAGGGCTGCAAACAGTGTGACCAAAAGTCCTTCTCAGGACTATTCTAGTTGTATACAGGCAGGCAGGGTATAGCCAGGTCGGAGTACAGTAGCAGAGTCCTTCTCAGGACTATTGTTGCTATATACAGGCAGGGTATAGCCAGGTCTGAATACAGGCTAGTGACCAGAAGAGTCCTTGTCAGGACTATTGTACCAGTATACAGGCAGGCAGGCAGGCAGGGTATATATAGCCATTCCTAGTGGTGACCGTATACCAGCCTTCATCATATCTGGGGCTGGTGTACACAGTGTAAAACAGTCCAGATAGTGTCTGACTTGTCTGTAATTGTCGCTCCCCAAAAAAACCTGTTAGGTTCTTATTGCGTCCGTGCTTGGTTTTTAAAACCGCACGTGTGTGCCTGTTGGTGGCAGCGTACAGGTGCACTTGTGTGCAATTTCCACAAACTTTGATATAACGCACAAGTAGTGAATATACACGTCAGCAGTGCACAGCATTGCAAAATGCGCAAGGGCATTGGCAAGGAACCAGGAAGTGGACGTGATGGTGGTGCAGGCAGAGGCCGAGGTCGTGGGCAAGCTCTAATTTCGCCACAACAAAGGGCCACATCTAGTCGCTCGCACGTCCTGTCCCAAATTCTTGGGGACCGCAGCAGTACACCGCTCTTGAACCAAGACCAGTGTCAACAGGTTGTTAGTTGGATAGCAGATAATGCTTCCAGTCAGATTGGCACCACCACAAACACTCTGTCTTCCACACGGTCAAGTGTCAGTAGCCGTGATACTGCACCGCACATTTCTGAACCTGATCCTCCTTCCTACCACCAGGCTGAGTACACGTCCTCCTCGGACATTAATGATCCCACACTTGGACACTCGGAAGAGCTGTTCACGTTTCCATTCACACATTCTGGCCTCTCGCCAGCTCATATTGAAGTGGGTCATGAGGAGATCGTCTGTACAGATGGCCAAATATTTGAGCAGCCACGTTCTCACGAAGTTGGCAACGTGTCTCAACAAGTGGTGGACGATGATGAGACACAATTGTCAGGAAGTCAGGAGGAGGAGCAGGGTGCGGAAGAGGAAGACGACGTGGTGGATGATCCAGTAACTGACCCAACCTGGCAGGAGGATATGCAGAGCGAGGACAGCAGTGCACAGGGGGAGGGAGGCGTAGCATCACAACAGGCAGTAAGAAGCAGGGTGGTGGCCCCAGGCAGAAGTCAGGCAACCGTTCCCCGGAACAACACGACGACACAAGGTGCCTGTACAAATGTTAGGTCTTCCCGAGTCTGGCAGTTTTTTAAGTTGGATCCAGATGATTCAAAAAAGGCCATTTGCAACACCTGCCGTGCCAGCATCAGCAGGGGTACCAAAACTAGCAGCCTGACCACCACCAGCATGATCAGGCACATGTCAGCCAAGCACCCGACTTTGTGGGAAGTACAACAGAGTCGAGGAGCAGTGCTTGCTGATGTCACTGCTACGTCTTCGCTGGTTGTGCATGCGAGCCAATCCCCTGTCCATGCTGCCTGCGAACAAGCCTCCTCCACTCCTGCACCTGCAGTTGCCTACGCAGAAAGAACACCATCATCAAGCACGTCCTTGTCCCAGCGCAGCGTTCAGTTATCCATTCAGCAAACCTTTGAACGCAGGCGCAAATACACTGCCAACACCCCACATGCCACAGTTCTAAATGCTAACATTTCGCGACTGCTTGCGCTGGAAATGTTGCCTTTTAGGCTGGTGGAGACAGAAGCATTCCGTGACCTGATGGCGGCAGCTGTCCCACGTTACTCGGTCCCCAGCCGCCACTATTTCTCCCGGTGTGCCGTCCCCGCGTTGCATAACCACGTGTCACAAAACATCACACGTGCCCTGAACAACGCTGTTTCACCCAAGGTCCACCTAACCACAGACACGTGGACAAGTGCTTGTGGGCAAGGCCGCTACATCTCGTTGACGGCACACTGGGTTAATATTGTGGAAGCTGGGACCCAGTCTGAGCGAGGGACGGAACACGTCCTTCCCACACCAAGGTTTGCAGGCCCTACCTCAGTCAGTGTTTCACCCACACTCTACAGCTCCGGAATGTCATGCTCTTCAGCCTCCTCCTCCTCCTGCGCATCCTCATCCACTGTACCCTCCACACCAGTCACAAGCTGGAAGCACTGCAGCACTGCCTCGGCGAAGCGGCAACAGGCTGTGCTGAAGCTAATCTGCATAGGTGACAAACCCCACAATGCAGAAGAGCTGTGGACAGCTCTGAAACAGCAGGCAGATCACTGGCTCACACCTCTGAACCTAAAGCCAGGAAAGGTCGTGTGTGACAATGGCCGGAACCTGGTGGCGGCTTTGAGGCGAGGCCAGCTGACACATGTTCCATGCGTGGCCCATGTTCTCAACCTCGTGGTTCAGCGGTTTCTAAAGTCATACCCAGAGCTGTCTGATCTGCTGGTAAAAGTTCGCCGCCTGTCTGCACATTTTCGAAAGTCACCTACTGCTTCAGCCGGCCTTGCCGGCTTTCAGCGCAGTTTGCATCTTCCGGCTCACAGACTGGTGTGTGATGTCCCCACGCGTTGGAATTCAACTCTGCACATGTTGGTCAGGATATGTGAGCAGAAGAGGGCAGTTGTTGAGTACCTGCATCACCTAAGCCGTCGGGAAATGGGTCAAACTCCACACATAACACCTGAGGAGTGGAGATGGATGTCAGACCTATGTACCATCCTCCAAAACTTTGAGGACTCCACCAAGATGGTGAGTGGTGATGACGCCATTATTAGCGTCACCATACCGCTACTCTGCCTTCTAAAACGGTCTCTGCTGAAAAACAAACATGATGCATTGCAGGCGGAGCGCAATGAGTTGCAGCAAGAAACAGTAGTGGGTGTGGGTGATGATAACACACAGCCCAGCCTCGTCTCATCACAACGTGCAGTGGAGGACTATGACGAGGAGGAGGATGAAGACATGGAGCAACTCTCCGGCCAAATTGAGGATATGACATGCACACCAGTCAGATCCTCGGTTCAGTGTGGCTGGCCAGAGGACAGGGTAGATGAGGAGGAGGAGGACAGCATGTTCAGTCATCTTAGAATACCGTAGCAATCCATTAGGCACTAAACATGATTTCAATTTAAAAGAACCACGGAAAAACCAAAAAAGTGGAAACCGTGGAAAGAGCTGCAAACCACAGGCAACAATCAAAAACAGGAGAACAAAAAGTGGCTGATATGCAAAAAATTACAAGTATTTATTAAATAGTAATCAATTCATTACAAATATATCGTGGAGAAGATGAAAAGGACATGAAAGAACACTGGCACAAAGAATGGTAACACAGTTAATACAAAAAGCTGCACAAACGGTTAGAATGATACAATGCTAAGCAGTGACAATGTAAGTACCCTTCCTAGGGGGGTATCCAGACCTCTGCACTATTGGCACTTTACTTTTGTTAATCTGGCTGCACTGGGTACGTTTTTTTATGATTGATCATGTACTTACATTGTCACTGCTTAGCATTGTATCATTCTAACCGTTTGTGCAGCTTTTTGTATTAACTGTGTTACCATTCTTTGTGCCAGTGTTCTTTCATGTCCTTTTCATCTTCTCCACGATATATTTGTAATGAATTGATTACTATTTAATAAATACTTGTAATTTTTTGCATATCAGCCACTTTTTGTTCTCCTGTTTTTGAATGTTCAGTCATCTTGTTGGTCAGGCTACTGAAGTCCTGGCTGTTAAGAGTCTGGCGCACATGGCTGACTTTATGGTAAGCTGCCTGTCTCGTGACCCTCGCGTTAAGAACATCTTGGCCGACAATCATTACTGGTTGGTAACACTGTTAGACCCACGCTACAAGGAGAACTTTTTGTCTCTTATTCCCGTGGAGGAGAGGTCAACCAAAATGCAGCAGTTCCGGAAGGCCATAGTCACGGAAGTAGGCAAAGCATTCCCCTCACAAAACGCTAGCGGCATAGGTCATGAATCAGTGGACAACCGAGGCGTACAGCCGAGAGAGGCACAAGTCCAATCCGCCAGAGGTAGGGGAACAGTCTTTAAGATGTGGGACAGTTTTCTCAGCCCCTCACGTACCACAGCCCCTGAGCTGCGGGGTAGTGCCACAAGAAATCCTAAGTTTGCCCAGATGCTGAAGGAGTACCTTGCAGATCGAACAACTGTACTCCGACATTCCTCTGTGCCTTACAATTATTGGGTATCCAAGCTGGACACGTGGCATGAATTGGCTCTCTACGCCTTGGAAGTCCTGGCCTGCCCTGCTGCTAGCGTTTTGTCAGAGCGTGTTTTTAGTGCCGCAGGTGGAATCATTACAGATAAACGCACCCGCCTGTCAACTGAAAATGCTGACAGGCTGACTCTGATCAAGATGAACAAGGGTTGGATTGGGCCAGACTTCACCACACCACCAGCAAATGAGAGCGGAATTTAAAGTTTGCCATGTACCTCCACTCACCCATGGGTACACACTTCTGGACTTTGGATAATCGCTGGACTGCTCCTCCTTCTCCTCATGCGCCACCATGATGATGACCGTTACAAATTGCAATACTTAGGCCTTTGTTTCAGGTATACCCCCAGTGGTAAATTTTTTCGCCCATTCTTTGCAGAATGGACATTACAACGACAGGAGACCCGCTCCTTTGCAATGGGAACAATGTTTTGAGGCCCTCATGCACGTCTCTACCCAGGGACAACGTGGAGCCTCCCAATTTTTGGCTGCCCTGCCTAAGGGCTATACTACAATAGACCCACTTCCTTACAATGGGCACTTCAGGTTTACAGGCCATCATGCACGTCTCTATCCAGGGACAATGTGGAGCCTCCCAATTTTTGGCTGCCCTGCCTAAGGGCTATACTATAATACACCCACTTCCTTCCAATGGGCACTTCAGGTTTACAGGCCCTCATGCACGTCTCTATCCAGGGACAACGTGGAGCCTCCCAATTTTTGGCTGCCCTGCCTAAGGGCTATACTATAATACACCCACTTCCTGACAATGGACACTTAATGTTTTGAGGCCCTCATGCACGTCTCTACCCAGGGACAACGTGGAGCCTCCCAATTTTTGGCTGCCCTGCCTAAGGGCTATACTATAATACACCCACTTCCTGACAATGGACACTTAATGTTTTGAGGCCCTCATGCACGTCTCTACCCAGGGACAACGTGGAGCCTCCCAATTTTTGGCTGCCCTGCCTAAGGGCTATACTATAATACACCCACTTCCTGACAATGGACACTTAATGTTTTGAGGCCCTCATGCACGTCTCTACCCAGGGACAACGTGGAGCCTCCCAATTTTTGGCTGCCCTGCCTAAGGGCTATACTACAATAGACCCACTTCCTTCCAATGGGCACTTCAGGTTTACAGGCCATCATGCACGTCTCTATCCAGGGACAACGTGGAGCCTCCCAATTTTTGGCTGCCCTGCCTAAGGGCTATACTATAATACACCCACTTCCTGACAATGGACACTTAATGTTTTGAGGCCCTCATGCACGTCTCTACCCAGGGACAACGTGGAGCCTCCCAATTTTTGGCTGCCCTGCCTAAGGGCTATACTATAATACACCCACTTCCTGACAATGGACACTTAATGTTTTGAGGCCCTCATGCACGTCTCTATCCAGGGACAACGTGGAGCCTCCCAATTTTTGGCTGCCCTGCCAAAGGGCTATACTACAATAGACCCACTTCCTTCCAATGGGCACTTCAGGTTTACAGGCCCTCATGCACGTCTCTACCCAGGGACAACGTGGAGCCTCCCAATTTTTGGCTGCCCTGCCTAAGGGCTATACTACAATAGACCCACTTCCTTACAATGGGCACTTCAGGTTTACAGGCCCTCATGCACGTCTGTATGCAGGGGCATTGGTGAACCTCACAATTTTGGACTGCCCTGGCAAAGGAAAATACTACAAAGACTCACTTCCTCAAAATGGGCACATTAGACTCAAGAGGCCTTCATGTACGTCTCTTCTCAGGGACATCGGAGTGCCACACAATGTTTTCACGTAAAATCTTTCATGTATTAATCTCAAAAAGTAACATACACCAGCTCTATCTCACTATTGGGTATGTGCCCTTAACATTTCCGCCATGAAAAATCATTTTGGGGTCATTTTGGAAGGTTTTCTGGTGAGTCCGTAAAAATGGCGTAAAACGCGGACAAAATTGTTCACAGCTGTGACTTTTCAGTGATAAATGCTTCAAGGGGTCTTCCCCATGCTGTTGCCATGTCATTTGAGCACTCTTCTGAGACTTTTGTGACATTTTTAGGGTTTCTCCATGCTGCCGGGGGGTCATTTCACAAAAATACTCGGGTCTCCCATAGGATAACATTGGGCTCGTTGCTCGGGCCGAGTACACGAGTATCTTGGGAGGCTCGGCCCGAGCTTCGAGCACCCGAGCTTTTTAGTACTCGCTCATCACTAATAATTAACTTTATTGCTCAATTCCTGCCAGTAACCACAGTATCAGTGAAGCGACTGGACTGCCGGTAGCCACATTTTCAGTGAAGCGACTGGACTGCCGGTAGCCACATTTTCAGTGAAGCGACTGGACAACATTGGAAAGCTGTAAACCTGCAAGTTAACCCTATGGAACATGATGGCACAAGCTGCTGAGCCCAGTGATTGGCTGCAGTGGTTAGGAGAGCTGTAGATGTGCATTGCTGGACCTGGTTAGATTAGCTTAGTTATGGGTTAGTTAGGGTCTAGTTATGAGTTTACAAGCTTAGTTTGTTATTTTAAAGGTCTTTAATGATGGCATGTTAATACACTGTGAAGGCCCTGTCACACACAGAGATAAATCTGTGGCAGATCTGTGGTAGATCTGTGGTTGCAGTGAAATTGTGGACAATCAGTGCCAGGTTTGTGGCTGTGTACAAATGGAACAATATGTCCATGATTTTACTGCAACCACAGATCTGCCAAAGATTTATCTCTGTGTGTGACGGGGCATTTTTATCGCTATTTTATGTGTTTTTGAGGCAGATTTGTGATAAAACCTGTAGGGTTTCCTTTTTCTTGCTGATTTTATTCATTCTAATGAATGGAAAAAATCTGCAACAAAAACGCATTGAAAATGCAGGAAAACTAAAAGTTTTTGCCACTGCAAAGAGATACAGAAATGGTGCAGAAATTTCTGCACCAAAGTCGTAATATGTGCACATAACCTAACACTCCTCATCTATAAAAAATTGGGCAAAACTAAAGAATATTGTATTACTAGCTGTAGTACCCGGGCGTTGCCCAGGATAGTCTCTGTCTCTGTGTGTCTGTCTCTGTCTGTCTCTTTCCCCGTCTGTCTCATTCCAGGTCTGTCTCATTCCAGGTCTGTCTCTTTCCCCATCTGTCTCTTTCCCCGTCTGTCTCTTTCCCCGTTTGTCTCTTTCCCAGTCTGTCTTTTTCCCTGTCTGTCTATTTCCCTGTCTGTCTCTTTCCAGGTCTGTCTCTTTCCAGGTCTGTCTCTTTCCAGGTCAGACTCTTTCCCCATCTGTCTCTTTCCCCGTCTGTCTCTTTCCCCGTCTGTCTCTTTCCCCGTCTCTCTTTCCCCATCTGTCTCTTTCCCCGGCTGTCTCTTTCCCCATCTGTCTCTTTCCCCGTCTGTCTCTTTCCCCGTCTGTCTCTTTCCCTGTCTGTTTCTTTCCAGGTCTGTATCTTTCCAAGTCTGTCTCTTTCCCCATCTGTCTCTTTCCCCATCTGTCTCTTTCCCCATCTGTCTCTTTCACCGTCTGTCTCTTTCCCAGTCTGTCTCTTTCCCAGTCTGTCTCTTTCCCAGTCTGTCTCTTTCCAGGTCTGTATCTTTCCAGGTCTGTCTCTTTCCCCATCTGTCTCTTTCTAGGTCTGTCTCTTTCCCCATCTGTCTCTTTCCCCATCTGTCTCTTTCCCTGTCTGTCTCTTTCTCCATCTGTCTCTTTCCCTGTCTGTCTCTTTCCAGGTCTGTATCTTTCCAGGGCTGTCTCTTTCCAGGTCTGTGTCTTTGCCCGTCTGTCTCTTTCCAGGGCTGTCTCTTTCCAGGTGTGTCTCTTTCCAGGGCTGTCTCTTTCCCTGGCTGTCTCTTTCCCAATCTGTCTCTTTCCCTGTCTGTCTCTTTCCCCGTCTGTCTCATTTCCTGTCTGTATCTTTCCAGGTCTGTCTCTTTCCCCATCTGTCTCTTTCCCAGTCTGTCTCTTTCCCAGTCTGTCTCTTTCCCAGTCTGTCTCTTTCCCAGTCTGTCTCTTTCCAGGTCTGTATCTTTCCAGGTCTGTCTCTTTCCCCAACTGTCTCTTTCCCCATCTGTCTCTTTCCCCGTCTGTCTCTTTCCCCATCTGTCTCTTTCCACATCTGTTTTTCCCCTGCCTGTCTCTTTCCCCATCTGTCTCTTTCCCCGTCTGTCTCTTTCCCTGTCTGTCTCTTTCCAGGTCTGTCTCTTTCCAGGTCTGTCTCTTTCCCCATCTGTCTCTTTCCCCATCTGTCTCTTTCCCCATCTGTCTCTTTCCCTGTCTATTTCCCTGTCTCTTTCTCTGTCTGTCTCTCTGTCTCTTTCTCTGTCTTCCTGTCTCTGTCTGTCTCCCTCTGTGTCTTTGACTGTCTGTCTCTCTGTCTCCTTCTCTGTCTGTCTGTCTATCTGTCTCTTTCCCTGTCTTCCTGTCTCTGTCTGTCTCCCTCTGTCTCTTTGACTGTCTGTTTGTCTCTCTGTCTCTTTCTCTGTCTGTGTGTCTCTGTCTGTCTGTCTCTTTCCCTGTCTCTTTCCCTGTCTGCCTCTGTCTCTTTGACTGTCCCTGTCTGTCTGTCGCTGTCTCTCTGTGTCTTTCCCTGTCTGCTTCTTACTCTCTCTCTGTCTGTCTCTCAGTCTGTCTCTGTCTCTATCCGTCTCCCCACAGACATCTTATTACCTCACACATAAGCTTCTTATACTAATAATTTATTTTGTTCCTATAGCAACCACTCTCAGCTGCTATTAATAACCTGTAGCTCCCAGCTCCATTGAATTTAATGGAGGCAGTTTTTTTGGAGAGTAACTGTAAAGCGCGGGGTTAAATTGTCCCATCAAAACATAGTCTATAATGTTCCCTGAGTCACATGAGGTGTCTGTGCAAAGTTTCGTGATTGTAAATGCGACGGTGCGAATTCCTTTAGTGGACATACACTCATGTATACATACACTCACACATACATGCATACATACATACACACACACATACATACACTCAGCTTTATATATTAGATTTATTTTTAAACAAGATATTTGTGGATATGTTTATTGCGTTTATTGAGAGTTTTCTTCAGTTTTATTGTTTTAACATCATATATGTTGATGATAATATGTCTTCAGGAAGATATCATTGAAATGAAACAAGAAACAGGTCTCTTTATATCCCTTGAAATAACTGTAATGTTCTAGACAGAATGAACAGAGGTCAGATGACAAACTAGCTAGCTTCACAAAATATGCTGCGGCAGTGTAGAGAAACAGCAAACTATGTAATGCTTCTGATTAACATCTGATTAATATCTGATATACATGAACAGCAAATGCGCTCATCCTGTGCAGGGACCGGAATCAGGTGCTGAGCCTGCTTCAAATACTGGGTACTGGCTGTATTATACAGGAGACCCCAGAGTCTGGTGGGGTTGGATTATAACTTTGTAAATGCTATTATCATTTGTGACAGCGACATTTAACAAACTGAAAAAGGTTGGCAAATCATAACAATTATCCTATGCAGTGAACACCGAGGAGAAAAAAAAAGATAAGATAGCTGTTTTTTAGTCCTGTCAACTTACAAAAAAATGGAATAATAAGAGAACAGACAGTTGAATAAAGCTTAAACAAGTACCAATAAGGACAAAAAAGCCTACAACTACATACAACTCTATCAACTGAACCATGAAATAAAAATAAATTTGTGGTGATTTAAAACACTTTTTGTAAGAAATATATGGCACAATGGAAATATTAAATATAGAGTAGGATCCCCCTATTGAGATTTGCCGTGATGTGGCAGGGGTGGCTCAAAAAATTGATCAATTATTTGCTAAAAATCTCATTTTGCATTATAGTACAGTTGGAATAATTTGTGAATTTACACTTTTAACTCTTTGCATGCCATTCTCAAGCAGTGCTGGCTCCCCCCCCTTTCTGTTGTCCACAATGCCCCAGTCTGATAAGCAGAGCACTTTCACTATATAATGTACATAGAAAGCTATGGTGTGGGCGGGGTTATCCTTCTCAGCTCTGCTACATTCTACATCATCCAAGATCTCTGTGTCACAACTGCACCCAGTAAACTAAGTGATACATTCTTTGATCAGAGTCCTTTTCCTACATTTTCCTGCTCTCAGATGAGGCCGCAAAAAAATGGTGACAGATTCCTGAGTGGATAGAGCCCACAAGTACAAATACAAATTTTAAATCCAAAATGCTTTTGTTTCAATAACATTACACCCATATATGTACTAAAAGTGCTTAATATTTTTCCAAATTTAATTGCCTATTTGTTCATTTATGAATAAAGGTTGCCATAAATTAAAATGATTTACATAATCTATTGTTGCTCTGAAAAACAAAACACAGGTAAATTGATTAATAAATAAAAAATCGTGGTTCTTGGAATGCAATGATGAGTAAACAGTATTGCTTGGTAATAAGGTCAAATATTTAAAGGGAATCTGTCAGCAGGTTTTTCCTATGTAGTCTGGCAGCAGCATAATGTAGTAATAGAGATACTGACTCCATTAGTGTATCAATTCGTTTACTGGGTGCAGCAGTCGTGATAGAATCACAATTCACTACAGAACTAGCAGTGCTCTGAATGCTATACACTGTATAACCCCTCCCAAACCACTGATTAGGAGCTTTCTGTGAATATTGTATATTGAAAAACAAACACACAGCCCAATAAGTGACACAACAGGCTGGAATCAGGCTCTCAGCCCCATCATGGTGCTCTCAGATTACATAGCAAAATCCTGCTGACAGATTCCCTTCAATGCAAAGCCTAAATTGTGAAAGTAAGGCAAAATAGTGACTAATATATCTGTGAATAACTTATTCAGTAAAAAGCACTGTCCCCCTCTTCCCTTTGTTCCCTGCTGTGCAGCTCAATGTAGATGGGGCTGTAAGGCTGCTTTCACACCTCTGGTTTTAGCAGAGCCGGCCAATCCGGCTCTAAAACCTATGCAACCGATGCGGCGACAAAACCGCATCCTTTGCATAAGTTTTTTACATGCGGCCCGTCCGGTTTTTGCCGCTTCCGGCACGCTACTGAGCATGCGCAGTGGTAAAAACCGCATGCGGCGGCCGTATGCAGTGTTTGCCGCAGGACGCCGCATGCGGCGTCCATAGGCATGCATTGCAAATCGTGCCGCATCGGCCGGATGTGGCGCGATGCGGTTTTTTTGCTGGACAAAAAAACGTGCCAGGCAACGTTCCATCCGGCCGCCGCATCGGCTAAATCTGCCGCATGTGGCAAAAACCGGACGGAACGCAAGCCCATGCGGCACAATACGGCACTAATGTAAGTCTATGCAAAAAAATCGCAACCGGCGGCAAAAAAAACCAGTTGCGGTTTTTCTGCAAAGCGCCGGATTGTGCCGCACAGGAAAAACCGGAGGTGTGAAATCAGCCTTACTCATAAGGCTTGATTGACATCAGCTGCTCCAAAACCAGTGATTATGTCATAGTTCTGGGTCTCTGTGTGTCATAGAGAGAACATGATGACACTGAGTAAGGGAAATGACAGTATACAGAACTGTGGGAAGAGGAGGATCCACAAATGAATATGTAAACTCACATTATAGACTAAACACAGGAAGCAAAGCATCAATGTTCTAATTTATCATTTCAACCAAATAATGCCAAATCACAGACAATAAAATGAATACAAACAAATTATTTGTTCTAATAAACTTTTAGTACTTTGGATAATTTCAACTAAACACAAAATAAAATTGCATCAAGTGGTGGATAATGATGAAATCGCTAAGTAACTGATTTAGAAGTGAATAATTACCCTCCATATTCTATAATATTAATACATAGTTCATAACATTAGCATTTTTAAGAAGCCGTCCCAGTTTAATTCATTAAATATTTGTATATCAGAATATAATACAGTGTGAGTGTCTTATTATACTCGCCTCTTCCCAGAGTCCAGTTCTGTTCTTCTCTTCTTCTCCATGACGTCCCCTACCTTGCAGACTCTCAGGTCACATTGCTCTGCGTGACCTGGAAGTCACTTTTGTAATGTAAGTGTATGGAGCGTCAGAACAGGGTCCAGTACATGGCTCCTAAGACTTACATTGTAAATGAGACATCGGCTCACACAGAAAGTATACAGTGAGCTGCATAGTCGCCATTACGGTGACATCACGGAGAAGCTGAGCAGACCAGCGCTGGACACCGGAGAGAGCAGCGGTAGGTGAATATATTAATATACTCGCACTACATTACATTCATATATATATATATATATATATACACACACACATATTTAATGAACACAAATCCTACTGGGAGGACTTCTTTTAACTAATCCTTTTCATGAAGATTAGCATTATTATATGTTACTTGATGGCAGAAGGTATTTGTTATTCATCTAATTAGTCACCCTGTCTATAAAGTAAATATGCAAATGCAGAACACCTACATATGGTATCATGGCAAACTATATTCTTAGTTATACTTTTTGAGCTGACTTTAAATTGTTTTTATAAAGGACCAGACAAATGTCTGTGGCGGCCCCGTGACAAAACAGACAAAACATCATATGGGTACATTTCTTTTTTTATAAGGACAGAAATGGAGACTAATTTACATTGCTGAATGATGCCATATAATATATGGTCATAATGCCCAGCTGTAGTCTATTGCTTACAGGACTGTAAAGACCATTACCTACCCTCACCTACTGTATCCTCACCTATCCATTGTAGACTGTGAGCCCTCGCGGGCAGGGACCTCTCTCCTCCTGTACCAGTCTGTGCCTTGTATTGTTTATGATTATTGTACTTGCCCTATTATGTATACACCTTTCACATGTAAAGCGCCATGGAATTGATGGAGCTATAATAAATAATAATAATAATAATAATAAGAGCTAAATCTACAGTAGGATCAGGGGTGGACATATCATTGGTGTAATCTGGTGTAATCAGGAGCCCGTGGAGTCATGGGGCCAATTTCTCATTATGATGAGTTCTTGGGCTGCAAAGGCGCCATATATTGTTCATCAACAGGGATCCCGTTCTGTGTCCACCAGGGATTATGATAAAGGCTTGGTTACACAGCATTATTCAGTTTAGTACTTGGGTACTTCAAGTCTGGGTACTTCAACTCATTAGACGTTGGTGCAACTATTTTTTCTTCTCTGAGTGCCTTTCTAGCAGGGTGTCAGCTCAAAGGTTCTGGATCATGAGTCCTGCCCTTTTTGGATTGGATTTCAGTTTTCATCACTACTTAATGACATCCTCAAAGGCTATAAAAACACGATTCTAGCAGACAGATAGTGCCTAGTACTTTTGGTGCAAACCTTTATACAAGACTGAAGTGTAATATGGATTATTTTAGATTGCTAATGCAATAAAATATACAATATATAGTTTAATTGAATTGTCCACTACTCGGTCAACCCCTTCAGAATCTGTATGTTTTCCTCATTTAAAATAATAAAACTTATACTCACCTCCAGTGCCAGCGCTATTGCAGCTGTGTTGGCGCTGTCTCTCCCAGGATTGCGAAGCAGTGGGACGTCACTTGATACTGGAGGCCAATCCGCGAATGCTTCATTCCGCCCCGCCTGATCAACCCCACTAAGTCTTAAATAACACACAGGGAAAACAAACAGGGGAAAGCAAACAACTTATCTCTACTAGATGACTATGGGATAGGAACAGCAACACACAACGTTTCTCCAGATTACTTTGTAACTTTGTTCCTAAAGTTATAGTGATGGTTAAAAAAAGGGAGAAAAGTCTGTTTGAATTCTAAGGTAATCCTTATCTAGAATAGGTCAGTGTCTATGAATAACCTCATGAACCTTGTATTTGAATGGATGCTTTTAATTTACAAAGGGAAACCTTTTCCTTTGACCTTTATCCACTCTAGTTGGACATGATGGCATGATTTTCAGCATTGTTCAATACGTTTTACACGGTACGTGTGTGTGAAGAAATTTAGTTCCATATTGTTTAACCGTCATTGATATTTATACATCTGAGACAATCCTGTCTAATTTTTTTAAACTGTACTAAAGTGGGCAGCACGGTGTCTCAGTGGTTAGCACTACAATCTTGCAGCGCTGGTGTTCTGAGTTCACACCCCACCTTGGACAACATGTGCAAGGAGTTTGTATGTTCTCCCCGTGTTTGTGTGAGTTTCCTCCGGTTCTCCAGTTTTCTGTCACACTCCAAAGACATACAAATATGGATGTTAGATTGTGAGCCCCAACGTTAACAGTGTTACTGATGTATGTGAAGTTATTATTATTATTTATTTATAGAGCACCATTGATTCCATGGTGTTTTACATGAGAAGGGGGTTACATACAGAATACATATACAAGTTTCAATAGACAGACTAGTACAGAGGGAAGAGGGCCCTGCCCTTGCGGGCTTACATTCTAAAGGATTTTGGGGAGGAGACAGTAGGTGGGATGTAGGTGGTTGGGCGGCAGCTCCGCACGGTGGTGGGGCGGCAGCTCCGCACGGTGGTGGGGAAGTGGGGTCATTGAAGACTATAGGCATTTCTGAACAGATGAGTTTTTAGGTTCCATTTGAAGTTAGCAGGTGTAGTAGATAGTCTGACGTGTTGAGGCAGCGAGTTCCAGGAGACTGGGGATGCTCGGGAGAAGTCTTGGAGTCGGTTGCATGAGGAGCGAATGAGAGAGAAGTAGAGCAGGAGATCTTGGGAGGACCGGAGATTACGTTTTGGAGTGTAGTGAGAGATTAGTTCAGAGATATACGGAGGAGACAGATTATGGATGGCTTTTTGGTCAGTGTTAGTAGTTTGAATTGGATACAATGGAAGATTGGGAGCCAATGGAGGGATTTGCAGAGAGGAGAGGCGGGGTGGTATTGAGGAGAGAGGTGGATCATTCGGGCAGCAGAATTAAGGATGGACTGGAGAGGGGCAAGCATGTAAGCAGGGAGACCACAGAGGAGGATGTTGCAGTAATCCAGGCAGGAGATTATGAGGGCATGCACTAGCATTTTTGTAGATTGAGAATTGAGGAAAGGACGGATTCTGGAAATATTTTTGAGTTGAAGACGGCAGGAGGTGGGGAGGGATTGGATGTGTGGTATGAAGGACAAGGCAGAGTCAAAGGTCACTCCGAGGCACTGAACTTTGGGTGCTGGTGAGAGCGTGATGTTATTTATTGTAATAGGTAGATCAGGTAGAGAGTGTAGGTGAGTTGGAGGAAAGATGATCAGTCAGTTCTGCGGAATATGTTGACGGTATATAAAAATAAAGATTATTCTTACATAGAAGCTAAAAACCTGATACATAACTGAATAAAAAGAAAAGTAAGCCATGGGATCTTAAGAAATATACAGAAGCAGTTTTACAGTCCACCCTAAGACACACACCTAGGCCAATGAAACTGTACTCCTGTGTTTGGCAAATAGATGTATAGAGTCCACATTTGCCAGTACTAATACCAATTAAGTATGTAGGAAAATCTGTTATGTGACAAATGACATTTGCCACCAGAGTCCACTAGAAGAACGCTAAGACAAGCTGTTCTCAAACAAATGTCCATTGTGTTTCCATAAACAAATTTCTCTAGCACCCAAAATCTTTTGTATCCTTTTTTATGTGTTCTGTACTTACAGTATCATATACAAGTTATTTGGCACTATATTTAGAAAGCAAGTATAAACCAGCAATAATCTAACAAATCTCATCTAAATATTTTTTTTCCGTTTTCAACTGCAGTGTCAAATGCAAGCATTGGTTTTGCAGTCCTCTTTACCTCGAATAACCTCTCTGAGTTCATACAGTGCTGTACGTGGAAGATTTCTCTTACAACTTTTTTTCTCTATTTGGTTACTTTGAGAACATACTTAGTGCTCAAACTCCAATCCTCCAATCTTCCAGTCACTGAATGGTACAAATGATGAGACAATAGGATGTCGTACTGTCTTGAGGACTGTAAAACCTAACAAAGAGGAGATAGTGTTTAATGAAAATCACTGGTTCCACTTTTCCCTCCATATTCCACTCATTTAGCCAGCTAGAAAAATTACTGTGCCCTTTTTCTGCTGCAAGTCACCATGGGAAGGATTCTTTCAGTTATGATACTACATAATCGCATTGAGAAATGGTGCTGTCATCCTCGGTGAAGATAGGGACCTCTCATCTGATTAAAGTCTACTATTAAAAATATCCCTAGAGTATCAGACAGCACAGGTCGGTGGCTGACCCCACCTTGCTATGCACCCCAATTTGGGATATATTCCACCTGTCTAGATTTTGGCGGTTGGTGACTGTTCACATTCAGTCACCAGGCCCTGTCCACAGGCTATTTACTTCATGCAGCATTTGCTCGGACCTGTCCCGCCCACAGCCATGACTCAGTTAGCTTCACTGAGCTGCCACAGTATGACTGGAAGAGTAGGGTGGAAATGGGATAACTGGCCCTAGCTGTGCTTCACAGCAAATCTTAGTGCAACGGGCACTGGACAACTAACCCTGCCTACCACTTCTAGAATCACATGCAGCCCTGTCACAAGCACTACAGTGCTTTTTGTTGCAATAGCCGCTATATGGCTGCAGTTCTCTGTGCCACAAAAACAGAATGACGCTTGAGCAGTCATGGGTGTCATCCAGGATCTTTTAAAGAGTAAAGGGTGCTTTACACGAGACGAGCTGTCGTGCGATGCATCGTCGGGGTCACGATTTTCGTGACGCACATCCGGCATTGTTTACGACGTCGTCTCGTGTAACACCTCTGATCGACGCAGTATCACTCACAAATCGTGAGTTGTGTACTCGTCGCTCAGTTTCAAAATATTGTTTATTTAAAATGGCGCCGGTTGTTCATCATACCCGGGGCAGCACACATTGCTCCGTGTGACACCCCGGGAACGATGAACTCAGCTTACCTGCGTCCCGCGGCACCCGCCGGCTATGCGGAAGGAAGGAGGTGGGTGGGATGTTTACGTCCCACTCATCTCTGCCCCTCCGCTTCTATTGGCCAGCGGCTGTGTGACGTCGCTGTGACGCCGAACGTCCCCCCCACTTCAGGAAGTGGACGTTCGTCGACCACAGCGAGGTCGTCCGGAAGGTAAGTGCGTGTGACGGGGGTTAAACAAGTTTGTGCGCCACGGACAGCAATTTGCCCATGACACACAAACGACGGGCGGGTATGATCGCCCGTGCTATCGCACGATACATCGACTCGTGTAAAGCAGGCATAAGTCCTGCCCCAAGCAAAGCACCAGATGACAATGGCGCCGGCAGCGGCCACTCAGGGACCGCCACATCACCAATGACATCATCGACGGTCAATCATCGGCCGCAACGTCACCGCTGATGTCATCGACAGCCAATCAGCGGCCGCCGTGTCACTGGTGAAGTCACGCGCATGTGCGGTAGCGCAAAATCCACACTTGAAGCCAGGAAATGCAGCAGGAACCTGCACATGCACGGTAGGGCAAAACAGGACTTAGTCTCAGAACGATCAAAGACCCTGGACACCTGACACCTAGCAGCCAGGCGACTGGAGCGGTGGACAGGTGGCGGTGAGCCTACCGGCACCACAGCTGGAGATGAAGATGGTTTAGGGGCAGATCGAGGCTTGGTAGAACCCCGAACCGTAAGATCCAGCTTATGACTCAGCTCTCACTGCCAGGAGCAGTGCCCATGCCATTTCTGGCATATTGACCCCCTAAATGCTGCAATCAATAGTGATCGCAAAATTGAGGCGGCAGGGAGAGGATTGCTTACCTCTGCTTGGTGATCGGGTCCCGGTAATGTGATCACAGGGGCCTGATCACTGCCATGGTAACCCTGGATTGTCGTCATGACAACCCCGAGTTACTGAGCTATGGAGAGCCTCACATGCAATGCTAGATGCATGGTGTGTGAAGTGAAGTGTCATGCTGCGTGTGCAGAATCATGAAGAAACAGCAATTCAGGAAAGTGGAATAGAAAGCAATCAAAAAATATTATGTGGCCCAAAAAAGTACCAATGAAAACGCTAACTCATCCTGGAAAAAGGAGCTGTCACATAACTGTGTTGGCAGCAAAATAAAATTTATAGCCTTCAAAGTTTAGTTATGAAAAGAACTATTGTTTTGTAAAAAAGCGTATTTTAATGTGATAGTCGCCAAACTTAAAAAAACTGGTGTCTCTGCAATCGTGCTGACCGTAGGAATAAAGCCACCAAATCTCTTATACTGCAATGGGAATGGTGTAATAAATAAATAAAGCCAATTCTTCAACTGCTGTTGATTTGTTTATTATGCCTCCCGAACATCGCAGTACGACACGGCTCATATTTATCCTGCACTCTATGCTGAGCGCTTACACTGGGGATTATGGATGAAAAACGTGATTCAGAAAAAATTCCCAACGGAAAATTCATGGTTAAAAAAATATTTTTTTAATTTTCACGGCTTAACATTATAAAATTTTGTGAAGCACCGTGGGGTTCAAGGTGCTCACCAACCATCTACATAAATTCCTTGAGGTGTCTAGTTTCCTAAATGGGGTCACTTGTGGAGGAGCTCCACTGTTTAGGAACATTAGGGGCTCGCCAAACGTGACATGGCATCCACTAACTATTCCAGCTAATCTCACATTGAAAAAATTCAAATGGTGCTGCTTCCCTTCTGAGCCATGCTGTGCGCGGAAACAGTAGATTTTCACCACATGTGATAGTTTTTTTTTTTTATTCCTATGGCTCAACATTATAAAATTCTGTGAAGCACCTGTGGCCTCAAGGTGCTCACTAAACATCTAGATAAATTCCTTGAGGTGTCTAGTTTCCAAAATGGGGTCACTTGTGGGGACGCTCCACTGTTTAGGTATCTAAGGGGCTATCCAAATGCGACATGTCGTCCGATAAAGTTTACAGTTAATTTTGCATTCAAAAAGTCACATGGCGCTGCTTCCGTTCCGAGCCTTGTCGTGCGCCAAAACAGTAGATTTCCACCACATGTGAGGTATCAGCATATGCAGGAGAAATTGCACAACAAATTGTATGGTGCATGTTCTCCTGTTACCCTTGTGAAAAAAACTATCTATCAAAGCAACAATTTTGTGGAAAAATGTATTTTTTTATTTTCATAGCTCAATGTTATAAAATCCTGTGAAGCACCTGGGGGTTCAAGGTGATCACTAAACATCTATATAAATTCTTAGAGATGTTTAGTTTCCAAAATGGGGTCACTTGAGGGGACTTCCACTGTTTAGGCACCTCAGGGGCTTTACAAATGCGACATGGCGTCCAGTAAAGATTAAGACTAATTTTGCATTTAAAAAGTCAAATGGCGCTGCATCCCTTCTGAGCCCTCCCAAGCACCAAAGCAGTATATTTCCACCACATGTGAGGTATTAGCGTACTCAGGAGAAATTGCACAAGAAATTGTATGATGCAAAATTTGGGTCTAAAACATTTTTGTGGGAAAAAGTAAAATTTTCATTTTTTTTCTTTCCACAATGCTTTAGTTCCTGTGAAGCACCTGAAGGTTTAATAAACTTCTTGGATGTGGTTTTGAGCAGTGTGAGGTGTGCAGATTTTAAAATGCTGTCACCTCTGGGTATTTTCAGTCACATAGGCAAACCAAAGTCACTTCAGATGTGATGTGGTCTCTTAAGAAAAGAATGTTGTAAATTTTGTTGGAAAAATGAAAAATTGCTGATAAACTCTGAACCCTTCTAACTTCCTTTAAAAAAAAATTATATTTCAAAAATTGCGCTGATGTAAAGTAGACATGTGGGAAATATTATTTATTAACTATTGTGTGTGACATATTGTAACTCTAAGATTTATGGGCATAAAATTTAAAAGTTTGAAAATTGCAAAATTTACAAATTTTTCACCTAATTTCCTATATTTTTACAAATAAATGCAAAAAATATCGGCCTAAATTTATAACTATCATGAAGTACAATATGTCACAAAAAACAGTGTCAGAATCACGGGGGTCTGTCGTTCCAGAGTTATTACCTGTCAAAGTGACACTGGTCAGAACTGTAAAAAATGGCCCGGTCTTTAAGGGGAAAACCATGCTTAGGGGTAAAGGGGTTAAGCAGTTAAGTTTCACTGTTTACATTCAGTCCCTATATCGAAGTAAATACCTGAATCTAATACCTGATACAACCCCTCTAATCTGGCTTTTTATTATGCATATCTGAGCTTCTCCACTGTATTAAAATAAACTTGGCATTTCTGTGTTTATACTTCTCCCGAGTACATTCTCCTAATTGATGCCACGGGCTTTTAACATTTTAAAGTGTAAATAACTGCTTATATAGTCATCTACACAAAAGGTTTTAGTAGCATTTTAAAACACAAAGGCATCAGATTTTAAACATACTTCATTATGTGATTTAGTGATTTGGAAGGTGATGGTCTCTTGTCCCGATTCACTTACTTTTTACGTAGATTTTAACGACCAGTAACCATTTATTAGATACAATGTTCTACATCTTTAGGGAAGACAGGCCTACAAGTCCAAAATGATATTTCTGAATTATCTTACGTTATTTCCATGAGGATAACATAGCAAAATCTGCAGAGCAGAGTGATAATGCCCAATAGTCCTAAAAAGTACAGGTACAAAAGCAAATTGTCTCTCCAGGAAATGAGACAAACTCTAGCGCAGCGCCACCTATTGGAAGTAGCGATCCTAAAAGTCAAATGTGGATTTTTAACAATCCTTTGCATATGACTTAGGATATATAAGCCAGATCAGAATCCCAATTTGCAGACACGGTGTTTCGGGGTGCTTGCCCCTCGTCAGTGCAAAGTATGGGGTATCTGATCTGGCTCATGGGAAGCTTTGTGGGGATCATGGGGGAACACTATTCTCCTTAAGGAGACTTTGCAAGCCAGTCTGGCTGCCAGTAAGGGGACTTAAAGCTGCCATGCCCCTCTAAGAAATATTCAAATACAAAAACTTAACATTTAATCTAACAATTAAAATAGAATATCAAAAATGCAGTGCATTATACAAAATACAAGGTGCCAAAAGACAATAACAAGGATAAATCTCACCCGATCATTCGCAACAGGCAAGGATAAGCAGCAATCATAAGGAGAGGAATCACAGGCTTGAATAATCAGGTTCAGCAGTCGGGTTATTGTGTATCAGCCCCTGTCGTGTCTCGTAGATGAACTTCCGTCCTGAAGGGCAGTGCCCAAGTAAGTTGTCTGCCCCGCAACCTCATCATAAAGAAACGCCCTCCCTGTCTTTCTGAAATGCTCGCTGGAGCATGATGTGCTTAAGGCTATGTGCGCACGTTGCGTACAGTCACTGCAGAAATTTCTTCAGCGATCTGAAGCGCACACGTGCGCTTCAAATCGCTGCAGAAAATGTCCGTAGTGAAAAAAAAAAAAGCTGATTCCATGCGCTCTGCCTGCAGCTCCTGCCATAGACAGAGCGGGGGCTGCAGGCAGAGCGCACGGAAGAAGTGACATGTCACTTCTTAGAACGCGCGCTTCAGGCAGCAGCCGAAGCGCTGCGCTCTAAGACACCACGTGCGCACGTCTCCTGCACAATCTCCATAGATTATGCAGGGGGCACAGGACGCATGCAGTTATGCTGCGCTACAAAGCGCAGCGTAACTGCATGTAATTACGCAACGTGCGCACATAGCCTTATTCATTAAAGCACCACTCTAGTGATTTTTCTTTATTTCACCCCTGGAGTGGTGCCTTAAATCTACGTTTCCTGCCTCTAGTGTAATACTCACCTTTCAGCATCTTCATCTGTTTCCACTGCCAGTAACAGTTTGTGACCTGTCGGCTGGTTCAGTGTTTAATGGAGTGAGACGGAGGTCACAACTCAATGCAAGTCTATGAGAGCCTCGTTCTGGCTCTCATAAACTTTTATTGAGAAATGCAAGAGGGTAAATATAAAACAGGGGCAGAGGACTTAGGTTTAAAGCACCACATCAGCCTTAAACACTGGAGTGGTGCTTTAAGTGAATTAATTTGGAATTCAAACTCCAAAACTCTGTGTGACCCAGAAGTAGCTTTTAAAATATGAGTCTATGGAGCATCAAAATGAAGCTCCATCAGCTTACATTGTAGAAAAAAAAAAGACTTCTGGCTCACAGCTGGAGCACCAAGGGATCCGGAGAGTCTAAACTGTTATCAGACAACTCCAAAATGTAGCAGAACTGCGCTGTATATCAGAGAAAACAGTGATTGGTAATATAGTATCACACTGATAGGGATTGGTAATGTGAGTGCTCCTTATTTTATTCCATTCTTTGGCTATGTTCCCACTATACGTATTTGAGGAATTTTGTAGACTCTCTGCAGCATTTTTTCACTTATTAGTTGAATTAGATTACTTGTGTTTTTTCATTGCATTTTTTGAGTGTTTTTTTTACACTTGTTTTTATGGCGTTTTTGATGCTGCAGTTTTTGTCTCTTGTTGGCATGTCATGTTTGAAATTAAACTGCTTTGTTTTTTTACATTTCCTAATATTTGTCTTTGACAAAACTTAATTCAAACAGACTAACAATACATGTATTACGCTGCAGATTTTCCACAGCTAGTACAATTAATTGGACAAACTCACCACATAAAACATAGCGTAACAGAAATTAACATGGTGTGATTTACAAATAAGCATTGTACGTCACTTTACTCAGTGTGAAGAAAAAGCACCGTGAGTATGAAATTTCTTTAAATCCCATCCACTTTGTTGGTACTATCAGATGCTGCATTTTTTTGCACATTCAAAGTATGCAGTTTATAAAACTCACCAAAAACTAAACTGTTTTTCATAAGGATTTACTTAAAGGGAACCTGTCAACAGATTTTTCCCTTGTAAGCTGCGGCCACCACCACTGAGCTCTTATATACTACATTCCAGAATACTGTATATGAGAGCCCAGGCCGTGCCGTATAACGTAAAAAACACTTTTATAATATTCACCTAGGGGAGCGGTCCTTTCCAATGGGTGTTGCTGCTCTCTCCGATACGGTGGCTCCTCTCTGCTGCGATCTTTGTCCTCCTTCTATCTAGTCCAGGCTGGCATTGCGGTCCTGCTCAAGCGCACTTTGATCTGCCCTACTGAGGCAGATCAAAGTACTCTAAGGCACAGGTGCGAGGACAGGTTAAAGACCGCTGGTGCATGCGCACTTCAATACTTTGACCTGCCCTAAGCAGGGCAGATCAAAGTGCACCTGTGTAGGACCTCACTGGTAGCCAGTGTGGATAACGTAGGACACATCACGCACAGTGGCCACAGAAGAAGGGGACAGTGATCGTCGCAGAGAGGAGGTGCCGGACCGAAGAGCAGCGACACCCATCGGACCGGACCACCCCCTAGGTGAGTATTATAAAAGTGTTTTTTAAATTATACAGCACAGCCTGGGCTCTTATATACAGTATTCTAGAATGCTGTATATAAGAGCCCACTGGAGGTGGCCACAGGTTATACTTGCCAAATCTGGTGACAGGTTCCTTTTGACTAGGCAATTTCTTTAATGTGATGTGAAACAAACCTTATAAGAAATTAAGTAATAATGCATCTATTATAGTCGAATTTATTCAATATGCTAGAATTTCTGTACTCAGTTTTTCTTGTTAGCTGAATATCACTTAATAAATGTAAGCAAGATTGTCACGCTCCCCGGGTCCTCGGCTCCCCTTCCCGGGTCCCCTGCCCCGCTCCCCGGCTCACCTGCCACGCTCCCCGCGTCCCAGTCCCTTGTGCCCGTCCTTCCTGGGCTTCCTGGCCGCCGATCCCGGCGCCCGACGGCCTCCCAGGCCCTGCTCGGCTCCCCTGCGTCCTCCTCTCAGCCTCCTTCCCTGGCTTCTGGCACCCGGGCCGCGCGCACGCGCATTAGGGCGCGCGCGCGGTCACTGACCCTTTCTTAAAGGGCCAGCGCCCATTAACAGGAAATGAGGTTAGACAGGTACGGGGTATAAAGGGGGTTCTTGTCCAAGGGGGCGGGGCCTGATCTTCGTGTTTTCTGAGCTAGGAGTCAGGTCTCCTTGTGTTTTCCTGCCATACTTACGTATCTCTCTTCTAGAGCTGATCCCGCCTCGCCATCCAGTCCTGCTGAATCCCGAGCCCCGCACGCTGTCCGTCTGCCATCTGACAGTCCGTACCATCTCGGATCCCTGCGGTGACCTGTCATCTCGCTCCCAAGGTTCCGGACCCCGCCTGACATCATCTCGGCCTCCGAACCTGAGCTACGTCACCCGGACTACCATCTGTGACTCCGTGGTCCCAGGGACTCCTTCGCTACCTTCACTTGCACGGACTGTTCTGCTGCCCATCAGTGCTCCAGCTACCGGACTCCCTACCACCATCTTAGAGTTCGGTCCAGTGGATCCACCTCCTGGGTCTGCCCGACCGCCCGGCCCTGACAGTAAGATCAGGCCATGGATCCCGCTGCAGCACTATTGGCCCTGCAAGAGGAACTCCAACGCCAGCGTGAAGTCCAGACCCGCATGCTGCAATTTATGACCTCCGTGGACACTCGCCTGTACACATTACAAGCATCAATGACGCCTGCAGCACCCAGGTCTCCCACTAGGCAATCCACGGCTCCCGCACCAGTGGCAGCCGCGTCGGATGCTTCCCGACTCCGTTTGGCGTCACCTCCTCGTTATGCTGGAGACCCCAAGACCTGCAGGGGCTTCATAAACCAATGCTCCCTTCACTTCACGCAGCTGCCCCATCTGTTCGCCTCCGACCAAGCCAAGGTCGCCTTTATAATGTCTCACCTGGAGGGCGAGGCACTGGCGTGGATGAACCCCTTGTGGGAGAAGGAGGACCCCATGACCAAGGATCTTCAAGAGTTCCTGCAGGCCTTTCGCAGTACCTTTGACGAGCCGGGACGCGCCTCTGCGTCTGCTTCATCACTTCTCCGCCTACGTCAAGGAACAATGACGGTGGGCCAATACGCCATCCGTTTCCGCACTTTGGCTTCTGAACTCGGGTGGAATAATGAGGCCCTGATAGCCGCCTTCTGGGAAGGACTTTCGAGTCGCATCAAAGATGAGTTGGCGGGTCGTGACATGCCCTCCACCCTAGATGCCCTGATTGCCCTAGCCACGCGAGTGGACATTCGTTTTCAGGAGCGCTCCAAAGAGCTGGTTCGTGAGCGACGTGCGGTACGGCACTCCTCTCCGCCACAGAAGTCCTCTGTGCCACAGTCATCTACAGCTGGGATTCCTGTCCACGAACCCATGCAGGTTGATCGAGTACGACAGTCTGACCAACGTCGAGCAGAGCGGCTCGCCAAGGGCCTCTGCTTTTACTGCGGAGGGGACACACATCTCCTACGCTCCTGTCCGGAAAGGCCGGGAAACTCCAAAGCCTAGGGTTGGTAGGAGAGGCCACCCTAGGTGCTGGGACTCTCTCCGACCCAGTTATGTGGACGGTACAAGTATCAACAGGAGAGACGCGCTTCACGGCTGAGGCATACCTCGACTCCGGAGCAGCAGGCAATTTTATCCAGCAGGCCACGGTGGACAAATACCAGCTGCCTGTTACTCTACTCGAGAAGCCCCTACTGATTGCCTCGGTGGATGGGAGACCCCTCTCTGATACCATCTCCTGGATCACGAAGCCGGTGGAACTGCGTATCGGTGCTCTGCACACCGAGAACATCGCTCTCTACGTCCTTCCACACATGTCCCACCAAGTCCTGCTGGGACTTCCTTGGTTGCGAACACACGAACCCTCAGTCAACTGGGGTACTGGCGAAATCACCCGTTGGGGCTCTGCCTGTCATGAGAGATGTCTAAAGTCTATACAACCAGTCCGACGACCTCCGGTTCCTGAGAACCTACCGGGTCTGCCCTCGGCCTATTGGTCCTTCACGGACGTTTTTGACAAGAAGGAGTCTGAGGTACTTCCGCCACACCGTCCCTACGATTGCGCCATCGACCTGCTCCCAGGAACAACACCACCTCGAGGACGGATATATCCGTTGTCTCCAGCCGAAACCAGGGCCATGTCCACCTACATCATGGACAGCCTGGCAAAGGGATTCATCCGGAGATCCTCCTCTCCTGCGGGAGCAGGCTTCTTCTTCGTTAAGAAGAAAGAGGGTGACCTTCGCCCATGCATTGACTACCGGGGCTTGAATCAGATTACTATAAAAAACAAGTACCCCCTACCGCTCATCCCCGAACTGTTCGATCGGCTCAGAGGAGCCCGTGTGTTCACCAAACTGGATCTTCGGGGTGCCTACAACCTAGTTCGTATCCGCTCTGGGGACGAATGGAAGACCGCGTTTAATACTCGCGATGGGCACTATGAATACTGTGTGATGCCCTTCGGTCTGTGTAACGCTCCTGCCGTATTCCAAGAACTGGTGAACGACATTTTCCGGGACCTCCTCTACGTATGTGTAGTAGTTTATCTGGATGACATTCTTGTTTTCTCTCCGGACCTCCAGACCCACAGAGAGAACGTAAAGCTGGTTCTACAAAGACTGAGAGAGAATCGTCTCTACGCCAAATATGAGAAGTGCGTCTTTGAGCAGTCTTCTCTTCCTTTCCTGGGATACATCATCTCGGGGACTGGGCTGCAGATGGATCCCAAGAAGGTCTCCGCCATTCTCAACTGGCCTCCCCCTTCTGGACTGAAGGCAATCCAACGGTTCCTGGGATTTGCCAACTACTACCGCCAGTTTATTCCTCACTTCTCCGCCCTGACTGCTCCTCTCTCCGCTCTGACCAAAAAGGAGGCTAATCCAAAGGACTGGTCACCTGCGGCCGACGCCGCATTTTGCTCCCTGAAGCGAGCATTCGCCTCCTCTCCTGTACTCCACCGACCAGAGTTAAACCGCCAGTTCACCTTAGAGGTGGATGCTTCCTCCTCAGGAGCCGGAGCAGTGCTCATGCAAAAATCCTCCTCCGGGAAGATGGTGACTTGCGGTTTCTTCTCTAAAAGCTTCTCAGCACCTGAACGTAATTACACCATCGGTGACCGAGAGCTATTAGCGGTCAAACTGGCTCTGGAGGAGTGGCGCTACCTCCTGGAAGGAGCAGTGTACCCCGTGATTATCTACACGGACCACAAGAACCTGGAATACCTGCGGTCCGCTCAGCGACTGAACCCACGGCAAGCCAGGTGGTCCTTATTCTTTGCCAGGTTTGACTTCCAGCTTCATTTCCGACCCGCGGACAAGAATATACGCGCTGATGCCTTGTCTAGGTCTCTCATGCCTCTGGAGCAGGAGGAAGAGACTATCCAACCTATCATCTCTCCTAACAAGATTGTTCCGGTGGCTCCTGTCACTCTGGCCCAGATACCACCCGGGAAGACCTATGTCTCTGAGACCGACAGGGAAAAAGTGTTACACTGGGGTCATGCCTCGAAAACAGCCGGCCATGCAGGCCAGAAGAGAACATGGGGTGCGATTGTACGCCATTACTGGTGGCCATCCCTTCGCACGGACGTTGCCGCCTTTGTCTCTGCCTGCCCCTCTTGTGCCAGGAACAAGACGCCCAAACACCTGCCCTATGGCCGTCTTCTGCCTCTGCCGATACCCTCAGTTCCATGGCAACACATAGCGATGGACTTTATTACGGACTTGCCAGTATCCTCCGGACACACAGTCATATGGGTCGTGGTGGATCGGTTCTCCAAAATGGTTCACTTCGTCCCTATGCCCGGACTGCCCTCTGCTCAGGAACTCGCGGAAGCCTATATACAACACATCTTTCGCTTACATGGCTTTCCTTCCCACATCGTGTCCGACAGAGGAACTCAGTTCACCTCCCGCTTCTGGAGGGCTCTCTGCAAACATCTGGGAGTGACTCTGGACTTTTCTTCCGCTTACCATCCTCAGTCTAATGGCCAAGTGGAGAGGGTCAATCAAATCTTGACATCCTTCTTACGTCACTATGTCAACGCCCATCACGACGACTGGTCCACGCTTCTGCCTTGGGCTGAGTTCTCCCATAACCACCACGTCAGTGAGTCGTCCTCCAAATCTCCCTTCCATGTCGTTTACGGACTACAGCCTTCCGTCCCGTTGCCTATATCCCCTTCTTCGGATGTCCCTGCTGCTGATACTGTAGCCCGTGACTTCGCTACCATTTGGGACTCTGTCAAGGCGTCCCTTGGGCGCGCTTCCCAGCGGATGAAGAAACACGCTGACAAAAGGCGTCTAGACCCTCCGTGTTTCTCTCCTGGTGACCTGGTCTGGCTTGCTTCCCAGTACATCCGACTGAAGATTCCTTCCTACAAGCTGGGTCCTCGCTACATCGGGCCGTTTAAGGTCCTCAGCAAGATCAATGAGGTCTCCTACAAACTGAAGCTTCCGGCCACGATGAGAATACCCAACTCCTTCCACGTCTCTCTCCTCAAGCCGGTGTTCCTTGGTCCCTTCTCCGCTGCTGCCAGCCCGGCTCCTCCTCCTATTGCTGAGGACGACATCTACGCGGTAAGAGATATCGTGGCCATGAAGACTGTTCGTGGCCGGCAGTTCTTCCTGGTGGACTGGGAGGGGTATGGTCCTGAGGATAGATCCTGGGAACCCAGGGAGAATGTGGGCACTCCTCTGATCCGTGCCTTCATGTCTCGGTTGCGGGGAGGGGGGCGTGGGGGGGGGTACTGTCACGCTCCCCGGGTCCTCGGCTCCCCTTCCCGGGTCCCCTGCCCCGCTCCCCGGCTCACCTGCCACGCTCCCCGCGTCCCAGTCCCTTGTGCCCGTCCTTCCTGGGCTTCCTGGCCGCCGATCCCGGCGCCCGACGGCCTCCCAGGCCCTGCTCGGCTCCCCTGCGTCCTCCTCTCAGCCTCCTTCCCTGGCTTCTGGCACCCGGGCCGCGCGCACGCGCATTAGGGCGCGCGCGCGGTCACTGACCCTTTCTTAAAGGGCCAGCGCCCATTAACAGGAAATGAGGTTAGACAGGTACGGGGTATAAAGGGGGTTCTTGTCCAAGGGGGCGGGGCCTGATCTTCGTGTTTTCTGAGCTAGGAGTCAGGTCTCCTTGTGTTTTCCTGCCATACTTACGTATCTCTCTTCTAGAGCTGATCCCGCCTCGCCATCCAGTCCTGCTGAATCCCGAGCCCCGCACGCTGTCCGTCTGCCATCTGACAGTCCGTACCATCTCGGATCCCTGCGGTGACCTGTCATCTCGCTCCCAAGGTTCCGGACCCCGCCTGACATCATCTCGGCCTCCGAACCTGAGCTACGTCACCCGGACTACCATCTGTGACTCCGTGGTCCCAGGGACTCCTTCGCTACCTTCACTTGCACGGACTGTTCTGCTGCCCATCAGTGCTCCAGCTACCGGACTCCCTACCACCATCTTAGAGTTCGGTCCAGTGGATCCACCTCCTGGGTCTGCCCGACCGCCCGGCCCTGACAAAGATACAGTGGAACCTTGGTTTAAGAGTAACTTGGTTTGCGAGCGTTTTGCAAGACAAGCAAAGCTTTTTACAAATTTGTAAATTGGTTTAAGAGCAATGATTTTCAATAAGAGCAAAAACTCTCCTTGTACACTTCCTGTTTTGTACTTTCACCACGCTCTAGAGGTAACTTTCTGTACATACAGTGTGTACTGGTTGTAGTTATGCTACAAATGTCTGGTGGCTGGTCACCACCATGCTATGCACGCCTGATCTTGGTTTGCAATATATTCCTCCTGTTGGTAGCTGTTCACATTCAGTTGCCTCACCCTTTCCACAGGCATTGCTAATTAAGCACCATACTTGGATCTGGTCCGTCTTTATCAATAGTTGCTGTCTGGCACTGGGAGGGTCAGTTCTGATATAGTCCTGGTATGTGTAGAGCTTGCTCCACATGCTGGGACCTGGGCTGGCCTCTATCCACAATTGCCTCTTTTGCAACATAGAAGCGGTTATATATACAGGTTACAGGTATGTGTGATCCATTATGGTTCTGCTTTTAACTTTATCTAGGAGGCCGCATGGCACATGAAATACAGAATATAGAGTAGGACCCCCCTGTTGAGATTTGCCGTGACGTTGGCAGGGGTGGCTCAAAGAATTGATCAATTATTTGCTAAAAATCTCATTTATATTACAGTACAGTTGGAATAAATCTGTGAATTTGCACTTTTTATATGATGCATGCCATTTTCAGATCGTGCTGGCTCCCCTCTCTCATACAGTGTGTACTGTATACAGCATACCATTGTACAGTATATACTATATAGCATGTCTATCAATTTGCATTTGTGGATACAATATTGTACTTTCTTATTGATTACCAGTATACCACATTGCTTGTACTATACCTCCCGCACACCATTAATTTTATTGTAAGCTAAAGTGCAGTTTAATTTGCTTTATATGTTTTTTACTATAGTGTATTTTGTATTATTGTACTGTAATTCTATATAAATACAGGACATTATATTGTATTACTGTAATACATTTGTATAAATACAGTAAATATTTTTGGGTTGTGGAACGAATTGTCTGCATTTCAGTTATTTCCTATGGGAAAATTTGCTTTGATATAAGAGTAACTTAGTTTAAGAGCACACTCCCGAAATGAATTATTCTCGTAATCCAAGGTTCCAATGTATATGCTCTTATTTTGAACAAATGTGTACACTATGCTCACTCTTGTTGGGACATAGAAGAGGCAGAGATGTGCTCAGCTATCACGTCTACCTCAATGGAACCTGCTCCTTATTCTTTGTGTTTATTTATAGGTTTCACAAATCCTGTGCAAATGAGTCCAAGCTTTACTTAGACAGATTAGCCAGGCAGAGTTTTGCAGTCTGGCAAAAGAGTTAACCTGTTTATTCTTTTCCGTCAGTCCTATATAATTTATTTTGCAAGTAAACACGGTGAAGGATAATCATCTTAAATTGCTGCCATAAGTAAGAACTTGTATATACTGCATATAATGACTAGAAAAAATAAGAATAAAATCAGTATAAGGAGCTAGATAGATAGATAGATAGATAGATAGAGGGATAGATAGATAGATAGATAGATAGGAAGATAGATAGATAGATAGATAGATAGATAGATAGATAGATAGATAGATAGATAGATAGATAGATAGATGGATGGATGGATGGATGGATGGATGGATGGATAGATAGATAGATAGATAGATAGATAGATAGATAGATAGATAGATAGATAGACATACTGTGAGCACAATCATTAGTCAGTTTGTATTTCCGATAGATAATTTATTGTTGACCAACTATAGACCTGTTCTGGCACCTCAGGGGCTCTACCAATGTGACAATGCACCCGCAAGCTATTCCAACTAAATCTGAACTCCAATATGGCACCTCTAACCCTCTGAGTTTTGCACTGTGCCTCAAAAGTAGTTTTAAACCTCATATGGGGCATTGGCAAACTCAGGAGAAATTGCATAACAAGTTCTTTAGTCCATTTTCTCCTGTTAACCTTTTTGAAATTAAAACTTTAGGGCCAAAGCAACAATTTGATAGAAAATATGGTATTTTTTTATTTCATAGTCCAATGGTATACAATGCAGTGAGTCACCTGAGGGTTAAATTTGCCCACTGTACCCCAAGACGAATTTCTTTAGAGGTGTAGAGGTGTAGTTTCCAGAATAGGTTCATTTGTAGGAGAGGGGGGGTTACTGTTTTAGAATGTAAAGGGCTGTTCAAATGTGACATGATGTCCGCAATCTATCCAAGCCAAAATGGCTCTCCAAAATTCAAATAGCACTCCTTCCCTTACAAGCCCTGTCATGTGCCCAAGTAGTAGTTTTCCACCATATACTGTATTGGGTATCAGCATACTCAGGAGAAATTACACATCAATTTGTATGGTCTATTTTTACCTGTTACCCCTGTGAGAAATAAACTGGAGCTAAAACAACATTTTTGTGTGAAAATTAGGATTTTGTTATTTTCACAGTTCAACGTTATAAAATTCTGTGAAGCGCCTGGAACTTCAATGTGCTCATCACACATCCTGATAAATTTCTTGAGCAGTTTAGTTTTAAAAATGAGGTTATTTATGGGAGGTTTCCCCTGTTTAGGCACATCAGGGGCTCTCCAAATGTGACATAGGGTCAGCCAGTTATTTCAGCCAATTTTGCGTCCTAAAAGTTAAACGGCGCTCCTATCCTTCTGAGCCCTTCCGTGCACCCAAACAGTAGTTTTCAAGCACGTATGTTGTATTGGCATAATCAGGAGAAATTGTACATTAAATTGTACAGTGCATTTTCTCCTTGTGAAAAAGCAAAATTTGTAGCTGAAACAATAAACAAAATCTCAGAAGCACCAGGGGGTTCAAGGTGCTCGCGAAACATCTTGATCAATTGCTCTAGGGCTCTAGTATTCAAAGTGTCACTTGTGGGAGAGCTTCACTGTTTAGGCACATCAAGGGCTTTGCAAACGCGACATGCCATCCACTATCGATTCCAGATGATTTTGTTCTGAAAGTCAAATGGTGCTTCTTCCCTTCCAAGCTCTGCTGTGCGCCCAACCAGTTTTCCTCCACTTTTGAGGTATTGGTGTACTCAGGAGAAATCGCACAGCAAATTGTGTAGTGCATTTGTTTCTATTATACATGTGAAAATGCAACATTTGTAGCTAAAGTAACAATTTTGTGGGATTAAAAGTTTGAAAATTGTGACATTTTCAACAAATTTCTGATATTTTCACAAATAAATGCAAAAAAAAATATTGTCCTAGATATACAGGTAACATGAAGTACAATATGTCACAAAAAACAATCTCAGAATCATCGGGATCCATTGATGTGTTCCAGTGAACTCATAAAGTGACACTGGTAAGAAATGTAAAATTTGGCCTTGTCAGGAAGTTGGTGGTGAGGGAGTTAAAATGAGTTTGGGTGTGATTGGTTAATTTTGAACACAACCACGTCACCAATTATAAGGGTGCTCAGATTTAGGCAACCGCGTTATTTTACTTTTGTTATTTTTGTTTTACTACTCAAAATGATTTCAGTTTGCTTCCCAATTGGTTTCTACAAATTAGGGGTGACAATGAGAATGGAAAAAGTTCCGAAATGATCTTTCTTGTTTTATTTTTAGGGTACATGCCCACGATCAGTGTTTGCAGCAATTTTAGATACAGTGTGTTTTTGCTGCATCCAAAACACTGCATTGTACAGTACAAGCACAGTGGATGGGATTTCTAGAAAACCCATGCCTATTATGCGTGTGCGGCCCACAGTGAAAACTGACCTCTGGTGCAGTTGGTTTTCTGAGCTTGTATCTACCTACTTTGTATTTCCTTTGATGTCCTTTATGACAAACAGGGACTAATTGAAGTTGAAATGATTGACAAAAGTAAATCATAATGTTGTAAAAAAATATATGGTAAAAGAAAAAGTTTCATTTACAGCAGACAAGAAAGACAAACTTAGGGTACATGCACATGATCAGTGTCTGCAGCATTTTGGATGCAGCGTATTTTCGCTGCGTTGTACAGTTCAAGCACAGTGGATGGGATTTCTAGAAATCCCTTGCCCACTGTGCATATGCGGCCTGCAGCAAACACTGACCTGCGGTGCAGATTTCCAAGCCGCAAGCATGTCAATTCTTTGCTGCGGAGTCGCAAGCGTCCTCCTTTGGGAGAACACAAGCGAGAGGACGCAGTGCCTCAAATCCAGAACCTGGGCATGAGCAGCTGCGTTCTTCTGCGCAGGTCCTGATTGTAGGCTCGTACCCTTGTACAGTTTTATAAAACCTGGTGTTTTATCAGAGTTGTGTAGACTTTTTATATAAACTGTAGATGTGGCACTTACCGGACACATCATCTGAGAGTGCAAGGTCTATAAAGTGGGCCCCCCACCCTTTAAACATCTATGGCAACCTGTTGATTTTCATGAAATGTGTAATATGTGAAAACCCCTGAAAATCGCTATACAAATTGGTTTGCAATTAGCCCATATATGTGTACTCAATATAAGATCCACTATCTTGCATATATGTGTGAATTGAGGCTGTGAGTACGCGACTAAATGGATGTAGAAGTCCAGAGACAGAGCAAAATACAGAATTAGCATCACACTTAACTATACCCATCTCCTGTAATAAGGGTTCACCAAGTTTGTGGTGTCTCATATATGTCTTAATACTATGCAGTTCTGACTTCTATAAATAAAATGTTGAAATGTGATAACTATAAATGATCCATTTTACTATAAGAATATGTAGTATAGCTGTAATAGGGCCTGTGCAGGTTATGTTCAGTAGGAATCTATGTGGCTATTAATTATATTTGTTTGCCATACAAAAGACTAATAGGAAAGTTAAAAAAAAAATTAATGATTGGAACAGTGTGTTCTAGACAGAACTGATAATTATCTTTCATTAGATGGTTGTGTTCCATGGTAGCAGTGACAACTGGAGTACAAAGTGAACGTTATTTCAGGTGCGGACTGGCCCACATGGGAACAGGTGATTCACCAGGTGGGCCCCTGTGGAGCAGTCGGCCCACCCGTCTAGATGAGTAGCAGTTGGCACAATAGGCTTGATTCATGTACATGTACAGACAAAGCAGCATCTCGTTATTCATTTATCAAACTACCCAGCTTATTATATAAAATCAGCGATAAATTTGTGAATAGGAATAATATAATGTTTGCATGGCGCTAAATAGCGGGGCTCTAGAGTCAATATTACTAGCAGGCCCATGGTAGCCCAGCCCTACACTGCTTCATTTTCTATAGTTAGTTCTGACTTCACTTTCATACTATGACTATTAAATTAACATTTCACTAAAGAGTTATATACTGTACTAGCTATTGAACCCCGGATGTCGATGATTTATCAGGGCAGGACTTTGTGGGTGGGGTCATTTTTATCTATTCCTACCCTGGCTGCTTTCCTTCCCTTTATTTAAATTTTCCTCGTGACTGCTGCCATTATCCCTATGGCTGACGCGTGCACAGTGCTATGTTCATGTAGTTTAATTCTTCACTAGAATGGGTCTGGAGTCAGTGAGTGCGCATACAGCAATCTCTGGCTCCATTTATTGAAGACAATCTGTTACCTAATCTGAAAAAACTAGTGATATTCACTGGCCTTCAATAAAATGGCACCGGAGTTGGTGGAATATGCACGCGTTGACTCCGATGCCATATTATTGAAGAACTCAACTACAACGTGAAAATAGCATTGGGCACGTGCTGGCCCAGCTTTGTATAGGACTTATTCAGCATTTTGTAATGAGTGAATGAAAAAATAAATAAATATATATGTGTGTGTGAGTGTGTATTGATAGTTAAAAGAGTGCAGTAGCGTGCAATAGTCGACATCGGTCAGTGAATTGGCCGCATATATGTGTATGTATAAGTGTGTATAAAAATGTATGTGTATGATTGTTTGTGTATGAGTGTGCACGTGTGTGTTGGCAGATAACAGAGATCAGCAGTGCACACCCTTGTAGTCGGCGCAGTGATGTCAGTGAACTGTATGTGTGTATGAGTGTGTGTGTTTGTATTGACAGATAACCAAGAATAGCAGCGTGTACCCCTGTGGTCAGCGCAGTGACGTCAGTCAATTGACTGCATATATGTGTGTATATGAGTGTGTGTGTGTATTGGCAGATAACAGAGAGCAGCAGCACACATCCTTGTGGTTGCCGCAGTGATGTCAGTGAATTAGTCGCACATATGTGTGTATATGAGTGTGTATATGTATATTAGCAGATAACAAAGAGCAGCAGCGCACATCCTTGTGGTTGGCACAGTGACGTCAGTGAATTAGTCACACATGTGTGTATATGAGTGTTTATTTGTATATTAGCAGATACCAAAGAGCAGAAGCGCACACCCTTGTGGTCGGAACAGTAACGTCAGTGGATTGGCTGCATGTAGATTGTTTGTGGGTGTATGAGTTTATGCATGTGTATAAGTGTGTGTGTATTGGCAAATAACAGATAGCAGCAGCGTGCACCCTTGTGGTCAGTGCAGTAACATCAGTGAATTGGCCGCATATATGTGTGTGTATGAGTGTGTGTATTGGCACATAACAGATAGCAGTAGTGTGCACCCTTGTGGTCGGTGCAGTGACATCAGTAAATTGGCCGCATATATGTGTATGTTTGAGAGTGTGTATTGGCAGATAACAGATAGCAGCAGTGTGCACCCTTGTCTATTTGTCCATAGCAACCAATCAGAGCGCAGCTTTCACTTTACCTCAGCAGCTTAGTTCTGCAATAGTAAAGAGGCGTTGCCAGTGACTGAATGGGGCACGTCTCTTGTGCACTGCTGAAGCCAATCAGTAGCTGTGGGCATGTCCTCTTGCCATCCTGGCTTCAGACGGAATGACAGGTTCAGCATTATATAGTCAATGCAGTTATGGCCGAAAATGTTGTTACCATTGAAATTGTTCCAGAAAATGAAGTATTTCTCACAAAAATTGTTTGCAATTACACCTGTTTTCTTAAATACATGTTTATTTTCTTTGCATGTATTGGAACTACACAAAAAAATGCAAATTAGCCATCATTTCACACAAAACCTCAAAAATGGGCTGAACAAAATTGTTTTCACCTTTCTAAAATTGTGGGAAAAAAACTTTTCAAACTCACCTGTGCCAAGTAAGAGGTGTGGGCATTATGAATCACACCTGAAACCAGATAAAAAGGGAGAAGCTGACTCAGTCTTTTAATTGTGTATATGAGTGTGCCACACTAAGCATGGTGAACAAAAGAGGAGAACAGATCTGTCTGAGGACTTGAGAACCAAAACTGTTGAAAAATATCAACAATCTCAAGATTACAATTCCATCTCCATTGATCTTGATGTTTCTTTGTCCACTGTGTGCAACATAATGA
Source organism: Anomaloglossus baeobatrachus (assembly GCF_048569485.1). Taxonomy (NCBI): domain Eukaryota; kingdom Metazoa; phylum Chordata; class Amphibia; order Anura; family Aromobatidae; genus Anomaloglossus; species Anomaloglossus baeobatrachus. The sequence continues at coordinate 506,414,082 of NC_134354.1, read as the reverse complement.
AGATGTTTACTACCCATGGCACTATAGATAATTTCCCTGGACGTGGACGACATTAAAAAACTTAATGAAAGGTTGCAACTCAGGATAACCCCAATCAAATTCCAAAGAAATTCAAGCTGTCCTGCAGGCTCAGGGTTCATCAGTGTTAGCATGATCTATCCATCGACATTTGAATAAAGTGAAATGTTATGACAGGAGGCCCAGGAGGACCCAACTCCTGACACAGAGACATAAAAAAGCTAGACTACAGTTTGCCAAGTCATACATGAGTAAGCCAAAATCCTTCTGGGAAAATGTCTCATGGACAGATGAAACCAAGATAGAGCTTTTTGGTAAAGCACATCATTCTACTATTTACTAAAAATGTAATTAGGCCTATAAAGAAAAAAACACAGTACCAACAGTCAAATATGGTGGAGGTTCAAAGATTTTGTTTCCTGTTCTTTTGCTGCCTCTGCCACTTGGTACCTTGACTGTGTGCAATGTATCATGAAATATGAAGATTACCAAAGAATTTTGGGTTGTAATATGGTGCCCAGTGTCAGAAAGCTGGAGTTGCATTCTAGGTCAAAGGTCTTCCAGCAAGGCAATGACCCCCAATATACTTCAAGAAGCACCCAGAAATGGATGGAAACAAAGCGCTGGAAAGTGACCAGAAATAAGTCTGGATCTACCTTATGCATACAGCTTTATCTTGAACGCTACCCACAATGTTTCATTGGGTTGAGGACTGGGGACTTAGGGGGAAAATCTTGCACCTCTACTTAATTGTCATTGAACCATTTCTTCGCCAATTTTGACGAATGCTTCAGGTCGTTGTCCCACTGGACACTATGTTGTCCTTTTCGTACCCATAGTACTCAAGTGTCACATAGGTCATCATTGAGACCACCATCAAACCTGGTCAAGTATGCAACGCCTTTGGGCGTGAAAAAGCCCATATCATCTGGCTTCCTCCACTAAACCTGACAGTTCCTTCAATTTCTCGATTCGTAAGACCCTTTTTCCCTTGTTTCTTCCAGACCCATGCTTTTTTGCAAACTCGTGCCAACGGTTCTTATGACCATATGAAGGCTTCTTTACCTTTTTCGGGCCACCATTCCAAAGTGGTATAACTTGCATTGCACGATGCTTATGGACATATGTGATCTTGGGCTTATTTTCAGGGTAGGACTTATATTTAAGCCTTACACCGAAAATGCTGAAAATTCCTGTTAGGGCTTGTTTTTGGGTGTGGGCTTATTTCTGGAAAAATATGGTAGAATACGAGTAACTTCCACTGCTGTGTTTGTCGCTCCAGAACTAATAGACCTTCTGATGAGCTGGCTTCTTGGCTCCGATATTTTACTTAGACATCCACCTCTTGGCATTTGAATAGATGGACAGACTCAATTTTATATTCTTCCAATTGTCATACTTACACAATGCAGTTTGGCAATTTTCTTGACTGAGCTAGATGATACTGTTTATCTTTTCTTGGGAAATCTTCTTCATGGCTGCTCCTCGATTTGTACCAGTGACCTTTGCTTAGGAATCAACCAGATAACACACTGAGCTATTATAGAATATAGAATGTGAGAACAGGTTCTTAAATATATACAAGAAGAAAAGGTAATCCACCATAAAGAGCAAAACAGTAACAATGCAGCGACATGACAAGAATCTGCATAACTAATCATATGCTAGTCAAATTCAAGTCAAAATCTCAAGACCTTCGCAATCTTGCTGCTGCAAAGCATACTTGCATTGGTAGCAGACACATTTCTAAACTACTGAAGGTTACAGTGAGCACAGTAGGGGCCATAATCTGGAAGTGGAAAGACAGTAATTCACCATACATCGGTCATGACCATGTGCTACCCGCCAGATTTTAGAAAGAGAATTTAAAATAATTAACAGAAGAGTTTTTATGGACCACCTGCGGAGAGCTAGAGAAAGACCTGGAATCAGCAGGTACACTTGTTTCAAAGAAAAGAACAAGTAATGCACTCACCCTTCATGGCCTGTATGCATGCTCACCATGCAAGACTCCAATGCTGAACAAAAAGCATGATCAAGCGGATTTAAAGTTTGTTCAACAACATTTAGACAAACCTATGAAATACTAGAATATTGGATGCCATAATAGACACCATATTTGGAGGTCAAAAGGCACTGAATATCTCCCCCAAAACATGGATGAGTTGTTACTGACATTTGGTGAAAAATTCACATCAATAGTACATATATTGAATTTGGTAATTTGTTTAATACATTTATCTATCTATCTATCTATCTATCTATCTATCTATCTATCTATCTGTCTACAGTATATCACAAAAGTGAGTACACCCCTTACATTTTTGTAAATATTTTATTAGATCATTTCATGGGACAACACTGAATATATGACACCTTGATACAATGTAAAGTAGTCAGTATATAGCTTGTATGACAGTGTAAAATTGCTTTGCCCTCTAAATAACCCAACACACAGCCATTAATGTCAAAACCGCTGGCAACAAAAGTGAGTATACTCCTAAGTGAAATCGCCAAATTGTGACCAAGTAACCATTTTCCCTCCCTGTTGTCATGTGACGCATTATTGTTACAAGGTCTCAGGTGGGAATTGAGATGTGGTATGCTAATTTGGTGTTATCGCTCACACACTCTATCATACTGGTCACTGGAAGTTCAACATGGCACCTCATGGCAAAGAATTCTCTGAGAATCTTAAAAAAATAATTGTTGCTCTACATAAATATGGCCTAGGCTATAGGAAGAATGCCAACACCCTGAAACCAAGCTGTAGCACAGTGGCCAAGACCATACAGCGGTTTAACAAGACAGGTTCCACTCAGAACAGGCATTTCCATAGTCAACCAGAGAAGTTGAGTGCACGTGCTCAGCGTCATATCCAAAGGTTGTCTTTTCAAGGTCGATGTAAATATTGTATAATAAAATAGTCACAAAAAAATGTTTTTTGATGGATAGTTTGTTGAAATAAATAAAAAATAAAATGTGAGTCTGCCGCCCACTGATGTGCAAAATATTAAAGTGCTGAAAGATCTTTTTTTACTGTAATTTTATTTTTAATTATTCTATGATAAGCTCCATTAGAGAATTTACCTCTATATCCTTACATTAGAAGACGTTTCACGTCATAATTTGTAGGCATTCTATTATTTCTTTCAGCACTTTGGCCTTTTAGACCCCACATGTACAAATGATGATTTCTAGACAGTCCCTGAAGGCAATGTCTGTGGATTTGGCAGACGATTTCTCCGGTAGAGGTAGCTACATGTGTTGCTCATAAACTCTATTTTTTTAGTCTGTCTTGCTTTCCTTAGGGAGGTTCTACTGAGATCTCTAGAGAATTGTTGCTGTGTTTTTGTATTGTGCATTTAATAACATGGTCACTACGTTGTTAGGGCAGACATTAAAAACATAAGTATTGCTATTAACAAATATTTATTGTAGGCCTTTAAAAACTAAAGTTTGTTTGGTCCTATCAAGTTAACATGTCATGTTGGACATTAGACCTTGTTCGCACACTGCAGTGTTAACCGCGTTTTTTTTGTGTTTTTGTTGCAGAAATTTCTTGAGAAAATGGTTGTAACCTTTCTGCAGACATCCCCCAGAAAAACTATGGGAAAAAAAAATAGCTGTGCGCACACTGCGTTTTTTTCTCAAGAACATTCTTTCTGCAGAATTTCTTGAGAAAATGAATTAGCATGTCACTTCTATTCTGCAGGTACCTGCGTTTTTTGCCATAGATAATGGTGAAAAACTGCAGGGACCAACCTGCGGAAAAAACTCACCCAAACCACACCAAAAACGCATCAAAAACACACAAAATTGCAGTAAAAACGCATGCGGTTTTCAGTGCGTTATTGGTGCCTTTTTTGACCGCAAGCGCGCTAATCTTTCAGACTCTCAAGACATTTCTCGAGAAAAATCCTTTTTCTAGTGTGAACAGAGCCTTATTATTAGATATTATGCCATGGAAATAAATAATGAATAATTTATAATTATTGAAAATAAATAATAAAGTTATAAATGTCCTGAAGATCAGACAATTCACATTTAGGCCAAATGCACATGTTGAGTATTTGGTGAGTTTTTACCATGATCACGGTGTGCCGATAGGGTGTCATTACACTGGGGGTCAGCTGATGAACGTTATGGGTCTCAGAAAATGGTGCTATAAGCAAAATTCTTTTTTTTCACAACTTTCAGAATTTGTTTTCATAAAAAAAAAGAAAGTATACATGTTTAATATCTATGTACTCATTCTGACCTTGGGAATCATACCACCAGCTCAGTTTTACCATAGTTGAACCTCGTAAATAAACCCCCCACAAAAATAATTTTGGAATTGCATTTTTTTTGCAATTTCACCACATTTGATTTTTTTTCCTGTTTTACAGTACACTGTATGGTAAAATGAATGGTTTCATTCAAACGTACAACCTGTCCAGCAAAAAACAAGCCATTGTATGGCTATTTTGATAGAAAAATAAAAAAGTTATGGTTCTTGGAGGAAGGGGAGGAAAAAATGACAGATGGAAAATCGCTGAGTGGTGGCAAACTGCTAATGAAATAAAAAAGAAGGTTTAATAATACTTTAATGTCAAATTTTGAAGATTTTCCCAGAGTACTGTATATGTTAAACACAATAAAAAAACACACAATGTGAAGTGGACATTACGTGTGCACAGTATTTCACAAGACCAAGCAGCAGATTCTGGTCCACACGAGTGCTCTTCATATCGCACCTAGGTATAGAAAGCTGCAGTCATGGCATCTAAGGAAAATGTTAAAGGGAACTAAGTGTATATAGGATCTGCATGAAGTGGGGATCTGTGCAGATTGATACAGCTAAAATGAACACTATTTGACTCTCATTGCTATTTAGGTTGAATAGCTAATTTTACAAAGTGTCTAATGTTTACAATAAACCGATCACACAAGATCAACTGATGTACCTCAACACAACTAAAAAAGCAGGAGATTTCTTCAAGTTCAGGACAAAATGCCAAGGTGGTGGCTCAGTGACTCTCTGGGGTTGCTGTACTTTTTTCTGGTTCTGGGAACCTGCATCTTGTGGAGGGTAAGACCACGTGCACATGCTGAGTATTTGGTGAGTTTTAACCTCAGTACTTATAAGCCAAAACCAGGAGTGGGTAAAAAATACAGTGGTGACGTGTTTCTATTAAACCTTTCCTTTGATTGTTCCCCTCCTGGTTTTGGCTACAAATACTGAGGTAAAAACCCTCATCAAATACTCAACAACATGTGTACGTGGCCTATGATGGATTCAATGAAGTATCAGGAAATCCTGGGAGAAAAGTCAAGTCTTCTCTGAGGAAGCTGAAGCTCGGGATCACTAGACCTTCCAAAGGATTAATGATCTAAGGCATACATAAAAGTACCGTGTTTCCCCGACAGTAAGACAGTATCTTACATTCTTTTTACCAAGAAAAGTCCCACCATGTCTTACTTTCGGGGTATGTCTTATATTGGAAAAAAATCCCACAGCAATCGCAGCAAGTCTCCATGCTATGTGCCATATGGGGACTTGCCGCGATTGCGCCCTAAGTGTACCGCAAGTTAAGGAAACTTAACCACCAGCGGCTGCACATGAGGGCACTGAGGCTGCGTGTTTTTGTATGTTGTCCATGGTCCTAATGGACCACGGACAACATTACTGCAACATTTCTCAGTGGCCGAACGTTCAGCTGAGCGCCCGACCGCCGGCATGTGTCAGCTCTCAGCTGAGCACTCGGCCTCCGGCATGTCAGGGCACTCAGCTGAGCGCCCGACCACCGGCATTTGACAGCTCTCAGCTGAGCGCTCGGCCGCCGGCATGTCAGGGCACTCAGCTGAGCGCTCGGCCGCCGGCATAGCAATCACAATAGTCGGCTGCCGGTACTGTAAAGAAGAAAAAAAAAAAAAATAAATAAATAACGCTTTCCATTTACTATGTCTTACTTTCGGGGTACGTCTTACATTAGCCGACTCCCCCAAAACCCCCACTACGTCTTACTATCGGGGGTGTCTTACTATCGGGGAAACACGGTAACACCAAAGGTTGGTTTCAGATAACATTCTTGAAGATACTGGTGTGATCTTCAGTCACCTGGTTTGAACACTGAAAATCTTTGGCGCAATTTGAAGTAGGCATTTCCAACATGCAGCTCCAAGAGTGTTAGTGAACTGGAGGCCACTGACTATAAGGAATAATCTAAAATTCCTCAGGAACTATCCTAGAAACTGGTGTCATGTATTATGTAAGACAAATCCAAACAGCCAAAGAATGGTAAAGAAACGTGTCATAAAGAGGCTGAAAAATTCTGAAAAAAAGGGAGCATTTGGAATTGAATATGGAGAAACCACGTGTGTTATTAGTTGTGTTCAGCTATTGAAAATCTTTGTATTGTATTGGTTCATTGCAAAGAGCAAAAAGTTTGTCAATTTTGCCAAACCTCCCCCAAAAAGGAATGTGCAATGGGAAGAGAATGATTTTGATTGTACAGTAACTATACATTGTTTTGCTGGAAAAGATGCAGTATAACTTGTGTCCCTGCTCCTTCTAAGTTTAGGAGCCAAGTGGGTGTTCCTATTAATGTATGTAGGCAATAAACGGGAAAGGAAAAAGTAGTGAAATAGGGTCTTATCTGAGGATAGTGGATAACATGGAGAGACAAAAACAAGCTCACCTGGCGTACTTGTGAAAGCCACAACTACTGAGAAGACAAAGATGGCTGTTGCAGCATCTCTGAGGGTAGTAGTATTCCTTAAAGAAACAAAGATGGAATATCACCATGTGACTGTGGAAAAATCCAGACAAGATGATAAGATGGTGATTTTTATTGTCGACACGTTTCTGAAAACAATTTCTCCATATTCAGGACAAAAAAATCACATGTAGCAAGAGAAGAAGAAAAAATTGCTCTCAGAAACGTATCAACAATAAAAATCATCATCTTATAATCTAGTCTGGATTTTTCCACAGTCGTGCGGCCATATCCCATCTTTGCTTCTTTAAGGAATACTATTAGTGTATGTAAGCACCATTTGTACAAGGAAGACTGTCAGTTATTGAATGAAATCCTACTTATAGGCTGGGGTCACATGACCGTGTTTTCGCCATCGAGAAACACGGTATGGTCATGTTAATCAGAGTTTAATCAAAGTCTGATCATAGTAGGATCCGTTTTTCTCGAAGGTGGCGAGAAAAAAAAAGTTTCTCCATCACCTCCATTCTTTTTATCAGTCCATGAAAACTGGAGCGCACTCTGAAGTCATCTGAATGTGGTCTAGTTTTTTTTCATGGATCCATAGACTTGACTGGCCAAGTGTCAACTGATTCTCAGAGGCAAATTGTGCATGCTGGTGTTTTTTTACTTCAACCGCTTGGTCTTAGGAAAAAATCGGACATGTGCACTGCCATATTGAATAACATAGGTCTTAGTGTCATCCGGTGTTTTGATGGATAGCAGTTGGACTGAAAATACGATCGTCGGCATGAGCCAATAGAATGCACAGGGCTCTAAAAAGTTTGTCTACTTTATTTTCCTTTTACCAAATATCTTTAAGGTTTTTTGACAGTATTGTTCATTTTGAGGAGGCTGATATTTTTATTAATACATACCGTATATTCATCGGTTGTACCGTTAGTACACGGTCTTTCTTTTGTCTTTTATTTTGTGGAGAAGATAAAAATATTTCTTTTTAAATCCGCACAGACCTCCTGGGAGCTTCTGTAGAAGCGCTGCTAACAAATTATCTTAGCAATTCCATTCATTTTGATACAAAGCACATCCTGCAAGAACAACTATGGTAATATGGTAATATATCATACATTTACCAAAAAATTGCATATTAAGAATGTGCCCAGAGGCCCAGCTCTACAAGAAATGATGAAGAAACATTGGAAATATGCTATAAACAGAGCAGGAGTGCCAGATTCCAGCCTTGGAATCGTCGTATTAACCACGATATTGAATGAATCTTGAACGCCATTCTTAATTCCTTAGAGATCTTACACTGTTATTATCATCTTCCCATAATAATGAATTTCCTAGAATATTATGTAATCGTGAATGTTCTGCACAAATAATAAACACATTCAATTCTCATTTGCATTGAACTGGCATACAACATTTATAAGACATCTTAATTATATTTTGTTTCTTATTTTAGATGGACAAAAGAGGAAAAAATCTTTAAGAAAGAAACTGGATTCTTTGGGGAAGGAGAAAAACAAAGATAAAGGTATTAAACATAACGCTGTATATTTATCATGTTGCTTTCTGCTGAATAAAATATTATTTAAAGAGTAATATCCTTTTTACTTTTTAGTTAATAATTCAATAGTACACATGAAAATAAGAAACTTTGTAATGTATCTTATCATCCATTCATTCTCTATGGGACTGTGAGACAAAGTAATGTACAGTGCTCAGGAATCTCCATCAATGACATAGGCCAGGATGCAGCAGAGGGGTGTATGTTTGAATGGCGCTTCCTCTAGATGTCCCCACAGAGCCCCTCCTCAGTATTTGTGGTCATCTCAGGGTTAGACACCCAGGAATTAGTAAATGATTTCCTGTCCTTTAATATTAACTTTCTAGAACCCTGTTAAAAGCTACTTCTTCCATTGATCATTGCTAACCACAAGAAATAAGTTACTGACCACTAGGAAGTAAGTGAACGTTATAACCAATCTGGAAGGTATAAAAGCCATAACTTATAACTAGGTACAGGTAAAATAATATGATGTGTCTTATTTATATACTGTGAAGCACTAGCAAAATTATGGCCATTCCTCCTATGATACACTGTCAAATCCTCATTGGTTTAAATGGAATCTGTCAGGTCCCAAATGTCCACCAACACTTCTATATTGCTTGCTAAATACCCTGCCTATCTAGCCTTTTATCGCATTTGATACTTAAAGGGAACCTGTCACCACTTTTTTGGACTATAAGCTGCGACCACCACCACCGGGCTCTTATATGCATCATTCTAACATGCTATATATAAGAGCCCAGGCCGCTGTGACAACATAAAAAACACTTTATAACACTCACCTAACAGTCGCTCTGCAGTGGATGAGGGCCTAATGGGCGCCTCCCCTTTTGGTCATCTTCGGCTTCGATTTGAAGCCTGTGTGCATGACGCGGCTACGTCATACACACTCGCCGGTCCTGCGCAGGTGCACTACAATACTTTGATCTGCCCTGCTCAGGGCAGATCAAAGCACGCCTGCTCAGGACCGGAATGCCAGCGAGTGTGTATGACGTCGGACCAGTCATGCACCGCGGCTAGAGAAGGAGAACAAAGATGGCCGAAAGAGGCGGCTCTGGCACTGGACAACGGAGACGCCCATTAGGCCCTCATCCACCGCAGTGCGACAGTTAGGTAAGTATTATAAAGTGTTTTTTATGTTGTCACAGCGGCCTGGGCTCTTATATACAGCATATTAGAATGCTGTATTTAAGAGCCCGGTGATGGTGGCAGCTTATAGTCCAAAAAAGTTGGTGACAGGTTCCCTTTAAAACATGTTTAAATAAAGTATTTTGAAACTTTTTTTGATATGCAAACTAGGCTTTTGACTAGTGGTTGGGGTGTTGATTTCCCCAGTCCGAGTCCTGTTCCTCAGCATGTTATCATGCTGTGGGTGTGATAAGATAATTTGCAGGAGTAGGTATCATTGCCAGCTCTCTGGAAATCTCAAGTTGCTTTCTTTACCCAAGTCATTGATGCCCTGAACTCCCCTGAACAGGGAGATGTATGCACCCCGGCTTCAGAGGCGCACAGCGCATGTCCAAAAGTGAAGAACATGTGTTCTGGTGCTTGACCTTCAGCTGCTCCGTGGACATGAGACATCTTCTTCACCTCCTCAGATGCGCAGTGAAGACAGGAAGCCCGTACGGGTATGATAACATGCTGAAGGGAATGACTAGTCTAAAATCAATGACTCAGTAACTACTCAAAAGTTTAACTGCATATGGAAAAAGGAATTTAACATGTGTTTAAGCATCAAAAATTGGTTAGGATGTTTAGCAAGCAATATACAAGTGTTGGTGGGTTGAAGGACATGGAGACCTGTCAGGACCTGTCATGTAACCGCTAGAGTTGAGCGATGTTCGAGGTTCGCCAATTTCATGTTCGAGTGATTTTGGGGGGTGCTCGAGATCGAACTCGAACTCGAGCTTTTTGCTAAAAGCTCGACAGTTCAAGTTACGTTCGAGAACGGTTCGATCAACAAAAAGCGTAGCTTTTTACAGCTATGTGTGCAGGGAGCCATCGCTGGCAGCCTGCGGTAAGCTGGTAACCAGGGTAAATATCGAGTATACAAGCAAAGCGCTTTGCTTAACCCGATGATTACCCTGGCTACGTGTGCAAAATTCCCAGAAAGCCACACAGAAGGACTTGCATGTGACTTCCGTCGGATGCCGCTGCAGTCTGTGTCCTGCTCCAGCCCCAGCCCCGCGGCTGCCACTCAGCAGTGTCTGCAGCTGCCCGCACTGTAGTGTGTCCATCTGCCCACACTGCAGTGCCAGCAGCCGCGGGGATGACAAGCGCTGTCAGGAGGTTAGTGAAGTTCCTTACCTGCGGTGATGAAGTCCTGCCCTCCCGACGTCAGCACTGTCACTGTCCTCCATGGCCGCCACTTGTCACATCTCCTCTTGCTGCCAACCCGAGACTGTCACTAGCGGTAATGTCACAGCCACCCGTGATACTTGGTTGTGAAGGCGGCGGTCATTGAACTCAGTGACAGCTCTGCTATCAGGAGTGCAGCGATCACCGCAGGTAATGTACCTCGCTATCCTCCTGACAGCAGCACTTGTCCTGCCCTCCAGTGACAACTCTGCTATCAGGAGTGCAGCGATCACCGCAGGTAATGTACCTCGCTATCCTCCTGAAGTCAGCACTCGTCATCCCTAAGTACATTAATCTTCCTATTAATGTACTTCTTATTTGTAGCTTCAATAATGGAGTGTAAAAACTACTTGTTTTATCACTTTCCAACGGTTCTGTTGTTTTTATTAAGTAAGCAAGCACTTTGACTAAATGTAAAACCTAGTTATTTCCAGGACTTCCCCTATTTTTTTTAGCTTTTTCCTGCAATTTGTTTCTTTGATTTTTTTCGGCCTTGCTCCAGTAAGCTCCAGGGTACCTTCACACTTTAGCGATGCAGCAGCGATCCGACCAGCGATCTGACCTGGTCAGGATCGCTGCGGCATCGCTATATGGTCGCTGGTGAGCTGTCAAACAGGCAGATCTCACCAGCGACCAGTGACCAGCCCCCAGCCAGCAGCGATGTGCAAGCGACGCTGCGCTTGCACGGAGCCGGCGTCTGGAAGCTGCGGACACTGGTAACTAAGGTAAACATCGGGTATGGTTACCCGATGTTTACCTTAGTTACCAGCGCACACCGCTTAACTTAGCGTGTGCAGGGAGCAGGAGCCGGCACTGGCAGCGTGAGAGATGCGGAGGCTGGTAAAGAAGGTAAATATCGGGTAACCACCTCGGTTACCCGATGTTTACCTTGGTTACAGCTTACCGCAGGCTGTCAGATGCCGGCTCCTGCTCCCTGCACATTCAGGATTGTTGCTCTCTCGCTGTCACACACAGCGATGTGTGCTTATCAGCGGGAGAGCAACAATAAAAAAACGAACCAGCACTGTGTGTAACGAGCAGCGATCTCACAGCATGGGCCAGATCGCTGCTCAGTGTCACACACAGCGAGATCGCTAATGAGGTCACAAAAAACGTGACTCAGCAGCGATCTCAGTAGCGATCTCGCTGTGTGTGAAGTACCCCTTACATGATCTCACATACTTTTTAATAACCCTTTATTATGGCTTTTTTATGATTCTGTTCAGTGTTATGCAACACTGCACAGAGCTGTTTTAGGGAGTTATCAGCAGAAGGCCTTTGTAGATATGGCATCATTTGTATTAAGTGTTGTTTTTTTTATTAGAACTTATCTTTGGTGTTTACATTCCTTAGTTAAGCAAAGTGATAAAATAATTGGACTTTTATTTTTTTTTTGTAAAAAAAATGCATAACGTAGGCTTAGGAATCTAGTCTTAACCAAAAAAAAGTTGCTGAAAAGCTGAAATATTGATCATTTAATGAACACAGAAAGGTCAGATTTTGGCAAGACAAAGGTTTTGTCGCCGACAGAAAGTAATGTGAAATTCTAACAAATAATTAACTTCTAATACAAAGATATGTTGCATAACATTGGTAAATGAAGTTGTCGTGCTATGAGAGTCATATTTAATATTGTGTGTGACTTCCATGAGCTTCAAGGACTGCATCCATGCGTTTCAACAATGATTCATACAATTTATTGATGAAGTCATCAGGAATAGCAAAAAATGCAGTCTTACATGCCTCCCAGAGTTCATCTAGATTCTTTGGTTTTGTCTTCCAAGCTTCCTCTTTTATCCTACCCCAAACATGCTCAGTGATGTTCATGTCTGGTGACTGGGCTGGCCAGTCCTTGAGCACCTTGATCTTCTTTGCCAGGAGGAACTTTGTTGTAGAGATGGATGTATGAGATGGAGCACCATCCTGCTGCAGAATTTGACCCTTTTTATGATTGGGAATGTAGAAGGTAGCTAATACTTCTTGATATTTTAGGCTATTGGTATTGCCTTTCACCTTGCAAATGTTTCGAACACCCCCATACTGAATGTAACCCCAGACCATGATCTTTCCACCACCAAAGTTAACTGTTTTCTGGGTGTATTTTGGATCCATATGGGCTCCAGTAGGTCTCCTGCAGTATTTGCGGCGGCTGTGGTGTAATTCAACTGAAGATTCATCAGAGAAATCCACCTTCTGCCACTTTTCCAGTGTCCATCTGTTTAGCAGCCTGTGAGACTTGGCAAATGCCACATGGTTTTCTAATTGCCTTTTGTTTAGTGCTGGCTTCTGGTCACTGATTCGACCATGGAGGCCATTTCGAGACAGAATCCTACAAACTGTTCTAGTTGACAAAGGGACGTGAGGTGACCAGGCCTGTTTTAGCTTTGCTGCAGTGGAAGAGGGACTAGCTTTGGTTTTTCTATCCAACAAACGTTCCTCCTGAGCAGTTGTCTTGTGAGGTCTGCCGGACCTGGGCTTGTCAGAAACATCTCCACTCTCTTCAATTATTTTTTAAATTCTTTGTACTTGATGCTGAGACACAATAAAGGTGCCAGCCACCTCTGCAGTGGATCTGGTCTTCAGACTCTTGATAATTAAGGCTTTGGTCACAGGGTGGATTTTTGGCATGTCGTCAGAGGTCAAGTTGAGGTTCAAGTGAAGATCTGGGGTGCTGGGTTTCTTTTTATACACAGCCACTAATTAACCGATCATTTAGTGAGCACAGGTGAGGATGTAAACTAGGATTGGGTGCATTATATGACAAGATGACAAAACTTTTGCCAAAATCTGACCTTTCTGTGTTCATTAAATGATCAATATTTCAGCTTTGATGCAACTTTATTTTCATAACCTAAACCAAATGTGGGAGGGTTTCAGCTTTCAAACAAGTAATTTATAAAACCAATGGATGAATTTAAAGTCAGATTATAAGCTTTTATTTACATAACATGGATAAACGACAGAACTTCTGTCAGGGACTGTAGAAGGCACTTCTTCAATCAGAATTTGTTTGCATTTATGTCCCTAGAATAACTCTTTACAGCATAGAAAGTCGTCTACATTGCCCAGCAGGACAGGAATAAAGACAATCTTATTGGAAAAGATTAGATTCCGTAGTAGAATAATACATTATTAACTCTAGTACTGTGAGCAGCTAATGGCTTCTTTAGATGTGGACTTGGAAAGCTTTTAAAATGCCACAAAGTAAAAGCGTCAGCAGAAGCTGTTGTTGTTAAATAGGCCAATTGATATCCAACACGGTGATGATTGATTATTCTTTTCTTTTATTCCAGAATTCTCACCACAAGCATTCGGAATGGCATTATCACAAGTTATCGCCAACGACCGGGCGCACAAACTGAAGCAAGATTCCCAAAAAGATGAGCAGAAGGAGGTCTCTGACTTTGTAACATCTATCCTACCATTTGGGTCTAGAAGACAGAATAAAGAACTCTCCAGTAGTAATTCATCTCTCAGCTCCACTTCAGAAACCCCGAACGAATCCACATCTCCCAACACACCAGAGGCAGCGCCTCGCGCACGGAGAAGGGTGAGTTGGCTATATGTTATATTATGCTATACATATCCGACAATGAACGGGTATCCAATGCCTTTAGTGTTAAATCTTTATTTCCAAATCTCTTTGCTAAATGCTCATCTTGACGTTTCGCCCTGTCTGTGCCACTTCTGCATTTTCCTGTGTGAGACATTTCCTATCAGGGAAAGTCACAAATTGCAGGTCTGCAGATTGTAACAAAATGTCATATTTTAGAAATAGATTTGTATCTGCAAAATAACATGGGTCATTCTCAGCCTGTCAAAGTCATGGCGGTATGTCAGTTGGTTGGCTTTACGATGCACATTTATATTCATACCATGCTGGAAAAATACACGTTCATCTGTACTGTACTGAGAATAAAACATCATCCATTTCACCTTTTATATAAAGTTCTGATAGGAAAAGCCCAATTTTCTCTATTTAATAGAAAGAGAAACTGATATCTATTTATTTAACATTTCCCGCTCAGACACCCATATGCAATACCTCTAACAAGCTAGCCCTAAACATACATACATCTTGTTAAGGGGTTGTCTAAGATTCTTGGGTGAACTTCATAGATAGCATCAAAATGTAATAAAATAAAAAATAAATAAACCGTAACGCGCCTTTGAAAGTTCCTCTGCTCTGTGTTTATATCGCTGCAGCAAATATATGCAGTCTAAGTATATGTGACCACTGCAGCCCATCACTGGCCTTACCAGACATGGTATGACATAGTATGCGACCACTGAAGCCAACACTTGATTTCAGTCACATGTATGGGATGGCATATCGTCCATTTAGGAAGAGCAAACTGGATGAAACTAACAGTACACAGACTAGATGAGACCGGCAGGGTTTTACTTCATTGCACTTAGCATTAGCACTGTTAATGAAGTTTATGAACATTTTGGATAACCCATTGGTTGTATTTTTATAGACATATAGTGATTTCAGCTGAGAAGTTTGTCAGGGTTTCAGTTGGAATGACAAAAAAAACAGTATTCAGACGTAAACCCCAACAGTGCCCCAATAGAGCCATTCACTTAACTGAAGCGGATGGCGTCACTTTGGAAAATGTTTGGCCTGTGTTCTGGCAAAGTTCATCATTTTTTAGACATGCTCAAAACAAGAAAGTCCATGTATAACCAATATTTGTAGACAAACTCCACTAGTACACTGCTAACACTGTAGTGTTTTAAAGACTTTTTTTGTACCGCTAGACTTGATTAGAAATAAACACGGCATAATCACTATATCTGTGTTTAAGCTTAAAGGGAACCTGTTGTCTGTACAAATAATTTTAACCTGCAGATATGGGGTTAATCTGCAGCATTTAAAACCTGCCCGGTGCCTGTACCTTGAACACTGCAGTCTCCCCGGCAGCTCTCCAGTTGTCGGGGTAACACCGACGATTGTTCAGGTTCAGTCATCACTATGTGGATAGAGGGTGGCAGCTGACTGAAAGCTGGGTCTAATACTGAGCACCTGTCAGTCAGTGTGGGAGTCTCAGTTTCAGCCACCACTCTCCATACATAGAGCAGTGACTGAACCTGCATCAGTGCCACCCCCATGACTGAAACCCAAACTCTGCTGATAGGAATAAAGTTCATTACCTCCCAGCAGTGGGTTTTAATGTGCATGCTCAGAATGCCATTAACCTGTAGATTACCCTATATCTGCAGGTAATAACATTTTTACAGGCAACAGGTTCCCTTTAAGTTCACAGCAGTCATATTTTATTCCTTGGATCACATTATACTTATGATTTATTTATTTTACTTAGCTTCATAGCAGCATTAATTCCACAGCATTACAAACATCATCACTTGGGGCTCACAATCTAAATACCCTGTATGTCTTTGGAGTGTGGGAGGAAACTGGAGAACCAGAGGACATCCACGCAAACACGGGGAGAACATACAATCTCCTTGTCCTTGGTGGGATTTGAACTCAGGACTCCAGCGCTGTAAGACTGCAGTGCTAACCACTGAGCCACAATGCCGCCCTATGGTATGATCATATATGAAATTGGATAATGTATGGTTGGCAGATAGCCATAAATCTCTTGATGATCACTCAGAATGCCATCAGTGCTTTTTACTGTAGGATCGCTGGTCATTGATTTTAACGTTACTACTTATGAGTTTCCACAGCCATAAAAATTGCTCATCGTTTGCTAATATGAAAAGGTGTTTCAAGTTTACTAATGAGAATAGACCTTTTAGACTGCAATGCCAAAGAAATATACATTTTCAATTAACTCTCTGTATGAATACTGTTTTTATACAAATGCCCATAA
This sequence comes from Anomaloglossus baeobatrachus, assembly GCF_048569485.1. Taxonomy (NCBI): domain Eukaryota; kingdom Metazoa; phylum Chordata; class Amphibia; order Anura; family Aromobatidae; genus Anomaloglossus; species Anomaloglossus baeobatrachus. Next base: position 506,397,586 of record NC_134354.1, on the reverse strand, counting down.
ATATAGCAAATTGGGCAAACTCGTTGATTTCAGCAGGAGCAGCTGACTATCCTATTTGTATGAGGTAGTAATGAATCTCTCTTGATGGTAGATGTTGGCGAAAAGATGTGTTGGGCAACTTGGCTTTCCTTATGTCTGATCCTTGATTTTCATGGGGACTATTCTGCCATCATAGATGTCTGGCAAAGGCTTATTCCCATTGGACAACACATGTACACTCAGGAAATTGAGACTATTGGGGAAAGAGATGTCAGGTACATCAGACAGTGGTTGAACGTATATAGCCAGTGAACGTCTTGGAGGATGCCAGTCAAGTTTTTGTCTTACAGGGGTTTTTTTTAAGTTTTAATGTTATCCCTTATTCATGGGATAAGTGATAACTGTCTGATCGCTTGGGGTCCGATCACTGAGACCCTAATTGATCCCAAGAAATATGGCTCAGAATACCTCCTATGAATGAAGCTGAGGTCGATCATACGCATTGCCACTCCATTGATTTTTAATGGATTGCTGGAATTAGGAGTCTTTGGCACTTCGACGGGAACAGATGGAGCGGCAGTGTGTATTATTGACCTCAGCTCCATTCAGATAAGAAATAAAGGTGAATTTGAAGCGTCTGTATTGGGAGATAATAGCCTGGTGATGCCTCCTATAATGGTAACCCATACCAAACTGAGTGCTTTGACTCATCATAAAGTTATGGTGTAATAGAACCAATGTACAAATTATTGCAATGCCATAGAGATCGTCACTGCACCAGTAGAAATACAAGAACATATTCAGCCATTGATCATCACATGAATCCCGAATCTGGCTGCAGATCATGTGCTAATTTATGCCAACTTTGAGTTTTTATTAATTTCCTTAATTTCACAGTTTGCCTTGCATATTGAAGCAATAAAATTGTAGAACTTGATGAGGTAGTGCAGTTGTCAGCTTTTAATTGCTACCATACTTGATAGAAACCAGAGCACAAAGTCAGATGTTCTGCTCATTTTAATGACATACTTCACAAATCCCTTTCATTTTGTTTTATTTTGCATTTTTGTATTTTATTTTTTTTTATGGGATAATTAATAGCTGCGATAATTAAATGGGTTTGCTTTTGTAAACTGAGATCCAAGTCTTTAAGCTTGTTTTTTCTCAGATAAGCCCATAAAGTTTGGAAGTGGATAGGGATGAGCAGACCAGTGGGTTCAGACGGACTTTAGGTAAAGTTCTGGACCTGAACTTCATTGGAAATCACTGATTGGGCAGAACTCTTCAAGAGGAGGGAGGACTGGGTTTTTTAATTTTTTTAAATTTATTGTACACATTACTAGAGATGAGCGGACCCATGGAAGTTCAGGTTTTGTTGATCCAGCTGAACTTTTTTAAAGTTCGGTTTTGGATCTGTACTTGACCTAAACTTTATTTGAAGTCACTGATTGGCAGCTCAGGTCTCTGCCCACCTGCAGCCAGTGATAAACAGACCACTTCCGTGGGGTGGGTGTATTTTTTCCCATCTGATCACTCAGTTGTTACTCCCAGTGCGAGCTAATCAAACACTGCAAGTGGCTCGCACTGGGCTGAGCACCGAGCATACCCAAGCACAATGATGCTTGATTGAGTGGTCAGCATATGTAAAGCACCTGAACCCAAACTTTGTTTTCTTGGAAAAGTCTGAGTTCGTACTGATCACCGAACTTCAGCTTCACTAATCTCGAGAAACTACAGTGCCCAACACCACTACCGCCAATTGTTGAGCTCAATTGCTCATACCATCCACAGAAACAGAGCTCAGAGATTAGCTGCAGCAGTGATGTGCATTGTAGACTTGACGTCACCACTGTAGCCCATCAACAAAAATCATAGAGGCAGCATCTAACCTAGGTGGGGTGAATATTAGGGATGATCGAATACTTTGATTATTCGGCTCCGTGAATATTTTCTGAATACCTCGCCGCTATTCGACTATTCGCGAATATTCGATGCGTAATGTAAGTCTATGGGAAACCCAAATAACAACTATTCGGTACTATTCGGGCTTCCTATAGACTTACATTGCGCATCGAATAGCCGAATAGCGGCGAGGTATTCGGAAAGCCGAATATTTGAGGTATTCGATCATCCCTAGTGAATATATCATATTTTCTTATTTTCACTTGTAACTGAAATCTAAATTGACAACCCTTTAAAGACCAATGAAACACATATATACTGGTCAAAAAAATAAAGGGAACACTTTAACAACAAAATGGTATTTTAGTGTTCCCTTTAATTTTATGAGCAGTATATTTCTACATTACCTGTACAATACAAATTCTAGCTTTTCCAGGGCATAAGACCATGTAGCAAAATCATTGTTACTTCTACAGACTGTAAAGTAACCATATCCAATGAACACTCCATCTGTTTATATGCAAGAACAAACATCAGTTTTTCTAGCTAATTGTTTATCGGTTATCATCTCCCTCCCAAGTTTTGTGGACCTTTAATTTCATCACAAACAAACCACATAGTTATTCTGAGTTCCAGATCAAATAAATACATAACTTGGCCAAGAAAACATTGCTTGTGATTATTCCTTCTTGCTGTGGGAAACAGGGAATATTTTGGAACTTAAAAAGTCATTGCAACTATTATCTTCCTTAATCAAGGCAGATGACTCTCATCAAGCCCTACGCCTTCCTCATTTGCCATTGAACTATGCTTAAAAGGGTTTACAAATGAACTCAGTCACACAAAAACACAGTGAAATATACATCCTTTCATTGCCAACACCGCCTAAAGCAAAATACTGATGAATATATCAAACAATGTAAAAAAAACAACAAAAAAACAGTCTGGTACAAAAAAAATACAGCACACATTTTTTCCAGTTCAATGATACATATATAGTATATGTAAATGTACGCCTCTCACATTTTTGTAAATATATTATTATATCTTTTTATGGAACAACGCTGAAGATATGACACTTTGATACAATGTAAAGTAGTCAGTATACAGCTAGTATAAGGCCGGGGGCACACGAGTGTATGAATCAGATGAGTGGAATCCAAAAAAAAATCAGATGGCGATCGGCCTAATGTTATTCAATGATGGAGTCCAGATCTACAAGGTTTTTCCTCAGCTGTTACCGGGCTGAGGAGAAAACTACAGCATGCTGTGACTGGCAGTGTCTAGGATCACGGCCCACTCATACAAGTGTATGGATGCGTGTAAAACATCGGACTGCACTTGGAGGTCATCAATGCAGAAGATGGAGAGATTAAGCTCGCCATCTTCTTCACACCTGTGCTCCGATTCTTACATATGAGAAAATCGGAGCACAGTGAATGACACTCGGCTCTCACTCACAGCAGAGTTTGAGTCTAGTGTTATTGGCATATTGCATCCGATGCTGCCAGTCTAAGGGTGGAGTCACACGAGTGTATGGCATCCGATGCAAGAGCAATATGCGATATGCTAATGACCTTCGGCTTCCGCTGTTCTGAAACTGTCATGCAACTGTGATCCGGTCTTGCGATTGGATGATAGCTGCGGAGGAGAGATAGGGATTCTGGAATGGCCAAGCATGTCCCAAGACCTAAACCCTATTGAGTGGAAGAGGATTAAAATGGCTCCTGTGAAACTCTAGTGAACTCCATGCCCAAGGTAAGAAAGAGCTTGAAATTAATGGTGGCCACACAAATATTGACACTTTGGGCACAATTTGACCATTTTCACTAAGGGGTGTACCACTTTTGTTGCCAGCGGTTTAGACATTAATGGCTGTGTGTTGAGTTATTTAAAGGGCACTCCAAATTTACACTGTTATACAAGCTACACACTGACTACTTTACATTGTATCGAAGTGTTATATCTTCAGTGTTATCCAATAAAATGATATAATAAAATGTTTACAAAAATGTGAGGGGTGTACTCATGTTTGTGATCTACTGTATAGGGCAAATGTGGGTATGTTTGAGGTTTGATTATTGATGTACAATCCTCACATGAAAAATGGCTGTTGCATCATACAATACAGGGTCCCAGTTACAGTGGCTATAAAAAGTCTACACACACTTGCTAAATGCCAGGTTTTTGTCATGTAAAAAAAACAAACTAAAAGGAATCATTTTGGAACTTTTTCCATCTTAATTCTGCACAATTTAATTAAAAAAGAAAACTAAAATCCTTTCTGGTGGAGATAGAAAAAAATATATAACTAAAATAATGTGTTTCCTTAACCTTTGCACACCTTTGAACTAATACATTTTTTGTTTACCCTTTTATTCTTTGACAACATTCAGTCTTTTTGAGTGGTAGTCTATCAGCATGACATGTCTAGAATTGGCAATCTTTGCCCCATCTTCCTTGAAGTAGCTGTTCAAATCTGTCAGATTGTGAGGGCATCTCATGTGTCTATACATCACCACATGGGCCAATAAAGATCACCTATACCTCACTTTATTTTGTAAGTGTGCTGCCTTCATTTATTCACGATACATAGATATCTCAATAGACATTGTATATGAATTACATAAAGCCGCCCATATACATTAAGCGGGCTTTACACGCTACAATATATCTTACGATGTGTCGGCGGGGTCACGTTGTAAGTGACGCACATCCGGCATCATAAGTTATATTGTAGCGTGTGACAGCTACGTGCGATTGCGATTGAATGTTAAAACGTTCATCGCATGCACGTCGCTCAATTGCTAAAAATTGAACGTGAGGTTGTTCAATGTTCCCGAGGTAGCACACATCACAGTGTGTGACACCCCGGTAACGATGAATAGATGTTACCTGCGTCCCACGGCTCCCGCCGGCTATGCGGAAGGAAGGAGGTGGGCGGGATGTTTACGTCCCGCTCATCTCCACCCCTTCACTTCTATTGGCCGGCTGCCGCGTGACGTCGATGTGACACCGAACGTCCCTCCCACTCGAGGAAGTGGACGTTCGCTGCCCACATCGAGGTCATATGGAAGGGTAAGTACGTGTGACAGCAAATAATCGTTTGTGCAACACGTTCAACAAATTGAACGTGTCGCACATACGATGGGGACGGGTACGATCGCATACAATATCGTATGCTTAATTGTAACGTGTAAAGCAGGATTTAGACTAATGAAATCCGCATCTGCCAATATCAGTACACTCCTATACCCCCTAATATGTATGGGAGAGCCAGCCAACCAGTGGTTGGGAGGGGTGTTGATTGGGCATGTCTGATTTTGGACTGCTGATCACTTCCATGTCTGTCTGTCAGCGTTTTTTTCATAGAGGACACAGGAGCGCTTGACCAAGTGAGAGCTCCTGAATGGGAGAGATGGCTGACGGCTCATTGAGCAAAGCATCATTCGGTCGAGAGGCGTCTAATGTATATGGGGGCCTCAAGACTTGAATTCATATACTCCTATAACACTATTAGTAATACAGAATGGCTAAGCACTATCAATGAAAGGGGTTTGTATTGTTGCCATAAATTTAGGCTGTTTTTGATGCGTTGCAGGGTGCAATGTCTGTGGACTCCATTACAGATCTTGATGACAATCAGTCTCGACTCCTAGAGGCTCTACAGCTGTCTTTGCCAGCCGAAGCACAAAGCAAGAAAGAAAAGGAAAGGGATAAAAAGCTCAGTCTGAACCCTATCTACAGACAAGTTCCCAGGCTTGTGGACAGCTGCTGTCTACATTTAGAAAAGAATGGTAAGTGTTAGGCTGATGTTTCCAGGGGTTACATGAAGACTAATGGTGCAGTAGTAAATACCGTCTATAGTGAATGGATATACAGAAAAGCTGTCATATACTTACAGGGTACATACTGTATGTGTGTATTTGTTATTATTTAGCTGTTTATAAGCCTGAGCAGCTGATTGATACAATTAATTCTGCATTGGTTATCATGGGACACAGCTAACTATAAACAGTCTTTTTCATTACACCACAAGCTGTGCATTCCTGCCATTACATTACTGAGAATGAAATTAGTAAGTAATGCCAAAATAAGCAATTACTTTTCATTGTAGAACCATAAACATTTGTTAGTAAAGTAAATAGGGATGATCGAATACCTCAAATATTCGGCTTCACGAATATCCGACGAATAGGTCGCTGCTATGCGAATATTCGATGCGCAATGTAAGTCTATGGGAAGCCCGAATAGTTCATAATAGTTGTTATTCGGGATTCCCATAGACTTACATTGCGCATCGAATATTCGCGAATAGTCGAATAGCGGCGACCTATTCGGCAAATATTTGCGAAGCCGAATATTTGAGGTATTTGATCAATCCTAAAAGTAAACCTTTTTTTATGTAATTTCTCTATCTGTCATCAGATGGTGCCAGATTATCAAATATTTGCTGATTATTTGGACAGTCATAAAAATGAACATATAAGGCCAGTTTCACGCACCCGGCATTCACAATCTGACTACAGACCACAATCTGGTCTGGCATTGGATCTCTTGACTAGAGATGAGCGAACACGAAGTTCGGTGTTTGTACCAAACACAGACTTTACAAAAAAACCCTCGAGTTTGGAATTCGGGTGCTTTACCACTCAAGTGAGCATCACTGTGCTCAGGTACACTCGGGGCTCAGGCCAGTGTGAGCTGCTTGCAGTGTTTGAATGGCGCACACTGGGGCTAAGAAAAGCATGATCGGATGTAATATGCACCAAACAAAAAAAAAAATGGAAAAATCCTGCTCACTTACCCACCCCCGGAAGTGATCTGTTTATGGCTAGCTGCATGTGAGCGGAAACCTGAACTGCCAAATTTGTGATTTCCATTAGGGTTCGGGTCAAGTCCAGGTCCTGAACCAAGCTTTATCTAAACTCTGGCTTTACATGATGAACCGAACTTCCACGGGTCCACTCATCTCTACTCCTGACCTTAACTCAAAAATGTCATTTATGCCTATAAGTAGACCCATGGCCAGTTCACTAACACATAATACTAACACGAAATTTGTAACATTTGAAATTTTAAATTGTTGCTCCAACTACTTTGAAATTATATTTCTATATAGTTTGAGTTTGAATAATGATAATTCAGTATCATTTTTATTTTAAGTGCTTCCTTAGCCATGAAAGTGTCCCGACAATAGACATATAATTATTTTCTTTTTCTTTTCTTCTACAGTTTCAAATGGGTTTTCCAGGGAGATAAAATGATTTTCAATCTAATGATATGACTCATACCACCCTGCCTGTTCCTATATGTAACTGTAATTTTATTACTTTTTACATGTGACCTCATGTCACAGTATTGCTGTTGCTAGGTGCACCTCCTCCCTTCTGGGATGTTTTGTCAAAATAAATGAGTGGGACTTGTGTTTTGCTGCTTATATTCCAAGTGAGCCCACCTGATCACAACTTATCACCACAGTATTTGTGATTGTTTCATGTGCCCCCTCACTTTCATTCTGTATTGCCAGCCTGCACCTTCACACCTTGTATGTGACCTGTCATGGAGTGTGGAGTGAAAGCTGGTGGGGAATAACAAGTCATATACAAGCTGTGAAGGCGTAGCCAGGCAGTGCATGATGAGATCGAGAGGGAGAGGGCCTCATTCCGGAGGTTGGCTTACATTAGAGGCAAGACACAAGACACCCCTTGATTTCTGAAGTAACATAGCAGAATTGCTCCACTTATTTAGTAGCAGCAGGGCTCTGACATGAGGTCACAGCAAGAAGTAGTGAGATCACATGAAGTTACATATAAAAACAGCAGAGTGGTATGCAAAGGGCTTAACAACTGCGGTTGCAAAGGTCGCTATTGTGACCGGGCCCGCAGGGTTAGGGGCCCAGCGCCCGCCCTGCAGATCAGCAGTTGGCTCCTCTCTATGAGAGAGGAGCTGCACTGTTCAGTGGCAGACCACGCGCACCGTGAATCAGTGGGGCCCGGTGTCAGCGGCAGTGGCACCGGGTCCCCTCACTCATCATTCATACAGCAATGATGAATCAAGTGGAGCGCTCTACTCCATGCTTCATCATTCTCCCCCCAGTGCCTGCGCTCGACGTCACAATGCAGCCGAGCGCGGTGACATCATTCCTGTGCTGAGACTGCAGAGCACAGGACGGGAGGACAGAGACTGGAGCAGCGGCGGAACGAGGAGAGATGAAGACTTGTTGTTTGTTTTTTTAATCAGTGAGTACACGGTGGCCAGAGGCCGATGTGACTGCATCATACATGAAGGTCTATGGGACTGCATTATACATGGAGGTCTATGGGGCTGCATTATACATGGAGGTCTATAGGGCTGCATTATACATGAAGGTCTATGAGGCTGCATAATACAACATGAAGGACACCTTATACAAGGACTATAGGGGAGCATTATACATGGAGGACTATGGGGCTGCATAATACAATATGAAGGTCTATGGGGCTCTATTATAATACATATAGGACTATGGAGGCTCTATTTAAATATATGGAGGACTATGGGGGCTACCTTATACATGGACTATGGGGATGCATTATAAAACATGGAGTACTATGGGGTTAATTATAATATATAGAGAACTATTGGGTGAATTATAATACATGGAGGACTATGGGAGTTGCATTATAATAATTGGAGGGCTAGGAGGGTTACTTTTTACATGGAGGACTATGGGAAATCCATTATTATACATGGAGGACTATGGGGTTGCATTCTAATATATGAAGGGTTATGTGCGACCCTTTACACTATATGGAAGGCTATGTAAGGGCCATTATTGTATTTGGAGAACTATATACTAGGAGGGACAAAGACACAAGTATGGGATGGGAAAGTTTAGTGCTGAGGGAAAAAGACTCTTTCCCTGAGCACCCAGCTTTCCCATGCTCTGCTATACATCTTCTTTCAGCACTCAGTTTTCCCATGCTCTGATATGGGAAAGCTGGGTGCTGAGGGAAAGATGTATAGCAGAGCATGGGGAAGCTGGGTGCCAAGAAAAAGATGGATATCAGAAGATAGGAGAACTGGGTGCTGATAGAAAGAAGGATTTCAGATCATGGGAAATCTGGGTGCTGAGTGAAAGAGCCAAGTGTCAGCATCATTATCCTGTACTCCGAGTGTTGGCGTCATTATCCCCTACCCCGAGTGTCGGTGTATGTTGAGGGGAGTCCAAAATTTGCACAAATCAAACTCTACTTCATCAAACTCTACTTATGCCACTGGTGGTATGTGTCTTTATAGTTTTGGACAGAGTGTAAAGTAAAATGCATTTTTCTATCCTCTTTATGTAATGTAGACTACAGGCTGCCATAAACAGTCATCTGGCAAGCACAGTGTTTCTAAACTACTGTTATTAGAATAGTTCCACATGTAACTTTGTAAAAAAAAAAATATATATGTTCTAATCTGGTATGTTTTCACAGTAACCAGTACACATTTTTTGCTTTTGTATTCAATTTTTAAAATCCTGAGAAGGAATTTAATAGAATAAAAAATATACTGACAGAATTATCTTTTTCAGGTTTACAGACCGTGGGGATCTTTAGAGTTGGAAGTTCCAAAAAGAGAGTACGGCAGGTGAGCTATTATTATGTGCATCACGTTTATTACGGTACAACCTATCAATATGATTAATAATACAAAACATTTTTCCTAAACTTCACATTTGGGCTAATCAGATGAGGATGTTTTACTTTTTCATTTGAGATCTTCAATGTTATTATCAGTAAAAATGCATCAAAAGTGTTCTCCGGGTTCTACAGTGATCATCAGTATTTACTTGGTAGTGCACTGACGTATTACTGACTGCTGCTGACTTACTTGTCAAGATGAAAAAAAAACTGTTCTGGACATAAATTTTTATCCCTATTATGTTAAAGAGATTCTGTGGCCATGATTTAACCTGTTAAAAATATGGCCATAATGGCACTGTTAGGGCTCATGCACATGTAACTGCTGATTATTCTGCAGCGATTTGACAGCATATGTGTGCTTCAAATCTCTGCAGAAACACTGCATAATGGATTTCATGCGCTATGGCTGCTGCCCCCACCATAGACAGAGTGGGCACTGCATCCAGAACGCACAAATCAATTGACATGGTCATTTTATGAACGCACGGATTTGGGTCAAAATTTTAGCGCCCAAATTGCTGCGTTCATAAAAGCAACGTGCGCACGTCTCATGCAAAATCTTCTTAGATTGTGCAGGGGACACAGGACACATGCATTTACGCTGCAGTGCTATACACAGCGTAAATGCATGCTATTATGCAAAGTGCGCATGAGCCCTTATACTCATTTAATGGAAACCTGTATTGAAAAAATCCATAGCCTGTTTAAGTTCACGTTTAAGTTTAAGTTCTAATTTAATTCACCTTAGAAGTGTTTTGATGTTATAGCCTCTTCGTGTATCGCCGCCAGCATGTGGAAGAGGACTGTAGGTAGAATCTACAGCATTTGTATGAGCCTCATTTTATAAATTTCGCGCTTGCTGGGGTGGCTCTTGCTCATATTCGTCTCCCAGTGTTCTTAATGACAAGCCGAGATCTTGATCTGCGCATGCGCCGCCACCAGTGCCATGTTGCAGCAGAATTCCATAGGTTAATCTGAGCATGTGTCACCACCGGTGGCATAATGCTGGTGACTGCCGTGAGATGAATGTGCTCAAGCAAGGGCGGCACTAGGGCAAAACTTGTAAAGAGGCTCATACAAATGCGAAGGGGCCACAGCAGAGCTGAAGACCCTACCCACAGTCATTCCCTGGTACACAAAAATGCTATTGCTGCAAAATTTCTAATGTAAATTAAACAAGAACAAGGCTATGGATTGTTTTCAATACATGTATTTATTAAATCAGTATAACAGTGCCATTATGGCAATACCTTTATTTTAACAGGTTCTCTTTAAGTATATTTGTATTTAAAGATGAGTAAATTGATTTGTTGCAAATCAAATTTGAGTTGAATGTGATGAAACCTGATGAATTGCTTAAAAAAAAAATGCCCACCATCTTATTACACATTGCAGAAGATTGCATCAGTCACAAAAGCACAGAAGGCTAATATGACTTTAGGTGCGACTGTGCAGGCTTCTCCATAATACTTTGCAGCAATCACATCACATGGTATAGCATAGCCAATCATCTGACTCTATCAGCCGCAGGTGAATCAGAGCTCTGCTATACTCTGCACTCTTGACCTGTTAAATGCCACTGTCAGTCCCTGGCAGAGGCATTTTCAGTATGTCAGTGTTAGAGGGCATCATTCTAATGGCACATCGGCCTCCCCGTGGCGTGATCACAGGCCACTGATGGGTTACTAAAGCAGCCGAGGGCCTGGGCTTCAAAGGGAATGTGATTTTTAGGGTATACAGCAATAATGAAATATTGCTATATATAGTTATAAGGCCGAAGTCACATTTATGTGTGACTCGAGCTAAAATCAAGTCACAACACCCGGCATGACCTGCTGCTCTCCGGACAGGAGCATGCAGTTGCACGCTCCTGTACAGAGAGCTGCAGGACATGCTGGGTTTTGGGACTCAATTCTCGCATGAGTCACACACAAGTGTGACACCAGCCTAAGGATACGTTCCCACGATCCAGAGTGCCAGCATTCTGGACGCAGTGTGTTTTCTCTTGTGGAGACACTAGCTTCCAGGGTTTGAGAACACGCTTTTTGTGCACATGATCAGTGTCACTAACACAGCGGATTTTTGCTGTGTTCTCTCGCTGAGAACACTCGCGTCTTTACAAACATAAATTGACATGCTGTAGCTTGAAAAGCTGCTCCGCAGGTCAGTTTACAGAGCGTCTAAAAGAAGCACAGTGGACATTGGATTTCTATAAAGTCCATCCATTGTGCTTGTATTGTCCAAGGCAGTGTTTTAGACGCAGAGAACATAGATCACTGAAGAGACAATAGACACAGAGAAAACATGCTGTATCCAAAACACTGCACTCACTCTTAGGGATCAGATGATCACAAGTTCAAGTCCCTCAAGGTGAATAACAAATACAAAAGTTGAAAAAAAAAGTTTTAAAAAATCACCCCTCTTTCCCCCCATTAAAAATAAAAGATGTTAATTTTTTTTATATATTCATGAAAGAAAAAAAAAGAAAAAATACAAAACTTGCATTTTTTGTGGTTGCCACAACTCTTAAAAAAAAGCAGTAAAAGGCAATCAAAATGTCATACCTATCCCAAAATAGTATAGATAAAAATGTCGGTTTGACTTGCTAAAAACAGGCCGTCACATAGCTCCATCTTTTGAAAAATTAAAATTTTATAGGCACTCGGAAAATGATGATGCAATCAAATAATATTTGTGTTCACAACTAAAATAATTAAATAAACCTAGAAAAGTTTGGTATCTCCATAAGCATACTGACGTGGACAATCATGATGGCAGGCCATTTTTACCATGTAGTGTATGCACTTTCCAGTTTGTTCATGGTAAACCAGTTAGCACTGATCTGCTGATGTGGTTTGCCTTCTCTGCTTAGATTCTAGCTAATTGTCGTGTGCTTGGTTAGTTACTGGACATAATGTATTTTCTTGTGCTTTCTAGCTCCGGGAAGAGTTTGACCGTGGTGTCGATGTTGTTCTAGAAGAAGAACACAGTGTTCATGATGTTGCTGCCTTGTTAAAGGAATTTCTCAGAGACATGCCTGATCCCCTTCTGAGCAGAGAACTTTACACAGCATTTATACATACCATAAGTATGATTTTATATGTTCCGTCTTACTATTAAAAAGAGCTCTCTTTACATCTGCGCTTATAATTGAGGCCCTAATGTTTTTTTCATCCATTGCACAAACAACATCAGTGGCACCTGAGCTAGAACATACTGACCTATAGTGGCGTCTTCTGGTCTCTGCTATGCTGTATATTGTTTTCGAAAAATATCACTGCATGCACTTCTTTTTTACCAAAAAGAGTGAAAAAACCTTTAATGCAGAAGAGCCTAGTAGTTTATAACTAGTGATGAGCGAGCACTATCCTGCTCGGGTGCTCGGTAATCATAACGAGCAGTCGGGCGCTCGGATGGGCGCAACTTGTGTACCAAGTAGAATGGAAGTCAATGGCATTTCCCAGAAAAATCCTTGTGTCTCTCATTGATTTTCATTATACACTGGTACTCAAGTTGCGTCCATCTGAGCATTAACCGCTCATTACGAGTACCAAGCTGCCGAGCATGGTAGTGCTTCCTCATCACTATTTATAACAAATTACCAAGTATCTCTTTGTATGCTGTGTAGTTATATATATATATATATATATATATATATATATACACAGTATACACAGCTCTGGTAACAATTAAGAGACCACTGCAAACTTTTCAGCTTTTCTGATTTTTTTTCTATATAGGTATATTTGTATTTATTTTCTAAAAATGAGAACTGGTCAAAATAACAAAACAATGCATGGCTTTTAGACTTCAAATAATGCAAAGAAAACAAGTTCATAATCATTTAGAAACAACAATACTAATGTTTTAACTCGGGAAGAGTTCAGAAATCAATATTTTGTGGAATAACCATGATTTTTAATCACAGCTTTCATGCGTCTTGGTATGCTTTCCACTAGTCTTTCACACTGCTTTTGGGTGACCTTATGCCACCCCGATGCAAAAATATAAGCAGTTCTGTGTTTGTTGGCTTGTGACTATCCATGTTCCTCTTGATTACATTCCAGAGGTTTTCAATGGGGTCCAAGTCTCGAGATTGGGCTGGCCATGACAGGGTTTTGATGTGGTAGTCCTTCATCCACACATTGATTGACCTAGCTGTGTGACTTGGCGCATTGTCCTGCTGGAAAAAAACAGTCCTCAGAGTTGGGGAACATTGCCTGAGCAGAGGGAATCAACTGTTTTTCCAGGATAACCTTGTATACGGCTTATTTCATATGTCCTTTGCAAAAATTAATCTGCCCAATTCCAGCCTTGCTGAAGCATCCCCAGATTATCACTGATCCTCCACCAAATTTCACAGTGGGTACAAGACGCTGTGTCTTGTATGCCTCTCCAGGTCTCCATCTAACCATTAAACAACCAGGTTTTGGCAAAGCTTAATATTAGACTCATCAGAGAAGATTTCCTTCCTCCAGTCCTCTATGGTCTAAATCTTATGGTCTTTGGCAAATTTCAAAACTGGCTCTCCTTGGCTTCTCATTGATGAAAGTCTTTTTGTTAGCTTTACATGACTTGAACCCTGCCTCTAGGAGCCTGTTACGAACTGTTCTTGCCGTGCACTTCACCCAAGCTGCCATTTGCCATTCCTTTTGTAGGTCACTTGATGTCACGCAGTGGTTGCTGAGTGACATTCAAAATACGTGACGGTCATCCTGGTCAGTGGAAAGTCGCTTTCACCCTCTGCCAGTCTGTACTCTGGTTGGAATTGAACTGACACTGCAATGGAATGGCTGTCACATGTAGAAAAGCTGATTTTTATAAAAATGTGCAGTGGTCTCTTAATTCAGAGCTGCATTTATATACAGTATATTTATATTTTTACACTGATCAACCATAACATTAAAACCACCTGTTTACTATTGTGCAGGGGCTCTGAGGTGACAAGTCAAATCTGCTCTGTTGATGAAGTACTGTGTATATTTCTTAAGAATTCTAAAGGCATCTTCTTGCACCTGCCACCAAACTAATAGGCCACAAGCACATGTTCAGTATTTGGTGAGTTTTTTTACCTCAGTATTTGTAAGCCAAAACCAGGGGTGGGTGAAAAATACAGAAGTGGTGACTTATTTCTATTATACTTTTCCTCTGATTGTTCCATTCCTAGTTTTGGCTTACAAATACTGAATTAAAAAAACTCAACAAATACTCAACGTATCCACTTGGCCTCAGGTCAAGTTCACACGTTCAGTATTTGGTCAGTATTTTACATCTGTATTTGTAAAAAAAAAAACAGGGGTGGGTGAAAAAACACAGAAGTGGTGTCGTGTTTCTATTATACTTTTCCTATGACTGTCCCAATCCTGGTTTTGGCTACAAATACTAAGTTAAAAAAACTCACTAAATACTCAACATGCGCACGTGGCTTAAGATCCCAGTGTCATATATCCAGACAATGCTGTCCAGAATTCATCTATAAAGTCTTTAGAATTATTAATTTAGCTCAGTTCAAGATCAATCAGATTTAAATTTGGGACATTGGAGACTAAGTCAACATCTTCAACTATATCATGTTCCTCGCTCCGTCCCTTAAGAGTTTTGTAGTGTGCAGAGCACAGTATCCTGCTATAAATTGTCACTACTTTTAAGGAATACCATTGTGATGAAAAAATGTAGTTGGTCTGTACAAAAGTCAAAGTAACATCCATATAAATACCAAGATCCTAGGTTCTCCAAGAGAGCCTAATCTTCAACAGCATACCATTCATCATATTATTTTCCCTGGTGCCATTTCTAGATGTCGATAATGGGCGTTGCCCTCATATTGACCATTTGACGTCTACCAGAAGCCGGCTATATGTGTCCCGGCTTCAGAGACCAGAGGTGTGGACGACTTTTTATCATAGGCAGTGAGTGCACCCGGCGTCAAAGGAGTTCAAGTGTTGTGAATGTCAGTTATGCTTTTGCTGCTGTGAAGCTCCATCTTGTGGCCAGGAATGGTTTGGACAGAGACCAGGTGTGTTGAGCAATGGGCGTTTCCATTGCTAACTCTCTTCCTATTTAAACCCTGGTCTGATAGCAGGCTATGCCGGATGTAAGTTGTTCTTTGTTCACCAGCCTGCTTCATCCTGCTCCAACCCACATCTACCCCAGATAAGTGCTTGGCTCTTTATCTGTTGTTTGGTTCTTTTTGCTCTTATCTGAGTTTGTCATTTTCTGTGGTTGTTTTCAGTTTATTTGCATGCAGGGATCTTCCCTCTCAGTTGCTTAGCTGGGAAGCTCCCTGCAGCTATGTTTGGAGTATTGCTCCTATAAGTCCATGTGTTTGTTGCTTCTTGAATTTGTAATGGTTCCTGCTTTCTATTCATTGGTATGACAAGAGCGCCTGGTATAGGACGGAGTTCAGATCTAGCGATCTGAGGGCTTTTTGTACTATCAAGTTTTTGGATTTTTGCAGAGTTTTTCTCTGGCCACCATCAGTCTCTTTCCTGTCCTGTCCTATTTGAGTAGGGCCTCACCTTTTGCTAATCCTATCATCTATCTGTGTATTGTGTTTTCCTATATCACTGCAGTCTTTGAATGTGGGGGCTTGCTATTCTTTATCTATTTTCTGAGGCAGAGAGTTATTCATCTTTCCTTTCTTTAGGATAGCTAGTTCTCTGGCTGGGTTCGCGGTGCACAGGATGTTATTTCACCCCTCGGCTACTTCTAGTTGTGATGGTTAGTAAGGGGATGGCAGCCAGATTAGTTGCCAATGCTCTTGTCACCTTTTACCAATGATTTATGGTGGTCTTCCATGGTTCCGGATCATAACACTCAAGGCTAACGGTTACAAAGTTGAGTGTATGCGCCGCTTTGAATTGCGCTGCCATAATGCTGGGCATTGTAAAGCAGGTTATCATGCCCACAGGGGCTTGCTGTACATGCTAAGTGGGCCAACTGGGCAGAGAACTAACACCCCTGTGGCTAGTCCCTGCACTCATTAGCATCTCATAAAAATTTTTTAGAAATACTTTTTCTAAAGATCTCTTTATCAATGCTATTAGATACAGGGACAGTGAGGCAGCGATTCTAGATATACACATATAACTGCTCGTGGTTCTGGGTGCACTGTGGACCTGACAGGTTCCCTTTAATATTGTCTGACCGATATACAGTATATGTTATAAATATTATTGTTTGTGTGTGAATAACAGGAAAACGAACATTTATTTGTTTGCATGTATTTATTGTACTTATATTTTGTCTTTATAGTGTTAGATCTTGAAGATCAGCTGGCGGCTTTGCAGCTCCTCCTTTACCTCCTACCTCCTTGTAACTGTGATACTCTACATCGATTGTTACAGTTCCTGTCTATTGTAGCTAGCCATGCAGAAGACGCAACTGATAAAGAAGGACAAGAGGTAAGAGTTCAATATTATTGTTTCTTTTAAAAATATCATGTCATTATATATATGTGGCCATTAAAATTGGGTTTTACAGATTAAAAAGGAATCAACAATTGTCACTGCATTTAGGCTAAAGACCATACTAGGTCAGAAATGCGTTGTCACATTTTTCAGATTTTATGCTCTGTACCATGATATTTGACATATTGCTACTGATTTTTATTAGACTTCAATAAATTTAATTTTTGTGTGCTGGTCAAATTTTCCCCTTTTCTGCCTAGGACATAATAAAAGAACATCTGACCTTTAGAGGGACTTAAAATGTGGTATATACAACCTGAAAAAAAACAACTTGACAGATAACACCATGCCATTATTTATTTAATTAAAACTAGGCCAAAATGCAGAGGCAGTTTGTGAAAAATTATGTACACCGCATGAATCAATAACTTGCAGAACCACCTTTGGCAGAAATAATTTGTAGTAACTATTTTACTATATGATTTTATCACTTTGTAAGTCTTCCATCACTCTGGAGAAAATGTGGCCAACTCTTCTCTACAATGTAAATTAGGTTCATTGAGGTTTGTGAACAATTGTTTATACGACGCTCTTTCAGTGGGGTTGAGGTGTGGATGTTGTCTGGGCCATAACCTTGCTTCTTTTCTTTTTCAGCCATTTTGATGCAGAATTGCTGGTGTGGACCCAGTTTTAATATTAATAATCTTTATTTTTTATATAGTGCCAGCATATTCTGCAGCACTTTACATACATCAGCAACACTGTCCCCATTGAGGCTTACAATCTAAATTTCCATTTGGATTTTTCTAAGCGACAGGTTCCCTTTAAGTTCACAGGAGTCATATTTTTTCCTTGGATCACATTCTACAGGGTGAGCCATTAGTATGGATACACACTGATAAAATGGAAGTGGTTGCTGATATCACCTTACCGTTTGTGGCATATTAGTATATGGGAGGTGCCAAACATTTGAGCACGGGTGACGCCCATGGCAGCCATCTGCAAAGCCGCCAGTTTGAATTCAACTTTACTTTTTTCAATGGCAAGGTGTTGAATGATGGAGTCCAAAATGTTTATAATGCCCTTATAACCTTTCCAAAATGGATGGGCAGCAACAATTGCTTCTCTAATAACATTATGACTGATATCTCTCTTCTTTGACCTAGTGTTAACCCTAGTACGCATACCTGGGGCCTCGCAGGTCTGCTGGGTTACTTGTTTTCTATGGTTGATTTCTATGGTTGCTCGTTCTAGGGTTAACACATGTCTGAATGCTCCAGACCAGCAAACCATTAAAACCTCTGCTTTTATGGAGCTGGTCACACTTCTTGATGAACAATTTATCAAGGGCATTTGATTAGCAGCACCTAACTACTGCTTACGATCTTACTATCTATAGAAGTAGTAAGGGTATACTTCATTTTTCACACACTGCTTCTGCAATTTTACCTAGTTTTTGTGAAATATACAATGATATAACATATGCTTGGCTGGAGCTAGATTGCAATATTGGCCGTCCAGACAGGTCACGCGGCCAAAAAGTGCTCTTACATCATGGTGAATTCAAGTGAATAGGATGGCATTGCGACCTCCATGATACTGCAACAACCAAATTGTGAAAAATTTGAACTGCTTGAATTTTTTACAACTCCCTCATCGTGATATGTAGCGGTGGCAAATAGCAATCTAAGCCCCAGTGATGTATACATCAGATTCAGAGAGGTCAATTCAAACTATCTAAATGTCTTTCTAATATAAGTAACCCACCCTAGAAATAGGCCAGTGTGCTACTCTAGAGGTAAGAGGTAAGGAAGTTGCTCATAAAAATTCTACTTTGTGCTTTCTGTTGATGTTTTCCTCTATCTAATGTGATTTTTATTAGATTACCGGGAACAAAATGACTTCATTAAATCTGGCAACAATTTTTGGGCCTAATTTGTTGCACAAGCAGAAGTCGTCTGACAAAGAGTTTACAGTTCAAAGTACTGCCAGGGCCGAAGAGAGTACGACCATCATCTCTGTGGTACAGAAGATGATTGAGAATTACGAAAATCTTTTTATGGTAAGTAAATAATTTAGTCATCCCTAAACGTGAAAAAAGGTTTTTGTATGATACCTGGCAGCTTTTCTAAGTCATCAAATTAGTTTTCTTCATTTTGGTTGAATACTATTATCTTAGGAGGCAGCATAGTCATATGTTTATATTCATTTAGTACATATTTTAGCTTAGAGGTAACATCACTTTGAAATACCAACATGAGATTCCCAGAAGAATGTAAGCTGCTTCATTTTACAAGATAGTCAACGATAAAATATGTAGTTGTGATTATTTGCTTTCGGCAGTACTCTCATCTCATGTGGAAATTCATTAGTACCAGATATTGTATCCATCTAATATATAAAGCTTAGTGTATGTGTGTGTGTATGTGCGTGTGTGTGTCCGCTAAAGGAATCTGCACCATCGCATTTACAGTCACGAAATTTTGCACAGATGCCTCATTTGACCCAGGGAACTTCCTAGACTATGTTTTGACAAACAAATGTAACCCCGCGCTTTACAGTTAGTCTCTAAAATCCTGCCGCCATTAAACTGAATGGAGGTGGGAACTGTAGGTTATTAATAGCAACTGTCAGTGGTTGCTATAGGAACAAAATAAACTGTTAGTTGAAGCTTATGCGTGAGGTTATATAATGTCGGTGGAGAGATGGATAGAGAGAGACAGAAAAAGACAGACAGACAGAGACACAGACAGACAGATGGGGAAAGAGACAGACAGACAGATGGAGAAAGAGACAGTCCTGGAAAGAGACAGCTTTGGAAAGAGACAGACCGGGAAAGACACAGACCTGGAAAGAGACAGCCCTGGAAAGAGACAGACGTGCAAAGAGACGAACCTGAAAAGAGACAGACGGGGAAAGAGACAGACGGGGAAAGAGACAGACGGGGAAAGAGACAGACGGGGAAAGAGACAGACGGGGAAAGAGACAGACGGGGAAAGAGACAGATGGGGAAAGAGACAGATAGGGAAAGAGACAGACCTGGAAAGAGACAGACCTGAAAAGAGACAGACCTGGAAAGAGACAGCCCTGGAAAGAGACAGATGGGGAAAGATTCAGACCTGGAAAGAGACAGACCAAGACAGATGGGAAAGAGACAGACGGGAAAAGAGACAGACAAACACACACATAGAGACAGACACAGAGATAGAGAGAGACAGACAGACACAGAGATGGAGACAGATAGACTGATACAAATACAGACAGAGATAGAAATAGACAGAGACATAGACACAGTCAGACAAGGAAAGAGACAGACAGAGAGAGAGACAGACAGACAGCGACACACAGACAGAGACTGGGAGAGAGACAGAGAGACAGTTACTATCCCGGGCAACGCCCGGGTACTACAGCTAGTATAATAATAATGCTGAAATATTCAGAGTTAAGCAATGTAAATCTACCTAGTGCTAGAACTGTAATCAATATCCACACTACAAATAATATAGAGCACGATAAAGTTATAAAATGTTCATGCAGTGGTCAATGACTATTTTTCTGTTTTTGTTTTTTCCTCCTCTTCTTCCAAGAGCCATAACTTTTTTATTTTTCCTTCAATGTAGCGGTATGAGGGCTTGTTTTTTTGCCCTCATACCACTACGTTTAAAGAAAATTTTAATTTTAATTTGGAAATTTTAATTTGGGTTTTAATTTGAATGACACCATTCATTTTACCATATAGTCTACTGGAAAACAGGAAAAAAAAATTCCAAGTGTGGTGAAATTTCAAAAAAGTGCAATTCTACCATAGTTTTTTTTTTTTTTCTTACCATGTTCTATATATGGTAAAACTGTCCTGGCAGTGTGATTATCCAGATCAATATGAGTACATAGATACCAAATATGTATAATTTTATTTAAGAGGTAAAAAAATGTTTCAAAAGTTTGTAAAAAGAAAAAATATTATTTTTTGGCGCCATTTTCAGAGATCCTTGTTAAGCTGTTTGCTGATCAGATTAATTTATTTTATATTTTGATGGATTGGACATTTCTTAATGCAGTAATACCAACTAATTGTAATATATATTTTCAATGGGGCAAAGGGAGGTGATTTGAACTTTTATATATTTTTTTTTTTTCATATTTTCAAAACCTTTTTTAAAACTTTTTATTGTATTTACTATACCCCATGATTGGCTTGAAGCTGCAATCATCTGATCCCTTATGCTGTACAGAGCAGTGCACAGCATTCAGGGGGTTAAACTACTGAAATTGGCGCGGGCACCACTCCTGGCAGTGAGAGCTGGGTCCCGGCTGTAACATCAGCTGGAGACACAATGGCGATTGAGGGGTACAGTGCAGGAAGCCCTGCGATCACCATTACCTAAAAAAACATAAAAAACACAATACAAAATGCTCGTTTTTTTGCAGTTTTGTGTGCAGAAAATCTGCACACAAATCTGCTATGTGGGCACATAGCCTTATGCTCTTTTTCTGGCAGTGCCTAAAGGGATCACGCAGAAGTGTTTACAATATAACTAAATCCATTTTGCTAATATAGTTTTATTGGAAAGGCTGCCGCAATGTCCTGATGTCAGCACTAGCCTTGAGTACCGGCAGCTCTTCCTTCCGCTCGGTGTGTTAGTTCGCAGGTATTGTATAAAGGGAGCCCCCCACAGCCCAGTCCCCAATATACATACTGTATAATAGACACAAGGAGGAAGCTCTTCACTGTGTCAAAGCAAATTCGGAAATGAAGCCGCCAGTACTTGAGACCTGTGCTGACAGTGGGACATAGGTTAAGCTCTAATAATAAAAATATATTAGTATGTTGTATTAGTTTGATTTTAAACACATCCAAAGTGCTTTTTATGTAGCCAGAGAACCCCTTTGCTGACACAGCTAAGCCGAATGCTCCTTTCGTTACTTTCCATCTGATGTTTTTAGCCAGGAAATAATAACAATGGAAAAACATTACACAAGTATCTTTGATGTGAAGCCAAATACATTAGTGTTTCCCATCATATGTTAAGTATTGCAAATGAGCATAAAAGAACAGTAATTACAAATCAAATGACAGAATTATCTAAAACTTACTTTTCCTGGTTGTATAAGGGTAATAATTACATTACTACCACTAACATGCTGTCAGGTTTCCATGCATTCCTTGTTATTTTTTAACAGTCCAGTATTCCTGCATGGTGGTCTAACATTGCTTGTGCCAGACCTTTGTTACGATTCCTTTCAGGACTTTTTCCCCGATGGAGGTGATGGCATATTTCAGAATACTATAGCAACACTCTTTGGTCTCCTTCACACATCTGTGTAAAAATGCACTTGTTGCACAGTCCGTTTTGGACATCCGTATAGTCATCCGGTTGTCTGTGTGTGACATCTTTGTGCCGTCTGTGTGTCCTGGTCTGTGTGACCACTGACCAGTATCGGAAAAAAAATGCATGATACTGAAATGAATGTTTTTTTTATGTGTAAAAGATGTGCAAAGTCATAAAAATGCTAGATAGATAAATGATAGATAAATAGATAGATAAATGATAGATAGATAGATAGATAGATAGATAGATAGATAGAGAGATAAATGATAGATAGATAGATATATAGATAGATAGAGAGATAAATGATAGATACATAGATAGATAACATGTATAGCTTTAGCAGAGTTAATAAATAATTTAAAAAAAAAAAAAATAGCATGGGGTCCCCCCTAATTTTCATAACCAGCATGTTAGCAACCCTCAGCAGACAGCTGTACCTTGGCTGGTTTTGTAAAATCGAGGGGATCACTCTATATGAATTTTTATATTATTTGAAAAAATAATTTAAAAAGATGGTGTGGGGTCCCTCCCATTTTTTCAAAACCAGCCAAGGGACAGCAGACAATTGGGAGATGATATTGTTAGGTTGGGAAGGGCCATGGGTTATTTGGCTCTTCCCAGGTTAAAAATAGAAGCCTGCAGTGGCCCCAGAAGTGGCATGGTAATGGCAATGGTATTGTAATACTCTTATTACTTATCTAACAAGCATGCAAGAATCAAATTATAGCTTTTCTTAAAGGATATTGATACCTTTAGGAGAAAACCGAGCACTGTGCTTGGCTAAGGGCGGCGTTACACGGTACGATATATAGTGCGATCGCATGAGCGATCGCACCCGCCCCCGTCGTTTGTGTGTCACGGGCAATTAGTTGCCCGTGTCGTACAAAGTCGTTAAACCCCCGTCACACGTACTTACATCCCTAACGACGTCGCTGTGGGAGGCGAACATCCTCTTCCTAAAGGGGGGGGGACGTTCGGCGTCACAGTGACGTCACACAGCGGCCGCCCAATAGAAGCGGAGGGGTGGAGATGAGCAGGACGTAACATCCCGCCCACCTCCTTCCTTCCGCATTGCCGGCGGGACGCAGGTAAGCTGTGTTAGTCGTTCCCGGGGTGTCACACGGAGCAATGTGTGCTGCCTCAGGAACGACGAACAACTGGCGCGCAGAAGGAGGAACAACTTTATGAAAATGAACAACGTGTCAACGAGCAACGATAAGGTGAGTATTTTTGCTCGTTCACAGTCGTTCGTAGCTGTCACACGCTACGATATTTCTAACGATACCGGATGTGCCTCAAAGAATCCGTGATCCCGATGACATATCGCCCGATATGTGACGCCGCCCTTAGTCTTGGAAGTACCATTGACAATGAATGGAAACCAAGCATGTGCTTCTCAGGCCCCATTTGAATCAATGCTGAAGAGCTTCATTCTTGGGGTTTCAGTGCCGTTAAAGCACGATTGCTTGGGGTCTCACTGGTTACATCAGAAAGTTATCCTTTATTTTATGGGTAGGGGAAAACTTGCTTTTGGGAATAACCCTTTAATTTCACAGATATAAGCAATTCGATACAGGAGATCCTATGAAGGCAAAAGTGCACACAAAAGGGTAGTAGAGGAGAAAAAAAATGGTGTTGCTTACGTAGAAGATCATGTGGTAACCACCATTAAGACACAGATAAATTTCACCAGTAGGAGAAAAAGCAGGTTAAGATTAGACTGCGTGGCTGGAGGAAAATAATTAGATAGCAGACTCATTGTTCACACATTTTTCATATGAACATTTGTGTATAAAGCGAGCACAGTACAATTCTGATGCTTTCTATGGAGCAGAAGGTGGAAATATTGATCACAACAATGCTAAATATAAGTAATATTTGGCTAATTGGAATAGCAGATCTAACAAATTACAAACTTTCAGTTGGGTATTGAAGTCATCCATGCTCATATATTTCTTATCCTTTTTCATGTAGGTGCCTCCTGATTTACAGAATGAAGTTCTCCTTAGCCTTTTAGAAACTGATCCAGACGTAGTGGATTATTTACTTAGAAGAAAAGCTTCTCAGTCATCGTAAGTAAATATATTTACAGCTTATTTTAAACATTTTCTGATGTCTATTTTCTAGAACAAAGACTTAATTATCAAAACACATGTCATTCTGCTAAAAAGAAAAAGCCATAGGCCCCAAAAGTACGGAAAGAGACAGAAACTTGCTTTGTCATTTTAACTGGGAACGGACCACATGTACCATAAAAGTGCAAATATGCAGGGTGTAGAAATCTATATGTGATTCAAGCTGGTGACAATCAGTATTGCCATACTGGACCTGCTGCATAGCAAATAGCAGAGCAAGAGTGCGCTTCCTAGGTTGGCGCAACACACAGTGGACTTACCATCTCCCTGGCACTCCATAACTGGTGTTTCCTCAGACTCTGTTCTATCCAGGATTACGTACCTTCAAGCTAATTATCTGCAACCAGCTTCAGGATTGAGTCCGTTTGTCTTTGACCCCCGGCTTCCATCTGGGTACATCCTCGACGGTTTGCCTATGGTCACAGTGATTGCCTTTACTGGCTGTAATACACACGCTTATTTGCAATACTTTTCCTGTGATGTTTAACTGTTAGTTAGCAATTAATTATTAATTAGTTAATTAACTAAATTAATTATTAAATTATTAATTATTAAATAAAATTAATTATTATTAATTAATTACTAAATAATTATTAATTAGTTAATTAATTAGTTATTAATTAATACTTTAACCCATGTTATTGGCTTACTATTGGCAGAACTGTTTGTGCAGCGGTACATTTATTAGACTATACGTTATTTCTTGACACTGTGCGGAAGTGAGCAGTTACTGCTTGCAGCATTCTTAGTGCTCTCCACATATTGTATAAATAGGGGCATAGATACTTACTTTTTATTTCTTCATTCTTAGTATAACACAGCTTATGTGTCAGGTAATATGATTTTGGTGGTGGGAGAGAAGGAAAATTGGAGAGAAATAGAAAGAGAGGGAGATGAGCGAGAGAGACAGAGAGGTGGAGTCGGAGAGACGTAGAGTGAGAGAGAAGGAGATTAGGAGAGAGGGAAAGTGGGAGAGAGAGTGAGATGGAGGGAGCAAGGGAGAGTGGGAGAGAGACAGAAAGAGAGACTTATTTACTCTCCCCGACAACACCGGTTACTGCAGCTACTGTAGTAACTAATACACATTAACAAGAGCCCAAAACTACTGAATTCAAAGAATACTTAATATACGAAAAATTTTAACTTTTTTTTAGAAACGCCAGTAAATCTTGTAGGTATTATATTGTAATAGAATATTATGAGTGTTGGGAATCTGACCTCAAGGACCCATGCCAAATCTAAAAATCAAGACGTGAGTGACTAAAGACTTGTACACACTCATTCTAAAGGTACCGTCACACTAAGCGATGCTCCAGCGATCTCACCAGCAACCTGACCTGGCAGGGATCACTGGAGCATTGCTACACGGGTTGCTGGAGAGCTGTCAAACAGGCAGATCTCACCAGCAACCAGTGACCAGCCCTCAGCCAGCAGCGACGCGTGGAAGCGATGCTGCGCTTGGTAACTAAGGTAAATATCGGGTAACCAACTCGATATTTACCTTGGTTACCAGCGCACACCGCTTAGCGCTGGCTCCCCTGCACTCCTAGCCAGAGTACACATCGGGTTAATTACCCGATGTGTAGTCTGGCTATGTGTGCAGGGAGCAGGGAGCCGGCAATGACAGCGTGAGAGCGACGGACGCTGGTAACGAAGGTAAATATCGGGTAACCAAGGAAAGGGCTTCTTGGTTACCCAATATTTATGTTGGTTACCAGCGTCCGCAGAAGCCAGCTCCTGCTGCCTGCACATTCAGTTGTTGCTCTGTCGCTGTCACACACAGCGATGTGTGCTTCACAGCGGGAGAGCAACAACTAAAAAATGGTCCAGGACATTCAGCAACAACCAACGACCTCACAGAATGTCACACACAACAACATCGCTAGCAAGTCGTGCCTCAGCAGCGATGTTGCTAGCGATGTTGCTTAGTGTGATGGTACCTTTAGGATCATGAGGGTATGATTAAAGCACTTAGGTAGTAGAATTCCACATATATACAGAAATACATATCTATCACTCTTATCTATTGATCTATCTATTTATCTGTCTATCTATCTATCTATCTATCTATCTATCCATCCCTCTATCTTTCTATCTATCTATCCCTTTATCTATCTATCTATCCCTCTATCTTTCTATCTATCTATCCCTCTATCTATCATCTATCTATCTATTTATCTATCCATCCCTCTATCTTTCTATCTATCTATCTATCCCTTTATCTATCTATCTATCCCTCTATCTATCTATCTATCCCTCTGTCTTTCTATCTATCTATCCCTCTATCTATCATCTATCTATCTATCTATCCTTCTATCTATCATCTATCTATCTATCTATCTATCTATCTATCTATATCTATCTATCCATGTATCTATCTATCTATCCCTCTATCTATCTATCTATCTATCTATCTATCTATCTATCTATCTATTTATATACAGTCATTCTTCTTACTTCTCACAAGGCTGTGGTTGTGATGTAAGAGCCTGAAGAAGAGACTGCTCTTCATTTCTAAACTAACAAATGCAGACTTGCTCTTTGGCAAGGCGATGAACCCTTAACCTGCATTTAGCCAAAAATAAAAGTGATCTGAAATATATCATTTTCGGTCAGTACTGTTTTTTTATGGTATGAGTTGCATTATCGAGTTTTCATTTTGGAGCTTCTAAGTTTTAAGACCATGTGGAAACAGCCTCCATTAGTATTTCTGAGCTTGTAGGTGCATGGAGGATGTGGATACACATGAATAGGAGGAAGCAGCTTCTGATGAATATTTAGAAAGAGCGAAGGGAGGAGAGTTAGGTTTGTGAGTTGAGGTGTTAGGCTTGTTTAAAGAGATGTGTTTTTAAAGCACTCCAAAAATGTGGGGTCTAGTTATTAGTTGGATTATCTGGGGTAATGCATTCCAGAAAACTGGCACAGTACGAGAGAAGTCTTGGAGATGAAGGTGTGAGGTTCAGATTATGGAAGATGTCAGTCTTAGATGAGTTGCAGAATGGAGAGGACATGTAGGGTGATAGACAGAGATGAGGGAGGAGATAAAGGGTGGTGTAGTCCACTGACTTTTTGAGTAACAGAAAAACTATCCACTTCTACATAAATATTGTAACTATTGAAGCATTTTATTATGATATAAAACAGGAGAAATGCTCTAAGCCAAACTGTCGATTTTATATGTGGGTACATTAAAGGGAGTACGTACCAAGCAACCCTAGACAATACATGTCCCTCCACTCAGTGTGATAATATACTATACATCATATGGCAATGCAGCAGAACTTCGCTGACAGATATGAATGAGATATCCATAAAACTGTCATCCCTCTCTCAATGACCAGTAATCCTGATCCTCTCTGCACTGACCTTAGTATAGTATAAAAAAAAACATGACTTTATAAAGTACATACAATAACAGCATGATATCATAGACTGAAGAGAACTGAGTAAATAGCAGATGTAGCTCGAAAAAGGGTGGATTCAGATGAACGTCTAGGCACAACGCCAGCATACCGGGGTCAAGAACTGAGTTCTGAGTAAAGAAATTTAGAAACTTGGGAATGGCATGTATTTACACAAATGCTGTAAATGAAAGGACGCAATTAATTGTAAGAAGTCTGTTGAGATTTCACATTTTTATTAAATAAAGCCAATCTGTTCTGCTTGTTGGGTGAGAAATATTAGGATAAGCCTCACAGGAAAACTTACTAAAGCTAGCTTAGGACAGCAGATCCAACACAACTTTTTTTTATATCTTGTAAGCTGATTTACACCAGTTTTTGTAAGTGTCCTCTTGATTTTTCTAATCATACGATATTACAGGAATCATTAAACAATATTTTTTGTTAAAAACGGCTACATTATACAATGGTTAACTACAGTTGAAACCAGACGTTTACAAACATTATCTAAAAAAGACACAGCTGCATGTTTTTCTCACTATCTGACATGAAATCAGAATAAACCTTTCCTGTTTTAGGTCAATTAGAATTACCAAAATTATTTATATTTGCCAAATGCCAGAATTATGAGAGAGAGAGAGATAGAGAGAGAGAGCATGTTTTATGGCATTTTTATTACTTTCTGCAATGTCAAAAGTTTACGTACACTAAAGTGGGCTTTACACGCTGCGACATCACTAGCATTTGCTAGCGATGTCGAGCGCGATAACACCCGCCCCCGTCGCACGGCCGATATGTGGTGATCGCTGCCGTAGCGAACATTATCGCTACGGCAGCGTCACATGCACATACCTGCTCTGCGACGTCGCTGTGACCGGCGAACCGCCTCCTTTCTAAGGGGGCGGTTCGTTCATCATCACAGCGACGTCACAGCAGCGTCACTGAACCGCCACCCAATAGAAAAGGAGGGGAGGAGATGAGCGGCCGGAACATGCCCACCACCTCCTTCCTTCCTCCTTTTCCGGTGGACGCAGGTAAGGAGATGTTTGTCGTTCCAGCGGCGTCACACATAGCGATGTGTGCTGCCGCAGGAACGACAAACATCGTTACTGCAGCAGCAACAATAATTGGGAATAGAGGGTGATGTGACCGATGAGCGATTTTGAAAGTTTTTGCAACAATTCAAAATCGCTCATAGGTGTCACACGCAACGACATCACTAACGCGGCCGGTTGTGCGTCACAAAATCCATGACCCCAACGACATCGCTTTAGCGATGTCGTAGCGTGTAAAGCCACCTTAAGAGTACTATGCCTCTAAACAATATGGAACAGCCCATATGATGATGATATGATGTCTTTGGAAGCTTCTGGTTTATTGGCAACATCTGAGTTAGAGACACACCTGTGGATGTATTTTAATATACACCTGAAACACACAGCTTCTTTGTGCAGCATCATGGGAAAGTCAAAAGAAATCATCCAAGATCTCAGGAGGAGAATTGTAGACTTGCACAAGTCTGGTTTATCCATGGGTGCAATTTACAGATACCTGAAGGTGCCTCATTCATCTGTACAAACAATTATATGCACGTACAAATAAAACGGGAATGTTCAGCCATCATACCACTCAGGAAAGAAATGGGTTCTGTGTACCAGCGATGAATGTGCTTTTATCAGACGTGCATGTCAACCCAAGAACAAAAGCAAAAGACCTTGTGAAGATGCTGGCGGGAGCTGGTAAGATTGTTTCATTATCCATAGTGAAACGAGTACTGTGTGAACATGGGCTTAAAGGCCACTCTGCCAAAAGAAACTGTTACTTCAAAATAAACATTAAAAAGCCAGATTAATGTTTGAAAATGCACACAGGAATATAGACCTTCATTTTTGGAGACATTCCTGTGGTCTGACAAAACTAAAATTGAACTGTTTGGCCATAATGACCATTGCTACGTTTGGAGGCAAAAGGGAGAAGCTTTGAAGCCTAAGAACACTATTCCAACCGTGAAACTTGGCGTTGGTACCATCATTTTGTGGGGTTGTTTTCCTGCATGAAGGACTGGTGCACTTCATAAAATAGATGGCATCATGAGGAAAGAAGATTATGTGGCAATACTGAAGCAACATTTTAAGACATCAGCCGGGAACTTAAAGCTTAGGTTGAAATGGGTCTTCCAATGGACAATGACTGGAAGCATACTGCCAAACTGGTTACAAAGTGGCTTAAGTATAATAAAGTCAATGTTTTGGAGTGGCCATCACAATGCCTGATCTCAATCCTATTGAAAATGTATGGGTAAAGCTGAAAACGCAACCTACAAATAAGGTTCAGTTATACCAGTTCTGTCTGGAGGAATGGACCCAAATTAATACCAACTATTGTGAGAAGCTTCTGGAAGGAGATCCAAAATGTTTGACCCAAGTCATGCAGTTTAATGGCAATAGTACCACATAATAATTAAATGTAGGTAAACTTTTAACTTTGCAGAAAGTAATAAAAATGCCTTAAAACATTATCTCTCTCATTATTCTGGCAACCTTTCCCATTTTAGGTCAATTAGGATTACCAAAATTATTTATGTCAGATAGTGAGAAAAAGCTGCAGATGTGTCTTTTTAGATAGAGTATAAAAAAATTCTGGTTTCATCTGTATATGAGGGTTCTAATTCTATGTGACTGTTAAGAAATGTCCTTCAAGATGATAAACCTTTCACTCTTCCTTCTGTAATATGCGGTGGTATAAGCTAGCAATATAAAAGATGATAATTATGAGGTCAATAAGCCTTATAACATTGTGCAGGTACACTGAACGTCTTGGGATATTGGTCTGCTATTTAGGGAGACACCGTTCCTTCTTCAGAAAAGACATAATTTGTATGATTTTTTTAAGGAGAGGCACTGCAGCAGGACTCAATACACTAGATGAATTACTGTAAGGAAAACAATTGTCCCCAAGAATAAATTAAAGCACCACGACAGAGGTTTTGTTTTTTTTTTCATTGCACCACTGGAGTCGTGCTTTGCATCTAAATCCTTTCCCCCCCCTGTGTTGTATTCACCTTCCAGCAGCTTCATCTTCGGTCAACGCCGCTTCGGATGGTCTCGGCAATTTGTGACCAGTGGCTCATGGAGCATGCCGGAGGTGACAAATACAGATAAGCGGACCCGTTGAAGTTCGGTTCGGCAGGTTCAGCCGGACTTTAGATAAAGTTTGGTTTGGGACCCTGACTTGACCTGAACCCAAATGGAAGTCACTGATTAGACAGTTCAAGTCTCCTCCCACATGCAGCCAGCCATAAACAGAGCACTTACAGAGGAGGGTGGGTGAAGCTTTTCCAACTTTTTTTGGGGGGGTGCACAGTACATCTGATAACGCTCTTATTACCCCCAGTGCAAGCCATTCAAACACTGCAAACTGCTCACACTGGGCTGAGCACCAAGTGTACTCGAGCACAGCGATGCTCACTCAGGTGGACAGCATAAGTAAAGCATCTGAAAACCGAACCCAAACTTTGGTAAATTCTGTGTTCGGTACGAACACCGATTTTCAGGTTCACTTATCTCTAGTCACAAATCAATGCAACTCTATAAGAGCCTTGTTCTGTCCTCATTTTGGCTCTGATAGAGTTGAGCATTGTGATGTAACTTCTGACTTCTGGCCCACAAAATTATTGTCACAAGATGGTGCCACAGGACCAGAACAGTGCCTAAAAAGCGATGAAGCTGCCGGAAGGTGAGTATATCAAAGGGGGAAAGCAACTGACATTTAAAGCTCTACTCCAGCATTGAAAAACAACGCCAGCGCAGTGGTTTTTAACACAATAATTTTGCACAATGTCTTGTTAGGACAGAACCATTGTTGCAATCATTTACTACATTTCAGGTCCAGGTTTGTATGTTGTAAGGATGTATCAGGGTGTGATACCCTTGTGAAATATTCATCCATAATATCAAGGAGAGGTGTGTGACCACCAGGGTGCTGACTCCCCTGTAACCACTTGTTTTGCCTTCAGTAGAACAGCAAATTCGATTTACTAGGAGCTCCAAGTTTTCCAAAGCCTCCATTGTCCTAAAAAGACATATGTAACACTCTGAGGTCTCCCCAAGACTGTTTCCAACTCTTTCCAAGCCCTTTAACCCAAACACAGAGTGACTTGAGCATGTATGTGTGGATGTAAACATACTGTATGGAAACCATTCACTGCTGTGCTGTCACACTTTATCTGTACAGACTGTTTGATATTTTACACCTTTCTCCCTATCTCCATGGCTAAACTTGGAGCTGTGACATATTCTCACTATCCAGATTCATAGCCAAATGGCTGCTTCACTCCCTGTCTCCTTTTATACCAGCTATGATAGCCACTCTTGATTGGCTGAGCTATATCAGGTTATATAATAGTATTATGGGGATGACCAAGGTCATGGGATTCTTCCCTGGCTTATGCAATCTTCAGTATATAAAATAGTATTCACATGAAGAATATTGCATAGTATACAGTTTTTCCAGTTTGATCAAATTTCTAAAAATACAACAAGAATTTGACTTAAGGCCGCTTTACACACTGCGATATCGGTCCCGATATCGCTAGTGTGGGTAACCGCCCCCCGATTTTTGAGAATGGACCCCCATGTCACCGATGAGTGATTTTGCACATTTTTGCAACGATGCAAAGTCGCTCATCGGTGTCACACGCAACAACATCGCTAATGCGGCCGGATGTGCGTCACAAATTCTGTGACCCCAATGACTCATCATTAGCGATATTGTAGCGTGTAAAGCCCCCTTTACAGTGAATTAATGCTTTCATTTCTATTTAGAATCTAATAGTGTAAAGAACCTTTTAATGGTGTCACTGCTATATAGTTGTAAAATGCTTTTTGTACAGATATAAAAATATGAAACTGCTGCAGAGACACAATTGATGTTTAAAGGACGGAATAATCTATCCCTGTTACATGGTCATTGGGCCTGATAATATACGTATACATTAAAATGTGGGGGATCAACCACACACATCCACATAGCAGTCTACATGAATAACCTGCATAAAAACCAACAGTTCCCCCAGCAAGCAGCACACCAGGACCACATTTTATCACAAAAATATATTTGAAAATTAAGACAGTAGGAAGAAACTCTTGCTACTTTTCTATTTAGCCCCTTAACAACTGCGGGCCATAACAGTATGTCTTAATCTATATAGTTGTTATCACTGGCGGCTGCTGCGAGCAGCCGCCAGTGATCCGCGCACATGTCAACTGATTTGAACAGCTGACATGTGTGCCTCGCAGGCACGAGTGTATCTGATATCCACCCATGCCTGTTAACCACTTAAATTGCAATGTCAAAATGTGACATCGCGATTTAAATCGCCGCGGTAAATTTTCAATTACCCGGCTCCCTAGGCAGCGCTTGGATGTGATAACTGTGAGTTGATGGTTGATATGGTAACACAGGGTAATGTAATGACTCCTGTAGCTATCATAACTCACTTCCTGTTTCACCCAGGCCGAGTGCTGCCAGTAACAAGAGTATTTCTGGTGATTACAGCTGTATAGCTGTGATCAACAGAAATGAATGAGCGATCAGATTGCTGATCTTTATAGTCTCTTATGGGGACTAGTAAAATAAAAAAAAAGTAAAAAAAAAAGTTTTAAAAGATAAAAAAAAATCTAAAAGTTCAAATCTCCCCCCTATCACCTCATTGAAAATAAAAAGGTTACAAAAATAAAAATATACACACATTTGGTATCGCTGCGTTCAGAAATGCCCGATATATGAAAATATTAACTCAATTAATCTGATCGGTAAACAGCGTACCAGCAAAAAAAATCAAAATTATGTTTTTTTTGGTCGCCGCACATTTTGTGCAAAATGCAATAATAGGCAATCAAAATGTAGCATTTACACAAAAATGGTGCAATTAAAAACATCAGCTCGAGACGCAAAAAATAAGCTGTCACTGAGCCATAGATCCTGAAAAATGAGGATGTCAAGACTCAAATGTCAAGACTGACGGAAAAATAAAAAAAGTTACGGCTCTCGGCAGAAGGGGAGCAAAAAAACCCAAAAAACAACGAAAAACGGAAAATAGTCCGGGGGTGAAGTGGTTAAAGATATGGAAGGAAAGCATGTCAAGGCTAAGAGGAGCTTTTAAGCTCTCCGACTATGGATTAATATGAGATATTTCTCCCTTCCTGTCATCTATGTGTCTAAAGCCCGCTTTACATGCTGCAATGTATCTTACAATGTGTCGGCGGGGTCACGTCGTAAGTGACGCACATCCGGCATTGTAAGTTACATTGCAGTGTGTAACTGCTACGTGCGATTGCGATTGAACGGTAAAACGTTCATCGCATGCACGTCGTACATTCCTCATGAATTGTACGTCAGATTGTTCATCGCACCCGGGGTAGCGCACATTGCAGTGTGTGACACCCCGGGAACGATGAACAGATCTTTCCTACATCTTGCAGCTCCCGGCCAGCAATGCGGAAGGAAGGAGGTGGGCGGGATGTTTATGTCCCGCTCAGCTCCGCCCCTCCGCTTCTATTGGCCGGCTGCCGCGTGATGTCGATGTGACGCCGAACGTCCCTCCCACTCCAGGAAGTGGACGTTCACCGCCCACATCGAGGTCATATGGAAGGTAAGTATGTGTGACGGGGGTTAATCGTATGTGCGGCACGTTCAACAAATTGAACGTGCCGCACATACGATGGGGGCGTTGCAAATCGCATATGATATCATATGCGAAATTGCAACGTGTAAAGCAGGCTTAAGATGTCAGTTATTTCACCTACATTGACCTATGTTACAGTCCTATGTGTCGTTTTCCTTTCTTTTGTCACTCAGTGAATCTTCTGGACAGATGGCTCGCTCAGGGCTAGCAATCTATGGACCGGTCAGGCGACAGAGTGCTTCGTGACAAATCACATAGCAGAACAGTGTAGCCTTTCTGAACGCAGCACATACAATAATCCGTGAGCCGCAGCCAACCAATAGTTACCATGTAACGTAGCAACAGGTAGACTTAATGTAATTTCATAAAATGAGTCACAACTCCCACACACCTTAAATGTCACAAAGACTAAAGAACCTACTCGGTGGATTATAATAAACCCTAAGCGACAATAAAGCTGTACAGAATGTATCACTCCATGTGGTAGCAAATAATAGTCTTCACTCCGGCATTATGTTTGCACCTTTTCTTCAAAATCACAGCTAAAGTGCTATGTAGAACTTTACAAAAAGTAAGTTGGGTTGAATAAGGGTTAAATCTGCTGTAAGTTTATCTGTAATGTGTCTTATTGCCAGTTGCTCCTTACTATGTGATTATAGCCGTCATGAGCATTATTTTCTCCTGTTTACGCCATAAGCAATGATGAAGCATACTTAAATTAAAGGGAATTTGTCACCAGGTTTTTGCTCCCCATCTGAGAGCAGCATAAGGGTAAGTTCACACAGTGCGTTTTTCGCGGCGTTTTTGCACAGTTTTCGGGTGCGTTTTTGCTCAGAAAACTGCATGACTTTGCTTCCCCAGCAAAGTCTATGAGTTTTCATTTTTGCTGTCTGCACACAGCGTTTTTTTTCAGCTGCGTTTTTGTGGTGCCACAAAAACGCAGCATGTCAATTATTCCCGCGTTTTTCACTGCGCTTTTCATCCATTGAGTGCAATGGGATGTTGAAAGACGCAATGAGAAATACAAATAGGTGCGTTTTGGTGCATATTGGTGCGTTTCTAATACCAAAAACGCAGCTATAAATGCAGGAGGTGGGTAGTAAAGTGACGTGTACAGGAAGAGGATTCCTTCTGTCAGTAAACACAGAAGCGTGAATCCTCCTGGTACCGTCACCGCCGCTTCCACCTCCAGTCCTGTGCATGTCAGCTGCTGTGCGGCCTCATGTATGGGCAGGAGGTGGAAGCGGCTGCGAAAACAAAAGTGAACAGTAGAAAAAAAATGTCATACTCACCTGACTGCAGGGTCCCGATGCCATGCCCGCTCCCAGCTCCTCCTCCCGGTACCGCCGCTCTGGGTGTGTGCAGTCTCCCCAGGTACGTATGCCTGCAGGATGCAGAACCTTGTGATGGATCACCTGATGCAGTCACCTGACGCATCAGCTGATCGTAAGTCTCGGGGTGATGCCAGCGGCCGGCCGGTTTAACCTATCAGCGGATGCGTCAGGAGACTTCATCCCTGATTACCGGCAGCTCCTGCAGCGATCGGACAGGATCAGACTCGCTGCCGGTAATATGCACATAAGTGAGTATTTTTTTTTTTTTTTTTTGCACCGATGCATCTGCTGATTGTATAAACGGCTTTTATACAATCAGCTGATGTGTGATGTGATTCAGGCACTTGAAGAGGACACATCATCTGATCACTTTGCCTTTCAGCAAACCGATCAGATGATATTGGATCGGGATTGGACGGCGCGGGACCCTGACTTAGGATTACTGTGGAGGGGGGTTCTTTATTTCAATAAAGATGGAGTCACTAATTGTGTTGTGTTTTATTTCTAATAAAAATATTTTTTCTGTGTGTTGTGTTTTTTTTATCTTTACTAGAAACTCATGGTGGCCATGCCTAATATTGGCGTGACACCATGAATTTCGGGCTTAGGGACAGCTGATAATATACAGCTAGCCCTAACCCCATTATTACCCAGTGAGACACCCGGCATCAGGGCAGCTGGAAGAGTTCGATACAGCGCCAGAAGATGGCGCTTCTATGAAAGCGCCATTTTATGGGGTGGCTGCGGACTGCAATTCGCAGCGGGGTGCCCAGAAAGCATGGGCACCCTGCACTGTGGATTCCAATCCCCAGCTGCCTAGTTGTACCCGGCTGGACACAAAAATTAGGCGAAGCTCACGTCATTTTTTTTTTTAAATTATTTCATGAAATTCATGAAATAATTAAAAAAAAAAAGGGCTTCTCTATATTTTTGGTTTCCAGCCGGGTACAAGTAGGCAGCTGGGGGTTGGGGGCAGCCCGTACCTGCCTGCTGTACCCGGCTAGCATACAATAATATGGCGAAGCCCACGTCATTTTTTTTGTTTGGGGGGGCAAAGAAATCCTGCATACAGTCCTAAAAGGAGGATGCTGAGCCTTGTAGTTCGACAGCTGCTGTCTGCTCTCCTGCATACACTATTGGATGGAGGATGCTGAGCCTTGTAGGTCTGCTCCCCCTGACTCTCCCTCCAGCATACAGTCCTGGATGGAGCATGCTGAGCCTTGTAGTTCTGCAGCTGCTGTCTGCTCTCCTGCATACACTATTGGATGGAGTATACTGAGCCTTGTAGTTCTGCAGCTGTCTGCTCTCCTGCATACACTAGTGGAGAATGAAGAACATATTGAAGAAGGAAATGACATCAGACCTTTTTTTTTTGTTCACTAAAAACAACGAAAAACGGAAAATAGTCCGGGGGAGAAGTGGTTAAAGATATGGAAGGAAAGCATGTCAAGGCTAAGAGGAGCTTTTAAGCTCTCCGACTATGGTCAAAAAAACGCAGGGTTCACACACTGCGTTTTTTTGGCGCTGCGTTTTTGTGCGTTTTTTGCGGCAAAAAACGCACAAAAATGCACCCGCATCAAAAAAACGCGTCAAAAAACGCACGCGTTTTGCCGCGAATTGGTGCGTGTTTTGCTGCATTTTTGCTCACTGCGTCTTTATGCATTTTTTATCAGTGAACAAAAAAAAAAGGTCTGATGTTATTTCCTTCTTCAATATGTTCTTCATTCTCCACTAGTGTATGCAGAAGAGCAGACAGCTGCAGAACTACAAGGCTCAGCATACTCCATCCAATAGTGTATGCAGGAGAGCAGACAGCAGCTGCAGAACTACAAGGCTCAGCATGCTCTATCCAGGACTGTATGCTGGAGGGAGAGTCAGGGGGAGCAGACCTACAAGGCTCAGCATCCTTCATCCAATAGTGTATGCAGGAGAGCAGACAGCAGCTGTCGAACTACAAGGCTCAGCATCCTCCTTCCAGGACTGTATGCAGGATTTTTTTGCCCCCCCAAACAAAAAAAATGACGTGGGCTTCGCCATATTTTTGTATGCTAGCTGGGTACAGCAGGCAGGTACGGGCTGCCCCCAACCCCCAGCTGCCTATTTGTACCCGGCTGGGAACCAAAAATATAGAGAAGCCCTTTTTCTTTTAATTATTTCATGAATTTCATGAAATAATTAAAAAAAAAATGACGTGAGCTTCGCCTAATTTTTGTGTCCAGCCGGGTACAACTAGGCAGCTGGAGATTGGAATCCACAGTGCAGGGTGCCCATGCTTTCTGGGTACCCCCGCTGCGAATTGCAGTCCGCAGCCACCCCAGAAAATGGCGCTTTCATAGAAGCGCTATCTTCTGGTGCTGTATCCAACTCTTCCAGCTGCCCTGATGCCGGGTGTCTCACTGGGTAATAATGGGGTTAGGGCTAGCTGTATATTACCAGCTGGCCCTAAGCCCAAAATTCATGGTGTCACGCCAATATTAGGCATGGCCACCATGAATTTCTAGTAAAGATAAAAAAAACCACAACACACAGAAAAATATTTTTATTAGAAATAAAACACAACACAATTAGTGACTCCATCTTTATTGAAATAAAGAACCCCCCTCTGCAGTAATCCTGGGTCAAGGGTCCCGCGCCGTCCAATCCGGATCCAATATCATCTGCTCGGTTTGTTGGAAGGCAAAGTGATCAGATGATGTGTCAGGTTCAAGGCCTGAATCACATCACACATCAGCTGATTGTATAAAAGCCATTTATACAATCAGCAGATGCATCGGTGCAAAAAAAAATACTCACTTATGTGCTGATTACCGGTAGCTCCTGGAGCGAGTCTGATCCCGTCCGATCGCTGCAGCAGCTGCCGATAATCAGGGATGAAGTCTCCTGACGCATCCGCTGATAGGTTAAACCGGCCGGCCGCTGGCGTCACCCCAAGACTTACGATCAGCTGATGCGTCAGGTGACTGCATCAGGTGATCCATCGCCAGGTCCTGCATCCTGCAGGCATACGTACCCGGGGAGACTGCACACAGCCGGAGCGGCGGTACCGGGAGGAGGAGCTGGGAGCGGGCATGGCATCGGGACCCTGCAGACAGGTGAGTATGACATTTTTTTTTCTACTGTTCACTTTTGTTTTCGCAGCCGCTTCCACCTCCTGCCCGTACATGACGCCGCACGGCAGCTGACATGCACAGGACTGGAGGTGGAAGCGGCGGTGACGGTACCAGGAGGATTCACGCTTCTGTGTTTACTGACAGAAGGAATCCTCTTCCTGTACACGTCACTTTACTACCCACCTCCTGCATTTATAGCTGCGTTTTTGGTATTAGAAACGCACCAATATGCACCAAAACGCACCTATTTGCATTTCTCATTGCGTCTTTCAACATCCCATTGCACTCAATGGATGAAAAGCGCAGTAAAAAACGCGGGAATAATTGACATGCTGCGATTTTGTGGGCAACACAAAAACGCAGCTGAAAAAAAAACGCTCTGTGCAGACAGCAAAAATGAAAACTCATAGACTTTGCTGGGGAAGCAAAGTCATGCAGCTTTCTGAGCAAAAACGCACCCGAAAACTGTGCAAAAACGCAGCGAAAAACGCACTGTGTGAACTTACTCTAATGAAGAGACAGAGACCCAGATTCCAGTGATGTGTCACTTACTGAGCTGTTTGCTGTCATTTTGATAAAATCAGTGTTTTCTCAACTGCAGAGCTAGCAGTTATACAAAGCTCATGAATATGCTGGACTACCTGGCAGCACACCAAGTAGTCCTCTAATGATAATCTACTGCTGATTAATCAGTGATATTATCAAAACTACAGTAAGCAGCCCAGTAAGTGACATCGCTGGAATTAGTCTCTCTGCCTCTACATTATGCTACTCTCGATTAGGTGGCAAAAACCTGGTGACAGATCCTTTTAATATCCAAACAAACTAAGACTTAGCCGTGTTTTACACGCTGCGACATCGCTAGCAATTGCTAGCGATGTCGAGCGCGATAGCATCCACCCCCGTCGTACATGCGATATCTGGTGCTTGCTGTCGTTGCGAACATTATCGCTACGGCAGCTTCACACGCACATACGTGGTCGGCGACGTCGCTGTGACGGCCAAACAATCCCTCCTTCAAGGGGGAGGTGCGTTCAGCATCACAGCGACGACACTAAGCGGCTGGCCAATAGAAGCGGAGGGGAGGAGATGAGCGGGACATAACATCCCGCCAACCTTTTTCCTTCCGCATAGCCGGAGGACACAGGTAAGGGGATGATTGTCGTTCCTGCGGTGTCACACACAGCGATGTGTTGTGCTGCAGGAACAACAAACAACATCGTACCTGCAGCAGTAACGACATTATGGAAATAAACAACGTGACACATATCAGCGATTTTTTACGCTTTTGTGCTCGTTCATCGTCGCACCTAGGATTTACACATTGCGATGTCGCTACCGCCGCCGGATGTGCGTCACTAACAACGTGACCTAGACGATATATCGGTAGCGATGTCGCAGCGTGTAAAGCCCGCCTTATTGTATTAGATTTACTAAAAAAAGCCACAATGGCAGAAGAAATCATTCAAAATCACCGTGGGACTCATTAAAAAATTTATATATTCAGCTTGTAAAATTCTTGTCACTCCCTTTTCTACAAGTATTATCCCGCTGCTTTGATTCTTGCTTAGAACATGAATTTGCAATTCAATGTACTTTCAGAATCTCAAGGTATGCTATTGGAAAGATTCTGCACCCTTACTTGCTAATATGTTTTTCTTTAGTTATGTTAAAAGCTACTGGCAGTCTGTCAGCACAAAACGAGCGCCAAAACTAAGCACACCTTGTCAGGGACATAACCCTAATAAAAATTGTACCTTTAGAACGCAAGTCTATTTCTGTATTTACCCCACATCGTTCATTTTTCAATTGTACTAATTAAAGCCCCATTCACACATCCTTGTTTCCAGTACGTGTGGTGTCCGTTTTCACAGACTGGAGACACGTTTGCACGCATACTCATTGAAAACTCTGTTGATTTTTGTCCGTGTTTTCACACTGACCTGACCGTATGTACATGTGATCCAGACGGAGACGTCCGTTTTTCAGCGTCAGCACGGATGACAAGGGCTAGTAGAAGTGTATGGATCTGTGAGAAATACACCCCTCATATTTTTGTAAATATTTTATCATATCTTTTTCATGGGACAATACTAAAGATATGATATTTTAATACAATGTAAAGAAGTCAGTAAAGGTGAGTAGAAACAGCCGGGCACTGCAGCCACAGGTAATTACTCACAGATCGCAGTTCTGCTCAAAAACAGACTGCCAGCAGTCCCCGGTGGTGCTCAGCCGGCATGGCAGGAGAAGTCAAATGAATCCATAAAAGAAAGAAAGGCGGCACTTCACGATGGGGTTCTGCAGTTTTAATGTGTAATTGTAAGGAAATTACAATATGGGGAGGGGGGAGTGCAGGTATGCCGGACAACGGCTGTTTCGCACTGAGGCAGAGTGCTTCCACGGGTCCAACAACTTGGACCCGTGGAAGCACTCTGCCTCAGTGCGAAACGGCCGATGTCCGGTGTACCTGCACTCCCCCTCCCCATCCATGTTGTAATTTCCTTACAATTACACATTTGAATCGCAGAACCCCATCGTGAAGTAAAGTAATCAGTGTACAGCTTGTATAACAGTGTAAATTTGGTGTCCTCTCTAAATAACACACAGCGATTAGTGTCTAAACTGCTGGCAAGAAAAGTGAGTACATTCTTAAGTGAAAATTGACAGATTGTGCCCAAAGTGTCAATATTTTGTTCTCAAGCACTGCCTTAACAGTTCAATAGAGCTTCACAGGAGCTACTGGAATCCTCTTCCACTCCTCCATGATGACATAATGGAGCTTGTGGATGTTAGAGACTTTGCTCTCCTCCACCTTCTGTTTGAGGATGCCCCACAGATGCTGAATAGGGTTTAGGTCTGGAGACATTCTTAGCCAGTCCAGCACCTTTACCCTCACTTTCTTTAGCAATGCAGTCGTTTTCTTGGAGGCATTTGGGGTACTTATTATGTTGGAATACAAATGGAGGGGATCATGCTCTGCTTTAGTAAGTCATAGTACATGTTGGCTTTCATGGTTTCCTCAATGAATTGTAGCTCCCCACAGCTGGCAACACTCATACATCCCCAAATCATGACACTCCCACCATCATGCTTGACTGTAGGAAAGACACACTTGTCTTTGTACTCCTCACCCGGTTGACACCACACGTGCTTGACACCATCTGAACCAAATAGGTTTATCTTGGGTTCATCAGACCCCAGGACATGGCTCCAGTAATCTATGTCAGATGAGACCAAAAGTGAATTCTGGTGGATGTTAGAGACCTCATGATCCTCCATTTTCAGTTTGAGGATTCCCCAGAGATGCTCTATTGTGTTTAGGTCTGGAGGCATGCTTGGCCAGTCCAGCACCTTTACCCTGAGTTTCTTTAGCAAGTTGGAATACTACCCTGCGGCCCAGTTTTTAAAGGGAGGAGATCATGCTCTGCTTCAGTATGTCACAGTACATGTTGGCATTCATGGTTCCCTCAACTGTAGCTCCCCACAGCTGGCAGCACTTGTGCTGCCCCAAACCGTGAAACTCCCACCACCATACTTGACTGTAGGCAAGACACACTTGTCTTTGTACTCCTCAACTGGTTGTCACCACACAATCTTGACACCATCTGAAGCAAAATAAGTTTTTCTTGATCTCATGAGATCACAGGACATGGTCCCAGTAATCCATGTCATTAATCTGCTTGGCTTCAGTAAATTGTGGGCTTTCTTGTGCATCATTTTTAGAAGAGTCTTACTTCTAAGATGATAGCTATACAGAGCAATTTGATGCAGTGTGCAGTGTATAGTCTGAGCACCGCCAAACTGGACCACCACCCCTTTAACTTCCGCAGCTATGCTGGCAGCACTCATCCACCTATTTTGAAAAGACAACCTCTAGATATGAGCATGTGCAGTCATCTTCTTTAGACCATAGCAAGGTTTATTTTGAATGGAATCTGTTTTGTTAAATCGCTGTATGGTGTCGGCCACAGTGCTGCAATCTCAGTTTCAGGGTGTTGCCAATCAACAATTCTTTTTCTTCAGCTCCTCTCAGAAATCTTTGCCATGAGGTACCATGTTGAGCTTCCAAATGTCCAGTGACCAGTGTGAGAGAGTATGTGAGAGATAATACAAAATTCAACACACCTGCTACCCATTCACACCTCAGACCTTGTGACACTGATGAGTCACACGACACCCGGGAGTGAAAATAGCTAATTGAGCACAATATAGTCATTTTCATTTAGTGGTATATATATATATATATATATATATATATATATATGTATATATATATACAGTACAGATCAAAAGTTTGGACACACCTTCTCATTCAAAGAGTTTTCTTTATTTTCATGACTCTGAAAATTGTAGATTCACATTGAAGGCATCAAAACTATGAATTAACACATGTGAAATGAAATACTTAAAAAAAAGTGTGAAACAACTGATAATATGTCTTATATTTTAGGTTCTTCAAAGTAGCCACTGTGACATATCAACCGGCTGTAATACAAAGGGCCAGTATGTTTTGCAGAAGCATGGGTGCTCTGCAATGTGAAGTTGGCTGGGACCTGTGGTTCCATAGGATTACATTACATGCAGAGCCATGGAAGGGTGTGTGATGCTGATTACACACTCCTTACCACCTGTGGGTGTGGCTCCAGGGGTTAAAGCAATCCTGTCTCTGAACCTAGGTGGAGTGTGTCTAGGGCAGTCTAGATAGAGACTGGCTCTAGACCTCCAGTGTGTGTGCTGGAAACAAGTGAGAGCAGAGCAGGGAGCTCTGGGTGTATCAGCCTGTGTGGAGGCTGAACACAAGGCTCTGAAATTGAGCCTGAGTTAAGACTGAGGTGAGTTCAGCCAGGCCAGGGCTGTAGGGCTGAATCTCTCTGGGAGGAGAGACAGACAGGGGTCTGCAGAGAGCCCTGGGTGCTGGAAGGAACCTTGGCTAGAGCTGCACGCTGGCAGGAGCCAGAGAGTGGGGAAGTTGCCTAAACTTCCACTGTGGACTTTATGTTATGTGTTGGACTTTGAGGATCAAGCCAAGTACTGACATCTTTCTGTTGTGTGACCTAGTATGGTTTATTTGAGCTATTAATAAACCATATGGTCTGTTAAAGAGACTAATTGTTCCGGTGTGCATTAATCCCGATACCTGGCGTGTGGACCCCATACACTCGGGGCCCACATCGTTACACCACCTTTTGCTTTGATTAGTGCTTTGCATACTCTTGGCAATCTTTTGATGAGCCTCAAGAGGTAGTCACCGGAAATGGTTTTCACTTCACAGGTATGCCCTGTCAGGTTTAATAAGTGGGATTTCTTGCCTTAGAAATGGGGTTGGGACCATCAGTTGTGTTGTGCAGAAGTCTGGTGGATACACAGCTAATAGTCCTACTGAATAGACTGTTAAAAATTGGGAAAACTTTGAAAGTGTTCCCAAGTGCAGTGGCAAAAACTATCAAATGCTACAAAGAAACTGGCTCACATGAGGACCGCCCCAGGAAAGGAAGACCAAGGGTCACCTCTGCTGCGGAGGATAAGTTTATCCGAGTCACCAGGCTCAGAAATCGCAGGTTAACAGCAGCTCAGATTAGAGACCAGGTAAATGCCACACAGAGTTCTAGCAGCAGACACATCTCTAGAACAACTGTTAAGAGGAGACTTTGTGCAGCAGACCTTCATGGTAAAATAGCTGCTAGGAAACCATTGCTAAGGACAGGCAACAAGCAGAAGAGACTTGTTTGGGCTAAAGAACACAAGGAATGGACATTAGACCAGTGGAAATCTGTGCTTTGGTCTGATGAGTCCAAATTTGAGATCTTTGGATCCAACCACCGTGTCTTTGTGCGACGTAGAATAGG
The DNA here is from genome assembly GCF_048569485.1 of Anomaloglossus baeobatrachus. Lineage (NCBI taxonomy): Eukaryota > Metazoa > Chordata > Amphibia > Anura > Aromobatidae > Anomaloglossus > Anomaloglossus baeobatrachus. The sequence continues at coordinate 506,352,779 of NC_134354.1, read as the reverse complement.
TGAACGGGTGGACTCTACATGGCTGCTTCCCACCGTGAAGCATGGAGGAGGAGGTGTGATGGTGTGGGGGTGCTTTGCTGGTGACACTGCTGGGGATTTATTCAAAATTGAAGGCATACTGAACCAGCATGGCTACCACAGCATCTTGCAGCGGCATGCTATTCCATCCAGTTTGCGTTTAGTTGTACCATCATTTATTTTTTAACAGGACAATGACCCCAAACACACCTCCAGGCTGTGTAAGGGCTATTTGACTAAGAAGGAGAGTGATGGGGTGCTACGCCAGATGACCTAGCCTCCACAGTCACCAGACCTGAACCCAATCGAGATGGTTTGGGGTGAGCTGGACTGCAGAGTGAAGGCAAAAGGGCCAACAAGTGCTAAGCATCTCTGGGAACTCCTTCAAGACTGTTGGAATACCATTTCCGGTGACTACCTCTTGAAGCTCATCAAGAGAATGCCAAGAGTGTGCAAAGCAGTAATGAAAGCAAAAGGTGGCTACTTTGAAGAACCTAGAATATAAGACATATTTTCAGTTGTTTCACACTTTTTTGTGAAGTATTTCATTCTACATGTTTTAATTCATAGTTTTGATGCCTTCAATGTGAATCTACAATTTTCAGAGTCATGAAAATAAAGAAAACTCTTTGAATGAGAAGGTGTGTCCAAACCTTTGGTCTGTAATATATAGATATATATATATATATATATATATATATATATATATAGTATATCAGGGGCAGACACAGGCTTTGCCATTGTTTATTGTTGTCAAGCCATTACTTTGACCAGTGTGCAGGGGGCAAGTGTTTTTTAGCAGCTAGCCACTTTTGCCTGTAGGGCCCTGTGCCGCTGACCAGGTTATTTCCCCTAATCTATCCATAAATATCCATATACTTATCTATCTCTATACATACTGTACATATAAAGATTCCTTTTGTACCACATTAAAGCATTTTTTTGGTCTTGTCAGTCACAACAATCCTTGTTTTATCCTTCTATGGTGAAGGTCTGCAACCCTCATCCTCCAACATTATATCTGCTCCCTTTAGCTTTACTGCATTCCTCCTTATTTTCTGCAAGCAATTACGCCTGATGACCGGATCTCCTCGGCTCTTCTCTTCTCCCCATTTCCACTGCGTGCCTATATACTTGTGTAACACACCTCCACGAAGCACTGTTTGTCTTTCAGGCTCCTAATTGGAAAAATACTTGCCATTGCCATGACTTTTATAGATTTCCTGTTGACCGGAAGATAATGTTCTTAAGCAGTATACTTGATTTTTTTTATACTTATTTAACAAAAATATATATTTTTTTATAAGCATTGTAACTATGTGTTTATTATTTCACTGTAGATCTCATAAATATTCAATGCATCTGATATATTTCATTAGTGAAATGCACTATATTTGCTTATAAACTGTGTATACTGTATGTCAGCTTGGGTCTAATGAGTGTCACTAGGAGACTGTTTAATAATGTTATCTGCAGCTTTGACATTCTTGAACTTAGTATTTTTTTTTTATTGTAAATTGTTTATTCGGCATTATGCATAACTGTATATTATCATCCATTGTTCAATACGTTTTTTATTAGTTAAATTCAAATTAACTTGTAGAACTTGGCTGCCCCCTAGTGGCTGTTTCTAGGTATAATATTATATGCTTTGTTAAATCATCATATATGCATATGTAGTAAAGAGGGGTAGGAATTTTCATTAGTCAACTAAAAGGTACCAGAGAGCTCAACATATGATCATCAAATGATTTTGAATCATCATAATCAGCGAACGTATGATCAGTGATGTATTTTATACGCGTACATATACAGATGTAAACTTATTATAATGATTGGCTGCCTTAATCCAAGACTACTAACTGGGTATATGTTTTTTTTTCCAGGAGCCCTGAACTATTGAGATCTGAGGGTTCTTTTTCAATTGACGGAAGACACTCATCTACGGACTCCAATAAAGCATCCAGTGGTGATGTATCTCCATATGACAATAATTCCCCAGTACTATCTGACCGATCCGCAACTGCAAGGCAGGAAAATAGTTCTGAGAAGATTCTAAAGGCAGCTGATCACCAGACATTAGTTAGTCATTTGCTCTCCAAGACAAAGGAAAATGCATCAGCTCCGTGGTGTCCAAAAGGTATGTAGTAAATTTACAAGCTCTGTACAGGGGTACTTGTGATCTACCCATTCATTGCAAAACCAGTTGGGTTTGGAGTTAGGCTGCCTCATACATAGAAATTGATCATACTGGAAAAATGGAGTTCCCATACATAACTTAAAACAGTCCCAATCGTAAAGTGATGGTTGTTAGGAGTTTGCCAGTGCCCAAGTATTATATATGGACACCTACCAGATTTTTTGGACTATAAAGGCCGCTTTACACGCTGCGATCTTGCTAGTGAGATCGCTAGCGTGCATACCCGCCCCCATCGTTTGTGCGTCACGGGCATATCACTGCCCGTGGCGCACAAAATCGCGCGGAACCATCACACATACTTAACTGCATAGTGACGTTGCTGTGACCGGCGAACCGCCTCCTTTTTAACCCCTTCACGACCATGGACGGAAAGATCCGTCCTTGTGCCCTGGGCCTTAACGACCAAGGACGGATCTTTCCGTCATGGCGGAATCGCGGCACCGGAGCCTCCGGTGACTGCAATATGTTAACAAAAACCGCAGATTCGGGGAGGAGGGGACCTGTTCCTGACCTTAGGAGGGGTGGTGCCTCCTCCCCGGACCTACGGAGGCTGTGATTGGCTGACGAACGCCGCTCAACCAATCACAGCCACTGTAATGTTCCAGCCATTTAAAATGACTGAAACATTGAAATCTAGCCCTGGCCAGTGCAGCTGTAGCACTGGCCATTGGCTGGAGCTGGGTGACCTCACTGGATCACCCTCCCCCAGCTCCAATGCTCTGATTGGAGAGATCGGCCTTGTGACCGATTTCTCCAATCACAGTGGACCTGTTGCCGGTGACCGCCCCCATCAGCTTCACTTGTCCCTGCAGCACGCCAGCACACACAGTGAGTGTACACAGTGCAATGGCAGGGCGACAAGCTCCGGTCCCATGCTGTTATGAGACCGGAGCATGGGACCCGGAAGTTGCCGCGCTGCCATTGCACTGTACGAAAAGCGTCCCGATCCGCCGCCGCCACTGCCCTCCGCGATCTGCCACCTTTCTCCCCGATCTCCTGCCCGCACCCTCACCCCCACACCTCCCGATCCGCTGCCGCCGCCGCCCTCCATCTGCCACAGTGCCACCGCTCCCCCCAATCTGCTGCCCGGCTCCTCACCCCTTGTGATCGTTGCCCGGCCCCTCACCTCCGTGCAGCAGATCGGAGGGAGCGGTGGCACTATGACAGATGGAGGAGGACAGGGATCGTGCACCCTGTCCTCCTCCATCTGTCATAGTCCCACCGCTCCCTCCGATCTGCTGCCCGGCCCCTCCCCCTCGTGATCGGTGCCCGCCCCCTCCCCTCCGTGATGTGCTGCTCGCCCCCTCCCCTCCGTGATGTGCTGCTCGCCCCCTCCCCTCCATGATGTGCTGCTCGCCCCCTCCCCTCCGTGATGTGCTGCTCGCCCCCTCCCCTCCGTGATGTGCTGCTCGCCCCCTCCCCTCCGTGATGTGCTGCTCGCCCCCTCCCCTCCGTGATGTGCTGCACGCTCCCCCCACCTCTCACCCCCGTGGTCAGCTACCCGCCCCCTCCCCTGTCACCGCCGTGATGTGCGCCCCCTCCCCTGTCACCGCCGTGATGTGCGCCCCCTCCCCTGTCACCGCCGTGATGTGCGCTCCCTCCCCTGTCACCGCCGTGATGTGCGCACCCTCCCCTGTCACCGCCGTGATGTGCGCTCCCTCCCCTGTCACCGCCGTGATGTGCGCTCCCTCCCCTGTCACCGCCGTGATGTGCGCTCCCTCCCCTGTCACCGCCGTGATGTTCGCTCCCTCCCCTGTCACCGCCGTGATGTGCGCTCCCTCCCCTGTCACCGCCGTGATGTGCGCTCCCTCCCCTGTCACCGCCGTGATGTGCGCTCCCTCCCCTGTCACCGCCGTGATGTGCGCTCCCTCCCCTGTCACCGCCGTGATGTGCGCTCCCTCCCCTGTCACCGCTGTGATGTGCGCTCCCTCCCCTTTCACCGCCGTGATGTGCGCTCCCTCCCCTGTCACCGCCGTGATGTGCGCTCCCTCCCCTGTCACCGCCGTGATGTGCGCTCCCTCCCCTGTCACCGCCGTGATCTGTGCTCCCTCCCCTGTCACCCCCATGATCTGTGCTCCCTCCCCTGTCACCCCCGTGATCTGCTGTCCACTCTCCCTCCACCTCTCACCCCCGTGATCTGCGCTCTGCTCACCTGTCTCCCCCGTGATCTGCGCTCTGCTCACCTGTCTCCCCCGTGATCTGTGCTCTCTCACCTCTCACCCCGTGATCTGCGCTCCCTCACCTGTCACCCCCGTGATCTGCTGTCCGCTCTCCCTCACCTCTCACCCCCGTGATCTGTGCTCTGCTCACCTGTCTCCTCCGTTATCTGTGCTCTGCTCACCTGTCTCCTCCGTGATCTGCGCTGCGCTCCCTCCCCCACCTCTCACCCTCCCCGATCTGCTGCCTCCTTCATCTCCTGTGATCCAGCTGCCTAGATCCATCCTGTAGGGTAACTATCCCCAATCTCACCTCCCACTCCCCTTCCCACCCATCCCCCCCCACCCGCCCCCTCCCCCCATCCTCTGCCGCTCCTGCATCCACTGCGCCCTCTCCCATCCGCCCCCACCCTATCCCAGCCGCCGTCTCACAATCACAGATGCTCCCTTTATATGCCGCTGCCCCCCCATCTGCTGCCGCCCCATCTGCCGCTGTTTTTTTTTTCTATGCCATGGGGGTCTAGTTTCGAAAATGGGGTCACATGTGGGGGAGCTCCACTGTTTCGGCACCTCAGGGGGTCTCCAAACAGCATGGAATACGCTAATTATCCCAGACAATTTTGCGTTTGAAACGTCAAATGACGCTCCTTGCCTTCCGAGCCCTGCTGTGCGCCCAAACATTTGAGTTCCACCACATATGAGGTATCTGCGTACTCAGGAGAAATTGCACAATACATTTTATGGTGCAATTTTTCCTGATACCCTTGTGGAAAAAAAAGCTACCTGGTTGAAGTAACAATTTTGTGGTAAAATTTTTTTTTTTTATTTTCACGGCTCAACTCTATTAACTTTTGTGAAGCCCCCAGAGGCTCAAAGTGCTCAATAAACATCTAGATAAATTCCATGAGGGGTCTAGTTTCCAAAATGGGGTCACATGTGGGGGAGCTCCACTGTTTCGGCACCTCAGGGGGTCTCCAAACGCAACATGGAATACGCTAATTATCCCAGACAGTTTTGCGTTTGAAACGTCAAATGACGCTCCTTGCCTTCCGAGCCCTGCTGTGCGCCCAAACATTTTATTTCCACCACATATGAGGTGTCTGTGTACTCAGGAAAAATTGCACGATACATTTTATGGTGCAATTTTTCCTGATACCCTTGTGAAAAAAAAAGCTACCTGGTTGAAGTAACAATTTTGTGGTAAAAAAATGTTTTTTTATTTTCACAGCTCAACTCTATTAACTTTTGTGAAGCCCCCAGAGGCTCAAAGTGCTCTATAAACATCTAGATAAATTCCATGAGGGGTCTAGTTTCCAAAATGGGGTCACATGTGGGGGAGCTCCACTGTTTCGGCACCTCAGGGGCTCTCCAAACGCAACATGGTGCGGCTAACGATTCCAGCTAATTTTCTGTTCAAAAAAGTCAAATGACGCTCCTTCCCTTCCGAGTCCTGCCGTGCGCCCAAACAGTGGTTTTTCGCCACATATGAGGTATCTGCATGTTCAGTAGAAATTGCCCAACAAATTTTGGGGGTTCATTTAATCCTGCTACCCTTGTGAATATGCAATATTTGAGGCTAAATTAACATTTTTGTTGTAAAAAGTAAAATGTTCATTTTTTCCTTCCACATTGCTTTAGTTACTGTGAAGCACCTGAAGGGTTAATAACCTTCTTGAATGTGGTTTTGAGTAGCCTGAGGGGTGCCGTTTTTGGAATGGTGTCACTTTTGGGTGTTCTGTGTCATGTAGACCTTTCAAAATTGCTTCAAATGTGATGTGGTCCCTAAAAAAAGTGGCTTTGTAAATTTTGTTGTAAAAATGAGAAATTGCTCATAAACTTTGAACCCCTATAACTTCCTTAAATTTTTTTTTTTTTTTCCCAAAATTGTTCTGATGTAAAATAGACATGTGGGAAATGTTATTTATTAATTATTTTGTGTCATATGTCTCGTTGGTTTTAGAGCATAAAAATTCAAAGTTTGAAAATTACAAAATTTTCAAAATTTTCGCGAAATTTCCGTTTTTTTCACAAAGAAATGCAAAAAATATCGGCCTAAATTTACCACTAACATGAAGCCCAATATGTCACGAAAAAACAATCTCAGAATCACCGGGATCCGCTGAAGCGTTCCAGAGTTATAACCTCATAAAGTGACACTGGTCAGAATTGCAAAAAATGGCCTGGTCTTTAGGGTCAAAATAGGCTTGGGGCTGAAGGGGTTAAGGGGGCAGTTTGTTCGGCGTCACAGCAATGTCACTAAGCGGCCGCCCAATCAAAGCGGAGGGGCGGAGATGAGTGGGACGAACATCCTGCCCATCTCCTTCCTTCCTCATTGCTGGCGTGATGCAGGTAAGGTTCCTGCGATGTCACACGTAGCGATGTGTGCTGCCGCAGGAACGACGAACAACATCGTAACTGCAGCAGCAACGATAATTGAGATTAGGGGGTTATGTCACCGATTAGCGATTTTGAACGTTTTTGCAACGATTCAAAATCGCTAATAGGTGTCACACGCAATGACATCGCTAACGCGGCCGGATGTGCGTCACAAATTCCATGACCCCAACGACATCGCTTTAGCGATGTCGTAGCTTGTAAAGCGGCCTTAAGACGCATTCTGTCCTAATTTCCCCCATCTTGGGCCCTTTCCTAGTATATAGGTTCCCCATCCTGGTATATTTGTGGCCTTTCCTGGTGTATATGACCTCCATGACAGTATATATGTCCTTCATCCTGGCATATATGTTCCCCATCTTGGTAAATATGTCCCTTATCCTGGTATATGTGTGCCCCATACAGGGCCCCGTCCTGGTATATGTGTCCCTCCTCCTGATATATATGTTCCCTATCCTGGGCCCCTTCCAGGTATATATGTTTCCCATCTCAGTGTATTTATACCCCATCCTGGTATATATGTTCCCCATCCTGGTTTATATGTCCCTCATATTGGAATATATGTACCCCATCCTAGCAACTTCCTGAAATATATGTTCCCCATCCTGGTATATATCTCCCTCATCATAGTATATACTGTATATATACACTATATATATATATATATACACTCCATCATGGTCCCATCCTAATATATAAGCCTCCCATTATGCTGCACACATAAAAAAATAAAAATTCTACTAACCTTCCCTCCGCTACCCAGGCGCATGGCATCCTCTTCTGATGCCAGCAATTGACTTCTTCATGTAAGTAATGGGCAGCGCATGATGTCACTGCCATGCGCCACCAGTCACAGGTGTGCGAAAGGTAGGAGCAGAGTCCCCACGCCCAAAATCCCGCCACATCTGCGCTGTCATTAGTGATAGTAATAATCTTCACATTCATTTACTTGAAAAAATATCCAGCTCACCCACACCTGGCCTCACCGTGCCTCAGTCTCGGATATCGGCCCTGACCTGGCTGCACAGCAATAGAAAGGAACAGTAATCCAGCTGAGTGCTCACGGGGATTTATTAGTACAAAACAGACAGTGCACAGAAGATGTTAACGCGTTTCTGGCTTGACGCTCTTAATCATAAGGTTGATATGCACTGTCTGTTTTGCACTAAGAAATCACCGTGAGCACTCAGCTGGATTACTTTTCCTTTCTACATTCATTTACTATCACTGATCTCAGTGCCGAGAGGTGGGTGGGATTATGGGCGTATGGAGCAGTGAATATTCATTTTCCTTTAATGGAGAAATGCATATTTACTGCTCTTGCTGCTGCCAGCTTCCTGCAGCATAGACCCTGCTCCTGCCTCCAGTGACCTCACTCCACTGCCGCTGCCCCCCAAAGCGCGAACTAGGTACATTCGAACTAAAAGACAATCTCCTCTCAAATTTTGTGAGAGAGTGTCTTATAGTCCGAAAAATACGGTAATGAAGTCCTTTCTTACTTTTATTTAACTTTTAAGCCTTTCAATAGGAATTTTAATATTTTTGATGGCACTCTCTTCAGTTATATTCTTGCTTTAAAAATGCTGGGAAACAAAAACCAGATAGAAACCTGATGCAGCCATATTCCATACAAATACAGATTATTGTAACAGGATCTATTAAGATTTATTGGGATCTGTTTGAAGATAGCTCTTAAGCCCTTAACGACCCATGACGTACTGGGTACGTCATGGATCGTGTGCCGTTAATCCCCACCCCCTGCCGTGGGCAGGCGGCGGCGATCCGCGCACATATCAGCTGTTTTCAACAGCTGACATGTGTGCCTGCTAGCCGCGGGTGGAATTGCTTCCACCCATGGCCATTAACCCCTTACATTTCGCTGCCAAGATCTGGCAGCGATATGTATATGGGCGCCGCCATGACAGTTACTTACCCCACCCCCACCGGAAGTCACGTGACATGATCACGTGACTTTCAGTGGTTGCCATCGTAGCACAGGGTCTTGTGATGACGCCTGCAGCTACGAAGTTTCACTTTCGTTTTCACCTGGCTCGGAGCAGGGTGAAACAGGAAGTGACTGTATCTGCTGTTTACAGCTGTATAGCTGTGATCAGCAGATAGATAAGAGCGATCGGATTGCTGATCGCTATAGCCCCCTAGGGGGACTAGTAAAATAAAAAAAAAGTAAAAAAAAAAAGTTTTAAAAATAAAAAAACCTAAAAGTTCAAATCATCCCCCTTTCACCCCATTGAAAATTAAAGGGTTAAAAAAATAAAAAATATACACATATTTGGTATCGCCGCGTTCAGAAATGCCCGAGCTATCAAAATATAAAATCAATTAATCTGATCAGTAAATGGTGTAGCGGCAAAAAAATTCCAAACACCAAAATTACGTTTTTTGGTCGCCGCAAATTTTGCGCAAAATGCAATAACAGGCGATCAAAACGTAGCATCTGCGCAAAAATGGTACCGTTAAAAACGTCAGGTTGAGACGCAAAAATAAGCCGTCACTGAGTCTCAGATCCCAAAAAATGAGAACGCTACGGGTTTTGGAATATGGCGCAAAACGTGCGCCACTTTTTTTGGACAAGCTTTTGATTTTTTTTTTAACCCCTTAGATACAAGTAAACCTATACATGTTTGGTGTCTACAAACTCGCACCGACCTCAGGCATCACATAGATACATCAGTTTTACCATATAGTGAACACAGTGAATAAAATATCCCAAAAACTATTGTACAATCACACTTTTTTTGCAATTTCTCCGCACTTGGAATTTCTTTGCTGTTTTCCAGTACACTATATGGTAAAACATATGATTTCATTTAAAGGTACAACTCGTCCCGCAAAAAACAAGCCCTTATATGGCAAGATTGATGGAAAAATAAAAAAGTTACGGCTCTCGGAAGAAGGGGAGCAAAAAACAAAAACGCAAAAACAGAAAGTGCCCGGGGGCTGAAGGGGTTAATGTCATAATGTTGCTCACACCATAGAATTGAAAAAAGTTCAAATAATGTATATGATACCAACAGGAGAAATAGACCCTCCGTTGGTGTTCATTGAGTGAATGGGGGGCTACAGATTGGTTTGCCTTATGCACCAGGAGTTTCCCTAGTGCACATGTCAAACTGTACAAATTGTGAATTCAGCCCTAATTTTGTTTCTGTTTAAATTTTTATTTACTTTATGTTTTTAATTGCAGAATTATGTTGTATGTAATTATAGTAATTATACATTTTTTTTTGCAGATACTATTCCACAGGAGAATTTAGACATCTGGGGAACATGGCACTCAACATTAAAATCAGCATCAAAAGATCAAGGAATGACAGGTATTACACAGGATGATGCATGTTGTGTAATCATATACTCGCAGGGTGAGGGATAGCAAACTGATTATATATATTCAACGTACTGAACTGTCTGCATCCATTTTCATAAATAAAATACATTGTATAAAACCGGTATTCAAGTTGTCTCATGAGCAGCTTGGAGCTATGCATTCTCCTTACTTCCTGGTTCCTTGGAGGGTGGATGCTCCTCTTTGAGTAAGGGGTACTTTACACACAGCGAGATCGCTACTGAGATCGCTGCTGAGTCACGGTTTTTGTGACTTCATTAGCGATCTCGCTGTGTGTGACACTGAGCAGCGATCTGGCCCCTGCTGTGAGATCGCTGCTCGTAACACACAGCCCTGGTTCGTTTTTTTATTGTTGCTCTCCCGCTGATAAGCACACATCGCTGTGTGTGACAGCGAGAGAGCAACAATCCTGAATGTGCAGGGAGCAGGAGCCGGCGTCTGACAGCCTGCGGTAAGCTGTAACCAAGGTAAACATCGGGTAACCAAGGTGGATACCCGATATTTACCTTCGTTACCAGCCTCCGCAGCTCTCACGCTGCCAGTGCCGGCTCCTGCTCCCTGCACACGCTAAGTTAAGCGGTGTGAGCTGGTAACTAAGGTAAACATCGGGTAACCATACCCGATGTTTACCTTAGTTACCAGTGTCCGCAGCTTCCAGACGCCGGCTCCGTGCAAGCGCAGCGTCACTTGCACGTCGCTGCTGGCTGGGGGCTGGTCACTGGTCGCTGGTGAGATCTGCCTGTTTGACAGCTCACCAGCGACCATGTAGCGATGCAGCAGCGATCCTGACCAGGTCAGATCGCTGGTCGGATAGCTTCTGCATCGCTAAAGTGTGAAGGTACCCTAACAGTTCTATTGATCAGCTTTTACTGCTACTACACATCAATATTCTGTCAGTGTTTGTTCTTAGTGACTAGGCACACAGCTCAGGAAAGTGAGAGCCAGTGAAACTCATGATACTGGGTGTTGGAGAATTGCGCTTACACGAGACTGATAAGATCCCTGTCAGAAGTTGAGAAGGAGGGGAAGGGAAGTGAGCACCTAACTGCTGTATAGAAATTAATGAGCTTGAGAGAGTTGACTAGTATGGTAGTAGTTACCGCCTCACCTGGAATATAACTACTTTGCATTCGTAGCAAAGCTCCATAAAAACCACCTGTACACTATGTAAGCTAAAAGCTCTCATTGCAGGATAATAGAAACACAAAGTTTCAGGTGTAGTGATTTTACAAACCTACAAGTGCATCTCAATAAATTAGAATATCATCAAAAAGTCAATTCATTTCAGTAATTCAATACAAAAAGGGAAACATATTATATTGAGTCATTACAAACAGAGGGATCTATTTTAAGTGTTTATTTCTGTTAGTGTTGATGATTATGGCTTACAGCCAATGAAAACGTGATTATCTGAGAAAAGTAGAATATTATACTGTATAAGACCAACTGAAAAAATGATTATAAACTCAGAAATATTGGCGCCTACTGAAAGGTTTTTACAGTAAATTCACTCAATACTTGGTCAGGGCTCCTTTTGATTGAATTACAGCATCAATGCGGCGTGGCATGGAGGTGATCAGCCTGTGGCACTGCTGAGGTGTTATGGAAGCCCAGAATGCTTTGATAGCAGCCTTCAGCTCGTCTGCATTGTTGGGTCTGGTGTCTCTCATCTTCCCCTTGACAATACCCTGGACTGAAACCAGCAGATGAAAAGGCTCCCCAAACCATCACTGATTGTGGAAACTTCACAAAAGACCTCAAGCATCTTGGATTGTTTGCCACTACACTCTTCATCCAGACTCTGGGATCTTGATTTTCAAATGAAATGAATATAATGCAAAATTTACTTTCATCTAAAAACAACACTTAGGACCACTGAGCAATAGTCCATTTCTTTTTCTCCATGGCCCAGGTAAGACACTTCTGGCATTGTCTATTGGTCATGAGTGGCTTGAAACAAGGAATTATTTATTTCACTGCACGATATAGACTCGCGGCTGTCATTGGTTGCAGTGAGACAGCTGTCACTCAGCGTGGGTACGCGTCTGAATGCAACAAATCATAGGTGCCGGTGGGCGGGGGAAGCAGTGAATAAGAGATGGAATAATGAGCGGCCGGCATTTTCAAAAGCAGGAGAAGCCGCCGGAGCAGTGTGACAGCTGTGCAGCGCCGTGTTGGTGATCGGTGAGTATGAAAGAGAGAGGGAGAGACTGATATCGACATTGATTTCAATGGGTGGAAAATGCAACCAAAACGCACAAAAGAAGTGACATGCTGCTTTTTTAAACGCATCGATTTTGTCAAATATTTGGCATCCAAAACACTGAGTTTAAAAAAGCAACGAGCGCATGGAATTTTCTGACTTCTCATAGACTTTGCTAGGGAAGCACAACACATGCATTTACGCTGCATTTGAAAACGCTATGTAAATGCATGAAAAAACGCAACGTGCGCACACAGCCTAATTACTTTATATATGTGTTTCCCTTTTTACAGTATATTCAATAACTGAAATACATTTCTTTTTCCAGCAGGACTTAGCTTACCTGTCCACACTGTCAAAAGTACCAATACCTGGTTTAATAACCACAGTATCACTGTGATTGATTGGCTAGCAAACTCGCCTGACCTAAACCCCATAGAGAATCTATATGGTATTGTCAAGAGGAAGATGAGAGACACCAGACCCAACTTTGCTTCCATAACACCTCAGCAGTACCACAGGCTGATCGCCTCCATGCCACGCCACGCCACATTAATGCAGTAATTCATGCAAAAGATGCCTCGACCAAGTATTGATTGCATTTACTGTACATACTTTTCAATAGGCGCCAACATTTCTGAGTTTAAAATCATTTTTCAGTTGGTCTTATATAATATTCTAATTTTTTGTGATAATGACTTTTGGGTTTTCATGGACTGTAAGCCATAATCAGCTACACAAACAGAAATAAACACTTGAAGATCACTCTGTAATGACTCTAAATAATATATGTGTTTCCCTTTTTGTATTGAATTACTGAAATAAATTAACTTTTTGATGATATTCTAATTTGTTGACATTCACTTGTAGGTGTAAAAGACAACCAAGTAGCTGATATTCCCCATTATATAATATTAGAAAACACTGTTGACTTAAATGTAGACATCTGGGTTTCTGTATGGCTCATTAATCATGCTTTATACTATGTATTTTTTACCTTTTTTTAGATTCCTATGGAAATATCTACGAGAGCAGTTCCTTACAAGGACAGTATTCCCTTTCACAAAGCAATCTGACACAGAATTGGCCTTCATGTAAAAACTCCACAGTTGAAGTAGACAATGGCAGGCCCAATATTCGAAGGACACACACCTCAACTGCCCTTCAGGACTGCCGGCCACACAATTTAGTGACACGCGTTAGCAGTACTCCGCAAACAGAACCAGCTAAAAGAAATCTTGAGCATAGGTCAAGATGTGAACAGAACTTGGTCCCGAGCAGTACAGAACATGGGGAGGACAATGCACAGAAATCTTGCACTCAAAATAGACCACCACCGTTAAATTTACGACATCCTGACATAAACAGAAATGAAGCAAGACTCCCTCCACCCTATCCTGGCTCTTTAAAACAAGGTGCATCACAACCACATCGCTCACCAGTGTTTTCAGCTGAACAGGCCATATGGAGACTACCGAGGTCTGAAACAGTGGTGGGGGGGACATCTTTAGGAAGGACTCAACCCTCTGAGCAACCTGTTCAAAATAGACAGACTTCAATAAAAACTCCAGCCAACAGCCAAAACAGTAAAACCTTAACGGATCCAGACTGGCAAGAATGGCAAAGAGAAAGATGGCAGATATGGGAACTTCTGTCCGCCGATAATCCAGATACACTACCTGAAACCTTGGTATGATGGTTCTGATGTAATAAAGACAAACGCCAATATTGCTAAAGGACTGAAGCGAAGAGTGATGTTATCAAAAGTGATCCTTTTATTTTTTTACACGTTTTAAATTTAGATTTTTTTTTTAAATTGGACTGTGCCTCGTATATCATCACTGCCAACCTCCCATTTGTTATTTTCCGTACCCAATAATTCTGTCATTGATGCAGTACTTGTATTTCTGATGACTGATTTTAAAGAAATACTACAATTAGTGGCCAAATATCGTTACGGTATTTATACATTCCCTAAGATAAAAATGATATTTTATACCGGGATGTAACTTGTATAGGCACATACAGAAAAAAAATCTGCAAAATTGCTTTTTTTTTCTTTTGTCACTGAACTTGTTTTGCCATGTTGAACTTCTTTTTTTATATCAGATATGCACAAGCTGGTTTATGTGCTTTGAAACTTCTTAAGAATAGAACTGTTCCTTTAAGCCGTGCTTGGAAAGCTCACTACGAGAGAAGCCATACTGTGGGGCACTATCATAACTGAAACATGTGAATTCAGTCAGTAGGTCAGATTTTTGGGCAAGCCTACGTACTATGGAAAGATTTAAGCAGTGGTCCTGTGTGCAAACATTGTTAACCACTTCAGGGCTGCGCTGTCACATTACAGGCTGGTCTGTGGAGCACTGTTGTGGGGAAGCAACGTTATAATACAACTTATATAAAATATATACAAATATACATATATAAATATATATTTATCTTGTGTAGTTTCCTGTATTGTTTCCCAACAATAAACTGGAATCACTGTAGATTAGAAATATATATAGAAATATTGCAAGTCATTAAAAGAGAACTGCTTTTAACTACTGTCCAGTACCAGCCATCTTACTAACAGGTTATGTAAAGTTGATGGTTTTTTCTAAAATATTTTATTGACATAAAGGGGTTGTCACATGTTTGGAATCTATCCATGTCACATGTTTGGAATCTATCCATGATGCATGATTGGAATCTATCCATGTTGAATCTTTGGACTCTATCCATGATGCATGTTTGGAATCTATACATGTCACATGTTTGGAATCTATACATGTCACATGTTTGGAATCTATACATGTTGCATGTTTGGAATCTATACATGTCATATGTTTGGAATCTATCCATGTTGAATGTTTGGAATCTATCTATGTCACATTTTTAGAATCTATCTATGTCGCACATTTGGAATCAATCCAAGTCACATGTTTGGAATCTCTCCATGTCGCACACTTGGAACTTATCCATGTGACTCATTTGGAATCTATACATGTCGCATGTTTGAAATCTATCCATGTTGCACTTTTGGAATCTATCCATGTCCCACATTTGGAATCTATCCATGCCACATGTTTGGAATCTATACTTCCTGATCCCTGGGGGCTGACTGTTGGTAGCCCAATCAATCCTGAAACCCGTACTCATATAAATGGAGAGATGGTTGGTCGTGAACATATCCTCTTCATTCATTCTTAATGAGAGTACTGATAACCAGTTGAGTGCTGCACTCAGCTATCCTATTATTAAGAATGAGTGGAGTGGATGTGGACATGATCAACCATACCTCCATTCATACAAGGCTCTTCAGAGCCCCAGTTCTTTGGATCAGTTGGGATCCCATTGGTTAGACCCCCAGCAATTGGAAACTTATTCCCTATCCCATGAATAGAGCATAACTTCTAAACTTGAGGCAGCTCCTTTCAAGGATATTTTCAAATTGCCACAATATTAAGTGGTCACCATTGCAGCGTGGGTGTTTTTCTCAGTGGATTTACAATAGAACCATCCAAATGGTTATCAAAGAATGAATAGAGCTCCAGCTTATTGTATATGAAATCACACTTCTTGTATAATAAATAAAATAGATAATATTTAATCCTATGAAAAGCTATCCACAAACTTAAGTTGCAGGCACCCATGACAACACTTCTGTTCTTTTAACCCCATGACAATGACTTATCCACTAGGGATTTAATGCTGTTATAGTGATCAGCTGAATTGAATATGGCTGTCAATGGTACTGTAGGCTTTGTTCTTTCTCTGGGAGAAAGCTTGTAGTATCATTAGGGCCACTACTTAATGTTAATTGGTGCTGATGTGATGTTGATGACCAATCCTGGAAGACATACACATTAGAAAAAAGTTGTCCAAGTCCGATGATTTCGGCAGGATGTGCCTACCATCCAATTCGTATGGTGGCTTCCCTACTCTCTCTTGACAGATCATGACAGGAAGCATAAGGATTGGGAGGTTGGCTCTCATTTGCCCGATCCTTTTGTTCGGCAGAGAGATAAGCTTCTGACAAATGATTCTGCTGACAGCTTTTTTATGTGTATGGCCAGCTTAAGAAAAGGTCATACATATTAAAATCTTTATAATCACCTAAGATGTTGGCTTTGATATCAATGTTCCTTAATATCATGAGCCCAGGAATGAAAGCATTGTCATTGGAAAACTAGCTCCGTACATGGCTTGTAAACTCTTCAAATCCCAAAGCCATATCAAAGAGTACAAATCTTCACATTAAGCATTGGTGTGTCAATGTTGTCCATTACTTTAATTACATTTTTGGTACTGGATCAAGTTAATTGACTAGCAGATTGATTTTAATGACATTGCATAGATGTGATAGGTACAACAAATTGGTAACTGCTTGATGCATCATAAACCATGTAGCTTTTGTGGTAAGGCCTGTATAAAATGTTCACATGCAGACTGCATTTTCTTTTTTATTAAGTGGTGACAAATGTAATATATTGGGTGTTTTTATTGTCTTGTTCATGTATATATTATACATGACTCATTGCACATACAATATAACACAGTATTATGCAGGTACTATATAGCATTCTAGAAAATATTCAACAGTAATCATTTTGGTCCAAAGTGTTCACCATGAGGAGTCAATATAATTTGCCATTGCTTTTTCCATTTTTATGATCCAAAGTTTTGAAAATTTTAAGTCTTATTCATTTAGAGTTTTTATTTCAGGAAATTATACATGAAGTACGTAATCTTCTTCACAAACTGAATTAACATTAGGACATTTGGTATAATCTGTTATCTATATCTTTCTTTAACAAGTCAGAAACATCTGGAAATTGGAGAAGTTAAGTTGACCATATTCATTAAATGGCCAAATGACATGTGACAGCCATCTCAGCTGACTGTCCCATACACAAGAGCACTCGGAAGGCCAAGCGCTCCTGTGTTCACTATGAGAAAGCCGCCGGCCGACATGTCAGCCGACAGTTTACCACCGGGAGAACAATTCAATCTGCAGTCTGTAATTGGACATGCACCACTGAGATTTTTCCTGACCATCAGTCGGCTGGCACCACCAAGCACATTAGATCGTCGGCCGAACCTGTCGATATCGGCAGGTTCGGTCGACATTAGTCTAATGTATATGGGGGCCTTTAAGCAGACAGAAATTTGGATTAATTGCCATTCAAAGGGTACATTGGAGGAGTTGAGTGATTGGTGTATAACAATAGTGCCTCCTGATCTCCACTAGGGTTCTTTTGTGCACTCTCTAACAATGTGTTTCCCCACATCATTTTTGATCACATGGAAGATTGAATAAAGACACAATTTTTAACATTTTCTAAAGAAATTCCCTCCTCTCTCTTGTGCCAAATTACAATGGTCCTTTTAAACTAAAAGGAAATATGAGAGAGCAGATCTCTTGAATATGGTGTGAATTGGGCCATATGGTAGACCAATGTATGATTTGATGAGTGATTACTCAGTCAAATATAATGGAAGTTAGTTCAGTGCGAAAAAAACAAATCTTCAACCAAGGGATGGGAAAGTATATGTATAAGAGAATTACAGAGTGAACATTCTGAAACGGCCCCAATCATGAGTAAAAATAACAAAGAAGAGTATTCTTAAACTACAAATCTCTTCTTGCCACTCCCGTACTTACTTTTTGAGGGTCCATCACCAGTCTTTGTTTTCTTAGCCATAAGTGATCCTGGTGGTCAATCACTGCCACATGCCATCCATATTTGCATCACCATGTTTGGTTACCACTGTATAAAAATTGAAAAATTCACTCAAGCACTGAGGATCAGCAGCTTGCCGTCCATAGGAATGGCATGCTGGTGGTAAATATCACTTAAGGCAGCAATTGGTTTTCTGGAGAGCGACTAACATTCTGGATCTTTGCAGACACAAATATGTAGACTTGTGAGTGTTACCCACTTTCTACAACCTAGTTTGGGACTTGTCTAGCAAAACCTAGCACATGCAGTACCGTGAAAAAGTATTCATAACCTGTGAACTTTTTTTCACTTTTTTTATGTTTCATACACAAAGTTAAATGTATTTTATTGGGATTTTATGTGATAAACCAACACTAAGTAGTAAGTATTTGTGAAGAGTAAAGGAAATTATACATTTTAAAAAAAAATATATAAATAAAAGATATAAAGTTTCTAGAAGTCACATAATTAGTAAACTGAGTCTTCAGAGGCTCGTTTAAGAACATTAGAGATCAAAAAGCATCATGAACACCAAGGAACATACCAGACAGGTCAGGGATAAAGTTGTGGAGAAGAGTAAAACAGGATTAGGTTTTAAAAAAATAGCCCACACTCTAAACATCTCACAGAGCCCTGTTCAACCCATCATCGAAAATTGGAAGGGGTATGGCTCAATTGCAAACCTTGCAAAACATGGCCTTCCACCTAAACTGACATCCCAAGCAAGGAGATCACTAATTAGAAAAGCAGCTAAGACGCCCAGGATTCCTCTGGAGGAGCTGCAGAAATCTACATCTCAGGTGGGAGAATCTGTCCACAGGACAACTATTAGTTGTATACTCCACAAATTTTAGCCTTTATAAAAGAGTGCTATTTTTGAAAGCAAGCCATAAGAAGTCCCATTAAAGCTTGCATAAGGCAATATAGTGAACACAGCTAGCATGCAGAAGAAGGTGCTTTGGTCAGATGAGACCAAAGTAGAACTTTTTGGGCTAAATGCAAAACACTATGTGTTGCAGAAAACTGACACCAAACATCCCAATGAAAACACTATCCCCACCATCAAACATGGTGGTGAAAGCATCATGCTTTGGTGATGATTTTCTTCAGCAGGGACAGGGAATCTGGAAGAAGTGATGGGAAGATGGGTGGAGCTCAATGCAGGGCAATCTTGGAGGTAAACTTGCTAAAGGCTGCAAAAGGCTTAAGAATGGGGCTTAGGTTCACCTTTCAGTAGAACAATGACCCTAAACATACTGCCAGAGCTACAATAGATTGATTTAGATCTAATTACCTATCTAAATCTGATTGAGAAACTGTGGCAAGACCTAAAAACTGCTGTTCACAGATTCTCTCCATCCAAACTCACTGAGCTAGAGCTACTTTGCATAGAAGGTCAGCCTCTAGTTGAGCAAAGTTGGTAGAGGCATACTGCAAAAGACTTGCAGCAGTAATTGCAGTGTAAGCTGGTCCTACAAAGTACTGACTCATAGGGGCTGAAATTAAATGTAAGTCACAAATTTCAGATTTATATTTTTAAAATATATGGAAAACCATCTATTATTTCTATTACACTTCACAAATACTTGTTACGTCGTTGGTATATCACAGAAAATTACCATAGAGTTTGAAATGTATTTTAACTTAAAATTGCTAGGATATGTCATTACATTCATATTGGTGAGGTCCAACCTCTGGAACCCCCAGCTGTTCTTGAAGATATAGGGACAGTAGTGCATTACATATTACCCCTGCAAAGTGTGTGCTGCTTTCCATGCATTCTAGGGCTAGCTCAGAATCCAAGCAGTTGAGATCCCACCAGTGGGGAAAAGGTGGCACATAGTAGCAATATTCCATCATTTTCTATCATTGAAAAATAATAGTAATAAATAATCAAAAAACACACATTTTCAATGTACTTGACCTTTAAGAAAAGTAAAGTAATACTTATCTATAGTATTTGTTTCAGTATATGGATTATATCTCAGTTTGTACTGACATTGTATGCTTTCTAACATGGAAGTGATAAGCCGCTTGGTTATTGTACTTTCATATGTATCTCTTTTTATCCTGTGAGATTTGTCATTGTGATTAATGTACTTTGTATACATTGCTGCTGGGCGTCTGAAACACAATGCAGGGCAGTTTGTGTCAGACTTTTTCAGCAGAGAACATGACAGTATACTTGGATTGTAAGGGAATTTCTGTGCAAATAGGTTTCTCAAAATATATTAGTATTTAAAAGTGTATCTGTCATTCTGCTACTGTACATAGGAAATCATGATGGGCACATGCTAGTAAGCTCTCCACGTTACCCCCAAAATAAAAATGCTTCAATAAAGAAGAGGAATATGTATTACTTACTGTGTCAAATGATTTGTTAGAATATGGTTTAGAATACGATATATAACACATGCTGTAGTGTTCTTTAATTGTGAGTTCTGATCTTCTACAAAAAACATTTAGCAAGTGTTCTCTTATTTGTGAAGAATATACAGTTAGGTCCAGAAATATTTGGACAGTGACACAAGTTTTGTTATTTTAGCTGTTTACAAAAACATGTTCAGAAATACAATTATATATATAATATGGGCTGAAAGTGCACACTCCCAGCTGCAATATGAGAGTTTTCACATCCAAATCGGAGAAAGGGTTTAGGAATCATAGCTCTGTAATGCATAGCCTCCTCTTTTTAAAGGGACCAAAAGTAATTGGACAAGGGACTCTAAGGGCTGCAATTAACTCTGAAGGTGTCTCCCTCGTTAACCTGTAATCAATGAAGTAGTTAAAAGGTCTGGGGTAGATTACAGGTGTGTGGTTTTGCATTTGGAAGCTGTTGCTGTGACCAGACAACATGCGGTCTAAGGAACTCTCAATTGAGGTGAAGCAGAACATCCTGAGGCTGCAAAAAAAGAAAAAATCCATCAGAGAGATAGCAGACATGCTTGGAGTAGCAAAATCAACAGTCGGGTACATTCTGAGAAAAAAGGAATTGACTGGTGAGCTTGGGAACTCAAAAAGGCCTGGGCGTCCACGGATGACAACAGTGGTGGATGATCGCCGCATACTTTCTTTGGTGAAGAAGAACCCGTTCACAACATCAACTGAAGTCCAGAACACTCTCAGTGAAGTAGGTGTATCTGTCTCTAAGTCAACAGTAAAGAGAAGACTCCATGAAAGTAAATACAAAGGGTTCACATCTAGATGCAAACCATTCATCAATTCCAAAAATAGACAGGCCAGAGTAAAATTTGCTGAAAAACACCTCATGAAGCCAGCTCAGTTCTGGAAAAGTATTCTATGGACAGATGAGACAAAGATCAACCTGTACCAGAATGATGGGAAGAAAAAAGTTTGGAGAAGAAAGGGAACGGCACATGATCCAAGGCACACCACATCCTCTGTAAAACATGGTGGAGGCAACGTGATGGCATGGGCATGCATGGCTTTCAATGGCACTGGGTCACTTGTGTTTATTGATGACATAACAGCAGACAAGAGTAGCCGGATGAATTCTGAAGTGTACCGGGATATACTTTCAGCCCAGATTCAGCCAAATGCCGCAAGGTTGATCGGACGGCGCTTCATAGTACAGATGGACAATGACCCCAAGCATACAGCCAAAGCTACCTAGGAGTTCATGAGTGCAAAAAAGTGGAACATTCTCCAATGGCCAAGTCAATCACCAGATCTTAACCCAATTGAGCATGCATTTTACTTGCTCAAATCCAGACTTAAGACGGAAAGACCCACAAACAAGCAAGACCTGAAGGCTGCGGCTGTAAAGGCCTGGCAAAGCATTAAGAAGGAGGAAACCCAGCGTTTGGTGATGTCCATGGGTTCTAGATTTAAGGCAGTGATTGCCTCCAAAGGATTCGCAACAAAATATTGAAAATAAAAATATTTTGTTTGGGTTTGGTTTATTTGTCCAATTACTTTTGACCTCCTAAAATGTGGAGTGTTTGTAAAGAAATGTGTACAATTCCTACAATTTCTATCAGATATTTTTGTTCAAACCTTCAAATTAAACGTTACAATCTGCACTTGAATTCTGTTGTAGAGGTTTCATTTCAAATCCAATGTGGTGGCATGCAGAGCCCAACTTGCGAAAATTGTCACTGTCCAAATATTTCTGGACCTAACTGTAAATTATAATATTATGGATATTAATAATTAATGGTCGTGTGCAAAAATACAAGATAATCCATGCAGAAGACACAGCACACTCAGGTCCGTATTTGTCATTTATGCTGCCCTAGGCACATCCATGAAATGCCAAGGGGTGGATGTCCAGGCAAAATATTGGAGTTAACAAGTTAGCTCCTTACAAGGTCTATCAGTCCTGGCCTAAAGGGTGCTTTACACGAAACGATCTATCGTGCGATAGATCGTCGGGGTCACGGTTTTTGTGACGCACATCCAGCATTGCTTGCGACGTCGGCCTGTGTGACACCTCCTAGCGACGCAGTATCACTCACAAATCGTGAGTCGTGTAGTCGTCGCTAGGTTTCATAAAATCGTTTATGAAACATGGCGCCGGTTGTTCATCGTTTCCGTGGCATCACACGTTGCTCCGTGTGACACCACAGGAACGATGAACATCGCTTACCTGCATCCCGCGGCTCCCGCCGGCTATGTGGAAGGAAGAAGGTGGGCGGGATGTTTACATCCCTCTCATCTCTGCCCCTCTGCTTCTATTGGCTGGCCGCCGCGTGACGTCGCTGTGACGCCGAACATCCCTCCCACTTCAGGAAGTGGAAGTTCGCCACCCTCAGCGAAGTCGCACGGGAGGTAAGTGCTTGTGAGGGGGTTAACGAGTTTGTGTGCCACAGGCAATCAATTGCCCGTGACGCATAAACGACAGGGGCGGGTACGATCGATCGTGAAATCGCACAGTCGGTCATCCCGTGTAAAGCAGGCTTAACAAATACAGCAGTGGAGATGGCTGGTATGCTTTGTAATAGTGAGATATGATCAGGGACCATAAATGTTAATTCGATAACTGGTGGATTTGTTGAAGAAGACATGAGGACACACTATGAAATGCGTAGAAATAAACCCACCACCATTTTATTCAGCATTGTTGGATCTTCGTCATTCTCATAGAGGTGCAGAAAAGTTCCACATTTATTTTGGTTCCTGATTATTCCTGGCTTTAGAGCTCGTGGATTCTGCAGCAGCTGGATTGCGTGTCTAAATACTGGTAATGTGTCATACAACCCTACAAGGAGAGCACAAAACCCTTATCACTTTTTATATGTTTTTTTTGGGGGTAAGACCTTTTTATCCATAGCGCTTATCATATTAGTGAAATGACAGACTTCCATAAAGCACTGTGCGACGCACGTTACACAAGTCTGGTATGTTGGTCCGAAAAAGGGTGAATTAGCTTCGACTTCAATATCGTCATAAGAAGTTTGAGTTTGCAAAAAAGTATGAAAAGTGGACAGTAGAAGATTGGAAACGGGATTTGGAGCGATAAGATGAAAGTCAATAGACTACACTCATGGGTGCAAATGGGTCTGAAAGAAGCATGGGAAAAATGGGCTAATGGATCGAAAAATTGAAGCAACTGTTAAGTTTGGTGGAGGAAACTTGATGATATGAAGTTGTTTCACAGTCAAAGGCGTTGGCTACTTGACCAGGACCGATGATGGTCTCAGTGCTGAGCCATATGTGAGTATCCTACACGACAAGTTATTTCATACACTCGAGTACTATGGGCATGAAAAGGACGACATAGTGTTCCAGCAGAACAACGACCTGAAGCATGGTTAGATGACAATGAAGTAGAGGTGCTGGATTGACCCTCGCAGTCCTCAGACCTCAACCTGATTCAACACATGTGGGTAGAGTTGAAGAAAAAGCTGTATACATACCCAAGTGAGTCGACCAGTATGCACCAACATTGGGAATGTGTAGCAGAAACCTGTGATCACATTTCAGTCGAGACATGCTTGAATCTGATCGAGAGCATGTCAAGAAGGATTCAGGCAGTGTTGAAAACCAAAGAGGGATTCACAAAGTACTTACAAAATAATAACAATTTTAATTTAGATTCTTAGGAGCAAAACAGTAACAATGCAGTGAGATAACAAGAATCTGCATAGTTAATCATATAATAAATAGTTGCAAGTGAAATTTATGTATGAGATAGCCAAAATGATTGTCTATAAAATGATGGTTGTCTCACGTTTGAAGATGTAGTGAATGGTGAGATATGGAGCATGAAATTCAGAAATTCAAAACAGTGTTGCCTGTTTGCTCATCAGTTCATGTATGCAGCCCCTGAGAGATTTTTGGGGAATATGAGGATCTGGATTGTCTGATTTTGGATTACTGATCATTTTATTTTCTAGGGGATAAGCCTCCATCAGCATAGGTTATGTTCCCACAATCATATTTTTGGTCATGGTGCAATCAATGAAAAAAACTAACTGCACTCAAACCAATGTTATTTTACAGAGCTATTTAGATCACCTTTTTTTTTACTGACCGAATATTCACATGAAAAAAATGGCAGCACGCCTTAGTCTCTGTACTTCGGATTCTATTCAAGTCTAAGGATGCACAAAAAAATCAGATCACATACGCATCATCTGAATAGTATCCAATTTTTATGGACACATTTTAATAATTTAATATAGAAACCTATATTTGGTCTTGTAAGTTTTAATAACTAACAATTTACAAAATAGGATGACATTTGGATTGCATACGGATATTAATACAGATGAAAAAATATTTGTTTTCTTCTGGAAGAAAATTGTACAATTTTTTATATACTCCACAGTAGAGATGAGCGAACCTGAGGCTTGAGGTTCGAGGTTTGGAAACCGACTTCCAAAAAACAAGGTTCGGTTTCGAGGTTCGATCAAATGACGAGTAAGAACCTCTCAAGCGAGCAGCGCTGTGCTTGAGTATGAGTGATGCTCAGCCCTGTGCAAGCCGCATGCAGTGTTTGATTGGTTCACATTTGGGGTAAAATCAGCGTGATCATATGTAGTGAACACACACAAACCCCCCCCAAGTTTTTTAAAAAAAAATCCCCACCCTGCCCCGGAAGTGTTTTGCTAATGGCCCATAAGCAAAACACTTCTAGGGCAGCGTGAGTGGGGTGTATAGGTTTTTTTTTAGGTTTGTGTGTGTACACTCCATCTGATCACGCTGATTTTACTCCAAATGTGAGCCATTCAAACACTGCACGTGGTTTGCACAGGGATGTGCATCACTCATACACCCAAGCACAGCACTGCTCGCTTGAATGTATGTAATCGTCACTCACTCGAACCTCGAGCCCGGACCTTGTTTTTTTGTAAGTCAGCTTCCAAACCCGAACCTTGAGCCTCAGGTTCGCTCATCTCTACTAAACAGTGCAAACTCTACTGTGTGTGAGAGAATGAAGTGAAATAGCTGCTCACCAAACATTTAGACAGCTTTCTATAATGTATGGGAAGCTGTAGTTAGACACTCGTTTAGCTGATTTGGCCTTGTTCAAACGGCTGTATTTTCAGTTTTGTGTTGTCTGATTGTGCAAGGGACAGCACACTGAGTTAATAATGATCTATTGTCACATCTAATAAATGAAAGATTACATCACCAGAACTACCATCAATATATAAATATAGAACCATAATCACCCTTAATACATATATTTGACTGAGCACTACCCCCATCAACCTAAGGCTGTTTTTCATTAATGCTAGCTCCTACATTGATCTGTCCTGCTGTTTAAGTGTGTAAGCTTATAGCCCAGGAGAGGCATGTTTGATAAATTTTAGGTTTAGTCTCTTACTATTGAAAAGTTGCCTTGCAGTGGTTGGTGGCCACACATGAATTAGCCCATTTGTGCGCTAGGAACCTTGATATATAAGTATATTCTATATAGTAGTAATGCAGTTTAAATTTCATACATTCAATGTATGCATACATCATAGCGTATACAGAGTGCTGCTGTATTTTTTTCTTTGTACATGATTACAGTACAGTACTAGAACTGTCATCAGTAAATTAATACAGCAAAATAACTGTTATTAATACAGGAATATAGCACCAAAACCACAGTCCTAAACCCCCATTGTACATGAATACAGCTTTAGAACCACCGTGAGTACATGAATTCAGCACCACACTCACCATCAGTAGATAACTACTGCACCTGAACCATTATTAGTACATAAATAAATCACCAGCATACCATTAGTAAAGGAATACATAGCCAAAACCACCATTAGTACATGAATAAAGCACCAGAACCTTCATATGTTCATGAATAAAACACTAGAGCCAGGGTGAGTACATAGATATATCACCAGAACCATCATTAGTATAGAAATAGAGTGCCACATCTAGTATGATTAATTACAATGTCAGATCAGCCTCTAGCATTTACAATTATATTGCACTGAATATTGGTTTGTCTAAACAGGCTGCCAATCACCTGATACAGCAGCAAAATGTTTGTTCATTGGCTGAAATGATTTTTAAATATCATTATTCTCAGAAGCCCATTATTCTGTGTAAAAATGTGCTGCAGAGAACAATGTCATTCTACTCTCACAAACTGATCATATATCACTGTTTCAGCTGGCTATTAAATCACTGTTGATCAGCTTCATATAGATCATTTATAAGCTATGATCATGCAGTGTAAATTCACCCTTAGTTCTATGTACCTTTATAGGTGACATCTAGAGATGAGTGAGTACCATAATATTCGTAATCATTATACTCGTAACGAGTACATTGTACAGTAATACTCGCGTATTCGTTCCGAATAGCAAGTACAATGCAAGTCAATGGGAAATTTGAGTAATTTTCTGCTGGACCCAACATAGAGGTCTGGGGGCTTGAGGAAAAGGCTGAAATGGATGGGAAAGTGATGAAACGGAATGGGGAGAGCCTGGAGATTATGCCTGCATGCATTTCTGACTCACATATGGTTTCTGGGAATAAGGATGTCACAGTATTACGCCACTTTTACAGATGCACAAGAACACCTACCAAGCCTAACCTAAATTGCATTTTACGGGCCAAAAGGGTTAAGAAACAGCTTTTCCTGCATAATCACTTGTATATAAAGCTAAATAAACCATAGAAACAAAATATCACTTTTAGCGTTTGTTCACACGTAGTGTTTTGGCTTTTTTTTTTACTTTTACAATTGGGAGGGTTCTGACTTATACATTTTGTAGATTCCTCTGTCATACATAATTTCTAGTTCCCCAGCACTTTACAAGGCCAGCTATAAGTGCCAGTTGATATGTTGATCTTTGACCTGAGGGACCTCAAGTGGTCCTGTAACATACGTTTTGGAGGGACTTCTGTTACTTATACATTTGGACGGTACCTCCCTCATTGAGATTAAGATAGTGGAATACATATTCCATAGCAGTTTACAATGTGCCCATTGTGGAGGTGCGCTTTACCCTCATCCCCCTTTTACTCCACCATGTCATTCTGCAGCCCTCAATTAAAGCTTTCAGAGGGCCTGCAGGTGTCAGGAAACCTGAGCTTGGAGAGCACCCAGAGGTAGCCCAGTAACATACGTTTGGTAGGGACTGCTCTTACTTATCCATTTGGGCAGTCCCTACCTCATTGAGACTCAGATGGTGGAATACATATTCCACAGCAGTTTACAATGTGTCCATTGTAGCATTGGGCTTACCCTCTTCCTCCTTTTCCACCATGACATTTTGCAGCCCTCAATTCAAGTTTTCAGAGGGCCTGCAGGTGTCAGGAAATCTGAGTTTGGTGAGCACCTAGAGGTGGCCCAATAACATATGTTTGGGAAGCACTGCTCTTTCTTATACATTTGGGCGGTCTCTCCCTCATTGAGACCCAGATAGTGGAATACATATTCCATAGCAGGTACAATGTGCCCATTGTGGCAGTGGGCTTTACCCTCTTCCTCTTCCACCAAGTCATTCTACAGCCCTCAAGTTTCCAGAAGGCCTGCAGGTGTCAAGAAACCTGAGTTTAGTGAGGGCCCTAAGATGGCCCAGTAACATACGTTTGGAAGGGCCCTCCTCTATAAATTTTGGAGTGCCCTCTTCTGTACATTTGAGAATGCATGCCCTCCCTTATTCATATCGTAGGGCCCTCACTCACTTAGTTAACTCATTTAAGGGCAGAAACAACAGTGAAGAAGGACAAGTGACATGGAGTACAAGAAGGGAGCAGTGACTGCAGCCACTAAACTCTGCCAATAGAAAAAATACAGCTACACTAGTAAACTGGATGACGAGCTCAAATATATCACTTGTGCAACAGAATGGACAAAGGATATATGGTGCCCCCCCTCCAGGATGGGTTGGAGAAGCTCCTCCAAGTGACTCAGAAATATTTATTGGCAATATTCCCCAGATTATATAGGAAGACTTGTTGATTGATATTTCGTTGATAGAGTGGCACGGTGGCTCAGTGGTTAGCACTGCAGTTTTGCAGCGCTGGGGTCCTGGGTTCAAATCTCACTAATGACACTATCTGCATGTTCTCCCCATGATTGTGTGGGGTTCCTCCCACACTCCAAAAACATACTGGTAGGGAATTTATACTGTATTGTGAGCTCCAATGGGGACAGTGTTGCTATTGTATGTAAAGTGCTGTGGAATTAATACCACTATAAAGCCTAAAACATATTATTATTAGTGTTGAGCCACCCCCTAGTGTTCGAGTTCAGTTCGGTTCGTCGAACGGCGGCTTAGTTCGACGAACACCTTCGAACCCCATTGAAAATAATGGCAGGCAAACACATAAAAACACATTATACATATACACATACAGTTAATAAACATTGCCATTATACTTACAGGTCCCCGCGACGCATCCTGCACTCTGTCGCCTGCCTCTTTTCCTTCCGATATTCGCTGCGCCCTCCTGGTAACCAGCACTGATGATAGGACCTTCCGTGTCATCGTCATACCATGTAAACAGTCACGTGTCTATTATCTCATTGGCTACAGACTGGTCACATGGCTAGACGTCATGCTAGGTCCTATCAGTGCATCTCTCAGGTACGCGGTGCTCGTTCCAGCATCTCCGTGTACCGGCGAGATGCTCTGGCACATGGTCAGCTTCCCCGTTCCTGCATGTCGGCGCTCTTTACAGAGTCAGCCCACATGCAGGGACTGGCTGCCACAGCCAGTGAATTGCGGCACTGGGAATCACATGATCGGAGCACCGTTGCTATAGTAACCCGCCTGTCAGATTACTTTAGCAATGGTGGCAGCGGTGACATCACCGCTTACAGCCCACAGCCTCTGCTCACTCACTGAGTGATTAGACTGCACGGGAGCAGCGTCTTCCTGCCATGCAGGGCTGTCTGATGTAGCAGAGCTGCATGGGTTGAAGGAGAAAGAAGACAGAAGACCAGGATCGTGGAGGGCTGAGAGGGAGTAATAAACATGGAGTCTCTAAGTGTGTCTGTGTATTTATATCTATTCAAGTATTTTTTTCTCTGTGTGGTGTCTTTTTTTAACCCTTTATTGGAGATTCTTAATGGCCGGGTCAAACTTGCCTGACATTAAGAATCTCTGGCTTAATATTAGCTAGTGAAACAAAGCTAGTATTAACCCAGAACTACAAGGCTGAGCATACTCCATCCAGGACTGTATGCAGGAGTTTTTTGCCCACCAAAAAAATGACGTGGGCTTCGCCATATTTTTGTATGCTAGCCAGGTACAGCAGGCAGGTACGGCTTTCCCCAACCCCCAGATGCCTATTTGTACCCGGCTGGGAACAAAAAAATAGGGAAGCCCTTTTTTTTAATTATTTCATGAATTTCATGAAATTAAAGAAAAAATCGACATGAGCTTTGCTCCATTTTTGTGTCCAGCCAGGTACAACTAGGCAGCTGGGGATTGGAATCCGCAGCACAGGTTCGCCCGAGCTTTCTGGGACCCTCTGCTGCGAATTGCAGTCCGCAGCCGCCCCAGAAAATAGCGCTTTCATAGAAACGCCATCTTATGGCGCTGTAT
Organism: Anomaloglossus baeobatrachus; assembly: GCF_048569485.1. Classification (NCBI taxonomy): domain Eukaryota; kingdom Metazoa; phylum Chordata; class Amphibia; order Anura; family Aromobatidae; genus Anomaloglossus; species Anomaloglossus baeobatrachus. The sequence goes on along the minus strand of NC_134354.1, from coordinate 506,322,758 downwards.
CCAACTCTCCAGCTGCCCTGATGACGGGTGGCTCTCTGGGTAATAATGGGGTTAGGGCTAGCTGTATATTATCAACTGGCCCTAAGCCCGAAATTCATGGTGTCACGCCGATATTAGACATGGCCACCATGAATTTCTAGTACAGATAAAAAAAAAACACAACACACAGAAAAATATTTTTATTAGAAATAAAACACAACACAATTAGTGACTCCATCTTTATTGAAATAAAGAACCTCCATCCACAGTAATTCTGGGTCAAGGGTCCCGCGCCGTCCAATCCGGATCCAATATCATCTGACCGGTTTGCTGGAAGGCAAAGCGATCAGATGATGTGTCAGTTCAAGGGCCTGAATCACATGACATAGCAGCTGATTGTATAAAAGGCTTTTATACAATCAGCTGATTGTATAAAAGGCTTTTATATAATCAGCTGATGCATCAGTGCAAAAAAAAAACTACACACTTCTGTGCAGACTCCTGTCTGACAGCAGCAGCTGATAGCTTAGCCAGCTGGGCGGTAAAAAGCCGGCCTCACCGCTCAACTTATAGTGACAGCTGAATCCGTCAGGTGACCGCATCAGCTGATCATCGCCAGGTGTGAGAGAAAAGAGAAAGAAAAGATAGAGAAGAGAGAGAAAAGAGAGGGAGAAAAGAGAGAGAGGAAAGAGAGAGAGAAGAGAAGAGAGAGAGGGAGAAAGAGGAGAGAGAAGAGAGAGAAAGAGAAAAGAGAGAGGGAGAGAGAGAGAAGAGAGAGAGAAAAGAGAGGGGGCGAGAGAAGAGAGAGGAGAAAGAGGGGGAAAAAAGAGAGAGAGAAAAAGAGAGAAAAAGAGAGAGAGAAAAAGAGAGAGAAAAAGAGAGAGAGAGAAAAAGAGAGAGAAAAAGAGAGAGATAGAAAAAGACAGAGAAAAAGAGAGAGAAAGAGAGAGAGGGAAAAGAGAGAAAAAGAGAGAGAAAAAGAAAGAGAGAGGGAAAAAGAGAGTAAAAGAGAGAGAGAGAAAAAGAGAGAGAGAGAAAAAGAGAGAGACAGAGAGAGAGTAAAAGAGAGAGGAAAAAAAGAGAGAGAGAGGGAAAAGAGAGAAAAAGAGAGAGAAAAAGTGTGAGAGAGAAAAGGGAGAAAAAGAGAGAAGAGAGAGAGGAGAGAGAGAAAGAGAAAAGAGAGAGGGAGAGAGAGAAAGAAAAGAGAGGGAGAGAGAAGAGAGAGAGAAGAGAGAGGAGAGAGCGGAAAAAAAAGAAAAAGAGAGAGAAAGAGAGAGAGAGAAAAAGAGAGAAAGAAAGAGAAAAAGACAGAGAGAAAAAGAGAGAAAAAGAGAGAGAGAGAGCGTAAAAGAGAGAGAAAAAGAGAGAGAGGGAAAAAGAGAGAAAAGAGTGAGAGAAAAAGTGAGAGAGAGAAAAGGGAGAAAAAAAGAGAGAGAGAGAAAGAGAAAGAGAGAAAAGGAGAGAGAAAGAAAGAGAAAGAGAGAGAGAGAAAAAGAAAGAGAAAAAGAGAGAGAGAGAAAAAAGGGAGAAAAAGAGAGAGAGAGAGAAAGACAGAGAAAAGAGGGAAAAAGAGAGAGAGAGAAAGAGAAAGAGAGAAAAAGAGAAAAAGAGAGAGAGAAAGAGAGAGAGAGAAAGAGAGTGAGAGAGAGGGGAAAAAGAGGGAGAAAGAGGGAGAGAAAAAGAGAGAAAGAGAGAGAGAGAAAGAGAGGGAGAGAGAGAAGAGAGAGAAGAGAGAGAGGAGAGAGCAATGCAGCCTCATTCCGTGAACTGCTCCGATTTTAGAGGTGTGTCCCGCGGCTCACAGCTGATGTCCGGCTCCTCCCCTCAGTGCATAATTAAATTAGATTATAATTATAAATAATAATTATAATTTACAATTAAAAAAAAATTAAATTCTTTACCAGGACTCAAACTCGTGTACTTACTCTCCTTAGGCAGTAGCTCTAGCCATTGAGCCACTGCCTCTAATGGAAAGCATAGGAAGATTTGGTAATCTTGACCTCTAACCTGCAGTAGAGAATCTAGAAGCAGATTGTTCAGCTGCAAGGATGGATGGATGGATGGTGAATGGAGGAAACACTCGCACCATTCAGCAAGCTAACCACTCAATCTTCCTATTTCAGGTTTATACACGCATTATATGGCTTGTAAATTTCCTTGCATTCTGGCCACGGTGCTCATTCCAATGAAAGGCCATGCCTTTCCCCCTGACCTGATGGTCGAATAAAACAGCTTTATTTACTGCATATTTTGTGAGTGCCATCCGTCTCTTTTCACATGGACTGGGTGGATGGGCGGATGGATGGATGGGCGGATGGATGGATGGGCGGATGGATGGATGGATGGATGGATGGGCGGATGGATGGATGGGCGGATGCATGGATGGATGGGCGGATGCATGGATGGATGGGCGGATGCATGGATCGATGGATGAGCGGATGGATGGATCGATGGATGAGCGGATGGATGGATGGATGAGCGGATGGATGGGGGAATGGATGGGGGAATGGATGGGCGGATGGATGGATGGATAGATGGGCAGATGGATGGATGTGTAGCACCACTGAGTACTACACCCATGCTAGGGGCAGTACAACACAGGTAATCCAGAAGGCTGACCGGGGTGTGGACGCACAGGCACGAAGTAACCAGGTCTCCCACAGTGACCTTTGAAGGGATCCCTGGGGAATCCAGGAGGGGGCGTGTTCTCCATCTCCACTCAAGGGGTGTGGTAGAGAGGCTGGTTGCTAAGTTGCGGAGGCAGGCACAGAGAGGAGGGAGCAGTGAGCCAGTCAGTTAGTGAAGCTCATGGAGAGAGAGCAGTCGCAAGGAGGCTCCCTGCAGGCGGTCACTAGTCAGACACTGCAGGTGCAGTGGTTACTGGCGGGGGAGAACGGTCATGTGATAGTGCCGCCCGAAAACCACCCGAATCAGGAGAGCAAAGGGGTGGCTGAGTATGGGGACTGCCAGGTGAACCAGGCCCACACGGGGTTACAGGTCCCCAGAGCAGGGGCCCATTCAGTTGGCCTGCTCAACCTGCTGGTGGGGGCACTTCATGCCCTTCACCTCACCAACATAGAGTCTGCAGCCACATAGCAACGAGAGGGCCCATAGGAACAAGAGGCAAGCAGCTGGAGTTACCTGGTCCAGGCTACAAGCAAACGGGCCGAAAAGGGGAGAACAGGCGGAAGCAACTTCCCTGGGTGACCCCCTAGGACTACAAGTCTGGGTCACCACAAAAACAAGAGGGCTAGGAAGGCGAGTCAGTAGCCATCCCCTAAGTCAGCCTGAAGGAGCCTGGTTCTCACTTGGAGCATCACAGCATCGCCTGGGTTAACTCACCACTGCCATCTGAAGTGAGTAAAAACCCTGAAAGACATCCCTGTTGTGCGTGTGAGTTCTTCTGCGACCTGTGGTACTACACACCTACACCTACACCGGGCCCTGGGGCCAGCCTCACTCTTGGGAGGCCACCACATATAACTGCACTCAACATCAGCCCCAGGCATCCCCTAATCTGCAGTGGCAGTCGCCCTGACCGCAATACCGAGAGTGGCGTCATGAATCCTATAGAAGTCAACCTACCTGACCAGAAGGACCCAGGACGCGCCGTCCCCAAAGACCCTGAGATGACAAGAAGGTAATGGGGCCACGGGGCGACACAGATGGATGGGCGGATAGGATGGCAAACACTGGCAGTACCGCATTCATCACCGCACACACGCAGGCACTACAACCCCCATCGTCACCGCACACGCAGGCATTACCTCAGTGACGTCCCTGCTGACAGCACGGCTCACTTCATTGCTCCGTGGATCTGACACAGAGTGCTCGTGTTCTACGGCGCTCTTGTCAGCTTCATGTAGCAGAGGTGGATGCGTCGCGGGACCGCTGTTGATTACGTCGGACCTGGAGGGGTATTTGGGGATTTTAATAAAATGGTGAAAGAGGGTGTTTTTTATTCCAAATAAATGATTTTTTCGGGCGTATGTGTTTATTTACTTACAGGTTAATCATGGAAGGTATCTCGGGGAGATGCCTGTCATGATAAACCCCGTTATTACCCCGATTTCCACCGCACCAGGGCAATTCGGAATGAGCTGGGTAGAGTCCCGGGACTGTCACATCTAATGGATGCGGCAATTCCGGGTGGCTGCCTGCTGATATTGTTAGGGTGGTAGGCTCCCCATAATGTGGCGCCCCGCATCCTGACAATACCAGCCTCCAGCCATGTGGCTTTATCCTGGCTGGTATCAAAATTGGGGGGAACCAAATTTTTTTTTTAATATTTATTTATATATTTTACTGCACGATATAGACCCGCCCGCCAGCGGCTGTGATTGGTTGCAGTGAGACAGCTGTCACTCATCGTGGGGGCGTGTCTGACTGCAACCAATCATGGGCACCGGTGGGCGGGGAAAGCAGGGAATACCTGATTGAATAATGAAGCGACAGCCATTTTCAAAAGAGGAAAAGCTGCCGGAGCTTTGTGACAGCCGTGCAGCCTCGCGCCCATGATCGGTGAGTAGAAAAGAGAGAGGGATTGTGCTGGGGATGCAGGATGCATGCAAATATACAACGTGCGCACATAGCCTTACTGTGAAAAGCCCCGCTTTGGTGATCGAACCGTTATTGAACGGTAACTCGAACTGCCAAACTTGAAACAAATCGTTCTCGTCGAACAACTCGAACACCGCCCAAAATCACTTGAATTTGAAATTGGAAAACCGTTCGACTCGAACATCGCTCAACTCTAATTATTATGTACTCTAGTACTTGGTTGAGTGCACAATATGCATTGGATTTCTAAAAATTATTCCTGGGGGCTGTGTCATAGATGCAGGAAGACACCATGACAAGGGCTTCCCATGACAAACATCATCTACATAGGACTACTGTAGTAGTTGTGGTCCTCAATTCAAGTTTTCAGAGGGCCATCAGTTTTCAACAACATATTCGATAGCATTGTAAATTGCTATCGAATATGGATTCCCTATCTCAGTCACAATGTGGGACTACCCAGGTATGTTTTTTTGCTAGCTATGGTGACTGACAGTAGATTTCTATTGAATATGTATCCTTTATCTCAGTCACAATGCGGGACAACCCGTGACAAGGGTCTCCAATGACAAATATTAGTTTGGTAGGACTACTGTCCTGGTTTGTCCACTGCACAATGTGCATATACTAGGCAATGAAAGATAAAGCAGGTTGGGTTGGACACAGCTTCAGCAAAATAGTAGAAATCAAATTTTTAGTAGACTACATTAACATAGAAAAAGTTTTAGTGTTATTAAATCGTGGACATTGGGGCACCTAATGCCTTTCGGACCTCAAACAAAATATTAAAAACAGTCCTTAATCAAACACAATTTAATAATACTAAAACCGTTTTTCTATTTTAATGTATTCTAATAAAATATGACTTTTACTATTTTGCTAGTGCTTTGTTCAACCCAACCTGCTTTTTCTTCCATTACCTGCATTCATCCTGACTCAGCCTGTCTGGTGGACACTTTGCACCTGAAGTCCTGGAGCATGCCTGAGGCAGGTAAGCTGAGAACTACTTGTCTATTATACAATGTGCATAGTGTTTACAAAAATTAACCCTATGGGCTGAGTCATGGTTGACGCAGGAAGTCACCATCCCAAGGGCCTCCAATGAAAAACAGAAGTTAGGCTGGAGTAGGAGTACTGTCCTGTTTTGTCCACTGCACAATGTGCATAGTGTTTACAAAAATTAGCCCTTTGGCCTGAGGTATGGTTGAACCAGGAAGGAAACGGCTTTATATGGGAAGGAGTGGACATTAGCAGTAGTCAGAATCAACATTTTAGGGGAATTTCGATTGGCTTGCTTTCATCTGGAGGGATTACAAACTGTGGAGAAATCCAGAGAAATCCAGTAGTTGTTGAATTTAATCAGAGTAAGGGCGGCTTTGCACGTTGCGACATTGCACGTGCGATGTCGATGGGGTCAAATCGAAAGTGACGCACATCCGGCGTCGCAGTCGATATCGCAACGTGTAAAACCTTTTTGATACGATGAACGAGCGCAAAAGCGTCGTTATCGTATCATCGCTGCAGCCTCCGACATTTCCATAATGCCGGTGCAGCGACAGGTGCGATGTTGTCCCTCGCTCCTGCGGCAGCACACATTGCTGTGTATGAAGCCGCAGGAGCGAGGAACTTCACCTTACCTGCCGCCGGCTGCAATGAGAAGGACGGAGGTGGGCGGGATGTTTACATCCTGCTCATCTCCGCCCCTCCACTTCAATTGGCCGCCTGCCGTGTGATGTTGCTGTGACGCCGAATGACCCGCCCCCTTAGGAAGGAGGCGGGTCGCCGGCGAGAGGGACGTCGCACGGCAGGTATGTGCGTGTAAAGCTGCCGTAGCGATAATAATCGCTACGGCAGCTTTCACTAGATATTGCACGTGCGACGGGGGCGGGACTATCGCTGCAGCATCGGTAACATATTGTTACTGATGTCGCAGCCTGCATTTTCTGTAGATAGGTGTGAGCACCTATCAGTAATGATTGCCCCAGCAGAACTGAAAACACACTCTGAAATCAAACTGGCAGCCGGGCAGGTCAGCGCCTCTAAGGCTATGTGCGCACGTGTGCGCTCTGCACCGCACCTAAAAGGTGCGCTTCAAAGCGCAGCTGAAAAGCTCCGTTCTGAAGCGCATGGTGCCGGCAGAGAACGTGCGCTCTGCATGCAGCTTCTGCCATAGACAGAGCAGGGGCTGCTGGCAAAGCGCACGGAAGAAGTGACATGTCACTTCTTAGAACGCGCGCTTCGGGCAGCAGCCGAAGCGTTGCGCTCTAAGACGCCACGTGCGCACGGCCCCTGCACAATCTCCATAGATTATGCAGGGGACGCAGGACGCATGCAGTGACGCTGCGCTACAAAGTTCAGCGTAACTGCATGTAATACGCACACGTGCGCACATAGCCTAAGGCATATAAGGAGAGGTCAGGCCAAGTGTTCAGCTTGGACACCCAATAATTAAGGGGAACTGAAGCGTCAGAAAGGACGCAGGTATGGTCACTTAAAGGGAAGGAATCGCGGTTTTTCATTTTTGTATTAAAAATAGTGATTATGAAATCAAGTATTTCTAATACAAAATGAAAATCGCAGCTTATTTAGTTTTTATGTAATTCTTATTTTACTGGAGGCACTGGGGGCTGCTATGCTGGATTTGCTGTCTGTGTAATGACAGTAACTCCTTCCTTTATGGCAGCCCCTGTGCATAGACTCTGATAGTCGGGCTCCGACCCCATGAAGTACGTTACAGTGGGCGTCTGCTGTGACCTGGACGCGCCCCCTGGGCTGTCCAGCACACAACAGAGGGAGGAGATCGGCGCCATTATTGTGGAGCTCACAGCGTGTGCTGTTTGCTCCACTTTACCCCTGTCACCCGCCGGGATGTGTGAGTACGGGCCCCCTCCCCTCCCCTGTTACAGTCTCCGGTGACATCCCATCCCTCCGTTCTCCCCAGCCTCTGCTCTGCCCGAGCTACTGCCGCCGCCCCTCCCCCCCCGCCGTTACCGTCTCCAATGACACCCCCCTCCCTCCGTTCTCCCAAGTCCCCGCTCTGCCCCCTGCCGCAGCTCTCCCAGCTCTGTCCACCGCTGCTGTGTGTGTATGTGTGTGTGTGTCACAAGGTCCCCATCAGGGGTGATTGTGAGTGTGTGTCGGCGCTTGCGATGCTGTTCAGTGAGCTTCCAGGACCTACGAGAGGATCACGTGGGAAGCATGTGATATCTCGGGATGTTGTGAGTGTGTGCGCGCGATTGTACAGGTATGTGCGATATTGTGAGTGTGTGTGAGTGTATGCGATCGGATGTGTGAGTGTATGCGATCGGATGTGTGAGTGTAAGCGATCGGATGTGTGAAATGTCGGCCGGACGCAGGGGAGGATGGCATGCAGCACAGCTGCCTGGAGCGCCCACCGGAGGTCACAGGGAGGAATGATGTGAAAGGTGTGTGTGTGTATGTGTCTGTGCCGTGTATCTAATCCTCTCCTGTGTGATACTGTCTGCTGAGCTGAGCTGTGTATCTAATCCTATGTTGTCTGATACTGTCTGCACGGCTGTTTATCTAATCCTCTCCTGTGTGATACTGTCTGCAGGGCTGTGTATCTAATCCTCTCCTGTGATACTGTCTGCTGACCTGTGTATCTAATCCTATCATGTAATACTGTCTGCTAAGCTGTGTATCTAATCCTATCCTGTGTGATACTGTCTGCAGGGCTGTGTATCTAATCCTATCGTGTGATACTGTCTGCTCAGCTGTGTATCTAATCCTCTCCTGTGTGATGTCTGCAAAGCTGTGTATCTAATCCTCTGCTGTGTGATATGGTCTGCACGGCTGTGTATCTAATCCTATCCTGTGTGATACTGTCTGCAGAGCCGTGTATCCAATCCTATCGTGTCATACTGTCTGCTGAGCGGTGTATCTAATCCTCTCCTGTCTGATACTGTCTGCTGAGCCGTGTATCTAAACCTCTCCTGTGTGATACTGTGCTGAGCTGTGTATCTAATCCTATCCTGTGATACTGTTTTCTGAGCCGTGTATCTAATCCTGTCCTGTGTGATACTGTCTGCTGAGCAGTGTATCTAATCCTGTCCTGTGTGATGCTGTCTGCTGAGCCGTGTATCTAATCCTATCGTGTGATGCCCTCTGCTGAGCCGTGTATCTAATCCTATCATGTGTGATACTGTCTGCTGAGCTGTGTATCTAAAACTCTCCTGTCTGATACTGTCTGCTGAGCCGTGTATCTAATCCTCTCCTGTGTGATACTGTCTGCTGAGCTGTGTATCTAATCCTATCCTGTGATACTGTCTTCTGAGCTGTGTATCTAATCCTATCCTGTGTGATACTGTCTGCAGAGCCGTGTATCCAATCCTATCGTGTCATACTGTCTGCTGAGCTGTGTATCTAATCATGTCCGGTGTGATACTGTCTGCTTAGCCGTGTATCTAATACTCCTGTGTGATACTGTCTGCTTAGCCGTGTATCTAATCCTATCCTGTGATACTGTCTGCACAGCTGTGTATCTAATCCTCTCCTGTGTGATACTGTCTGCACAGCTGTGTATCTAATCCTATCCTGTGATACTGTCTGCACAGCTATGTATCTAATCCTATCCTGTGTGATACTGTCTGCTGAGCTGTGTATCTAATCCTATCCTGTGTGATACTGTCTGCTGAGCCGTGTATCTAATCCTGTCCTATGTGATACTGTCTGCTAAGCTGTGTATCTAATCCTCTCCTGTGTGATACTGTCTGCAGGGCTGTGTATCTAATCCTATCCTGTGTGATACTGTCTGCTGAGCTGTGTATCTAATCCAATCCTTTGTGATTCTGTCTGCTGAGCCGTGTATCTAATCCTGTCCTGTGTGATACTGTCTGCTGAGCTGTGTATCTAATCCTGTCCTGTGTGATGCTGTCTGCTGAGCCGTGTATCTAATCCTATCCTGTGTGATGCTGTCTGCTGAGCCGTGTATCTAATCCTATCCTGTGTGATACTGTCTCCTGAGCTGTGTATCTAATCCTATCCTGTGTGATACTGTCTGCAGGGCTGTGTATCTAATCCTATCCTGTGATACTGTCTGCTTAGCTGTGTATCTAATCCTATCCTTTGTGATTCTGTCTGCTGAGCCGTGTATCTAATCCTGTCCTGTGTGATACTGTCTGCTGAGCCGTGTATCTAATTCTATCCTGTGTAATACTGTCTGTAGAGCCGTGTATCTAATCCTGTCCTGTGTGATACTGTCTCCTGAGCTGTGTATCTAATCCTATCCTGTGTGATACTGTCTGCAGGGCTGTGTATCTAATCCTATCCTGTGATACTGTCTGCTGAGCTGTGTATCTAATCCTATCCTTTGTGATTCTGTCTGCTGAGCCGTGTATCTAATCCTCTCCTGGGTGATACTGTCTGCACAGCTGTGTATCTAATCCTATCCTGTGTGATACTGTCTGCAGGGCTGTGTATCTCATCCTATCCTGTGTGATACTGTCTGCTGAGCTGTGTATCTAATCCTCTCCTATGTGATACTGTCTGCACAGCTGTGTATCTAATCCTGTCCTGTGTGATACTGTCTGCTGAGCTGTGTATCTAATCCTCTCCTGTGTGATACTGTCTGCAGGGCTGTGTATCTAATCCTGTCCTGTGTGATACTGTCTGCAGGGCTGTGTATCTAATCCTCTCCTGTGTGATACTCCTGCTGTCCTTGGTGACACTTTAGACATTTCTGGTCACCAGGAAAATGGCTGTGCATTGTGTCCGTACATGTCATTCTCTGTTATCTGTTGTAAACACTCAGATTGGGAGGGGGGGGGGGGGCGTGCCACCACATACAGGAGAGCAGACTCCGCCCACTTTACGTCAGGCTGTAATCTGAGCTTTTTATACAGTGGAAATTCAGTAGGATTTCAGAAGCTGCTCCCCCTAGTGTTTAACAGTGGAAAATATCAAACTTTTTAATTTTTTTTTATTATATTTTGCACAATTAAAAAAAAATAATATTTAAACAAAACATTTAAACATTATTACTTTACATTTTTTCAGTTATTATTATTATTTTTTTTTTTTGACGATACCTTCCCTTTAAGTACTCTTTGCCCATGTTGTGCAACTTCTCCCTCCTTGGCATTGTTACAAGCAAAGATAACCCTTGCTGATGTGCTGGTTTATTAAAAATGGCCCAGTTTGCGCACATTTTTCTGCCACCTCTGTTGGACTTGGTATTCGTGTCTCTACCTTAACCCCTTCACGACCGCGGGCCGTAAAATTACGTCCTATTTTAACGTGACTTAACGACCAGGGACGTAATTTTACGGCCTAAACTTCATTTGATTGCCGTGGCCATAGCAACGGCTTTCAAATGATGTCCCCTGCTGTTTCTTACAGCAGGGGACCTTTGCTTGACCCCAGGGGGGGCGGCATCGCCACCCCCTATCGACGATCGATGTGATTGGCTGTTCAAATCTGAACCGCCAACCACATCGATCGCACTAATTTCGGCAAAAATAATGCCCGAATTAGTGCGATCCTGTGAGATCCAGCTATGAGATGCCGCAGCTGCTGCAGCATATCATAGGTGGACCTCAAACATGTCGCCCCCAGCCCCTGCAGCACTGATTGGAGCGATCGTGCTATGACGCGCAATCGCTCCAATCAGTGTGCAGTGGGGCGGTCTGATCTGCCGGTGGCCGCCCTCCCCAGGCCTGTGCTGGCCTGCGAGCCCTCCCCCAACATGTTTGCAGCGTGCAGTGGCTGGTACTTGTGGTACCACGCCACCGCTGCTGCCGCCGCCGATGTCACCGCCGCTCCGGCTCCACGTGAGTATTGCGCGCTTCCCGTGATGGCCCCTGCATGCTCCCTGATGTGCCGCCCTGCTGCGATCTGCCCCCTGCTGCGATCTGCCCCCCTGCTATGTGCTTCCCTGCTGTGATCTGCCCCCTGCCATGTGCTTCCCTGCCGCGATCTGCCCCCTGCCAATGTGCTTCCCTGTTGCGATCTGCTGCACGTGAGTACTGTGCTCACTTTGCAGCCCGTGCGCGCTCCCGTGGTGCCCCTGCGCGCTGCCGTGATAGCCCCCCCCCGCGATCTGCTCCCCCCAAACCCCAACCCCCCCCGACATCCCGATCTGCTCCCCCCGCGATCTGACTGCCTCCCCCATTATCTCTATTCTGCTTCTGCAGCTCCCTCTCCGGTCTCCCCCCTCTGCTCTCCCCCCTCCCCCTCTGCTCTCAACCCCCCCTCTGCCCCCCCCCTCTGCTCTCAACCCCCCCCCCTCTGCTCTCCCCCCCCCTCTCCCCCTCTGCTCTCCCCCGACGTCCTCTTACCTGTCTTCACCGGCCTGATCACATCTGCGTCCATCGCTGGGTCCTTCCTGGGCATTCTGCTGATCTGCCTGCTGTTCCTGTAAAGCTGTCCATCTCTCTGCCATCTGTTCCTCTGCAGCTCTTCTGGTCAGTGATCCTCCTGCTAGTCCTCTGGGTACTGTGAGTATAACTTTTTTTTTTTTTTCCCGTATCCCCTGTCCATTTTTACACCTCATCCGTCCGTGCGTCCCGCCAAGCGCTGATCAGGGATGCAGATAACGGATCGGCATCCCTGCTCAATTTTTGGCGTGACTTTTTTTTCCGTATCCCCGACGCTTTTTGTATCGCATCCGTCCGTGCGTCCCGCCAAGCGCTGATCAGGGATGCAGATAACGGATCGGCATCCCTGCTCAATTTTTGGCGTGACTTTTTTTTCCGTATCCCCGACGCTTTTTGTATCGCATCCGTCCGTGCGTCCCGCCGAGCGCTGATCAGGGATGCAGATAACGGATCTGCATCCGTGGTCAGTTTTTGGCGTGACTTTTTTCCGTATTCACGACGCTTTTTGTATCACATCCGTCCGTGCGTCCCGCCGAGCGCTGATTAGGGATGCAGATAACGGACCGGCATCCCTGCTCAATTTTTGGCGTGACTTTTTTCCGTATTTGCGACGCTTTTTGTATCGCATCCGTCCGTGCATCCCGCCAAGCGCTGATCAGGGATGCACATAACGTATCTGCATCCATGGTCAATTTTTGGCGTGACTTTTTTTTTTACGTATCCCCGACGCTTTTTTTTATCGCATCCGACCGTGCGTCCTGCAGCGGCCGATCAGTGCACTGCGTCTGTGCGTTTGAAAAGTCAAATGGCGCTCCTTCTCTTCTGAGCCCCGCCATGCGCTCAAACAATTACTTTCCACCACATGTGAGGTATCTGCGTACTCAGGAGAAAATGCACAATACGTTTTATGGTGCATTTTTTCCTGTTACCCTTGTGAAAAAAAAGCTACCTAGTTGAAGCAACCGTTTTGTGGTAAAAAAATTTTTTCTTTTCACGGCTCAACGCTATAAACTTCTGTGAAGCCCCCAGGTGTTCAAAGTGCTCACCAAACATCTAGAAAAATTATTTGAGGGCTCTAGTTTCCAAAATGGTGTCACTTGTGGGGGATCTCCACTGTTTAGGCACCATAGGGGGTCTCCAAACGTGACATGGCGTCCGCTAATGATTCCAACCAATTTTGCTGTCAAATGGCGCTCCTTCTCTTCTGAGCCCCGCCATGCGCCCAAACAATTACTTTCCACCACATATGAGGTATCTGCGTACTCAGGAGAAAATGCACAATACATTTTATGGTGCATTTTTTCCTGATAGCCTTGTGAAAAAAAGCTACCTAGTTGAAGCAACCGTTTTGTGGTAAAAAAAAAATTTTTTCTTTTCACGGCTCAACGCTATAAACTTCTGTGAAGCCCCCAGGTGTTCAAAGTGCTCACTAAACATCTAGAAAAATTATTTGAGGGCTCTAGTTTCCAAAATGGTGTCACTTGTGGGGGAGCTCCACTGTTTAGGCACCATAGGGGGTCTCCAAACGTGAAATGGCGTCCGCTAATGATTCCAACCAATTTTGCTGTCAAATGGCGCTCCTTCTCTTCTGAGCCCCGCCATGCGCCCAAACAATTACTTTCCACCACATATGAGGTATCTGCGTACTCAGGAGAAAATGCACAATACATTTTATGGTGCATTTTTTCCTGATAGCCTTGTGAAAAAAAAGCTACCTAGTTGAAGCAACCATTTTGTGGTAAAAAACATTTTTTTTCTTTTCACGGCTCAACGCTATAAACTTCTGTGAAGCACCCAGGTGTTCAAAGTGCTCACCAAACATCTAGAACAATTATTTGAGGGCTCTAGTTTCCAAAATGGGGTCACTTGTAGGGGAGCTCCATTGTTTAGGCACCTCAGGGGGTCTTCAAACCCGACATGGCGTCCGCTAACAGGTGCAGCTAATTTTGCACTCAAAAATTCAAATGGCGCTCCTTGCCTTCCGAGCACTGCTGTGTGTCCAAACATTTGATTTCCACCACATATGAGGTATCTGCGTACTCAGGAGAAAATGCACAATACATTTTATGGTGCATTTTTTCCTGTTACCCTTGTGAAAAAAAAAGCTACCTAGTTGAAGCAACCGTTTTGTGGTAAAAAAAAATTTTTTTCTTTTCACAGCTCAACGCTATAAACTTCTGTGAAGCCCCCAGGTGTTCAAAGTGCTCACAAAACATCTAGAACAATTATTTGAGGGCTCTAGTTTCCAAAATGGGGTCACTTGTAGGGGAGCTCCATTGTTTAGGCACCTCAGGGGGTCTTCAAACCCGACATGGCGTCCGCTAACAGGTGCAGCTAATTTTGCACTCAAAAATTCAAATGGCGCTCCTTGCCTTCCGAGCACTGCTGTGTGTCCAAACATTTGATTTCCACCACATATGAGGTATCTGCGTACTCAGGAGAAAATGCACAATACATTTTATGGTGCATTTTTTCCTGTAACCCTTGTGAAAAAAAAAGCTACCTAGTTGAAGCAACCGTTTTGTGGTAAAAAAAAAAATTTTTCTTTTCACGGCTCAACGCTATAAACTTCTGTGAAGCCCCCAGGTGTTCAAAGTGCTCACCAAACATCTAGAACAATTATTTGAGGGCTCTAGTTTCCAAAATGGGGTCACTTGTAGGGGAGCTCCATTGTTTAGGCACCTCAGGGGGTCTTCAAACCCGACATGGCGTCCGCTAACAGGTGCAGCTAATTTTGCGTTCAAAAATTCAAATGGCGCTCCTTCCCTTCCGAGCTCTGCCGTGCGCCCAAACAATTGATTTTTACCACATATGGGGTATCGGCGTACTCAGGAGAACATGCACAATAAATTGTATGGTGCACTTTCTCTTTTCTCCCTTGTAAAATGAAAATTTTATGGCTAAAGTAACATTTTTGTGTTAAAAAGTAAAATTTTCATTTTTTCCTTCCACATTGCTTTGGTTCCTGTGAAGCACCTAAAGGGTTAATACACTTATTGGATGTGGTTTTGAGCAGTGTGAGGGGTGCAGTTTTTAGAATGGGGTCACTTTTGGGTATTTTCTGTCACCTAGGCCTCTCAAAGTCACCTCAAATGTGATGTGGTCCCTAAAAAAAATTATTTTGTAAATTTTGTTGGAAAAATGAGAATTTGCTGATGACCTTTGACCCCTTCTAACTTCCTAACGGAAAAAAAATTTGTTTCGAAAATTGCGCTGATGTAAAGTTGACAAGTGGGAAATGTTATTTAGTAACTATTTTGTGTGACATATCTCTCAGATTTATGGGCATAAATTTTCAAAGTTTGAAAATTGCGAAATTTTCAAAATTTTCGCCAAATTTCCTAAATTTTCACAAATAAACGCAAAAAATATCGGCCTAAATTTACCACTGACATGAAGTACAATATGTCACGAAAAAACAATCTCAGAATCGCCAGGATCCGTTGAAGCGTTCCAGAGTTATAACCTGTCAAAGTGACACTGGTCAGAATTGCAAAAAATGGCCCGGTCATTAGGGTGTTTTAGTGGCCGGGGGTGAAGGGGTTAATCCTTGGTGTTGAAAAGAGTCGGGAACTCTGCCCCCAGCGTTGTCTGAGGGTGATGCTTTCAGCAACTGATCTACAATTACCCTCTTGAAGGATTCCATTGTGCAACCCTTTGGTTACTCCAAAGGGGAAAAGGAAATTTCTCCTTGTACCGTGGGGTAGGAAAGGTGGCCAACCAGTATAGATTGTTGGATAAATGTGTATCACGCGAGGGTCTTGCCACAGACACTTACACATGAACTGTGCCATGTGTGCCAAGCTGCAAACAGGCAAAGGTTCTGTGTCCTCACCAGGTGGAACACTGACTCCCCTCCTTCTCCTCTCCAGCCCATCCATGCTGGACAGACATGAAGCTGGGGTTGAAAGTCATAGAATCATAAAATTTTAGTGTTGGAAGGAACCTCAAGGGCCATCGGGTCCAACCCCCTGCGAGTGCTGGCTTTCCTAAATCATCCCAGCTATATGTTTATCCAGTTTCCGCTTGAAGATTTTTATTGAGGAAGAGCTCACCACCTACCTGACTTCCCTCACCTGTTCCACTCCCTGACTTCCCTCACTGTCAGAAAATTTTACCTAATGTCTAATCTGAATCTCCTTCCTTTAAGTTTCATCCCTTTGCTTCTTGTAGTTCCTTGTGCTAATGAGAATAGGATAGTTCCCTCTGCACTGTGACTACCTTTCAGATATTTGTAGACCGCTATTAAGTCTCCTCTCAGCCTTCTCTTTTTCAAACTAAACATCTTTAGTTTTTTTAGCCGTTCTTCATAGGACATGATTTGCAGAACTTCTACCATCTTGGTTGCTCTTCTCTGGACTTGCTCCAATATATCAATGTCTTTCTTGAATTGGGGCACCCAGAATTTTACACAGTATTTCAGGTGGGGTCTGACCAGGGCAGAGTATAGGGCAGTCATGGCGAACCTTTTACAGGCCGAGTGCCCAAACTGTAGCCCTAAACCCATTTTTTTTCTGAAGTGCCAACCAATCCTATTATGTAAATAATTGATTTTAATCTTACCTTTGCCCTCTTCTCTTCAGCAGTGGGCATCACGCTCGTGCATGCTTACCACACATTGAAGCTGAGCCCCTGCCCTTTCCAGACACAGCAGTTGGATTGATCTTTCTGGAAAAAATTGCAGCATATTAGATAGAGATTTCACGCTGTAATCCACATCTACATTGCAAAGTCTGAACATCCTGAAATCCCATAAAGACGTACGAGTTGCTCCCCTCCCCCTTCATTGTGTAGTTATGTCCCCCTTCCTGGGCCACTTCCTGGTAAACATGTTACCCATACTGATATATATTTCCTACATTCTGGTATATTTGTTCCCATCATGGCCTCATTTCTGGTAAATGTCCTCCATTCTGGTAAATGTCCTCCTTTCTGGTAAATGTACCCCATTCTGGTAAATGTACCCCATCCTGGTAAATTTACCCCATCCTGGTAAATTTATTCCATCCTGGTAAATTTACCCCATCCTGGTAAATGTACCCCATCATTGTAAATGTATCCCATCCTGGCATGTTCCCCCATCCTGATAAAGGTCACCCTTCCTGCTAAATGCTCCTCATCCTAGCATTTTTCCTCATCCTGGCATGTTTCCCCCCATCCTTTCATGTTTCCCCCCATCCTGGTAAATGTATCCCTGATCCTGGTACATGTACCCCATCCTGGCATGCTTCCCCCCCATCCTTGCAGCCATGTTTCCCCCCATCCTTGCATGTTTCCCTCCATCCTTGCAGCCATGTTTACCCCCATCCTTGCAGTCATGTTTCCCCCCATCCTTGCAGTCATGTTTCCCCCATCCTTGTATGTTTCCCCCATCCTTGCAGCCATGTTTCCCCCCATCTTTGCACGTTTCTCTCCATCTTTGCACGTTTCCTCCATCCTTGCAGCCATGTTTCCCCCGTGCTCTGTATGTATGCCCCATGCTCTGTATATATGCCCCGTGCTCTGTATGTTTGCCCCGTGCTCTGTATGTTTGCCCCGTGCTCTGTATGTTTGCCCCCGTGCTCTGTATGTTTGCCCCGTGCTCTGTATGTATGCCCCGTGCTCTGTATGTATGCCCCGTGCTCTGTATGTTTGCCCCGTGCTCTGTATGTTTGCCCCGTGCTCTGTATGTTTGCCCCGTGCTCTGTATGTATGCCCCGTGCTCTCCATGTTTGCCCCGTGCTCTCCATGCCCCGTGCTCTCCATGCCTTGTGCTCTCCATGCCCCGTGCTCCCATGTTTGCCCCGTGCTCTCCATGCCCCCAGCTCTCCATGCCTCGTGCTCTCCATGTTTGCCCCGTGCTCTCTATGCCCCGTGCTCCCATGTTTGCCCCGCGCTCTCCATGCCCCGTGCTCCCATGTTTGCCCCGCGCTCTCCATGCCCCGTGCTCCCATGTTTGCCCCGTGCTCTCCATGCCCCGTGCTCCCATGTTTGCCCCGTGCTCCCATGTTTGTACCGTGCTCCCAAGTTTGCCCCGTGCTCCTATGTTTGCCCCGTGCTCTCCATGCCCCGTGCTCCCATGTTTGCCCCGTGCTCTCCATGCCCCGTGCTCCCATGTTTGCCCCGTGCTCTCCATGCCCCGTGCTCTCCATGTTTGCCCCGTGCTCTCCATGCCCCATGCTCCCATGTTTGCCCCGTGCTCCCATGTTTGCCCCGTGCTCTCCATGCCCCGTGCTCCCATGTTTGCCCCGTGCTCCCGTGTTTGCCTCGTGCTCTCCATGCCTCGTGCTCTCCATGTTTGCCTCATGCTCTCCATGTTTGCCTCGTGCTCTTCATGTTTGCCTCGTGCTCTCCATGCTTGCCCCGTGCTCTCCATGCTTGCCCCGTGCTCTCCATGCCCCGTGCTCCCATGTTTGCCCCGTGCTCTCCATGCCCCATGCTCCCATGTTTGCCCTGTGCTCTCCATGCCCGTGCTGGCACTGTCCCCTACACCTTGGCACAGCCGCACACAGCTTTTAAAAATAAAAAAAAACTCACCTTCCTGCACTCGCTCCTCCGCTGCGCGCCGCTGGGTCCTCAGTAAGTTCAGTTCCCGCGCGGAAGACGTCGGCGCCGCCTACTGGTGCTCCTCCGTCTCCTAGGCAACAGGCCTGCAGCCCAGGAGAGGAGGAGTGTCAGAGCGAGGAGAAATGTCTCCTCTGCTCAACACCACTTTGATCTGCTGGCGCGATCACACCAGCAGATCAAAGTGGCTCAGTGTGGTGACAGTGCGCGTGCCAGCAAACACAGCTCTGCGTGCCCAGTCTGGCACGCGTGCCATAGGTTCGCCATCACTGGTATAGGGGAATAATTACCTCTCTTGTTCTAGATTCAATGCTTGTCTTGATACATTTCAGAATTTTGATGGCCTTTTTAGCTGCAGCCCCGCATTGTTGGCTCATGTTGAATCTGGGATCCACTATTATGCCCAAGTCCTTTTCCCCGGTGTTATCACCTAGTTCTATTCCTCCCATGCTATATATGCTTTTTACATTTCTCTTACCCAGATGTAGGACTTTGCATTTGTCCCTGTTAAAAAACATTCTGTTCTCCTTGGCCCATTGTTCGAGTGTGTCTAGATCCTTTTGAATATGCTCTCTTTCCTCTCTAGTGTTGGCTAGTCCCCTGTGTAGCACTGGGAGTACCCTTGGTAGCACAGAAAAACAAATCCTCTCCCTCCTCCTCATCATCATCACCAAATGTTGCCTCAATATTGGCTGGGCAGGGTAGTATCACCCATTGGGAAATCTGGCTCCATAGCCACATGCTGGGCACTCAATGCTTCCTCTTTGAGATTATGCAGTGATTGTTTCAGCAGACACAGCAGTGGGATGGTTAAGCTGATAACATCCTGATCACCGCTCACGAGCCTGGTGCAGTACTCAAAGTTCTCAAGAATCTCACAAATGTCAGCAATCCACACTCACTCGACAGTTGTTATGTGTGGTGGCTGACTCTCAGTCTGACGGGCATGTTGAAGCTGGTATTCAGCTACTGCCCCCTGCTACTCACTAATCATCATCAACATACAGTCATATAAAAAAGTTTAGGCACCCCTATTAATGTTAACCTTTTTTCTTTATAACAATTTGGGTTTTCGCAACAGCTACTTCAGTTTCATATATCTAATAACTGATGGACTCAGTAATATTTCTGGATTGAAATGAGGTTTATTGTAACAGAAAATGTGCAATCCGCATTTAAACAAAATTTGACCGGTGCAAAAGTATGGGCACCTCAACATAAAAGTGACATTAATATTTTGTAGATCCTCCTTTTGCAAAAATCACAGCCTCTAGTCGCTTCCTGTAGCTTTTAATGAGTTCCTGGATCCTGGATGAAGGTATATTTGACCATTCCTGTTTACAAAACAATTCCAGTTCAGTTAAGTTTGATGGTCGCCGAGCATGGACAGCACGCTTCAAATCATCCCACAGATGTTCAATGATATTCAGGTCTGGGGACTGGGATGGCCACTCCAGAACATTGTAATTGTTCCTCTGCATGAATGCCTGAGTAGATTTGGAGCGGGGTTTTGGATCATTGTCTTGCTGAAATATCCATCCCCTGCGTAACTTCAACTTCGTCAATGATTCTTGCACATTATTGTCAAGAATCTGCTGATACTGAGTTGAATCCATGTGACCCTCAACTTTAACAAGATTCCCGGTGCTGGCATTGGCCACACAGCCCCAAAGCATGATGGAACCTCCACCAAATTTTACAGTGGGTAGCAAGTGCTTTTCTTGAAATGCCGTGGTTTTTTGCCTCCATGCATAACGCCTTTTTGTATGACCAAACAACTCAATCTTTGTTTCATCAGTCCACAGGACCTTCTTCTAAAATGTAACTGGCTTGTACAAATGTGCTTTTGCATACCTCAGGCGACTCTGTTTGTGGCGTGCTTGCAGAAACGGCTTCTTTCGCATCACTCTCCCATACAGCTTCTCCTTGTGCAACGTGCGCTGTATTGTTGACCGATGCACAGTGACACCATCTGCAGCAAGATGATGCTGCAGGTCTTTGGAGGTGGTCTGTGGATTGTCCTTGACTGTTCTCATCATTCTTCTTCTCTGCCTTTCTGATATTTTTCTTGGCCTGACATTTCTGGGCTTAAGAACTGTACCTGTGTTCTTCCATTTCCTTACTATGTTCCTCACAGTGGAAACTGACAGTTTAAATCTCTGAGACAACTTTTTATATCATTCCCCTGAACAACTATGTTGAATAATCTTTGTTTTCAGATCATTTGAGAGTTGTTTTGAGGAGCCCATGATGCCACTCTTCATGGGAGATTCAAATAGGAGAAAAACTTGCAAGTGACCACCTTAAATACCTTTTCGCATGATTGGATACACCTGCCTATGAAGTTCAAAGTTCAATGAGGTTACACAACCAATTTAGTGCTTTAGTAAGTCAGTAAAAAGTAGTTAGGAGTGTTCAAATCAAGAAATTGATAAGGGTGCCCATACTTTTGCTCTGGTCAAACTTTGTTTAAATGCGGATTGCACATTTTCTGTTAGTACAATAAACCTCATTTCAATCCAGAAATATTACTCAGTCCATCAGTTATTAGATATATGAAACTGAAATAGATGTTGCAAAAACCAAAATTGTTATAAAGAAAAAAGGTTAACATTAATAGGGGTGCCCAAACTTTTTCCTATGACTGTATGATATGTAGCGTTCCAACCGCATGGGCAGGTCGCACATGAGTCTGTGACTTGGCAAATTCAAGCGCTTTTGCAGAACTGTAAGACCAGCAAAAGCGGTAGAGGAATGGGGGAAATAATTGCTAATATGGTGCACCTTCTCAAGTAGGAACGGCAAGTCATGTATGTTTTGAGAAATTTCTGAAACAACTATGCACCTGTACCAGCCTACCGACCTGTAAAGTCGGCACCAGGTTATGCCCATTTTCACAGACGACCAGACAGGGTTGGAGGTGCAGCAAGGAGAGCCACTGATCGATCTGTTCTTTTAGACCTTGTCACATATTTGCTGCAGTGTGTGGTTTCTGATTTAAACAGTTCAACTTCAGCAGAGTGTGTTGCCACTTTGTCGATGCGCTGCTGCACAGCTCCCAGCTTGGCAGTGATGGGGAGAGTAATTTAGCAGAGGAAAAGGAGCAGGAGGAGGAGGAGGGGAGACAGGAAGTGGCATATGATGAGGCGGAAACCGTTATAGTAGTTGGGCCCGCTATTCTTGACGTGGGTAGAATGTGTGTTGTTCCAGTTTGCAACTTTGTCAAAGTCTCCACCAGGTTCACCCAGTGTGCCATGACAGATATGTATCATCCCTGTCCACAACAACTTATAAAAGTGTCTGTTGTTAGGTGGACCTTCCGGGTTACGGCGTTTGAGAGAGGTTGAAATTCTTTAACACGTTCTTGTGTAATGCAGGAATGGCACACTGGGCAAAATAGTAGTGACTGGGAACACTGTATTGTGGGGCAGCCACAGCCAATAGATCATGGAAACACTGTGTTCCCACAAGCCAAAACGGCAACATCTCCACGGCTAGCAATTTGGCAATGTGCGATTTTAGGTTTTGTGCCTGTGGGTGCATGGCTATTTATGCTTCCTTTTGAAGCTCTCAGGCACGGACAACTGGATGCTTCGCTGGGACAAGGAAGTGGATGTGGTTGATGTTTGCTGTGTTGTGTAATCGCAGCTTGTGGGCAGGATGTTTGAGTGTCTGCTTCCTGGACAGCAGATTGTGAAGGACGTAGCACAGGCAACATGGCAGTGGTTTGACCCGCAGACACAAATTTGGTACCCTGGTGTTCTGCCTACCTACTGGAGTGCTTGGTTGCCATATGGTTCCGCATACTGATGGTGTTCAGGTTGCCTTTCCCCTTGCCTCTGCTCAACTTGGTATGGCAGATGCTACAGATTACAATGTTTTTCTCTGAAAGACTTTCAGAAAAAAAATTCCAGAGAGTCGTTGAACGCCCCCTTGCTCCACTTGGGCCACAGTGGGAGTGCTCTTCGGAACAGTTGACCCAGTTCTCACTCTGGTCAAACCACTACCCCTTGTTGCCTGTGTTGGTGCTACATATCCATCTTCCTCTGTGTTGCTGTGCTGGCTATGCATGTCAATGGTACAGGTCGGATCAGTGGACTCATCATGGACCACCTCGTCTTCCATCTCATTCTCCTTCCCACTTGAGATTGTAGGCTGACCTAATAGCAACTGTGTCTCATCATTATCAGCCTCCACCTCTGGAGACAGTAAATCAGGTTTCTCAAACTGGCTTTCTTCTGGCAGTAGGTCCTTAAATACTTGCACATCAACACACGCCATCTCCTCACGTCCCTCTTCAATGCTGCACTGTGAGAGGTGAGAACCAACCAAAGGATACGTACAAATAACATCCTCAGAGTGGCCAAGCTTGGGGTCATATATCTCCTTTGACTGATGATGGGGGAGGAAGGAGGACCAGGTTGAGGATTGGATGGGCCAGCCTTCTGTGTATTCACAGTAGACTGTGTGGTCGTGGAAGATTTATTGCTGCTTGAGAAGTGCGAAGAGGCCTTGTCTACCATCCAAGACAGAATCTGCTCTCGCTCTTCTGGCTTCCACACACGTTTACATTCCAGACCAGGAAATTTGGCAAGGAACATAGTGGACGCATCAAGCTTCTTCTGACCTGACACAGACTCAGTGCCTTGTCGCCCACCACTGACAACACCACGCACACATCCACATCCCTGTCCCTCAAAAACTGACTTTTTTTTTCATTTTGAATTTTGGTGCCATATTTGCAGATTTTGATGACCCAAGCCAAGCTAACTTTGACCCCAAAAATATTGTGGAAAAAATACCAGTGAGTACTTTGTACCAGGCAGCACAAGATACTAGAGTACTGCTTTGTATTTGCAAAGGTCACTAGCAACATATTAATGTGGCTGATGTGGACAGATGGCACAAGTCAGACTGTGAACCCCTAAATATTGTGGAAACAGGACTGATGCATTTAGTGTATCAGGCAGCACTAAATGCTAGAGTACTGCTTTGTAGCTATTTGCAAAGGCCACTAGCAACGTATTAATGTGGCTGATGTGGATGCCATAAGCCAGGCTGTGAACCACTAAATATTGTGGAAACAGGTACTGATTCCCTACCTAATCCATAATGTCTCCCTCCCTGCTGTGACCTTGTTCAGTGGTTTCAGCTCTTAAGAGAACTATTGTATTCTGGACGGTACTATGAAGGTACTGCTTTAAACTCTGCTCCAAAATCTGTCCCTCCCTACACTACTGATCTATACACTGCAGGTTAGCCCTGAAAAGGGCTTTTTATATTAAGAGGCCTACACTCTCCCTAGCAGTTGCTCGCTCTGTCCCTATACTGATACAACGCTGTCTCTGGATGCGATGTGCGCAAAATGGAAGCGGAAGGGCTTTTATAAACCCTATGACGCTGTGCAGCCAGCCATTCACAGTAATGCCACAACTAAGATGGCTGCGGCATTACTGTGATTGGTTAAAAAGCCCAGCATATTTAGTTGCTGCAAATCAGGCGCCAAACCTTCTGGGCGGGATATCAGAATTTAGCGAGGCAATTACACAAAAACTTGCAATATAACAAGTAACCCGAATACCGTACTGTTACGTCCTGGTGGGGGATTCACTGGGCCGTGCACCGGACTCCTCCAGTGAGGCAACCCGGAGCTAACCCCTATACAGGGACTGTCCAGTCACCCCGACAGAGGGCCTTGATGCACGGTAGCCGGAACACTGAGGGTATGAGTCCTTCAGGGATCTGCAGGGAATGTCTCTGAGTCCAAAGGCACCGTCGGCAGGACGGATGGTTGGAACCGGGTTCAGGTGCCGGGAAGGAGCAGCAGACGGGGTCCGGGTCCAGTGAGCCGTGCAGGCGGATGTACCAGGTAGAGTCGGGGACCGGTGACTGGTATGGCTGACAGAAGATGGTGGGATCCTCAGCAGACGGTCACCGGGACACTTCCTGGAGAACTGGTAGTCAGGACCAGCGGATGGGCTCTGTGGACGAGACAATGTTAATGGAGAGACAAAGTACAAGGGAGCCTGGGCACCTAGCTATGGGAACATGTTGATCAGGCACTGCCCACCAGAAAAGGGAAGTCTTATATACCCTGTACCTGTATCTTGTCATATCCTGTTCCCGGGACGCTGGCCCTTTAAGACAAGGCGAGTGAGCGCGCGCGCGCCCTAATGCACATACGCAAGGCTCGGGTGCCGGAGGCTAGTACAGGACCCTGTAAAGGAGATGCAGGGGAGCCAGACAGAGTGTCCTGGATCGCAGGGGGACGCCGGAGCCGGAGGACGGGAGGCACGGAGGACACAAAGGAGGGGGAGAGAGAGGAGCAGCGGCGGGCAGGAGGACCGGGGGCCGGAGCGGTGAGTGGCAGGCGGCGCCGGGGACTGGGGAGCGTGATACGTACTATCCGTGCGAGTAGCAAATAGTAACGACTACACTCGCTCATCACTAGTAGTGACATCTTTTCTGAGTCATCAGAACAGCTGATCTTATCGATTAGCTGCAGCAGACGATATCGTAGGAGACGTCTACTGCAGCTAATCGGGGTAAGATCAGCTGTTCTCCAGTCCTGTTGTGACCGCGCGCGCTCCCGCGGTCACAACAGATCTGAAGAAGTGAGGGCGCATGCGCCGCCCTCTCATGCACCATAATACTGTGGGCTTCAGAAACATGGCGCCGGAGATGAGCGCTATGCGCAGGCGCTAGTATCTCCGACGCCATGTAACTGAAGATTGGAAATTTACATACGGCCAGTGAGAGGGAGGAACAGTTGGCGGGGGGGCGGGGATACACGTGCATAACCCGCCCGGACATTAGCAGAGAGGTGCACACGTCAATCAAAAAGTGCATGAATTTTCAAACTTTATAAAGTTGAATTTCACAGCCTAAACATCCAAGCTGCCCACTAATGGTATGTACACAATGTGCCTGATAGTGCCAGTACTGCACTGGCTGCACCTTATATACCAAAATCCTGGTGTTTGGTTCCCTTTAAAAGGCCAATTTTGACTTTTAGGATTGCTATTTCTAATAGGTGGTGCTAGAGTTTGTCTCCTTTCCTGGAGAGACAATTTGAAGATCCACAATCACTGAAGATACACAGTCACTGCAGCTACACAGTAACTGAAGATACACTGTCACTGAAGATACACTGTCACTGAAGATACACTGTCACTGAAGATACACTGTCACTGAAGATACACAATCACTGAAGATATACAGTCACTGAAGATACACAATCACTGAAGATACACAATCACTGAAGATACACAGTCACTGAAGATACACAATCACTGAAGATACACAATTGTGGCGCCCTGGACTAGCCAGGTCATCACAGATAACACACAAACACCCCCACCCCCATTAGACAGTAACATTAGCCAAACACAAAACCCTTGTTGCCTCCCTCCAGGGGCTGATGTCCACACCAGGTGGGGCAGAGCCAAGCGGTTGGCCCCACCCACCGAGGAGTTCACAGGCCTGGAGGCGGGAAAAGTGTCAGAGAGGAGTTTGGAGTTTGAAGAGTGAGGAGTAAACACTTGGGTGTCTGGGTTTGTGGCCCAGGCACTGACAGCAAGGTTGGCAGACGGTGGTGGCCGTCTGCAGGAGTGGTGAAGCAACGCGTAACCGTAGGACCGGGGTCGGGCGTTGGCCCGCCGGTACCGACCGGGGAGCGAAGTGAAGCCAGCACACACAGGCAGGGCCATCGGACCCCGACCAGGCTTGGAGCCGCCGACAATAGTCAAATCCGAGTGTGACCGGAACCCCAGGGGTTTCCTAACAGCCAAAGACCCGATAGAAGGCAACCACCCACACCGTGAGGATATACAGCTACCGCCTAAGGCTAGAGACCCAAGGTCCAGCGCCTGCGGGCAAACGGGCTCCTCCGGCATTCATACACCGGTTAGCGGACTACCACTGGGGATCCATCGTAGTCAATCAAGTACATCAAGGTGCAGGGAAAGACAGCCGCCATCACCTGTCCGGGGAGTGACACTACAGCCGGCTGCGGGACCCGTCCATCCAGCCGTTTGGTTTACCGAGGACTTTGTGCATCTCTTGCTGAGTGAGTACACCCGTGTCATCCGGCACCGCGCCGCGCTGTCCCTGCAACCCTGCACCTCACCAATCCTGCCTCCCCGTCACATCACCGGGCCCCGGGACCACCGACCCCTACCCACGGAGGGGGAAAACAACATCCCAGCTGCTCCCTACCATCGCTCCCGGGATCCCCGTCACCAGCAGCGGTGGTGCCCATCTTCACCACAACCCGTGGGTGGCGTCACGGACTAAACCCCCCAAACCAACCACCCCTTTCGCTCACGGGCGAGGAGCCACCGAGCAGCAGCCGCAGCAGCGCCAGACCCGATCGTTAGCGAGCGATCAGCAGCGGCGGCGTCCTCCCCGCCCGCGACAACTTGGCGCTGTGAACAGGATTGAACCCATCTACTTACCTGTAGATGTGCGCCTTGTGATCTCTGCCGGCGGTGTCCGAAGCGAAATTTTGAAGCGCCGCCATCTTGGCGCGAAAATCTCCCGCTCAAGCGTCTTCTCCGAGCAGGGAAGGCGTGAAAGCGAAGCCCCGCCCCCAACAAACAGAAGTGCTGAAGAGAACCAAGGGGGGACGGGTGTGTGTCTGCCTAATGTAGCCGAGGCTATAAAAGCGGGGACGCCAGGACTCTGCAAACATTTGGTTCCTGGAACACTGCTGCGCACGATGTCCCGTCCGTCCGGCACCGCGGAAAGCCCCGAGCCCACGCTAGGAACAGCGGCGTGTGTGGAAGCTCGGACCGCACAAATATGCTGCCGCCTTCAAGCCCAGGTCCGGTTCTTGATGGAGCGCTAGGTGGCTGAGATGGAGGAAGTGGCGGCGGCCATGCGGAGACGCGAGGTGGAGGCAGAGTTGGAGGAGCGGGTAAGCGACCCACGCCCCTGTGTCCGAGAAGGACCGGCCACTGCGGCTGAGGGGCCCGGCCTGCGCCTGCCTCCCCCGCCATCCGTACCGGTTGCTGTTGCCCCTCTGCTCGGTCCGCTACCCCCCAACACCGGTAGCGGAATCCAACCCGTCCGCCCTAGAGGACCGGCCTGGGGGCATTGTTCGGGAACGGCCTGTGTCCCTCCCGCTGCCATGAAAGGCCCCGCGGGAAGTAGCCGTCTGCGATGAGAAGCCGTCGGCCCCGGAAGTGGCCGCACCTGAGACCGTCCCGGCTCCGGCAGTCCGCCCGGCCATGGAAGAACCGGCCGCTGCCGGCCCGAAGGCCCAACCGGTGAGGCCAACTGTCCCTGAATCCCCCGCCTCGGCTGAGGCTGCGCCGGGCCGCCACTGCAAAACCGCAGTCCAGGCCACGTCACCGCAGGACCCCCACGAGAGAATACCGGTAGTGGCCGGTGTGGGCGCGGTCCAGCGGGGCCCGACCCGGGCGCAGGGGTCTGCCAACACCCCTTATTGGGACAGGGAACCAAACCCGTTGGGCTGGGAGATTGCCGCCAGAGAGCAGCAGAGGGCCGAAGTAATGGCGCGAGTGATTAAAGAAAAAGATGCACTCCGTCATGCCACCTTTCGGGTGCGGGGCCCGGTGTACGAAGGCCAAGTCCGACAGTTTGACACGTGGAGGGGGTTCGGATTCATATACGAGCCGGGCCTGGAGGCTGAAGTGTTTGTGGCCTGCCGCGATGTCAACTCACACCTTCCCACGGGCCACCCAGGTCGCGATCTATTGCCGGGCGACCTGGTGACTTACGCTCGCCACTGCGGGGAGAGGGGCTGGTTCGCCCTGGACATTAAGCAAAGGAAAAGCCGCGGTGGGCAGATGCGGCCCCAGCCCCCTCCTCCTCCACCAAGCCGTCCGGATGTTGAGCTGGAAGAGATCCTAGACGAGTACGACCTCAAGTAGTGGCAGCGGTCCGCCGTTGCATAGAGTTGTCCCCCGTTGGGACCCTCAGCAGTTTAAATGAATGACAAAAATCAACCGAGTTTTTCATCTGATTATCTGTGTGATTATTCCGGCCGATGCCGGCAAGTTGTCCCCGGAGAGACTCTCTGTGTTTTCACCACCCACATGAGGAACTACTCATGGACATGGTCGAGAACTGGCTGGCCACCCACGAACTTGTGGGTTTGTAAATAGTTTTGTGGGATGGAAACCGTTGCCGCCTCCGGAGAGGCAGATTGGAGGAAGGGCCCGCAGCAGAGCAGGCTGGGGCCCGGCCACCACCAGGACCAGTGGCCATCCTCCGGTGGTCAGGGGTCCCCCTGGACGTGGGGTCCCCTGAAGTGACAGCCGGGTGTGAGTAACCGTACCCGTTCTCGCTCGGGCAGCCTGAACCTGGACTGGGGGTCAAGGGGTGCTGCCCACTTCTTAGGGGCAGCATCAGGGCTAGGTTGCTTGGGTGGGAGAGCGGAAGACATCCGTCCGTCCGTCATTATTAAAAATGTGTTTTATATGTGCAACGTTCAAGTGTCCTAACAAAAATGCTTATGTTTGAAATGTTTACGTGTTATTTATGTTTTTACAGTTTTGAAAAAAAAAATAAAACAGGTGATGGACGGGCAGCCCGCGGACGGTCTGCATTTCACCAAGGGGGAATGTGGCGCCCTGGACTAGCCAGGTCGTCACAGATAACACACAAACACCCCCACCCCATTAGACAGTAACATTAGCCAAACACAAAACCCTTGTTGCCTCCCTCCAGGGGCTGATGTCCACACCAGGTGGGGCAGAGCCAAGCGGTTGGCCCCACCCACCGAGGAGTTCACAGGCCTGGAGGCGGGAAAAGTGTCAGAGAGGAGTTTGGAGTTTGAAGAGTGAGGAGTAAACACTTGGGTGTCTGGGTTTGTGGCCCAGGCACTGACAGCAAGGTTGGCGGACGGTGGTGGCCGTCTGCAGGAGTGGTGAAGCAACGCGTAACCGTAGGACCGGGGTCGGGCGTTGGCCTGCCGGTACCGACCGGGGAGCGAAGAGAAGCCAGCACACACAGGCAGGGCCATCGGACCCCGACCAGGCTTGGAACCGCCGACAATAGTCAAATCCGAGTGTGACCGGAACCCCAGGGGTTTCCTAACAACCAAAGACCCGATAGAAGGCAACTGCCCACACCGTGAGGGTATACAGCTACCGCCTAAGGCTAGAGACCCAAGGGCCAGCGCCAGCGGGCAAACGGGCTCCTCCGGCATCCATACACCGGGGAGAGGACTACCATTGGGGATCCATCGTAGTCAATCAAGTACATCAAGGTGCAGGGAAAGACAGTCGCCATCACCTGTCCGGGGAGTGACACTGCAGCCGGCTGCGGGACCCGTCCATCCAGCCGTTTGGTTTACCGAGGACGTTGTGCATCTCATGCTGAGTGAGTACACCCGTGCCATCCGGCACCGCGCCGCGCTGTCCCTGCAACCCTGCACCTCACCAACCCTGCCTCCCCGTCACACCACCGGGCCCCGGGACCACCAACCCCTACCCACGGAGGGGGAAAACAACATCCCAGCTGCCGGGATCCCCGTCACCAGCAGCGGTGGTGCCCATCTTCACCGCAACCCGTGGGTGGCGTCACGGACTAAACCCCCCAAACCAACCACCCCTTTCACTCACGCGCGAGGAGCGCCGCTCGAGTCCCCGGATCCGGCCCACCGCTCGAGCCACCGAGCAGCAGTCGCAGCAGCGCCGGACCCGAGCGTTAGCGAGCGACCAGCAGCGGCGGCATCCTCCCCGCCCGCGACACTGTCACTGAAGATACACTGTCACTGAAGATACACTGTCACTGAAGATACACTGTCACTGAAGATACACAGTCACTGAAGATACACAATCACTGAAGATACACAATCACTGAAGATACACTGTCACTGAAGATACACAGTCACTGAACATACACAATCACTGAAGATACACAATCACTGAAGATACACAATCACTGAAGATACACTGTCACTGAAGATACACAGTCACTGAACATACACAATCACTGAAGATACACAATCACTGAAGATACACTGTCACTGAAGATACACTGTCACTGAACATACACAATCACTGAAGATACACAATCACTGAAGATACACTGTCACTGAAGATACACTGTCACTGAACATACACAATCACTGAAGATACACTGTCACTGAACATACACAATCACTGAAGATACACAATCACTGAAGATACACTGTCACTGAAGATACACTGTCACTGAACATACACAATCACTGAAGATACACTGTCACTGAACATACACAATCACTGAAGATACACTGTCACTGAAGATACACTGTCACTGAACATACACAATCACTGAAGATACACTGTCACTGAACATACACAATCACTGAAGATACACTGTCACTGAACATACACAATCACTGAAGATACACTGTCACTGAACATACACAATCACTGAAGATACACTGTCACTGAAGATACACTGTCACTGAACATACACAATCACTGAAGATACACTGTCACTGAACATACACAATCACTGAAGATACACTGTCACTGAAGATACACTGTCACTGAAGATACACTGTCACTGAAGATACACAGTCACTGAAGATACACAATCACTGAAGATACACAATCACTGAAGATACACTGTCACTGAAGATACACAGTCACTGAACATACACAATCACTGAAGATACACAATCACTGAAGATACACAATCACTGAAGATACACTGTCACTGAAGATACACAGTCACTGAACATACACAATCACTGAAGATACACTGTCACTGAAGATACACTGTCACTGAACATACACAATCACTGAAGATACACAATCACTGAAGATACACTGTCACTGAAGATACACTGTCACTGAACATACACAATCACTGAAGATACACTGTCACTGAACATACACAATCACTGAAGATACACAATCACTGAAGATACACTGTCACTGAAGATACACTGTCACTGAACATACACAATCACTGAAGATACACTGTCACTGAACATACACAATCACTGAAGATACACTGTCACTGAAGATACACAATCACTGAAGATACACTGTCACTGAAGATACACAATCACTGAAGATACACTGTCACTGTTATCCCACTGGTACAGGGGAAAGCCAGGACACATTTGTGGCAGCACAGAAAGCATCGGCGCACTGGGGAATACCAGGCTGGCACAGTGCAGGCAGCACAGGCTGAGGGAACTGAGATAGGCAGAGCGCTGTGTACCACCACGGCACATACAGAAGACTGCGGGCGACCACTGCGCAGGAACACACCCTGTGCACCCCGGGCCCGCCACAGCCACCGCACAGGAACATTGCCCGACCACCGTACCCGGCGCAGAAACACGCCCCGACCACCACAGGCCCGCCCCTTCTCTCAGCTCACAAACCCGCCCTCTGCGCCTCTCATTGGTGGAAATTGTGTATACGGCTCGGTCTCTCCCCGCCCTGAATTCCTGTTGCTCAGCAACCAGAGGACGCGGACTGACGCTCGTTTACTTTAGCAACGGTAGACTGAGGCACCGGGAGAAAGTGTGATCATTAGCGGCCGGTGAGTACGGGAGTGCTGGATCCGGTCTGAGCCATGTCCTGTCCGTACAATGAGGCAGTAATGCTGGGTGATACAGCAGCACTACATGGAGATGTGTATGCAGCAGTGTGAAATGCTACCCACGCCCTCTCCCCCCATTATCTCTCTCTTCCTCTCGGTCTCTGACCTTCCTCTCTTTCTCTCCCTTTTTCTCTCTTTCTCCCTCGTGCTCTCTCCTTCCTCCTTTCTCTCTTTCTCTGTCCCTCACGCAGTGTTTTCTTCCTCTCTCACACTTTGTCTCCTTCCCCTTCTATCTCTCCTTCTTCATCTCTCTCTCTCTCTCTCTCTATCTCTCTCCTTCTTCCTCTCTCTCTCTCTCTCTCTCTCTCCCTCACACCCTCTTCTTCACCCTTTCCCCCCCATTTCTGTCTCTCCTTTTTTCTCCCTCTCTCCCTCCCTCTCTCTCCTCCCTCTCTTTCTCCCTCTCTCTCTCCCTCCCTCACTCTCTCTCCTTCTTCTCTCCCCCCCTCTCTCTCTCTCTCTCCCCCTCACACCCTCTTCTTCATCCTCCCCCCCCCATTTGTCTCTCCCTCCTCTCTTTCTCCCCCTTTCTCTCTCTCTCTTTCTCCCCTTTCGCTCTCTCTCACCCTCCCTCTCTCCTTCTCCCCCCCCCTCTCTGTCTCTCTCATTCCCTCACACCCTCTTCTTCATCCTCTCTCCCCCATTTCTGTCTCTCCTTCCTCTCTTTCTCCCCCTTTCTCTCTCTCTTTTTCCCCCTTTCTCTCTCTCCTTCCTCTCTTTCTCCCCTCTCTCTTCTCTCTCTCTCCTTCCTCTCTTTCTCCCCTCTCTCTCCCTCCCCCCCCTCACACCCTCTTCTTCATCCTCTCCCCCCCATTTCTGTCTCTCCTTCCTCTTTTTCACCCCCATTTCTCTCTCTCTTTCTATGCCTATCTCTCTCTCCTTCCTCTCTTTCTCCTCTCTCTCTCTCCTTCCTCTCTTTCTCCTCTCTCTCTCTCCCCCTCACACCCTCTTCTTCATCCTCTCTCCCCCATTTCTGTCTCTCCTTCCTCTCTTTCTCCCCCTTTCTCTCTCTCTTTTTCCCCCTTTCTCTCTCTCCTTCCTCTCTTTCTCCCCTCTCTCTCGTCTCTCTCTCTCTCCTTCCTCTCTTTCTCCCCTCTCTCTCTCTCCCCCCCCTCACACCCTCTTCTTCATCCTCTCCCCCCCATTTCTGTCTCTCCTTCCTCTTTTTCACCCCCATTTCTCTCTCTCTTTCTATGCCTATCTCTCTCTCCTTCCTCTCTTTCTCCTCTTTCTCTCTCCTTCCTCTCTTTCTCCCCCCTCTCTCTCTCCCCCCCTCACACCCTCTTCTTCATCCTCTCCCCCCCCATTTCTGTCTCTCCTTCCTCTCTTTCTCCCCCTTCCTCTCTCTCTTTTTCCCCCTTTCTCTCTCTCTCCTTCCTCTCTTTCTCCCGTCTCTCTTCTCTCCCTCCTTCCTCTCTTTCTCCCCTCTCTCTCTCTCTCTACCCCCCCTCACACCCTCTTCTTCATCCTCTCCCCCCCATTTCTGTCTCTCCTTCCTCTTTTTCACCCCCATTTCTCTCTCTTTCTATGCCTATCTCTCTCTCTCCTTCCTCTCTCTCTCTCTCTCTCCCTCACACCCGCTTCTTCATCCTCTCCCCCCATTTCTCTCTCCTTTTTTTCCACTCTCCCTCGCTCTCTCTCTTGCTCTCTCTCTCTCCCTCACACCCTCTTCTTCATCCTCTCCCCCCATTTCTCTCTCCTTTTTTTCCCCTCTCCCTCGCTCTCTCTCTTTGCTCTCTATATCTTTCTGCCTCTCTCTCTTTCCTGATCTCACTTTTTCTTACAGAATTTATGTATAGTATAGTCTTACAGTATTTATGAAAAGTCACTTATGAGCCTCATTAAAGAGCAGTTTTCCCCTATCCATCATATTTGCGTCATTTCCTGATCGCTGAGGGTCTGACTGTAGGGATCCCCATTGATCCTGATACCTGATCAGATCTCTATTCTTTCAGTCCCTGGGAACTAGAAGAGATGAGCTGTACACATGAGCTACAACGTCCCCCACTGCCATTAGATCCTGGTACAGAAGAATAGCAGTGTCCTGCTGGGATCTCTGGGGGTACCCAGCTTTAGTGATGCCCACCAGCATTAGTCTTGACAAAAACAACTTGGCACCCAAATCTTGATGCAAAGAAGGTGAATATGTTTTCCCAGATACTGAATAGCACAAACGTTTTGCTCACTTCAGCGGTGGACACCGCAAGGTTAGGATAAGCGGCAGCCTCTCCCAGGACACCTCTCACTGAATCACCTCTGCCCCCTGAGGAAGGTCTGTTAATGACCGAAACGCTTGTGCTATTCAGTGTTTGGGAATAAATATTCATCTTCTTCAGGATTTGAGTGCCAAGTTGTTTTTGTCATTGCTTATGGGATTGGATCCTACTTGAGCACCAGCTACAGAAGTGCCATGTATTGCATTTCCTCACCAGCATTAGTCCGTCTCAACAGATTATGTGATTATTACTGTTACGTTGTGTTAACCCTTATTTTTCCATTATTTTTCCATCATTCACCTGCAGCCATGGAAGAATTAATAGATAAGACATTAGGAGTGAGGATCACACCGGGTCTTCTCCATTTCATGGATGTTCTAGAGGGAAACACTTACCAAACCAATTTCACTGTGCAAAACATAAGTCATGTGGCCAAAGCCATCAAAATCCATGGACCTAAAGATCCCCAGGTATAGTCTAGTGTCCTGACCACCATGCTGTTTATCATATGTGTGGATCTATATTGCCATGAACGGTTCTCCGTCTTCTTAGAGGAGTGTAGGGATGTCTGGACAGTCCAAGAAAATGAAGGTTTTTTTCCCTGTGCATATAAATTTAAATATGATGTGTCAGTGATTTTGTTGTAGCTGGAGAAGCTTGTGCAGATTATTCCTACTCTATCATTACTTTACGGCCCACAAAGAATGCATGATCATTGGCTGCAGACACAGATCACATATGGTCACAATTATTTATTATGAGCTTCCAAAATGTCCGTTAAAACGCTGTTCGCTGGCTGTGATTTTCTTTAGTTAGGCAACTTGACCCCTACGTAGTATTCTGATCACAAAGTGGGGTCCTGTCAGGGCCTCTTGGAGCTTTTATCATTTTAATTTATGGGTATATGCAGATAGACAATGAGGTAGGCCCTTACTAGTGATGGGCAGACCCAGACTGTAAAAGTCCGGATCTGTGCAGGTTCAAAACTGGAGTGCCGACCCTTGAATTCAGGTAATAAAAAAAAAATCAAAGAAAAAGCAAGCGCTTCATACTAACCGGTCTCTGCGCAGCTGTAACTCTGCTTCCAGGCCGCTCATGCTACTTCTGGGGCCACTTATTATCCTTCATAGGTATTCAGTGATTTCCCCGCCCACCGGCAGTCCCTCGTCTCTGATTGGTTGCAGTCATATGTGCCCCTAACCTGTGTGACAGCATGTCTGACTGCAAACAATCAGAGACGCTGTGTCTGCATCTAGATTGGTGTAGAAATAAATAAATAAAAAAATTAGCATAGGATCTCCCTATATTATGATAATCAGCACAGATAAAGCATACGGTTACAGGCTGCAGCCTCCATCTGTGCACTTATCTTGGCTGTGAATCAAAATAAGAAGGACTGCATGTGGTTATAAATAATTTTAAAAATTGGCGTGCGCTCCCACACTAATTTTGGTACACAGTCATGATAAAGCTGACATCTAGGAGCTGGTATTGTCAGGCTGGGGAGGCCCATGCTTATTGAGGCCCCCAGCCTAAAAATAGCAGCCTGCAGCTGCCTAGAATTGTCACATATATTATATGCGACAATCCCGAAACTTTACCTGGCTCATCCTCATCCTGATTGCTCTGGTACGGTGACAATCAAGGTAATAAGAGAATAATAGCAGCTCACAGTTACCTCTAAGCTCTTGATTAATAATGGGAGGTGTCTATGAGACACGCCCTTTACTAATCTGAAAATGAAAAGAAATAAACACAAACACCGAAAAAATCCTTTATTTTAAATAAAATACAAAAACCCTACCCTCTTTCACCCCTCCATTAACCCCCAAAACACCCAGGTCCGACGTAATCCATACGAGATCCCACGACAATTCCAGCGCTGCTACATCTGAAGTGGCAGCACGTGGCCATAAACATGACCGCTGTGAGCTTCAGTCAGAGACTGAGTTGCGCAATGAGCTGTGATGTCACTCAGGTTATTTGAGGTCACAGCTGGAGGTCCCACGGTCCCCCATCTGTAATTGCACATAACCTGACCTCAGGTGACCTCATAGAACTGAGTGACCTCACAGGTGGAGGACCGAGGGAACCTCCAGCTGTCACTGCAAATAACTTGATTTACGTCACTGCTCATTGCGTGGTTCATTCTCTGACTGAAGCTCACAGCAAATGGTCATGTTCTATGGCTGCTCGCTGTCAATTTAGATGTAGCAGAGCCAGAATCGTTGTGGGACATCATGTGGATTACGTCGAGCCTGGGTGTTTTGGAACTTAATAAGGGGTGAAAGAAGGTGTTTTTTTGTATTTTATGTCAAATAAAGGATATTTTTGGTGGTTGTGTTTATTTCTTTTCACTGACAGATTAGTAATGGGGGGTCTCATAGACACTTCCCATTACTAATCTAGGGCTAGTGGTAGCTGTGAGCTGTTATTAACCATTTATTACCTCAATTGTCACCGCACCAGGGCAATCAGGGTAAAGTTCCAGGATTGTCACCTCTGATGGATGTGGCAATACTGGATGGCTGCAGGCTGCTATTTCTAGGCTCGGAGGGGCCAATAAGCATGGGCCTGCCAAGCCTGAGAATGCCAACTCTCAACTGTCGGGCTTTATCTTGGCTTAGTATCATAATAGGGGGGACCACACAGCGATTATTTTAATTATTTAAATATTTTTTTTAAAAAAGCCACATGTGGTTCCTTTTATTTTGGTACACAGCCAAGATAAGCTCACAGCTGGGGGCTTCAGCCTGTAGCCATGTGCTTTATCTGTGTTGGTTATCATAATATGGGGAGACCATACGCCAATTTTGTTATTTATTTATTTATTTTTACAGCAATAGAGACAGACACACAGCAGATGTCTTTGGTTGCAGTCAAACACACAGGGTGGGGGCGCATGTGACTTCAACCAATCAGAGATGCGGGGACTGCCGTTGGGCAGGGGAAGCAGTGATTATGTATGAAGGACAATGAGCGGCCCAGGAAGTAGCGTTAGAGCCGTGCGGAGACTCGCTAAGTATGACGCGCTTGCTCTAATCCCCATATCCTTCCTATCACTATTTTAAAGTTCTAGATTCTTGTCCGCATAGACTTATATGGGGACTGGCATCCAGCCAGATATCCGGGATCAATTCTGGGCCCGAACCAGGTTTTTTTTTAACCTGGGTGGACCCACTGATCCCGGGTATCTGTTAGTTTGGCCATCACTAGTCCTTATTAGTGTAATGTACGTGTGTCAGTCCTCAATTTACTAACATGTATAGAGAATTGTAATATTTGTGCCATACATTTGCTTGTTTTGATTTTTTTGGTGGGGGGGGAGGTTTATTGTGCACTCCCAGAACCGTAACTCTTTTTATTGTTCCATAAATGTAGCAGTGGAACGGATTGTTTTTGTGGCATCATTTGAAAATATATATAATTTATTAACTTTTATTATTTTTTAGGGGGAAAATGGAAGAAATTACAATTCCACCATTGATTTTGTGGGGTTTTTATGTACCGTAGTTTTTGTGATGGTTGGAAATATGTCTATGATATACAGTATATTCAGATGAATCATTAATCAGATCTTGGGGAGTCCAACAATCTGCACCCCATGCTGTTTTCAGCTGCTTCACCTATCCAAGCAGTGCTAGAGCTGAACAGCATAACAGCGCCATCAACTGTTTAGTGGCCTCTGCCGAGTACTGGGAAAATTCTCCTATGTAAATGAGGATAGGTCAACATTAGATCATCAGTGATAAAGAGAGGTCATTAGTATCATTGTAGCAGAACAATCTTTTTATGTAATGTGTTTGTCAGTAAACTTTATGTGGCAGTTTAAAATCCTATCAAAAGACTTAAAACTTTTCTTCCAAAATTTTTGTAATGATCGTGCCAATGGGCTGACAGAGGAACCCACTCCATTTTCTTTTGGTGCGTACTCTGTTACCTATAGTCAACAGCTACATTTCTTTTTATCCCATGGGAGGCTTAGCTGTTCCTGTGATTGAATTTGGATGTGCATATCCATCAAAAAGCCTTAAAGGGAACCTGACAGCTGATAGATGGTGACCAATCCGCAAGTGCCAAAAATCAAGCCGTGGCTGTGTGATCTTAGCCAGGTATGTTTAACTGAAAATAAAAAAAAAAAACATTTTAAAAGCAGCCGAACCGCAAGGGAAACTAGTTGGGCAATCAAGTCGCTGGAATTTTATCCCCTCCTGCTGCCTTGGATTGACAGGTCTCTCCTTATGTATACACACAGGTAGAGGAGACCTGTCACTCCAGGGCAGTGGATGAGGTGTTTGACGAGTCTCCTGTGTGACGAGTCTCCTGTGTGACGAGTCTCCTGTGTGATGAGTCTCCTGTGTGACGAGTCTCCTGTGTGACGAGTCTCCTGCGTGACGAGTCTCCTGTGTGACTAGTCTCCTGTGTGATGAGTCTCCCGGCGGCTTTTAAACACGGCAGCATTTCTGAATCAAACATACCTGGCTGTGATAATACAGCCAGTGCTTGATAGCATGCTTCAGCATGTCAGATTCCCTTTATCCTAAACAATGAAGAAAATCTGGCCTCTTCCTGAGTACACTTCTTCTTCCGGTATCTCCTACTGCATTTACATGGGTATATACAGTTAGGTCCAGAAATATTTGGACAGTGACACAAGTTTTGTTATTTTAGCTGTTTACAAAAACATGTTCAGAAATACAATTATATATATAATATGGGCTGAAAGTGCACACTCCCAGCTGCAATATGAGAGTTTTCACATCCAAATCGGAGAAAGGGTTTAGGAATCATAGCTCTGTAATGCATAGCCTCCTCTTTTTCAAGGGACCAAAAGTAATTGGACAAGGGACTCTAAGGGCTGCAATTAACTCTGAAGGCATCTCCCTCATTAACCTGTAATCAATGAAGTAGTTAAAAGGTCTGGGGTTGATTACAGGTGTGTGGTTTTGCATTTGGAAGCTGTTGCTGTGACCAGACAACATGCGGTCTAAGGAACTCTCAATTGAGGTGAAGCAGAACATCCTGAGGCTGAAAAAAAAGAAAAAATCCATCAGAGAGATAGCAGACATGCTTGGAGTAGCAAAATCAACAGTCGGGTACATTCTGAGAAAAAAGGAATTGACTGGTGAGCTTGGGAACTCAAAAAGGCCTGGGCGTCCACGGATGACAACAGTGGTGGATGATCGCCGCATACTTTCTTTGGTGAAGAAGAACCCGTTCACAACATCAACTGAAGTCCAGAACACTCTCAGTGAAGTAGGTGTATCTGTCTCTAAGTCAACAGTAAAGAGAAGACTCCATGAAAGTAAATACAAAGAATTCACATCTAGATGCAAACCATTCATCAATTCCAAAAATAGACAGGCCAGAGTTAAATTTGCTGAAAAACACCGCATGAAGCCAGCTCAGTTCTGGAAAAGTATTCTATGGACAGATGAGACAAAGATCAACCTGTACCAGAATGATGGGAAGAAAAAAGTTTGGAGAAGAAAGGGAACGGCACATGATCCAAGGCACACCACATCCTCTGTAAAACATGGTGGAGGCAACGTGATGGCATGGGCATGCATGGCTTTCAATGGCACTGGGTCACTTGTGTTTTTTTGATGACATAACAGCAGACAAGAGTAGCCGGATGAATTCTGAAGTGTACCGGGATATACTTTCAGCCCAGATTCAGCCAAATTCCGCAAAGTTGATCGGACGGCGCTTCATAGTACAGATGGACAATGACCCCAAGCATACAGCCAAAGCTACCCAGGAGTTCATGAGTGCAAAAAAGTGGAACATTCTGCAATGGCCAAGTCAATCACCAGATCTTAACCCAATTGAGCATGCATTTCACTTGCTCAAATCCAGACTTAAGACGGAAAGACCCACAAACAAGCAAGACCTGAAGGCTGCG
The DNA here is from genome assembly GCF_048569485.1 of Anomaloglossus baeobatrachus. NCBI lineage: Eukaryota > Metazoa > Chordata > Amphibia > Anura > Aromobatidae > Anomaloglossus > Anomaloglossus baeobatrachus. Next base: position 506,282,643 of record NC_134354.1, on the reverse strand, counting down.
GCTGTAAAGGCCTGGCAAAGCATTAAGAAGGAGGAAACCCAGCGTTTGGTGATGTCCATGGGTTCCAGACTTAAGGCAGTGATTGCCTCCAAAGGATTCGCAACAAAATATTGAAAATAAAAATATTTTGTTTGGGTTTGGTTTATTTGTCCAATTACTTTTGACCTCCTAAAATGTGGAGTGTTTGTAAAGAAATGTGTACAATTCCTACAATTTCTATCAGATATTTTTGTTCAAACCTTCAAATTAAACGTTACAATCTGCACTTGAATTCTGTTGTAGAGGTTTCATTTCAAATCCAATGTGGTGGCATGCAGAGCCCAACTCGCGAAAATTGTGTCACTGTCCAAATATTTCTGGACCTAACTGTACATACTTAGGTAGCATTTATAGTCGGTAGGGGAAGTGGGTTTCACTGTATATATGAAGATACTGAAATTAGTATGGGCGCCTCTTAGGCATGAAAACATGATTTGAAGAGTTGGCATCATCACCATATCCTGGAAATCTTGTGCATGTGCACGGGTCATTTTGGCAAGGTCACTGTGCCTCTGAAGTTGGGTGTACGTTTCCTGGCTTCAGAGAGGCGCATTGCGTAAGATCGAAAAAACAGCTTCTGCACTTCTGATCATTCTCAGTCTCCTCCCTGAAGCCAAAACGCATACAATCGGCTTCAGAGATGAGCCTGATGAAATGAACCACCGGCATGTTTGAGATTTCCACCACCTGGCGATGACGCTGGCTGGTGGAAATCATGTCATACCAACAGGAGCTTGATTCAGGAAAAACTGTGGAGGAGAAAAGCGCAAAATAGGGTCTTATCTGGTGGATGAGGGGATATATGTGCAAAGACAGGTACTCACCTGCTACAGTTGTGACAGGCACAACTCCTATGCAAGCATGTAGGCAGATTACGCAGTGGTGGTCAGCAGCAGCCCCGATGGAGAAGTGTAGATCACAAAATGGGTGCAAGAAAAACGGGTTAAATGCTGCGCTAGAAAAACCACAGATCCAAGAGATGCGATGAAATCCTTTCCTTTATTGGCACGAGTCAACGCGTTGCGAAGGCATAGCCGCCTTCTTCATCAGGACAAGACAGTACAAGAAAGAACAGCATGACATGTGTTACTGCACAGAGTGCGATATATAGCATTAACAAAAGTGGGTAACCACGTCAGCAGGAATGACGTCAGTGAACTAGTGACTAATCGCCACGTGGAGCTCTCAGAAGAAAAAAATGGGAGGAAATGAAAAAAGAAGAAAAAAAGGGAGAAAAAGATTATAGCTGTGAGCAAGGAAAGGAACAAGATGAAGAGAGGGTGTAACCAGTTTCGGTTGCTGAAGTGCTGAATATATGTGAACAAAGTTAATGTCATCAGATCACTGATACAAAGCCAGTATTGTTTAAAATAAATGTGAAAAATTGTGAAATAAACATATATGTGAATATATATATATACACATATATATATATATATATATATATATATGAAATGATGTGCATAAATATAGATGAAAATGTATATAAAAATATATATAAAAATGTATAAAAAAAAATATATATATATATATATATATATATATATATATAAATAAAAATATGAATATAAACATGGATAAATGTACATATAAAAGATATATATATGCACAAAGATCTAAAAGAAAAATGTGTGTATAGGGTGTATAAAAAATAAAAAAATATAAAATAAAAAATATAAAATATAAATATAAATATGTTTTTCTGTTTGTGTAATCATCAAGAAACTGTGAAGAATGGTGACCGATGTCGAGCAAAATTTTTTTTATGTATTTAAGGTGTAAGACAAGGTGTGTTAAAGTGCAGGATTACTGCAATGGAAATCCATGTAAAAGGAACACTGTGCGAGCATGGGTGAAAAGAGTTCAAACAAGATCGTGAGAAAAAGGGGACCGAGCATGCGCGTGCAGGCACTGCTCATTACTATAGGAACCCACTGCCAGAGGTAATGTGAGGACAGAGCGTGGGAAAAAAAGTAAAAGCGCATGCGTGAAGAAAAAGATTGTCGGAACAAGAAAGGGAATTAAGAATTAGGAGAGTCAGTCTGTGGAATTAATTCGTATAGACCTGGCTCACTATGAATGCGGGTGCTCTAGGGAAACAGTCAATACTCCAAAAATACAAAATTATCCCCGGCACTCCAAGAGAAAAAAGAAACAATGTCTGGGTATTTTTGATGTTTTTTATTGTGAATAGTCTTATCTCGACGTTTCGGTCATACCTTGACCTTTATCAAGAGAATTAATCAGACTATGAAGCAGAGAAATCAGTATGTGCATACTACTCGAGGGAGGGAGCAATACGAGTCACCACTCATATGAAGAGGAACTTATCAGGTGCGTATGAGCGCTGTGACTGAATAATAGACAATCGGGATCAGCCAGTCAATAGTCTATGGGGTAATCATGTAGTGGTATTCCACCGAGGTAGAAAGTCGTATGTCGTGACTGTCCAATAATTGGCTACTGTATAGGTGCCATGCCAATCTTGTTAGTGAGCAGAGAACCTGTCAAACAGCATGAAATGGTGTGCGGGAGGTAATGTGTCTCTGGAAACTTGTGACACCAATACATTAGCTATAAGACATATAGCCCACAATGCCAAATGTTAATCTATGAGCAGCCGTGAAATAAGGTCGTATAGGAGACCTTCTTAAAGGAGTAGTGGAGTAGGTGAAATTGTCATGACAGTGTCGGTATGACACCTATGCTGCGGACTAGTGACATAAATAGACAGAGGTTAATGCAATGGTGTACTGATAAATCACCAGACCATGGACAAAACTGATAAATAGCATAACAATACCTCAAAAGGGAAACAGCCTATATGGTAACAGTGTCCTATGCCAGGGCTATGCTCAAAAGTGGTAACTTGGAAAAAGGTCAAAGACCTGGTGTATGAGATAATACAGGCTTGTGTCCAGGGGGAATGGTGGCTGGCTACAAATGAACAGGACATCCTTCTGTTCATTTGAGGGTACTGAGAATTTTCCCATTAAGGACCATTTAACTTGCCAGTCTAATTTTGTCACCTATATGATAGACTGTACCTGTGGCAAGCAATATGTTGGGAGGACTTGTCAGCCTTTACACTGTAGGTTAAGCTCCCACAGGCATAACGTCAAAATAGGTTTTATGCTGCACGGCCTGTCAAGACATTGTGCCTTGTTCCATGATAAAACAATGTCTTTTAAAATCACTCCCATTGAACAAATCCCACCAGATACACCTAACAGAATGGAACTGTTAAGTAAAAAGGAAACGTACTGGATACTTAAACTTGATACCCTGAAACCCCATGGCCTCAATGAACTTATGGATCTTTTTTATTAGTTTTATAAATAATTACCATTATATTAATTTTTCAGTATGCTGTTGTGGTTTTTAGCTTCACATTTCACTTTAATAGCTTGTATTTAATTAGCGTCATCTTTGCACCTCTTTGCCCCCTTTGTTTGTTATCCCTAATCCCCATGTTTTAAATAAGCTCTGTGTATACATGTATGTATACATATGAATATACATATATGTATATGGGTATGCATTTTCCCCCCTTTTTTTATATCGTTACGTGTTCCTTTAAATTTATATATATTATTGTGTTTTTTTCTGACTGTTTTTATGAATTTTTATTCAAGTTTTGTGATAATAATGTATATTATTCCTTCCCTATTTCTTTCTTGAGGCACGCTCAGCCGCCCTTATATTCCCCGGGTTTTTCCGCTAGCATATGATTACCCGCCTATTGTATTTGTTCAGCTGTAGAGTTTTTAAACTTTGGTCTAATTCCACAGACTGACTCTCCTAATTATTAATTCCTTTTCTTGTTCCGACAATCTTTTTCTTCACGCATGCGCTTTTACTTTTTTTCCAACGCTCTGTCCTCACATTACCTCTGGCAGTGGGTTCCTATAGTAATGAGCAGTGCCTGCACGCGCATGCTCGGTCCCCTTTTTCTCACGATCTTGTTTGAACTCTTTTCACCCATGCTCGCACAGTGTTCCTTTTACATGGATTTCCATTGCAGTAATCCTGCACTTTAACACACCTTGTCTTACACCTTAAATACATAAAAAAATTTTGCTCGACATCGGTCACCATTCTTCACAGTTTCTTGATGATTACACAAACAGAAATTTTTTTTCATACACATATTTATATTTATATTTTATATTTTATATTTTTTTATTTTTTATACACCATATACATACATTTTTCTTATAGACCTTTGTGCATATATATATATATATATATATATATATATATATATATATATATATATCTTTTATATGTATATTTATCCATGTTTATATTCATATTTTTATATATATATATATATATATATATATATATATATATATATATTTTATACATTTTTATATATATTTTTATATACATTTTCATCTATATTTATGCACATCATTTCATATATATATATATATATATATGTATATATATATATATTTTCACATATATGTTTATTTCACAATTTTTCACATTTATTTTAAACAATACTGGCTTTGTATCAGTGATCTGATGACATTAACTTTGTTCACATATATTCAGCACTTCAGCAATCGAAACTGGTTACACCCTCTCTTCTTCTTGTTCCTTTCCTTGCTCACAGCTATAAACTTTTTCTCCCTTTTTTTCTTCTTTTTTCATTTCCTCCCATTTTTTTCTTCTGAGAGCTCCACGTGGCGATTAGTCACTAGTTCACTGACGTCATTCCTGCTGACGTGGTTACCCACTTTTGTTAATGCTATATATTGCACTCTGTGCAGTAACACATGTCATGCTGGTCTTTCTTGTACTGTCTTGTCCTGATGAAGAAGGCGGCTATGCCTTCGAAACGCGTTGACTCGTGCCAATAAAGGAAAGGATTTCATCGCATCTCTTGGATCCGTGGTTTTTCTAGCGCAGCATTTAACCCGTTTTTCTTGCACCCATTTTGTGATCAACAGGAGCTTGATAACATGGAAAGAAGACCAACTAGTCTGGGGAACTAACTTTCTATCGAGTAATCAAAGCCCTATCTAGCATAGGAAAAGCGGAGCTTCTTAATACATTTTTTAAACATTGAGTTAAGTGAATAACATTATACAGTGCCAGTAAGGCAGGGACTTTAGACATACAGTTGTGAATACTGCTGAGTTAGAGGGTATAGGAAACCTGACAGGTTTTCTTTAACCTAAAATATAAATAATTCTAAAAAATAACTTGGGGTCCCACCTATTTTTGTTAACCAGCTAAAGTAAAGCAGACAGGTGAGAACTGACATTCTCAGGCTGCGAAGGTCCAAGGTTTTTTGGTTCCTCCCAGCCCAAAAATACCAGCCCACATTCACCCAAAAAGTGACGTATCACATGTGATGCTCCAATTCTGGCACTTTGCCTCAGCTCTTCCTGATTGTTCTGGTGCATTAGAGATCCAAATAGTGGTATTTGAGGTTGATGTCAGCTGTGAATTTTCCGAATACACAGCTGACATCAAGTCCTGGTGCTAGTAATGGAAAGGTGTCTATCAGACGCCCTCATTAATAACCCAGTAAACAAAAAGAAAAAACACACACACAAAAATTCTTTATTTTAAAAAACACTCCCCAACTTTTTTCCTGTTTCACCAATTTATTTAAAAAGGACAAAAACCCATGCAGGTCCGACGTAGTCCTGGGAATCCACAAATGGATACCTGAAAAACATAAAAAGAGTGAATTAAAAATAAGAGACTATCCCTCAATCACCAGTTTATTAAAAAGCAAAGTTCCCACGCAGGTGTGACATAGTCCAGTGCTTTCCACGAGGTTCCCTAACTCCAACGATCAAAAGATATGGCGCCTCAGGAGGAGGCTCTATAGGCTTTGAACAGTAGCCACTCCTGGCTCATGCTGCTCAAAACCTAGCGACTGGGAAGAGTGGTGATATCAGTAACATTACGGGTCTTCACAGTCGCCAGAGTGCAATGTGAGCTGGAGCCTTTTTCTGAGGCTTCTTAGCTTTTGACCGTCAGAGTCGGAGAACATCATGAGAAGTGCTGGACTGTGTAGGTTTGCTCCAGGTTGTCCAGTTTCCTCCCACACTCCAAAGACATACTGATAGGAAATATAGATTGTGAGCCCCACTAGGGACGGTGATGATGACATTGTAAAGCGCTGTGGAATATGATGGTGATATATCTGTAAATAAAATATAAGTAATGTTTTGTTATGTTCCTTTTCAGTTTACACTATATGTACAAAATCCAGAGAAACCTTTAGCTCCTGGGCTTCAGGTAACTGCATCTGTGGAATACCGTCCCACAGAAAAGGAAGATATTCGGGACAAGCTACTGGTTGTGGTCGACAATGATGCCATTGAGGTGCCCTTATTAGGGTAAGAGATCTACTTTATTCTTATTCACCACTATATTTGTTGATTTACATTTAAAGTATAAAAAAAATGAATTTGGGGGAAATGGAAAAGAAACAACAGTTTAATCATTGTTTTTGTTTTTTTTTTTTATGGGGTACACTTTTCTGGCATAATTACCATACTATCTGTAAAGGGGTTGTCCGATCTACAATGTAAACTCTGTAGTCACTCTGCAGTCACTCTGCAGACTTCATTCTAGACCGAACAACCCTTTTAATCTGCAAAGTTTTTTTCTATTGCTTAGATTTTTTGTTTGGTTCTTCATTTTTCTTTGCTTTTATGAGAGTATTTGACCATTCGGTCCTTTGATCTCTTACATAATAATATATAATGCCAGTTAGGGTTCTCACACTTGCGTATAGATAAAACAAGAGAAATGCAAGAAAAAAAATAAATTGCAGTCAGACCCATGTTATTCAATGAGGCTACGCAGTTCTGCAATTTTTTTTCAACTGTATACGGCCTGAGGATAAAATCACAGCACCCTGCAATTGGCTGCATGAATTGGACGAGACTCGCCTATTCAAGTCTAATGGTGTGAGAGAAAAACGGATGCCACATGGAACAGTGGTTTCTATTTTTTTACGACGGATACATTACCATTCTGTAGCATAAGATAGGACACCCTAAAATGATTGTAGAACAGTAGCTGCTGAGAAAAAAAAATGCATGGAATGGATGACATACACACTGCATACAGATGGCACTCATATCACTTATGGAGTAACATACGCATGATACTTGTCCAACTTTTTTGGTTGAAAATCAGACCGATTTTTAATGTCCTAGTTTGAGCGAACCCTTAAGGGGGCTTTACACGCAACGACATATCTAACGATATGTCGTCGGGGGTCACGGAATTCGTTAGCGACGTCGTTGCGTGTAACAGCTCCGAGCGAGTGTTAACGATCAAACATACTCACCTAATCGTTTATCGTTGACACGTCGTTCATTTTCAAAATCTTGTTGCTCGTTGTGGTCTCAGGTTGTTCGTCGTTCCTGGAGCAGCACACATCGCTACATGTGACACCCCGGGAACGACGAACAACACCTTACCTGCGTCCTCCGGCAATGAGGTGGGTGTGTCGTTAATGTGGCTGGTCACCACCCCTCCATTTCTATTGGTCAGCCGCTGTGTGACTTCGCTGTGACGGCGCATGAACTTCCCCCTTAACAAAGAGATTGTTCGCTGCCCACAGTGGCGTCGCTTGGAAGGTAAATACGTGTGACGGGTGTTAGCGATATTGTGCGCCACGGGCAGCGATTTTCTCATGACGCACAAACGACGGGGCGGGTGCTTTCACGAGCAACATCGCTAACAATGTCGCTGCGTGTAAAGCAGTCTTAAGTGTAATATTTTTTTGGTCTCCCGTGGCAATCACAGGTACCTACTAGTCCAGTAGTGTGTTGGTTACTAATTTCTATTTGGCTGTTAATTGGAATAATATATACATACAGTATATCACAAAGTGAGTACACCCCTCTCATTTTTGGAAATCTTTTATTGTATCTTGTTATAGGACAACACTGAAGATATGACAATTTGATACAATGTAAAGTAGTCAGTTTACAGCTTGTATAAACAATGTAAATTTTGTGTGCCTTCTAAATAACTCAACACACAGCTATTAATGTCAAAACTGCTGCCAACAAAAGTGAGTACACCCCTAAGTGAAATTGGTCAAATTGTGCCAAATGTGTTAATATTTTGTGTGGCCACCATTATTTTAAAGCTCTGCCTTAACTCTCCTGATCATGGAGTTCATTAGAGCTTCACAGAAGCCACTGAAATCCTATTCCACTCCTCCATGACATCATGGAGCTGGTGGATGTTAGAGACTTTGCGCTCTTCCATCTTCCGTTTGAGGATGCCTCAGAGATGCTTGATAGTGTTTAGGTCTGGAGACATGCTTGACCAGTCTGGAACCTTTACCCCCTGTTTCTTTAGCAAGGAAGTGGTCGTCTTGAAGGTGTGTTTGGGATTGTTATCATGTTGGAATACTGCCCTATATCCCAGCTTCCGTATGTCACAGTACATGTTGGCATTTATGGTTCCCTCCATGAACTGTAGCTTCCCACAGCCGGCAGCACGCATGAAGCCCCAAACCATAACACTTCCGTCATGCTTGATTGTAGGCAAGACACACTTATCTTTGTACTCCTCACCTGGTTACCACCACCTACAAGCGGCTGGCCTATTCCTGAGGCCCTTGCTGCCGCTCCTCCTATCTCCACAATTGAGCTCCTTCCAGACTTCTCTCCTCCTGCAGACTGAATACTGCTCAAACACTGCTCTGCCCTTCCTAAGTTCCTCTCACCCCCTCCCGTTCTCCTGGGGAGGGGGGTGAGTAGGGCCTGATTGGCTGGTGTGTATCTGTGTGGGAAACTCCCCAAGGGAGAGTGAGATCTGCACTAAAAAGATGTATGCAGACCTCTGTGACACCCTGGTTTTGCCAGGGCGGCACACTAGCAGCACTTATATGTCTATTTTTAAAAGACAACCTCAGGCTATGATTCTGAGCATGTGCACTTATCTTCTGTGGTCTACCATAGCAAGGCATGTTTTGAGTGGAATCTATCATGTTAAACCGCTTTATGGTCTTGACAACCGTGCTGCAGCTCAGTTTCAGGGTGTGGGCAATCTTATAGCGTAGGTAATTTTTACGAACAGCTACAGTTCTGTTTTTCAGATCCTCAGTGAATTCTTTGCCATGAGGTGCCATGTTGACCTTCCAGTGATCAGTATGAGAGCGTGTGTGAGCGATAACACCAAATTAGCATACAAGATCCCCATTCACACCTGAGAGCTTGTAACACTGAGTCACATGACACCGCAGAAGAAAAGTTTCTAATTGCCACAATTTGGCCATTTTCACTTAAAGGTCTACTCATTTTTGTTACCAGCGGTTTAGATATTAACGGCTGCGTGTTGAGTTATTTAGAGGCACACCAAATTTACAATGTTATAGAAGCTATTTACTGACTACTTTACATTGTATCAAGGTGTCACATCTTTTGTGTTGGTTTATGAAAAGATACAGTATAATAAAAATATTTCCAAAATATGAAGGGTGTACTCACTCTTGTGATATACTGTACCTGTGATCACATTAATATTTTTCCTTTCTTCTGGAGTTGTGGTATACTAAACACAACAATAGTGCATATTTGTCATCAGAACCTTGTACACCACATTATTATATGGGTAAAAACTGACATTGTGCCATTACAAGATAAATCACTGTGGGTTTTATAGGACTGATACATCAAGACGTTGTTCATGACGCTTTGAATGAGGAGTTAGGTGGGACTCAGACACTCCTTATTCATGAAGAGGTGTACGCCTCTTCATTAGTCAGGAGCGTCGTACAACTCACGTACACCTCATTGTGCGCCTTGTTACAAATCCTACTCCATTGTCTGCTCCTGATTTATGGTGTAATGAACACCATTGCTCATCATGGATTTGACGAACAACTGTCACCACGCTCCCGTTCCACCCCAACTCTGCCTACTTTATTGGAGCTGGGTGAAAATGGTGTGAAAATGTAATTATGCCAGTTGCATCAAAATTATTCGACTTTTCAATGCTTATTGCTACAGATTGCTAGAGTAAAAGCTTCAATGAATAAGATCCATGGCCTAACATACATTTTGTGAGGCTTTCCCTCTTTTACCTAAAAAAGCCTTTTCCCTTTTCCCTGTATAAATATAATGTGATGTGATGTTTCTCAGGATCTGTATGCTGTGAAGGAATGAATGAATGAATATTTATTGTTTACATTCATACGCTAAAATCCTGTCTTGATGACTGTCATTTACAGTCAGAATGATTCAACCCCATTAGGTTTATTAGTTACAAAATATAGGCAGAGACATGTCAGCCACTGTCAGACTAGTCAATAGCGCAGCTCCATCCCCGGAAGCTATTGAAAATATGTTTTTCTGTGAAACGCCTCAGTGTTTCAGAGTTAAGGGCACTTTAAACGCTGTGATATCGCTAGCGAGCGTACCCGCCCCCGTTGGTTGTGCGTCACGGGCAAATCGCTGCCCGTGGCGCACAACATCGCTAACACCCATCACACATAAGGGTGCTTTACACGCAACAATATCGTTACCGAGATATCGTTGGGGTCACGTTGTTAGTGACTCACATCCGGCGTCGTTAGCGATATCATTGCGTGTGACACTTAGGAGCAACGATCACCGATTGCAAAAAGGTCAAAAATCGTTGATCGTTGTCACGTCGTCCATTTTCATAATATCGTTGGTTGTTCATGCTGCAGGTTGTTCGTCATTCCTGCGGCAGCACACATCGCTACGTGTGACACCGCAGGAATGAGGAACAACCTCGTACCTGTGGCCACCCGCAATGAGGAAGGAAGGAGGTGGGCGGGATGTTCGTTCCGCTCATCTCCGCCCCTCCGCTTCTATTGGGCGGCCGCTTAGTGACGTCGCTGTGACTCCTTAGAAAGGAGACGGTTCGCCGGCAACAGCGACGTCGCTAGGCAGGTAAGTATGTGTGACGGGTGTTAGCGATGTTTTGTGCCATGGGCAGCAATTTGCCCGTGACGCACAACCGACGGGGACGGGTACACTCGCTAGCGATATCACTAGCGATATCGCAGCGTGTAAAGTGCCCTATACTTACCTGCCTAGCGACGTCGCTGTTGCCGGCGGACCGCCTCCTTTCTAAGGGGGTGGTTCGTTGGGCGTCACAGCGACACCACTAAGCGGCCGCCCAATAGAAGCGGAGGGGTGTAGATGAGCGGGACGAACATCCCGCCCACCGTCTTCCTTCCTCATTTCGGGCGGCCGCAGGTACGAGGTTGTTCCTCATTCCTGCGGTGTCACATGTAGCAATGTGTGCTGCCGCAGGAACGACGAACAACCTGCGGCATGAACAACCAACGATATTATGAAAATGGACGATGTGACAATGATCAACGATTTTTGATGCTTTTGCGATCGGTGATTGTCGCTCCTAGGTGTCACACGCAACGATATCGCTAACGACGCCGGATGTGCGTCACTAACGATGTGACCCCAACGATATCTCGTTAACGATATTGTTGCGTGTAAAGCACCCTTTAATGAAAGTAAACTGGAAGTATGCAGTCATTGGATCAGGTATGTCTGGAGAAAGAAGAAACATATACTGAGAAGAATACCCTGCCTACAGTGAAGATTTGTAGTGTCTCCGTGATGCTATGGGGCTGGAAACCTGCAGCATTCCGACATGCAAACCCAAAAAATAATAATAAACTGGAGGCCATTGCCCATGAGGAATGGGTTAATATTCCCCTGAAATGCTGCCAGAAGTTAGTGTTTGACTATGCATTATGTATGCAGCAGGTTATAACAGCCAAAAGGTGTTGTACTACGTACCAAAGACAATTGTCATAAAGAGGATGAATAATTCTGAAACTGCAGTAATCAGTAAAAATGGAACTTTGCATGTAATGTGGAGAGAGCATTTGTAATAATAGTTGTATGGAGGCATGCAAATTGTTGTGTTTGATATTTTACTGCAAACATCAGCGTTTGGACATTTTGCTAATAAACATTATTTGCATTGGGGGTGGAATCACTATGATTGCACAAGTCTAATGCCTTGTTACAAGAAATTGCTGATACACTACAGTTCAAAAGTTTGGGGTCACCCAGACAATTTTGTCTTTTCCATGAAAAATCATACTTTTATTTATCAAAGAGTTGCATAATGAATAGAAAATATAGTCCAGACACTGACTAGGTTAGAAATAATGATTTTTACTTGAAATAATAATTTTCTCTTTCAGACTTTGCTTTCGTCACAAAATGCTCCCTTTGCAGCAATTTCGGCTCTGCAGACCTCTGGCATTCTAGCTCTTAATTTGCGGAGGTAATCTGGAGATATTTCACCCCATGCTCCCCCCCCACAAGTTGGGATGGCTTGATGGGCACTTTTTGCGTACCATACGGTCAAGCTGCTCCCACAGCAGCTCAATAGGGTTGAGATCTGGTGACTGGGCTGGCCACTCCATTACAGATAGCATACCAGCTGCCTGCTTCTTCCCTAAATAGTTCATGCATAATTTGGAGGTGTGCTTTGGGTCATTGTCCTGTTGTAGAATGAATTTGGCTCCAATCAAGAGCTGTCCACAGGGTATGGCATGGCGTTGCAAAATGGAGTGATAGCCTTCCTTATTCAAAATCCCTTTTCCCTTGCACAAAGCTCACACTTTACCAGCACCAAAGCAACCTCAGACCATCACAGTACCTCCATCATGCTTGACAGATGGCATCAGGCACTCTTCCAGCATCTTTTCAGATGTTCTGCATCTCACAAATGTTTTTCTGTGTGATCCAAAAACCTTTCATCTTCGATTTGTCTCTCCATAACACTTTTTTCCAATCTTCCTCTGTCCAATGTCTGTGTTCTTTTTCCCATATTAATATTTTCCTTTTATTAGCCAGTCTCAGATATGGCTTTTTCTTTGCCACTCTGCTCTGAAGGCCAGCATCCCGGAATCGCCTCTTCACTGTAGACGTTGACACTGGTGTTTTGCGAGTACTATTTAATGATGAGACTCTACTGTACATGTCTTGTTACTCAGTTGTGCAGCGGGGCCCCCACTTCTCTTTCTACTCTGGTTAGAGCCTGTTTGTTCTCTTCCCTGAAGGGAGTAGTACACACCGTTGTAGGAAATCTTTAGTTGCTTGGCAATTTCTCGCATGGAATATCCTTCATTTCTAAGAACAAGAATAGACTGTCGAGTTTCACATGAAAGTTCTCTTTTTCGGGCCATTTTGAGAGTTTAATGGATTCAACAAATGTAATGCACTAGATTCTCAACTAGCTCAAAGGAAGGTCAGTTTTATAGCTTCTCTAATCAGCAAAACTGTTTTCAGCTGTGCTAAAATAGTTGCGCAAGGATTTTCAACGGATTTCTAAACATCCATTAGCTTTCTAACACAGCAAACACAATGTACCATTAGAACACTGGAGTGGTGGTTGTTGTAAATGGGCCTTTATACACCTTTGTAGATATTTGCAGCTAGAATAGTCATTTACCACATTAACAATGTATAGAATGTATTTCTGTTTAATTTAATGTTAGCTTCATTGAAAAAAATGCGCTTTTCTTTCAAAAATAAGGAAATATCTAAGTGACCCTAAACTTTTGAACTATAGTGTATACTTCTAGTTCCTCTAGATACTCAAGAGGACCCCCAGCGAGCGATTCTACACAAATTGTACACCAGTGAAACAATACAATGCATGGACCTGGCCCTTGGGAGAGAGGAGTTGGGTCACCTCCTAACACTCCAACATTTCTAGATGGGTCCTTCCCCCCGCTCCATCACGTGCCTAGGCCCTCTCCATCTCGCTGGCCTTTGCTTTAGTCCAGGTGAGTTCCAGTCCAGTGAGACGCTAGTCTCACCACTACAATAAAACAACACAAAGAAGATAAGACAAACAGGGGAAAGACAAAACAAATAGTTCTCCACAGCTGCTCAAGCAGGAAGCTTCTCAGCTGCAACAGAAACAACACCTCAGTTTCTCCAGAGGCCAGGCTCCTTCAAAGTGATCAGTTATAGAATGAGCTATAGCCAGCATAAGGAGTGAGTTTATATAGTGAAGGGGTGTAGCTGCAGCTGAGATTAACAGCTACAAGTCAATTTCAACAGGATGGAAAAGAGACCTTAATCGCTTCAGCACATAATGGAATGAAATATTCTCCTATACAGGATAAGCTGATTCTAAAACAGATCTGCAATCAATTAAACGCTGAGACCTTCTAATCCCCGATAACCCCGAGGTTTCAGCAGGGTGCAACACACTCGTGAGATTGGCCATATGTACAGGCTTTCAGGCTTTGGATGAAAGCATTAGTGTTTCCATTTACTGCCAGCAAGCTGAGATCCTGAAAAATGTGGAGAACATAATGCAGAAAGTATAACTTAATTTTATTCAATGACTAAGCTCTACTTACATGAAATCAGACAACCATCTCAGTGGGTTCTACAATGCGTGATTTATGATCCTGGGAATTTGAGCTGTGCCCAAATACATTAATAATACTTGAAAGTGGGAAAGAAGGTAATTTTACCTGACTGCAAATGAATGAAGTGGAAACGCTGTTGATAAAATATTAATATTAATGTCCCTCCACATTTCACTGGTTTAAATAGAGTCATTATTTAATAATTCATTTTAACCACTATCAGTATAACAGATGTCTTCAAGTAATTCGTAATTTTAGACATATTTAGGTTGTTTCTTTGGTGAATAAGTTAATTCCCGCTTGTTATAATTCACTCTTGCAAGTACTTGAGTTAATTAAATTGGACGCCATTCTGTGGCAGTGTCCCTTCTGTCACAGCTGTCCGCTATCTTTTCCTGGCATCCCATATTACTGTAGTTGGTTGGTTTCTACAGTCATTGCTACATAAAGTACCCTTACTATTGCACCATCTGCAGAACCGGATTACGTGACAGTCACTTATGCACTTCACAGGCTTAGGGAATTGGCAAATCTACTTTGTGCCCCCTAAAAGGGGTTCTTCAGGAATAGAAAAAAAAAAATGCTAAACGAGATGCTATGATAAATAGATTCCAAAACATGTTTAACTACAAAATCAGACGTTTTGCCCAGGGAGCTAATTAGTGGCATGTTAAAATGGTTTGCACCTTGTTACACGGGTAGACACCTATCCAGCCACCCTCCTTTATGTGTAGGAAGTTGTTCTCCCAGTGCATATTTTAACCTAATACTAGGGGTACCAACACTTTTAAGGCTAAAAATATGCTACTCGCACAGGCATTCATATTGTGTTTCTGAATAGTGACCAACTGCTATGACCTGGAAGTAGGTGGTAAAAGTGATCTCCAGGTCTCAGCTGTTACTCAGCATTCACAAATAGAGAGATCAGAAAGACAGGGTGTAAAGTAGTGTGAGCAGCCTCTTCTTACCTTGCCTCTATCTAGAGTAATAGATCTGAAAGACATGGTGGACAGCAGTGTGAGCAGCCTCTTCTTCCCTCAGCTCCCCTGCTATCTCCAGTATTACATCAGAAAAATAGAGTGGCAGCAGTCTTAGCTACCACTTCTTACCTCAGCACCCCTTTTACATTCAGCATTAAATCAGAATGACAAGTTGAATAACAGCAGGTGTGAACTCTTTTTTTCTTATCACCATAGGTATTTCCAGTATTAGATCAGAAACACATGGTTGACAGCATTGTGAGCAGTCTCTTCTAACCTAAGCACCTTTGTTTCTCCTGTATTAGATCAGATAGACAAGGTGGACAGCAGTGTGAGCGACATCTTTTTACCCCAACACTTCTGTTATTTTCAGTATTAGATAAAGGTGATAGCAGTGTGAGCAGCCTCTTCTACCCTAAGCACCCCTAGTATCTCTAACAGATCAGATGGACAATATTTTGAACAGCCTCCTCTTACCTCAGCACCCCTACTATCTCCTGTATTAGATCATAAAGACAGGATGGATAGCATTGTAAGCAGCCTCTATTCACTTCAGCACACCTGGTATCTCGAGTATTAGGTAAAAAGACACAGTAGCTAGCAAGTGTGAGCATTTTTTCACCTCAACATCCCTGGCATCTCCAATTTTGGATCAGAAAATCAGGATGCACAGCAGTGTGAGCAGCCTTTACTTATAAAGACAGGGTAGACAGCAATGTGAGTGGCCTGTACTCACTTCAGCACACCTGGTATTTCAAATGTTTGATAAGGAAGATAGGGTGTACAGCACTATGATTAAGGCCACGTCTCACTAAGCGATATTGCTAGCGACATCGCTGCTGAGTCACGTTTTTTGTGACGCAACAGCGATCTTGCTAGCTATGTCGCTGTGTGTGACATCCAGCAATGACCTGGCCCCTGCTGTGAGGTCGCCGGTCGTTGCTGAATGTCCTGGACCATTTTTTGGTTGTTGCTCTCCTGCTGTGTAGCACACATTGCTGTGTTTGACAGCGAGAGAGCAACGATCTGAATGTGCAGGGAGCAGGGAGCCGGCTTCTGTGGACGCTGGTAACCAAGGTACACATCGGGTAACCAAGCAAAGTGCTTTGCTTGGTTACCCGATATTTACCTTGGTTACCAGCGTCCGCAGCTTCTAGAAGCCGGCTCCCTGCTCCCTGCACACGTAGCCAAGGTACACATCGGGTAACTATAAGC
Organism: Anomaloglossus baeobatrachus; assembly: GCF_048569485.1. Taxonomy (NCBI): domain Eukaryota; kingdom Metazoa; phylum Chordata; class Amphibia; order Anura; family Aromobatidae; genus Anomaloglossus; species Anomaloglossus baeobatrachus. The sequence goes on along the minus strand of NC_134354.1, from coordinate 506,266,011 downwards.
AAAGCGCTTTGCTTAGTAACCCGATGTGTACTATGGTTACCAAGTACAGCGTCATTACACGGGTCGCTGGTGGCTGATCTCTGTGTAGATCTGCCTGATTGACAGCTCACCAGGGACCATGTAGCGATGCTCCAGCGATCCCTGCCAGGTCAGATCGCTGGTGGGATCGCTGAAGCGTCGCTAAGTGTGATGGTACCTTTAGACTCTACTTACCACAGCATCTCTGATATCTCCAGGATTACACCAGATAAACAAGGTGGACAGCAGTGAGAGTGGCCTCTTCTTACCTCAACACCCCTGGTATTTCTAGGAGTAGATAAAATAAACAGTGTGGACCACAGTGTGAGCAATCCTTTCTTACCTTAGCACTACTAGTATCTCCATTAATAAATCAAATAGAAATGGTGGACAGCAGTGTGAGTAGCTGCTTCTTACCTTAGCAACCCCTGTATATGAAGCGATGGACCGAGGGTCCTCCGCTATGCAGAGCAAGTCACGGGATCAGACGCATTGATGAATAAACCAGGGAGAATGTTTATTTACACGCAATTACAAATGCAAGCTGCCAAGCAGGGGAATAAAGAGTAAAGCGGGCTTTACATGCAGCGACATCACTAGCGATTGCTAGCGATGTCGAGCGCGATAGCACCCGCCCCCGTCGTGCGGCCGATATGTGGTGATCGCTGCAGTAGTGAACATTATCGCTATGGCAGCGTCACACCCACATACCTGCTCTGCGACAACACTCTGGCCGGCGATCCGCCTCCTTTCTAAGGGGGCGGTTTGTGCGGCGTCACAGTGACATCACACGGCAGGCATCCAATAGAAGCGGAGGGGCGGAGATGAGCGGGACGTAACATCCCGCCCACCTTCTTCCTTCCGCATTGCCGGTGGAGGCAGGTAAGGAGATGTTCGTCGCTCCTGCGGTGTCACACATAGCGATGTGTGCTGCCGCAGGAACGACGAACAACATCGCTAATAAGCAGAGAACGATTTTTTGTTTCAGGACGACCTCTCTGCGGCAAACGATTTTGACCGCTTTTGCGATCGTTTAAGGTCGCTCATAAGTGTCACACGCTGCGATATCGTTAATGATGCCGGATGTGCGTCACAAACACCGTGACCCTGATGATAATTCATTAACGATATCGTAGCATGTAAAGCCCGCTTAAAGGCGGAAAAACACCCCTCAGTATAAAAGTATGTGCTTTAGCTGAAGCGACTGCCCAGGTCACCACAACTAGTACAACATATAATATAGTTTTAACAGCAGTATAGTGATATGCACATATTCAACGTTAAACAATCCTGCTCTGTTCTCTACCCTAACTTGTCTCCTCTAAAGGGACCGTGCGGATAGCACACTCTGACTGTGGAGGCCTAATATGGTTCCCTAACTGCTACGCCCAGGCATACACTCGAGGCACTGTCTTCAAATTCGATCCATTCTGAGGCTTGATGGTACAGTGGTGCGCACTTCACTCAGGGAGGGCGATGCAGGGCTTCTTTTCCGACGATTCACTGGGCAGCTGAACTCATCAGGCGGGGTCTCCTAGAAGGCCAGATACTGACTCTACTGTGTGTGTCCCTCTGCACATCCTGGAACTCTCTCACAATGTCTGCTACTTCCTGACTCTCCCAGCACCTCTCTCAGGTCAGACCAAACAAACACACAGCAGCAGGGGAGATGAGGGCCATTCCGTTGTGCTTTGCAGGGAAGCAGTCTATTAAAGCCACAATACATCAAAGTCTTAAGGCCCAGTCACAATAAACAACTTACCAGCGATCCCAACAACGATACAACCTGATAGGGATCGCTGGTAAGTTGCTAGGAGGTCGCTGGTGAGATGTCACACTTAAGGCCCCTTTACACACTGAGACTTTCTAGCGATCCCACCAGCGATCCCAACCTGGCCGGGATCGCTACAAAGTCTCTGGTGAGCTGTCAAACAGGCAAACCTGGCCAACGACGCAACAGCGATCCGGACCTGCAGAACAACGTCGCTAGTCATTGGGGACGTTGTAAAGCAGCTTTTTGAAAGGGAAGTCGCTAACGAAGTCGCTGTAAAGTCCTTTTACACACTGAGACTTTCTAGCGATCATGCTGCACAGCGTGAAACAAAGGACCAAAGAATGGTCCTGAACGATTTGTAGCGATCAGCAACTTCACAGCAGGGGCCAGGTCGCTGATGTGTTTCACACACTGCAATGTCGCTGGGGAGGTCGCTATTACGTCACAAAACCGGTGACGTTACAGCGATGTCGTTTGCGATGTTGCAGTGTGTAAAGCCACCTTAAGCGACGCTCCAGCGATCCCACCAGCAACCTGACCTGGCAGGGGTCGCTGGAGCGTCGCTACACGGGTTGCTGGTGAGCTTGTCACACAGGCAGATCTCACCAGCAACCCGTGACCAGCGCCGCGTTGAAGCGATGCTGCGCTTGGTAACTAAGGTAAATATCGGGTAACCAACCCGATATTTACCTTAGTTACCAGCGCATACCGCTTAGCGCTGGCTCCCTGCACTCCTAGCCAGAGTACACATCGGATTAATTACCCGATGTGTACTCTGCTACATGTGCAGGCAGCAGGAGCCAGCTTCTGCGGACGCTGGTAACCACAGTAAACATCGGGTAACCAAGAAGCCCTTACCTTGGTTACCCGATGTTTACCTTCGTTACCAGTGTCCGCCGCTCTCAGCTGTCAGTGCCGGCTCCTGTTCTCTGCACTCCTAGCCACAGTACACATCGGGTTAATTACCCGATGTGTACTGTGGCTACGTGTGCAGAGAGCAGGAGCCGGCACTGACAGCTGAGAGCGGCGGACACTGGTAACGAATTTAAACATCAGGTAACCAAGGTAAGGGCTTCTTGGTTACCCGATGTTTACCATGGTTACCAGTGTCCGCAGAAGCTGGCTCCTGCTGCCTACACATTTAGTTGTTGCTCTGTCGCTGTCACACACAGCGATGTGTGCTTCACAGCGGGAGAGCAACAACTAAAAAATGGCCCAGGACATTCAGCAACAACCAACGACCTCACAGCAGGGGCCAGGTTGTTGCTGGATCTCACACACAGCAAGATCGCTAGCAAGATCGCTGTTACGTCACAAAAGTTGTTCCTTAGCAGCGATGTTGCTAGCGATGTTGCTTAGTGTGATGTGGCCTTTAAAGTCACAGTAAAGCAACATCCTTAAGGCCCCATCACACACAACGAGATCGCTAACGAGATCGCTGACGAGATCGTTGCTGAGTCACCGTTTCTGTGATGCAGCAGCGATCTCGTTATGTGTGACACCTACCAGTGATCAGGCCCCTGCTGTGAGATTGTGAGTCGTTGCTGCATGGTTGGGACCATTTTCTTCAAAGGCGATGTCCTGCTGGGCAGGACACATCGCTGTGTTTGACGCCTACCAACGACCTCCCAATACAGTCCCAACGCCCGCCGAGGTCATTATACAGGTCGCTGATCATTACTGCGTCTTTGGTAAGATCTGACTGTGTGACATCTCACCAGCGACCTCCCAGCGACTTACCAGCGATCCTTATCAGGTTACATCATTTTTGGGATCACTGGTAAGTCGTTAAATGTGACGGGGGCTTTAGTAGGGGCTGAACACTACTACATATAGCCAGGAATATATCAGATAAACATGGCGCACAGCAGTTTGAGAATTCTCTTCTTACCTCAGTACCCCTAGTATCTCCAGGAATAAATAAGAAAGATGTGGGGAACAACAATGTTTGCAGCCTCTTCTTACCAAAGCATCCCTAGTATCTTAAGTACTAGATCAGAAAGATAGGGAGGACAGCAGCCTTTTCTTATTTTAGCACCCCTAGTATCTCCAATACTAGATCAGAAAGACATGGTGGGCAGGATTGTTAACAGACTCTTCTTACCTAAGCCTCCCATTATTTCCAGTATTAGATCAGATGGACAAGGTAGACAGCGTGGTGAATTGTGTCTTTTTACCTCACCGTTTCTAATATTTCCAGGATTATATCAAGAAGACAAGCTGGACAGCATTCTGTGCAGCCTATTCTAAGCTAAGCATCCCTGGTAGATCAGATAGACAGGGTGGACAGAATATGTGAGCAGCCTCCTCTTACCTTAGCACCCCTGCTATCTCTTGTATTAGATCATAAAGACAGGCTGGATAGCATTGTAAGCAGCTTTTACTTACCTTAGCACCTATGGTATCTCCAGTATTAAGTAAAAAAATGCAATAGCTAGCAAGTGTGAGCATTTTTTTACTGGCATCTCCAGTATTAGATCAGAAAAACAGCAGTATGAGCAGCCTTTACTTACCTCTGGTATCTCTAGAATTAGAACAGATGGGGTGGAGAGCAGCGTCAGTGGCTTCCTACCTCAGCACTCCTTTTATCTCTAGTATTAGAACAGATAGTGTGGACAGCAGTATGAGTGGCTTCTTCTTACCTCAGAACTCGTATCTCTAGTATTAGAACAGATAGGGTGGACAGCAGTGTGAGTGGCGTCTTCTTACCTGACCACTCCTAGTATCTCTAGTATTAGAACAGATAGGGTGGACAGCAGTGTGAGTGGCTTCTTCTTACCTGACCACTCCTAGTATCTCTATTATTAGAACAGATAGGGTGGACAGCAGTGTGAGTGGCTTCTTCTTACCTGACCACTCCTAGTATCTCTAGTATTAGAACAGAGAGGGTGGACAGCAGTGTGAGTGGCTTCTTCTTACGTCAGCACTCCTAGTATCTCCAGTATTAGAACAGATAGGGTGGACAGCAGTGTGAGTGGCTTCTTCTTACGTCAGCACTCCTAGTATCTCCAGTATTAGAACAGATAGGGTGGACAGCAGTGTGAGTGGCTTCTTCTTACCTGACCACTCCTAGTATCTCTAGTATTAGAACAGATAGGGTGGACAGCAGTGTGAGTGGCTTCTTCTTACCTGACCACTCCTAGTATCTCTAGTATTAGAACAGATAGGGTGGACAGCAGTGTGAGTGGCTTCTTCTTACGTCAGCAGTCCTAGTATCTCCAGTATTAGAACAGATAGGGTGGACAGCAGTGGGAGTGGCTTCTTCTTACCTGACCACTACTAGTATCTCCAGTATTAGAACAGATAGGGTGGACAGCAGTGGGAGTGGCTTCTTCTTACCTGACCACTCCTAGTATCTCTAGTATTAGAACAGATAGGGTGGACAGCAGTGTGAGTGGCTTCTTCTTACCTGACCACTCCTAGTATCTCTAGTATTAGAACAGATAGGGTGGACAGCAGTGTGAGTGGCTTCTTCTTACCTGACCACTCCTAGTATCTCTAGTATTAGAACAGATAGGGTGGACAGCAGTGTGAGTGGCTTCTTCTTACCTCAACACTCCTAGTATATCCAGTAAATAGATCAAAATAGGGTATGAGAGGGGATTTGCAATGTATATAGAGCGGGTGGCGTGGGTTTTGGTAAAATTAGTTAGCAACTTGTATAACTCCTGGGAGGCCAGCTGTCAAAGTAAACAAGCATGTATTATCTTCTTACATACCGGCACTTACAATGTATAGAGCACATATAGCTCTAATTACTATCATGTGTTTTTCTTGCAGTTTCACCCCTTCCTGTTATCTCCAGATTGATCCAGAAGTGAACTTTGGCAGCGTAGTGGCAAACAGTAAAGTGATTTACAAGGAGATTACAATTGCAAACCATGGTTCTTCTCCAGGTAATAATCCAAAAGCAGGATCTGACACATTTGTCTATTGAGCATAAACAGTACGATCAATCCATATACATTGCCTTGCAAAAGTATTCATACCCTGTGAACGTTTCCACATTACACCCACAAACTTAAATATATTTCATTGATATTTAATATAATATACCAACACAAAGTGAAGTGTAATCATACATGGTTTTCTAAATATTTTAAAAATATAAATCTGTAAATTATGATGTGCATTTGTATTCAGCCCCCTGTAGTCTGATACCCCCAAATAAAATCCTAAGTGATTAATTGCCTCCAGAAGTCACCTAGTTAGTAAATTGAGTCCACCTGTGTGTAATTTTTTCTCAGTATAACTACAACTGTTCTGTGAAGTCCCTAAAAACGTTTATTTGAGAACATTTTGAAGAAGTATCATGAAGACCAAGGAACACACCAGATAGGACAGGGATAAAGTTGGGGGAAAGTGTAAAGCAGGGTTAGGTTATAAAAAATAGCCAAAACTCTGAACATATCATGTACAACTATTTAATCCATCATCCAAAAATGGAAAAAGTATGCTTCAACTGCGGACATACCAAGACATGGCCGTCCATCTTAACTGACATCCCAAGCAAAGATAGCACTAATTAGAAAAGCAGCCAAGAGGCCCATGGTCACTCTAGTTGAGATTTAGAGATCCACAGCTCAGGTGCGAGAATCTGTCCACAGGACAACTATTAGGGTACTCTCGCACTAGCATATAAAAAAATTGGTCTCTTTCTCATTCAGAAAAGTGGGACGAGTGAAATCTGTTTGGTATTCCATATATCATGTGAGTACTATGCGAATGCGCTATTATTTTCTTACCTAGCATCCATATGTCATCCATATGCAATGCGTTTTTATTCACAGGAACTATTATTCTACATTAATTTACAGGACCATTTACTGTGTTCTATGCTACAGAATGTAAATGTATCCATAAAAACTGGATGTCACACAGATGCCATTGGATGTCACACAGATGCCATACAGACAAGCTTGCGACATCCAGTTTTTCTTTGCACCCATTGACTTGCATTGACGAGTTGTGTTCGATAGACGCATGCAATTGCAGCATTTTGCAATTTATTTTTCAGTCTGATTCTGAGCTGGGGAAAAAGTTGCAGATCTGCTCTGCCTCACTGACTAACACTGGTCTGAGTCAAATGCAAATTTTTTCTCACATTGCACTCGTCCGTTTTATATGCCAGTGTGAGAGTACCCTTAGTCATATACTTTACAAATCTGGCGTTAACGGCCTTAAAGAAATGCAAGAAGAAAGGCATTTTTGAAGCAAGATATAAGAAGTCCCGTTCCCAGTTTGCAAAAAGCCATATAGGGACACCGCTAGCATGTGGAAAAGGTGGTCTGATCAGATGAGACCAAGGAAGACGTTTTTGCGCTAAATGTAAAATGCTATGTGTGGCGGAAAGTTATCACTGCACATCACACTGAAAACACCGTTCCCACCGTCAAACATAGTGGTGGAAGCATCATGCAGTGGGAATGCTTTTCTTCAGCCGGGATAGGAAAAATGGTCAGAGTTGATGGAAAGATGGATGGAGCTAAATACATGACTATACTGGAGGAAAACCTGTTATAGACTGCAAAAGACTTGAGACTGGGGCGTAGGTTCACATTCCAGCAGGACAACGACCTCAAATATACTGCCAGTGCTACAATTGAATCGTCAGGATCAAAGCAAATTCATGTGTTTGGATTGCCCAATCACAGTCCAGAACTAAATCTCATTGAGAATCTGTGGCAAGACTTGAAAATTGCTGTTCAGACGCCGCCATCCAATATAACGGAGTTAGAGCTATTTTATAAAGAAGAATGGGCAAAAATGTTAGCCTCTAGATGGGCAAAGCTTGTAGAAACATAGCCTGAAAGACTAGCAGTATACCATATAGATAGATAGATAGATAGATAGATAGATAGATAGATAGATAGATATTTGTATGTACCTGTGCAACACTGTTGGGAGCTTCATCTTTCTCTTGTTGCAAAATTGTACAATTGTGTTTTTGTGTTCTGTAACTTTCCATGCTCGGTACTTGTAACAAGCAGATCGGATGCTCAGACAGACTTGACCTGTGTACCAAGTATAATGGAAGTCAATGGAGCTCAAGCATTTTCTGCAAGATCTTCCGGAAAAATGCTTGAGTTCCCCATTGACTTCCATTATACTCGGTTCACGAGTCGAACCCCTCCGAGCGTCTTGTTAATGGGTACCAAGCACCTGAGCATGTAGTGCTCGGTCATCACTAGTTACGAGTGCCGAGCACCCGAACATAGTAGCACTTGCTCATCACTACTTACGAACCTCAGAATTTTCCAAACTTCTACATAAATTTTGTCTAAAATGATATCTCATGTTCACACAAGTCCTAAAAGTAGATACAGAGAACCAAATCAGAATAAAATGTAAACCTTCTTAGCATGCACCTTTGCTTTCAATATCTGATGTGACCCCCTTGTGCACCACTAACTACATATAAACATCTTCGGCAGTTGTTGATTATTCCCGCACATCGGGTTGGAGGAATTTTAGCCTATTCATTCCAACTAAACAGCTTCAACTCAGCTATGTTGGTGGGTTTTCTCCCATGGATGTCCATGTTCTTCAGGTGATATTGGGTTCATTTCCTAATTTAAAAAATCTAATATTTGTGACTCATTTATTTGATTTGGTTTATCTACATTTAGGACTTTTCTGAAAATTTGATGTAATTTTAGGTGAGATTTAAGCAGAAGTATGAATATTTCTGAAGGGTTCATAAACTTCAAGCCCCGCTGTATATGACATCAGATCGAGTTTTTAAGATTAAATTTAGCAGAACAATACAATTGTGTGAAATCAAAGGTTTCTGGAGTTATTGTAGGGTCGCATACAGTTTGAGTGTGCTTTATTTGGACTCCTTACGACTTAGAGTTTACATTTCTGCTAAACAGTATATAAAATGATCACTTTGTTATCAATGGCATTAAGATTTTACGTGTGTATAACACAATCCTTGTGGCTGCAGTACATGTGTAATTCCACTAGGTGGCAGCATTATAGCTCTCTTAAACCATGCTGGAAGCGTTTGCCTTCCTCATTTCATTGTAGGATCTGAAGACTAGAAAAAAACAGTATTACATGCTGCTGTTTTTGGCTCCCGCAAGTCTGTTTAATTAAAATGAAAGCATTGATGAGATCTTGAAAGACTTCAAGCACTGCTAGTTTACAAGTGCAAGTGCACTCTGACCTACTTAGCCATCCACTTCTGTATACCTTTTTGAAGTATGATCATAGGGCTGATACTATAACATTGCTGGATTTAAAGGCCCAGCCATATTAGATTTGTAATGCCACTTCTTCAACGGCATTGGAAAGTGTGTGTGTGACAACAACTGGTCTTCCGAAACTAAAAATGGCGGTGTTATCAATCTATGGATAAACATTATAGTGGTTGTCTAGTTTGGTATACAATATTTTTTTATTTTCTCTGTTAGGGAATTCTAAAGAAACCAGTCCTGGTCTACACTGACAACCCACTGATTTGAAAAAGCGCTGTGTAAGTGTGACACCCCTGACTCTATCAGGGTGTCACAGGAAACTGCACTCCTTACTCTGCAGAACTCATCCTCCATGGTTCTGGGATCCTAACTACTGGTATTGCTTCCATCAGCGCTCAAATCCTAACCACACCTCACACCACACCCTGTCAGGCACACCAGTGGGTGGTCTAGCTGGACAAGGGCCACCTGCCTAGGGATCAGGCAGACTGGTGGGAGGGACATAGTGAGTCTGGTAGTAGCCTTCAGAGAGTGAGGAGCTGAGGGAGTTGTAGCTCCCTGGGTGACTTTGGTTAGGTCGCAGACGGTGGTCTGGGACCGGAGGAGTCGGAGACCCGGTCACAGGGTATTGGAGAAGGGTGCCCAGACTTAGTTTTGGAGACCGGTCGGCACCGAAAAGTCCAGTAACTGGACCGATACCGAGCACGGCAGGGTACAGGACCCTGGATCAGGGAGTAGCTTCACACAACCTGGTAATTAACCTGTGGAAGATAGTCTCTTTATGAACTTTCACCAAGAGCTCAGAGATCGAAGGCACCAACACAGCGAGGGGGATAGGGCTTTCCAGCTTATGCGGTCCACTGACATCCCAAGTGTCAGCCATCGAGAGCATACCTCCCCTATTTAAATATAGGGAGCGGGACTCCGACTGCTTCAGGCCGAGGGGTCACTCAGAAACATCTATCTACATGTGCATGTGTACCGCCCCGGGGCTTGGCCGGCTGCCGAGCCGCTCAGATCCGTGCTTGTCGGTGGGTGGCTCGAGCTCTTCACGGACCCGGGGGTCACGTCGCTCTGAAAAGGGGTTGGCGCTACACGTAGCGACTTTGGTGGGGAGGTCCACGGCCAGAGCTGCGGTTGTTTGTAGGGGATTTAAGTTCGTGACGCCACCCACGGGTTGTGGTGAATGGATGGACACCACCGCTGCCGACTAGGCTCCCGGGGACGGTGTTGCGCAGCTTGGTATTGACTCCCTGCATGGGTGTGGGAGATGATGGTCCCGGGGGACCGAGGAAGGTGCAGAGGCGAGAGGATGGATACATGCTGGTGTGTCGGTGCGGTGCGGCGCGGTGCGCGGCCCGAAGGCACTGTGGTACTCACTATGACAAACACGCTGGAGTCTCTGGTAAACCAAACAAGATGGTGAACGGTGCCCGCAGCCGGCTGCAGTTTTCCCCTTATCAGGTTGGTAGTTTCCGCCATTCTCCTGCACCTCACTTATGTAGAAATCACGACTCCTATCCCTGAGCAACGGTAGTCCACTCCCCGATTTGATATGTGTTGGGAGAGCCCCTCGGGTCTCTATGCCTGGGCGTTGGCTTTACCCCTATGGTTGGGCTGTTGTCTTCAGTCGGGTCTTATGTGGGAAAGGTCCTAAAGTCCAGTCCTCAATCAGTTGATTTGACTCAGCCCAGTTATTTCTGGGCCTCTGAGTACCCCTCCTGGTGCTCCGGTTTCCAATCGGTTCCCCGGTTCGGTACCGGCAGGCCACCGCCCGTCCCCGGTCCCTACGGTTCCACCGGCTGTAATCCCAGCTCCTGCAGGCGGCCACCACCATCTGTCTCCTTGCCAGAGGTGACTGGGCTCCAACCCGGACACCTGATGTAGCCTATGGCAGACCTAGACGCAGCTCTGCCCTTGAACTTCACTCCTCTCCACTTCACTGTCAAGACTCTTCTCTACTACTGTTTTTCCCACCTCAGGGCTTGTGAACTTCTCGGTGGGCGGAGCCAACCACCTGGCTCCATCCCCTGGTGTGAACATAAAACCCGAGGGAGGTGACAAGGGTTTCTGTAGTTTGGCTGCTGTCGAACATGGAGGCAGGCTCCAGACCACTAAGCAATACCAGCGGGAATGGATTCCCGGACGAGATCCCCAGAGGGGCAGCGGCACCCAGAGACTTGGTTTACTTCTGTGTCAGAGTCTGCATAATGGTTGCACCAACATCCACACAGCCTGAGTGAGTACACTGCCCTATCTGCGTCCTGCTTGCACAACGCTATCCTTCACCTATCCTTCAGAGTCCCAGGGTCTTCCCTACCCGTGGAGGGAACATCATCTGGCTGCCCTGCTCCATCTCCCCCGGGTACTCCCATTGGCAGCGACTGTACTCCCCTTACCGTGAACCACAGGTGGCGTCACAAACTCTCCCTTGTAAATATCCCCCTTTACATTTCGAAGTGGCTGCAAGGCCCCGGTCCGGAGACCCTCGAGCCACAGCAACCCCGGATCCCAGCAGTTCGACTGCTGCAGGTGTGACGCCCTGGCCTATCAGGTCGTCACAGTGTATTGTGCAATCTGCCCTTCTGCACAGCATCCACCTCCTTCTTGGTTACGGGTCCCTAACCTTTGGTGTTGCCAACAATAAGCTAATCAAAATCCTAGGAATACTCTGCACCACAGGAGTGTAGTGTTGGAGGAGAGAGAGAGGAGGTCAGGAGCTGGGCTCCTTGAGACTAGTAGGTGACAGACGTTAGTCTGGGCCTGGAAGGAGCTGGACCCTGGTCGTAGGTGATAGTGACAAGGGGCACGGACTGTCGAGGAGGACAGCCGGCGGCCTTGTGCCATCACCAGGCAGGGGCCAAGGCACTACGGGGTACGTAGACCCTAGGTCATGAAGGAGCTTCAGGCGTCCTGGCAATTTACCCGACGAGGACGGAGCCTTCAAGATCTGTTCTCCACCTGCTCCAAAATCGGGGTACTAGCGCAATGAGGGGGATAGGACTTTCCACTCACATGGTCCAGAAAATCAAAAGCGTGAACCCTGAGAGCAAGCTCACCCAGTTAGCCATACTGGTGAGCGGGACCCGACCAGTTTCACACTGTAGGGACCAAATAGAGGAAGAGGTTCCAAGGCAATGGTCACAGACTAACAGGCAACACCAACGGGCACGGGATTCAGGCGTACTCCCTTCAAGCGGCAGCGGTGTCCAGAACTTTGGTTTACTACAGTTGTCGGTGTCAGTGTTATTGGACTGAGTGAGTACACAAACGACCCCTTATCGACCCAACGGCACCTCCCCATCACCCTCATCGAGTCCCGGGGCATTCCCCCATAGCCGTGGAGGGGTTAGGCGGGCTTTGCACGTTGCAACATCGGTAACAATGTGTTACTGATGCTGCAGCGATAGTCCCGCCCCCGTCGCACGTGCGATATCTAGTGAAAGCTGCCGTAGCGATTATTATCGCTACGGCAGCTTTACACGCACATACCTGCCGTGCGACGTCCCTCTGGCCGGCGACCCGCCTCCTTCCTTAGGGGGCGGGTCGTGCGGCGTCACAGTGACGTCACACGGCAGGCGGCCAATTGAAGTGGAGGGGCGGAGATGAGCAGGATGTAAACATCCCGCCCACCTCCGTCCTTCTCATTGCAGCCGGGAGGCAGGTAAGGTGAAGTTCCTCGCTCCTGCGGCTTCACACACAGCGATGTGTGCGGCCGCAGGAACGAGGAACTACATCGTACCTGTCGCTCCCCCGGCATTATGGAAATGTCGGAGGCTGCAGCGATGATACGATGACGACGATTTTGCGCTCGTTCATCGTATCATCTAGGATTTACACACTACGACATCGCAAGTGACGCCGGATGTGCGTCACTTTCGATTTGACCCCACCGACATCGCACCTGCGATGTCGTAGTGTGCAAAGCCCGCCTTAAACTTCTGGCTTTTCACACAACATTGTCACCGGGTACTCGCAACTGCAGCGGTGGTACTCCACCTTACCACACACCAGGGGTGGTGTCACGAACTTCAAACATACCCCCCGTGTAAATATTCTTTTATTCAGAGTGGCCCCAACCCCCGGGTCCGGAGATCCCTCGAGCCACCACGGATCTGGATCCAAGCAGCCTGACTGCTGACGCGGGGCGGCACACGGGGGTGGCACATAAGGCTCCTTTCACACTGCGTTTTGACTTACGTTCACAGATCCCGTCGATGCATCCGTCCAAACCGCCCCTCCCCCACCCCGCAAAGCGTGTTTCTGTAATGAAGCAGACTCCGTTAGTGTGTGCTCTGTTTTGTACCATTTTCATGCATATACAGTGCCTACAAGTAGTATTCATCCCCCTGCAGATTTAGCAGGTTTACACATTCGGAATTAACTTGGCATTGTGACATTTGGACTGTAGATCAGCCTGGAAGTGTGAAATGCACTGCAGCAAAAAAGAATGTTATTTCTTTTTTTTTTTTTTTTTAAATTGTGAAAAGTTTATTTAGAGGGTCATTTATTATTCAACCCCTCAAACCACAAGAATTCTGTTTGGTTCCCCTAAAGTATTAAGAAGTATTTCAGGCACAAAGAACAATGAGCTTCACATGTTTGGATTAATTATCTCTTTTTCCAGCCGTTTCTGACTAATTAAGACCCTCTCCAAACTTGTGAACAGCACTCATACTTGGTCAACATGGGAAAGACAAAGGAGCATTCCAAGGCCATCAGAGACAAGATCGTGGAGGGTCACAAGGCTGGCAAGGGGCACAAAACCCTTTCCAAGGAGTTGGGCCTACCTGTCTCCACTGTTGGGAGCATCATCCGGAAGTGGAAGGTTTATGGAACTACTGTTAGCCTTCCACGGCCTGGACAGCCTTTGAAAGTTTCCACCCGTGCCGAGGCCAGGCTTGTCCGAAGAGTCAAGGCTAACCCAAGGACAACAAGGAAGGAGCTCCGGGAAGATCTCATGGCAGTGGGGACATTGGTTTCAGTCAATACCATAAGTAACGTACTCCACCGCAATGGTCTCCGTTCCAGACGAGCCCGTAAAGTACCTTTACTTTCAAAGCGTCATGTCAAGGCTCGTCTACAGTTTGCTCATGATCACTTGGAGGACTCTGAGACAGACTGGTTCAAGGTTCTCTGGTCTGATGAGACCAAGATCGAGATCTTTGGTGCCAACCACACACGTGACGTTTGGAGACTGGATGGCACTGCATACGACCCCAAGAATACCATCCCTACAGTCAAACATGGTGGTGGCAGCATCATGCTGTGGGGCTGTTTCTCAGCCAAGGGGCCTGGCCATCTGGTCCGCATCCATGGGAAGATGGATAGCACGGCCTACCTGGAGATTTTGGCCAAGAACCTCCGCTCCTCCATCAAGGATCTTAAGATGGGTCGTCATTTCATCTTCCAACAAGACAACGACCCAAAGCACACAGCCAAGAAAACCAAGGCCTGGTTCAAGAGGGAAAAAATCAAGGTGTTGCAGTGGCCTAGTCAGTCTCCTGACCTTAACCCAATTGAAAACTTGTGGAAGGAGCTCAAGATTAAAGTCCACATGAGACACCCAAAGAACCTAGATAACTTGGAGAAGATCTGCATGGAGGAGAGGGCCAAGATAACTCCAGAGACCTGTGCCGGCCTGATCATTTCTTATAAAAGACGATTATTAGCTGTAATTGCAAACAAGGGTTATTCCACAAAATATTAAACCTAGGGGTTGAATAATAATTGACCCACACTTTTATGTTGAAAATGTATTAAAATTTAACTGAGCAACATAACTTGTTGGTTTGTAAGATTTATGCATCTGTTAATAAATCCTGCTCTTGTTTGAAGTTTGCAGGCTCTAACTTATTTGCATCTTATCAAACCTGCTAAATCTGCAGGGGGTTGAATACTACTTGTAGGCACTGTACGTTTTCTGCAGGCGGACACCCGAACGTAGTCGACTACGTTCAGGTGTCTGCCTGCATAAAACATATATGTGCAAAAATGGTACAAAAATGGTACAAAACAGAGCACATACTAACGAAGCCTGCTCCATTACAGTCAATGGCCCTGTCGACGCATGCATCCGAAACACGTCCCCGACGGAACCTGTGAACGTAAGACAAAACGCAGTGTGAACTGAGCCCAATACTTATTTTCACCTATTGGAGAGCTACAGAAAAAATAAATACTGGCAGATGTCCTCAAAGAGTAGAGCTGATCTCTGGGAGTGTCAGTCAGAAGACTTTTTGTGACCGGCTTATTGTCATAGGACCCCATTTTGTTTTTCCATCATCGCGTGGGCCATATCTTTTTTATTTTCCATTGATATAGTCATATCACACCTTGTTTTTTAGGGCTAAATTGTATGTTCCATTGGCTCCATTTTAGGGTTCATACAAATATGTGTGTACATACTTAAAGGGATTAAAGTAGTTGTCTGTAATAGTTAAGACTTTTCTACTCATCTTCTGGTACTGAGAATACATGGAAAATGCTAATTTTGTCAGAAGAAGATTCAACTGGCCATACATTTCCCTGTAGCATCCATTAATCACTCTCTGCCCTTATTCAGATTGATGTCTGTTGACACATGGTGAGGTTTTAATAATAGAGAGTGTAGGTACTGTCCCGATTGGGTACACCTTGTTGTAGTGGGATGGCTTTATGCTTTTTTTTTTATCAAAAATGGTGTTTACTAAATACCCTATGTTTAGTTATATCCACAATTGCTTTTTACTTATTTACAGCAGGATATATTTCCATATTATATTTTCCTTGGGTTTTGTTATGGCCATAGATTGATGACGTGCTCTAGAATGAGAACTGCTGCTCGTCAATGGCTTTCTCCGCTGGCTGAATTGGATGTGGATCCAGAACAAGGGAACTACCAATCATATTGTCTAAAAACCGTTTTGTCGCGTCATTGTCACGGGTGACTAGGGGGACACAGAGGCCCTATGCTGGCCCTAAGACTGAGAACCCTGTATTCACCATCACCCTGGAGGTACCCTTAATGGTAGGGATGTCCAGGTCCCTGATCTGGCCCTGTCTCCTGTCGGACCCTGACCTAGTACCCCCGCACCCCCAACCCAGGGTGGACAGAGCACAAGGTAATACACCTACCACAAGACAAAATCAAGAGGGTAAAACTGAAACTCACTCACACCGCAAATATCCACAGAGGGGAGAAAATAAGACTCTGGTAAACCGAATGGAAAAGAGAAAGTCACACCATGGAACATTCATACAGATCAGATAACAAAGCGCTGGTCACCAAACGGAGGATCACCACGGACGTCGGTATATCAGAACTGCAGGCAGAAACTATCTTCGGCGGTCTCCTACTACAATCCTCAGTCTTAAATAGGAGGAGACCAGTTGTGAAAGGAAATCAGCAACCTGGCTCTCAGCACGCTGCTCCAAAAAGGATTTACCCCTGCATGGCTGAGAGCAATGGAACAACTCAGTCAAAGCCCAGCTGAGCTGAGCGCTTAAGAGAGCAGGTTGCCTGCCAGACTCTGCAATCTAAACAGAGTACGATGTATTAGAAGTAATCCGCATGTGCGGTACAGACAGTACATGATAGTCACACAGTAATAAGCTTTTTAGAGAATATGATTAGTAGTTCCATGGTTTTGGACCCACCTACAATTTGTGTCCAAGCATTTACATGGATGGCCATTACAAAGAAGATATGTGGCCTTGGCGGGAAATAGTGGCTGATCACCGGGAATGAGAGAAGCCAGACTTGATTGGTGTTACTGTTTTGTTTTTCAGAATTGTCTTCCTGAGACAATTCCTTAATGTTTTCAATCATTTTAACAGATGATGGCATCTATTGTGTACTATGTGGAGTAATCCGTAAAGGAAAAATACTAGTTTCTTTAGGGAATCCATAGTTACTGATGACTATAAGTTAAAGGTAAAGCTACCGTGTATTTGACGGGCTGATGTTCACGTAATGATATTTTACTCCAATCATGTTGTATAAACCGGAGCTGTCTATAGGTGTCTCTCTTTACTACAATATTTTCTGTTGAAAATGTTCCATAAGGGTTGGTTCAGTTTTTTACAATGTGTACATATGTGAATGGCTCCACTGAGGCTCTGTCGGGGTTCCTGCAGGAGTACAATTATTTGGGGATTCCGACAGAAACCTCGCCGGAGAGCACTATATTACTGAAACCCTATCTGATGCTGTATTATACAGGGCATTTCATCCAGGTCCACATAGGACCATAGTAAATCTGTAGCGCTCAGTGTACATTGTAAGCCTCATTACTTTAGTGACAGTCAAATTATAATGCTGTCAATTCAATCAAAAGGCCTCTTTGACACCATAACACTTGAGCTTTCAATCTTAGTTTCTTTTTTTCCCCCATAGATTAGATTTATTTATTCTGTATTGCAGACTAGAATACCAAGATTGTAATTGAGTTTTCCCTATGAAAAATGTGGATTTGAGACTAGATGATGTGTGGATCCAGATACACATGTCAGAATGCACGCAAATTCTTCTAATACAGCAGTCTTATGGCGACTATCACATTTACAAAGACAAGCGTAACACGGGCTTTACACGAGACGAGCTATCGTGCGATGCATCGTCGGGGTCACGGTTTTCGAGACACATATCCGGCATCATTCACAACGTCGTCTCGTGTGACACCTACGAGGGACGCAGAATCGCTCACAAATCGTGAGTCGTGTACTCATCGCTGAGTTTTAAAAATTTGTTTATTTAACATGGCGCCGGTTGTTTATCGTACCCGGGGCAGCACACATCGCTCCGTGTGACACCCCGGGGACGATGAACACAGCTTACCTGCGTCCCGCGGCACCCGCCGGCTATTCGGAAGGAAGGAGATGGGCGGGATATTTACTTCCCGCTCATCTCGCCCCTCCGCTTCTATTGGCCAGTGGCTGTGTGACGTCGCTGTGACGCCGAACGTCCCTCCCCCTTCAGGAAGAGGATGTTCGCCGCCCACAGCGAGGTCGCTCAGCAGGTAAGTGCGTGTGATGGCAGTTTAACGACTTTGTGCGACATGGGTAGCGATTTGCCCGTGACGCACAAATAACGGGGGCGGGTACGATCGCTCGTGCAATCGCACGATAGATTGTAATGTGTAACGCCCGCATAAGGAGTTGTTTAGACACAACAGTGGGTTTCAAATGAGCATTACGTACACTATTCCTATGCCTTATGGGGCCATGTTCATTCACATTCCATAATTGGCATTGTTTTCTGCAAAATAGAAAGGGCTGCTGATAAGTCTTTGGCTTTGTGATCTTTTTTTATTTCCATGGTAACGAATGTTACATCACATGAAAGCCTTATGTGTCTAATATATGTTTTCAAAATTTCGTGTTTGTTGCTTTTGGCAACAGTGTTCTCCGCATGCGGGAAAACAAATTGGCGTAATCTAATGTGATATTCACAGCAACTGAGAGCAGAGGAGTGATAAAATACTTGTTTTTGCAAGGAAAGTCTGCGAAGGATATTCATGGTGATATGTTGCAGACATTGGGGGATCAATACCTTTCGTATTCCACAGTTAAGAACTGGGTTGCCAAATTTAAAACAGGCCACTTCAGCACCAATAATGAGGAATGTCCTGGATGCCAGAGAGTGGTTGTTGTTCTGGAGATCGTCAATACTGTACACATTCTCATACTAGAGAGTCAATAAATTTCAGCTAAAGCAATAGCAGACATCATGGTGCAGCTGTAACTGCTTCTGGGGCCGCTCATTCTACTTCCAGGGCCGCTCTTTAGATTCATAGATATTCACTGCTTCCCTCATCCACCGGCAATCCTGGCGTCTGTGATTGATTGCAGTCAGACGCGCCCCCACCCTGTGTGACAGTGTCTGACTGCTTGCAGATCTATATCGTAGTGGAAAAATAAATAAATAAATAAAATATTTGGCTCAGGTTCCCCTCGTATTATAACACCCAGCACATACAAAGCATATGGCTACAGGCTACAGCCCCCACCCGTGTGCTTATCTTGGCTGTGTATCAAAATAAGAGGGACCACATGCGGCTTCTTTTTATTATTAAAGTAAATTATTTTTAAAAAATAGTGTGTCACCCTCCCTCAGTTTTAATCCTTAGCCATGATAAAGCACGACAGCTGAGTGCTGGTATTCTCAGACTAGGGAGACCCATGCTATTGAACCCCCCAGCCTAAAAATCACAGCCTGCATCTGCCCAGGATTGTCGCAAACATTAGATGTGACGATTCCGGAATTTTACCCGCCTCATCCCAACTGCTCTGGTGCAGTGGCAATCAGGATAATAAGGGGTTAATGAAAGCCAGCTGCCAGTAAGCCCTAGGTTACTAATGGGAGGCATCTATGAGACTGTCCATTACTAATCTGTAAGTGAAAAGAAATAAAACACAAACACCAAAAAAAATCCTTTATTTGAAAGATAATACAAAAAAACACCCTCTTCCACCCCTTTAGTAACACACAAAACACCCAGGTCAGACATACTCTACTTGATGTTCCACAATGATTCCAGCTCTGCTACATCTGAAGGGACAGCGCGTGGCCGTAGAACATAACCGCCCGCTGTAAGTTTCAGGCAGAGAATGAGCTGTAAGATGAGTACTGATGTCATTCAGGTTATTTGTGGTCACAACTGGAGGTTTCCAAAGTCCTCCACTTGTGATCACAGGTAACCTGACTTTAGGTGGCCTCATTGAACTGAGTGACCTCAGGTGAGGTATTATGTATTACAGGCACATAATATTGGTGCAGTCCACTCTACTCTGTAATGGCTTCAATCTAACTTTTGGAAGAAAACACCAAAATGTATACACATACTTCCACAAAAAACTAGTCATTCATCTGTCTCTTTTACTGAAGCAGGGACCTTTGTGACCACAATAATCATAATAACCAATGTAGCATATAATGGTTTTTGCACCTAGAGATTAACAACATTTTTTCCCTCTTGCACATACAGACTACATAAAAGGTGTCATGCCATTACTGGCGTCCACCACACTGTCCTGTCTTCTCTTCACAGCGGGGACACTGGCACAATCACCCCTATCCGCTCAGTGGTAGCGCCTTTGTCCCCAGTCCCTGGCTCTTGGGGTTACGCATGCCATGCAGGTCTCTTGGGAGTGCATCTAGAGTGTGCGTGTGGACCTATTCTTAAAGGACCAGGGTGCCATAACCCAAAAGTGACTCTCAGCCTATGGCTGAGAGGCACTAGGTATTTAAGGCACAATCCACCTATAGGAGGTGCTTGGGCAATATGGTCTAACCTTAGAGACTCATTGCTAGTTGTCAGGTCTCTTCCCATTTGGTTCTAGTTCTATTCTATGTGCTAACACTTGTGTGTACCAGCAGTGCCCATTGTACCTGTCATGCCTGCTGTAACCGCTGTATCACCTGTTCCTGCTGTACTCGCTGAACCTGTTACACCCGCCACACCCACCTGTACCTGCCGTTGCTGTTGCATCTGCTGTACCTGTCTACGCCAGCCGTCCGGTCTGCACCACTTCCCATCAGAGACCTTTGGTGTCCTATTCTGTCCCCTAGGGTCAGCTGCACACTGTGTCGGGACTCCTTGGAGTAGCACCTGGTCACTATCAGCAGCCAAGCCCACCCTCACCATCGGAGACTCTGGTGACAACCGAGTAATCACTTAGTTGTGTCCCTCCAGTTTGAGTCAGTGCTGAGGCCCAGTGTTCCACTCCCGGCCGCACCTGCGAGTATTTCAAAATGCATAGCAAGAACATCACGTGGTACAATAATTTAGCTACGCATGCTAAAGATATTAACGGTTGCTTTTCTGAATTGTTTCTTAAGAGCAATCTCCTAACTAGACAGTAACATGACTTTGGTGTCATATCAGACACAACATTGGCAACAAAAGAAATGAACCCCACAGTTTCATTACCTCAAGACTAGAATATGGCTGCCATAGTGGAGATTATACACTTTAATCTGCTGCTACTAAGTAAAAGATTTTGCATTCTTTGCGTGGAGTTTACTTTTTAGACTCATTGTTTTTTGATACACAGTGATGATTTTGTTTTTTCTCCACCCTGTGTGTCCACTCCTCCATACTATGCTATCGTCTTTAGTCATATTTGGCAGAGGCCATTCTTCATTTTTAGCTATTATATGAATAGTTCTTCATTCTGTTTTCTGTTTAACATCATGTACTGTGATTATTGCCCGTATCCATGAACTTAAACTGACAGTGATGATCCATGCTGTGTGAGAGAAGCCCCACAAGGGCACTCTAATGAACGTAATAATGAAGCCTGTACAGACAGCTCTAAATTGGTACGTGCTTCTCCGCGGCTAAGGACAATCTCCCCAGCCTTGTGAGTGCGATAAACACCTTTCTTCATTCATTTAGATGATTTTCATACATTACCTTACTTACTCTTATAATTCACACTCTTCTGTGGTCACTTGTGGAAATTGATCACTACAAGTAGGCATTAGAGTTAGCTAACTGTCTAGAAGACAGATCATTAACCGTTGATACATTGTCAATATTCCTCTTCAATAATAATAAAATGTCTCTGTCATCAGGTACTTTTAAGATAAAATACAGTGGCCATCTCCCCATCACTATGTCTCCAACCAGTGGAATAGTGGAGCCAAAATCTATACAAATCATTAAAGTGGATCTCTGTACAGATACTCCTGCTGTCGTAGAAGAAACCGCAAAGTAAGTAGCAATCAGATTAACCATTCATAATAATATGACGAGAAGATTAATATGTATCTATCATGTATTGTAGTGCCTACTTGCTTTAGTCACCAGGAAATAAATGTTCCTATAGGTTTCTGTTTGTCCAACAAGAGGCCAAAAGAGTTTCCTTTAGGACATTGTCGGGTCTTTATTTAATGGACATATGATATATTTTTCTATAAAGAGTCATCTAGTAAAATAAAGTTCAGCTATACTGATTGTCAATTTTGAATTGCTGACAAGTCTAATAAGCTCCTCACTGTCCCTCCTCCCTGCTGCTACTGATGAAATCCCACTCTAGTCAGTACAAGCTGCGAATATCATTCTGCCTGTTTGGAGAATATTCATGTTCTCACTCTGCACTCAATCTTTCATAAAGTGTATTAGTCTTGGTATAGCCAAAAAGTGAACAATAGGGCATCACCTGGGCAATGTATGTTGTAAAGAGTGTGGTATCGCTCACCTGGCTGGGTTGTGTCAGGCACAATTCCTATGTAGGTACAGATACCAGCTGCTCCGTATGCTGGAGTAAAACTAGCAGTAAATGCAAGAGTGGAAAGGGATATATGGATATATCTGCTGTGCTGCTGCTCAAAAAAGATATCCAAAGACGATGATGGTGTTTAAATAGTTAAAAAAATGGAGCCAAATGGCATAATCCCCCCCCCCCCCTTCACCCCTCGGAGATGTGTATAGAGAGTTGTCATTTATCGTTAATTGTACACACCTCTGGGACGGGGGGTATTTATGCCACTTGGCTCCAGTTTCTGGATTATTTAAACCTAAGCATCTCGCTATGTGCCGTTATTGCAGTTTTCTTCTGATAAAGGAGTTTGTTCAATTCTGAAATGCATAGGTTGATAAAACTGCTCTTTTGTTCAACTCCATCATCTCCATTAGATACAGTATCTGTCACACAGAGATTTTCACAAACTTTGCCAACTATCATAGCAGCGTCGGGAGCTGTTCAGACTATTGATTCTGACACTACACCTGATGACTCCTCTGGTGTCTGTGATCTACGCAGGCATACTTGGGATTGACCTGCTGAGTGCTAATTCAGAGGCAGGCTAGCAGGGGTTGATCTCTGCTAGTCTGCTTGTTAGTTTTCTTTGATCACCTGCTGTGGGAGAGCCAATCACATCTGCTCCTCTCTATATATGCTGGCTGGATCCTTCCAACTATGCCAGCAATAGTTTATGTTAGTTGGTCTGGGGAGATGTTGTGATCCAGACTATCTGGTGTTATACTATGTTCTGTGTGCGGTTGTGGAATTAAAGGGAACCTGTCAGGTCCAATATGCACCCAGAACCATGAGCAGTTCTGGGTACATATTTCTAATACCTGCCTAAATGTTCAAGCATTTACTAGCATACATAAAGAGATCTTTATAAAAAGTATTTCTAAAGATCCTTTATGATATGCTAATGAGCGCAGCACTAGTTGCAAGGGCGTAATTTCCCCTGACTAGTCCACCCTCTTAGCATGTTAGCATGCCCCTGTGAGCATGCTAATATGCTATTCAATATCCAGCGTAATCGGCAAAAACACGGGCACCTGTGTCCACTGTCACCACCTCAGACGTCGTACTTAGTGCGCATGATCAGAAGTCCCAGAACTTCCAGTCATGTGCACTAGACCTCTCTGAAGCTGGGACACATACACATGGCTTCATAGTGCATATGACTGGAAGTGCTGGGACTTTTGATCATGCGCACTGAGCCTAAACCCGGCGTCTGAGGCAGTGATAGCAGACACAGGTATGCGCGTCTATGCCGATGACGCTAGGCAGGAGCGTGCTAACATGCAAAGGCCTGTTTCACACGTCAGTGATTCTGGTACGTTTGTGCTTTTTTTAAAACGTACCAGAATCACTGACATATGCAGACCCATTATAATCATTGGTCTGCTCACACATCAGTGATTTTTCACTGAACGTGTGTTCATCCAGCGTGCACCCTTGGCCGTGATTCTGCACGGAGACATGTCAGTTTTTGTCTGGCATCACTGATGACCCATGGACCATACTATGGTTTGATCCGTGTGTGATCAGTGAAACACGTACAAGAAAATCACGGACATATTAAATATTAAATATTTTCAACTCACCTTGCCTGCGATTCGCTCTAGAGCCTCTGCTTTCGGCAGCTCCTGCCTGGCTCATGAATATTCATGAAAGCAGGAACTGCCTACCAGGAAGTAGGTGCTGAGAGCGGTGGGCGGACGCTGCAGAGCCGAGGAGATCAGCACCATGGACAGCAGCAGTGAAGGCAGGTGAGTAATGTCCATATGCAATCACGGGATCACAGATCACGGATTGCACATGGACAACCCACGTGTGCCGTGAATTACGGAACACGGAGGGACATGTGCGTATTTTACACGTCAGTGAAGAACGTCTGTGTTTTTCACTGACGTGTGAAACGTGCCTAAAAGAGTGGACTAGTTGGGGGAAATAACGCCCTTGCGACTAGTCGCTGTGCTCATTAGCATATCATAAAGGATCTTTATAAATACTTTTTATAAAGATCTCTTTATGTATGCTACCAGATGCTGGGACAGTTAGGCAGGGATTAGCAATTTTTGTTGCTACCCTTCTGTTTTTTGTTTTTCTCCTGAGCTTCTTTTTATATATTCCTGTGTGTGTTCAGTGTGTCAGAGTTTTTCTTTTCCCTTGTCTGTCATTATTACCTGTTTACCATCTCACTCCTGCCCTGTCCCTCACTGGGAGGTATTAAAGTAATATTTCTCAGGACTATAGTGTGCCACTCCAGCAGCAGATCGAACCGCTCGGATCCAGGGGTAGTGTCATGGCTCGAGGGTCTCCGGACCCGGGGGCCTAGGGGCCACACTCCAAAGTAAAAGGGGGTATTTACAAGGGAGTTATAGTTCATGACGCCACCCGTGGTGTGCGGCAACTGAGAGCACCACCGCTGCCGTTGGCAGTATCCGGGGTGATGAAGCGGGGCAGCAAGGTGTCGTCGCCCTCCACGGGTAGGGGCAGGCCCCGGGACTCCGTATGATGCTACGTGGTGCCGTGAAGGAGGGGTCACTCAGTTACTCACTCAGCAAATAAGCACACGCTGACAACCAGGTAAACCAAGTCTCTGGGTGCCGCTGCCTCTCAAAGGGGAGCTCGTCCGGGTCCCGTCCCCTGCAGTGCTGCCTGGTGATCTGTGACCTGCCTCCTGGCACAAAGTTTAGATTCTCCGTAGTGGCCCGGAAGCTTGGAACTTGCCGGGCCCCGCTCCCCACTGTGGCTAATTGAGGGAGCCTGCTCTCAGGGCTAACGATTGGGATTTCAGTGGGCTGCTTGTTTGAAAGGCCCTATCCCCCTCGTTGCGCTAGTGCCCCGATTCTGTAGCTAGTGGGAACAGTCTGTAAAGGCTCTGTTCTCCGCAGGTTAATTGCCAGGTTGCCTGAAGCTTCTCCCTGACCTAGGGTTCGTGTACCCTTTCGTGCCTTCAGTCCCGGACCGGTGATAGGACCAGGCTGCTGACTGTCCTCTTTGACAGGTCCCAGGCACCTAGCCTCAATCCCCTGCGACCGGGGGTCCGACTCCTCTAGGTCCAGACCACCGTCTGCAACCTAGTCAGCTTCCCCTGGGAGCCACTAGTCCCAGCTTCCTCAGAGCTCCTCTCAGCTCGAGGGCTACCACACTTCTGCTCTTTCACTTCTCTTCTACACTCCTCACTTCCCCTACCTGACCCCTAGGTAGGCGACCCTATTCTGCTTAAGCTGTCCGCTGGTGTGCCTGGTGGATGTGGTGCAGGGTATATCTAGGATTTGATTTGCTGTTGGAGGCAGCACTGTAAGATGGGGATCCAGAACCATGAGGGATTTGAATACTGCATGAGAAGGGCAGTTTGTGCAGTACCCTGTGACAACCTGAATAGTCCAGGGGCGTCACAATAGAAAGGCATGGGACTCCAACATCTCCACTATTAGGCGTAATCCAAAGGTGAGGGCTAGCCTACGGTCCCCTAGCATAAGGGGCAGCGCAGGAGATTCCTGTCCCTTGCTATCCTGAAGTAACATCATCGACTGGCAGTGCAGCACATTTATCTGTATACTGTATCCCTTTCCACTACTGAAAAGTATATTTTTTTGATAGGATGAGTGAGTGAATGATAAATATCCAGATTAAGGTGATTGAGGGGGTCACAGTGGATCCCCCTAGCAGTCATTAAATGAGAACCCTTACAATACAAATATTGATATGAAACCAGTTTCTTCATTTCAGTGGGGGTAAGTCACCTTCCTTTGTAGGATGAGTCCATATTACAAGGAATTGCTCTACATTCTTTTTGCAGGGTAAATCGGCAGGTAACTTGACTTGCACATTTTGTCATGGGGACACATTTTCAATGCGTCAACATTTAATGTTCGGTTGTAAATTTTTACTATGTACCTACCACAGATTTGTTTTATATGTGCATGTGCATAATGCTGCTGCGTATGAATGCTGACTTCTGTTGTCTGGCTGACTACTTTAGGGTTATATTGCAAGGTCACGAGGAGCAGTTCTTGAAGATAAAAGGAAATATAGTCGACCAACATCTAGAATTGCTAGATCTAATTGGAAAACCTCTAAAGTGCCTTAACTTTGGACCTGTCTACTTTGGAACATCAAAGATCCGCAAAGCCGTGATTTATAATGATAGTCCTGAGACAATAAGCTGGGTGTCTGTCCTGGATGATAATGCCGTGGGGGCTGAACTGGTAAGTGTTTCAAAAATTGGAATCTGTTTTTTGTAGTGAAAAGCAAACACTTTATTACAAGTAATAAAAAGGAAAATAGATGCTTAATATTCTGTTTGGTGTTTGGTACTATTTAAGGACCAAGAATTCGAAATTAATCCCGTCACACCCTGGCTATTTTCAGTTTTTAGTTTTCATTTTTTCCTCCCCTTATGCCAAGAGTCATAACTTTTTTATTTTTCCATATGAGGGCTTGTTTTTTGCTGGACTAGTTGAAGTTTTTAATTACATCATTCACTTTACCATATAGTGTACTGGAAAATGCTAAAAAATTGCAAGTGCTGTGAAATTGCAAAAAAAGTGCAATTGCACAATTTTATTTTGGGTCTTTATTTAGCATATTCACTATGTAGTAAAACTGACCTGACAATATGATTCCCCAGGAGATTACGAGTTTGTAGATGGCAAACATGTATAGTTCTGCTTTTATCTAAGTGTTTTTATCTAGTGTATCTAAGTCAGAAATTTGTCAAAAAAAAAAAAAGGAATTGTGCTTTTGTCACCATTTTCCAAGACCCATAATGTTCTCATTTTTCTGGATCTAGGACTCAGTGATGGCTTATTTTTCACGTCTTGAGCTGATGTTTTTAATTATACCATGTTTGTGTAGGTGCTACGTCTTCATCGCCTGTTATTAGATTTAATTGCAATACCGCAGCGACCCAAAAACTTAATACTGGCGTTTTGATTTTTTTTCTCTCTACGCCGTTTATCAATCAGATTAATGGATTTTATATTTTGATAGATCTGGCATTTCTGAACTCGGCGATACCAAATATATGTATTTTTTTATTGTTTTTCAATAGGGCAAAAGGGGAGGGATTTGAACGTTTGTGGTTTTTTTTCATATTTTTAATTTTCTTTTCTTTTTCTACTTTGCATTGATTTTACTAGTCCCCCTAGGGAACTTAAAGCTCATACACTCCGATCATTTCTGCTGTTCATAGTGATGCTATAGCTTGTGAATAGTGCTCGCCCATCACTAGTCATCATGTTTTAACCATCTATTCTGAGTGGAGCCATCATGTTGAGAGAGAGACCCTGATTCCAGTGCTACATTACTTCCTTAGCTACTTGCACTAGTTTTGATGAAATCAGCAGGAAATTATCACTAGTAAACCTGCTGCCATGTAGTCCTCCATATTCATGAGCTCTGTTATTACCCCGTCCCACCATTGACTGGCCACTTTCTGCCTATGCACAATGTACACAGAAAGCTGCCAATAAGTGGTGTGAGTGGGATTATACAGAGCACGAAAAAAACAGAAATTAACACATCTTTAGTGGGCAATCTTAGTCCTTTTAATTTGGTACTAATTAGGGATGATCGAATACTTCGATTATTCGGCTTCGCGAATATTTTCCGAATACCTTGTGCTATACGATTATTCGTGAATATTCGATGCACAATGTAAGTCTATGGGAAACCCGAATAGCAACTATTCGGAACTATTCGGGCTTCCCATAGACTTACATTGCGCATCGAATAGTGGAATAGTGGCGAGGTATTCGGAAAATATTCGCAAAGCCGAATAATTGAAGTATTCGATCATCCCTAGTACTAATCTCAATTTCTTGTCTTGGATTCTGGGAAGAGTTGGGATTGGGAACTGAAAGTGAAGACATGTTGCCAAACAGTGTTTCACATTGTTCCGCAGATTAGGCCAACGATGCCTCCTGTGCTATTTTACCACCTAAAAACTGTCTGAACAGGCCAATTACTATCTCGTCTGTCACATGTACAGTGCCCCACCACCCTTCAAAATAAAAGTAGCACATAGATAGTGCCTACTAAATGAATAAAGCTAAATAGATAGTACCCTATATTATAGCTCTGTGATGGCCTGTGTGTGATTGTGCTACCTTCTGCCTCATGAGGTGCCCCCCTCTGTGATTGTAGAGGGGATGGCACATATGCAGTTGTTTATTTATTTCTATGGAAGAACAGCTGAAGATGCTCAGTTGTTTCCGGACCTTCGATAGAAGTGAATTGTGAAACAGCCCTTCAAGATGAGAACTAAGATGGGGAACGTTGTCTTGTGAAGATGCAGCATACAAACAGGTACATGGACATTTCAGTAAAATATACTATTCTATTGTTTCATAGGGCACCGATACTCAAAAAAGTACAGATGCTACTCTACAAGTTATGGATCACAGGGTGGGGACAAGTGACCTCGAAATCTCCAGTATACTTACCTGCAGTCCCAATGGAGGCATTCTTTTACCTTTCCAGAAAACCACTCTAACAGTTTTCTTTAATCCCAAGTAAGTAATAGGTTTTAGTGTTTTCACATTGTAAGAATAAGGGATAATAATCTAAATCTAGCTTCTATAAATAATAATAATAAAAAAAAACTGAGCCAGAGTATGAGTTGGTGTACATGTAACTTCTAAGCTCATGTTCACACTGGCCAGTTGGGACCCAGCCACTCTGTGCCCTTATTCAAATTGATGTCTCTTGACACATGGTGAGGTTGTAATATTAGAGAGTGTAGGTACTGTCCCGATTGGATACACCTTGTCACAGTGGGATGGCTTTACGCTTTTTTGATCAAGAATAGTGTTTACTAACCACCCTATGTTTATTTATATGCATTATGCCTTTATTTAGTTACAACAGGGTATATGTGTAACGCCTGCCTGGATCCACAGGCTCAGACTTGCTGTAATATACAGGCTAGAGGAAAGCCGCTCACAAAGCAGGACCCAAAGAACCAGAAACCCTTTAACCCCTATACAGGGATTTGGAATTACACAGGGCCCTGGAGATCATCACCTGTGGAAGGCTGCAGTCCGAGGAGAGTAGTAGCTAGGCAGGGTCGAACCGGGAAATGCAAAACAGGGACAGAATCAGGCAGGCAAGGACATAATCAGAAAACAAAGCAGATGTCAAATCCGGATCGGCAGCGAGGTACAAATACAGCAGGCAGGAGAGTAGTCAGAGAGCAGGCCGGGGTCAAAGCAGGAATCAATAATCAGAGCAGAGGGGAACCTGAGTTTAGCAGGAATACAATATATATCTGGCAATGGCCAGCAGACAGAAGAGGGGATAAAAAGGGTGTGACTGAAGCTCAATTGTGGCAACCCCAGCTGGAAGACACAAGCCACCTACACTTAGCCAGTGGTACTGCCGGCACCAGGAAAACCCAGCCTCGTGGAAGCGCGGAGCCTGCGCCCACCAACGCCACCGACACCGAAAGTGTTGCCCTGTGCTATTAGGGGGCGCAGTCTCAGGGATCAGGGGCAGTCACTTGGTCCTGGGCTTAACAGGTCACTGGTGGCGGTGCACGGTCCCGTGCCCTGGGGTGGCTCCACAATAAAAGGGGGAATAGTTTAAGTGGGGAGAGTTCGTGACGCCACCCACGGGAGTGTGGCCAGGTGGAATGGCCACCGCTGCTGTGTTTCACTCCTGCTGGGCCGGTGTTATGAGCAGCAGGTTGGTAAGCCCCCCGTGGGTAGGGCTGGCCCAGTGGAGGATGAGAGTAGTAGTCAGTGTAAGCGTGTGCACGAAAGTCAGTGGGACAACACAGAGAAGTCGTTTAAAATTCTTTTTACTCACTGGGAGTGTTGGTGGGCCCCGGCGGCTGGTCTTCACCAAAGTGGGCCTCAGGAGGATCCCTCTCTCCTCGGGTTCCGACACCAGTATTCTCCCCTGCAGACTCTTCCCACTTTGCGTCCCAGTAATTTGGTCCCTGTGACCTGTGGTTCTTGGAGGACACTTCCCTGCACTGTCAACCTCTCTGGGGTAGGCTTCCTCACTTGTTTACCCAGGCTCACTCTCTTGCAGCTAGGTCTCAGGCTTCTGGTGGGACAGATTCCATTTTCTTTTCCAGGAAATTCCATGTCCTTCTCTTCCACTTTGCAGATTTACCAGGGGTTTGGAACTTCTCCCTGGTCTAGGTTTCTGCACCTGGCACACACGATTCCAGGAGTCCTGTCTCACTTTCACCGGCAATCATTCACTTTCCTCCTCACAGTCCACAGAGGTTGCCAGGAGAGCTCTTCACTGCTCAATCTCCAACCCTCAACTCCCTGTGTTTCTACTCTCCTCCCCCAAACTGACTGCTCCTCTTGGGCTTGGACAGGGGTGAGCAATTTGGTCAGGTTTTTGCATACCGGTGCTGGTTCCTTGGCATTCAGGAAGACATTATACCTTAAGTGGGTGCTATGCCCTGTGGCGCCTGAGGTCGCAGGGGCACCACATTCCTTCTTGGTAAACCCCTGCAAACAAGTAAAAACAACATTAACACAGTAACATTCATCCCTTGCGGGATGCACATATCTTAAACATCACAACAACATTCCCCCCATCAACCCACCACCCAAAGGTCCTGACCCCAGAACCCTCTAAGGAGGTAGGTCATCGGTTCCTGTGGTGACCAGGTCTGGGTCAGCTCTATCCCAGACCTTTCCTCCTACCTTCCTGTCCTTGGTGGTGATGTCCTGATGGCAGGATTTGCTCTAAAGGCACACTTGGTGCAACTTATTTACAGCTCCACAGTTTTGGCTATGCTGGTCCAATAGCCTGAGTCCAAGTTTTGAAATATCAAAAGTAAGAATTCAAAAATGCAAAAGGAGTCCTTACAGGAAAGTCTCTGTAGCTCATAAATTCAATAAAGTTCCTTAATTCACATATATAACATTTACATTTTTTACAAACAAGTACATGGCTTACATTTACTTTACATTGTCTGATTACACAAAGACACTGTGTATCTAAGTGGAGGTTGACCAAAATTGCTACGGCTGGATCTACATAGTCCGCTTATCTCTAATGGTCTTTGGGGCACTCTAGTGTGTAAGGTTATTATACTCACCTTATCATTGATCGTTGACACATCGTTCATTTTCATAAAATCGTTGATTGTTGAGGACGCAGGTTGTTCGTCGTTCCCGAGGCAGCACACATCGCTACGTGTGACACCTCGGGAACGACGAACTGCAGCTTACCTGCGGCTGCCGGCAATGAGGAAGGAAGGAGATGGGCGGCATGTTATGGCCGCTCATCTCCGCCCCTCCGCTTCTATTGGGTGGCCGCTTAGTGACGCCGCTGTGACGCCATATGAACCGTCCCCTTAGAAAAGAGGCGGTTCGCCAGCAACAGCGAGGTCGCTAGGCAGGTAAGTCCGTGTGATGGCTCCTAACGATATTGTGCTGTGCGCCACAGGCAGCGGTTTGTCCGTGACGCACAGACGACGGGGGCGGGTGCTTTCACCAGCGATATCGCTGTAAGATTGGCAGGTTCACCGATTGCAGGATCCTCTGGTTCTGCTACAAAAGTTGCTCGTTCTGGAACTGGAACAGGTTCTTCCATTCTAACTTGTTCTTCTATTGGCTGTGGAAAGGTTAGCACTGGTATTAGAGCTGTTCCATAGAATTGGGACCAATCTGCAGGTAAGTCTCCAAGTATTGTGTGTATTACCTCTTTTGTCTTCTGTTCAGGTACAGTTACACAATGTGTCTCTTCTCTATGCTTTAACTGCTCTAGGCATTTCTTAAGATGATCTTTTGAAAGTAGCTGATGTTTCTCTTCCATCTTTACTGATGATACAGGTTTTCTGGTTATCATAGTTGGATGGTAACATGACATAAGATTCTGCTTCCCATTGATCATGAAGCTTATGACGTCTTCTTTTTCTCTTTAAGCCAATTTCTCCAGGCACAAAAGGTTCAGCTTGCGAAGTTTGGTTATAGTCCTTTTCATGCTTCTCTCTACTTTGACTTAGACTTTTCTCGACACATTCCTGTATTTTCTTATATTGTGAATGGCGAGTAGATAGAGTCCCAATCACGATTTGGTTGATCATTATCTGGAACGGCAATTCCCATTTCGAAGTCGACTGGTAATCTTCCTGGTCGCGCTTGCATCAGATATGCTGGAGTGCAATTAGTGGAACTTACTGGGATATTATTGTACATGTCCACTGGGTCAGGTAGTCTTTCTGGCCACATACTCCTTTCTTCTAGAGATTCTTCTTCAAGATTTTCACCATATCAATGATGATCTAATTCATTTTCTCGCACATACCATTGTCTGTGGATGGTAAGGTGTGGTTCGAATCTTCTTACAGCCATAGATTTCACAAAATTCCTGGAATATCTCAGCTTCAAATGCAGGTCCTTGATCCGTTAACACCTGGCCAGGATAGCCGTGAGGTCTGCAAAACTAAGCTTGAAAGGCCTTGGCGGTAGTCTGGGCTGTCAAGTCCTTTACTGGGACGACCTCCAGGAACCTGGAATAGTGATCCACAATGGTCAAAGCATAGGTATAGCCTCCTTTGCCGGGTGCTAGTTTGACGTGATCCAGAGCCACAAGTTCCAAGGGCTGCTTAGTGATAATGGGCTGTAGTTTGGCTGTTGCGGTCTTTTCTTCTGAGATTGCAGGGGCCACAATCTCTACACCACTTCTCTATAGAGTTTCTCATGCCAACCTAGTAGAATCTTTCACGTAACAGTACCTCAAGCTTCTTCCAGCCGAAGTGTCCTGCTCCATTGTGGTACGCCTCCAACACCATCGGGGCATCTTTCTTTGGTACGACTATCTGCCACACCTTCTCATGGGTTCTAGGGTTGATGAACCGTCTGCACAGTCTATCCTTGTAGATGAACAGCCGGCTTCTTTCTTTCCATAGATACTGGGCTTCAGGTGGAGCATCTGGATCTAGACTGGCATCTGGCTGGGTTATCATCCTCTTCATCAAGCTGACAGCCAGGTCATTGTCTTCGGTCTCTTTCCATCGATGGTGAGGCAACAGGTTCAGCATGGCTTCTTGATGCTTGGCACTACAGGATGCTGTGATGTTTTCGGGCAATGCCCGGTATTTGATGGTGAAGTCATAGTTTGACAACCGGGCCATCCAATGTTGCTCAAGGGCACTCAACTTTGCAGTGTCTAGGTGAGTGAGTGGGTTGTTATCTGTGAATACTGTAAACTTCGCAGCTGCCATGTAATGCATGAACCGTTCAGTGATGGCCCAGACCATGGCCAGGAACTCTAACTTGAATGAACTGTAGTTCTCTGGGTTCCTTACTGTAGGACGGAGATTCCTGCTTGCATAGGCAATTACTCTTTCTTTGCCTCTCTGCACTTGTGACAAAATGGCTCCCAATCCCACATTACTGGCAGCAGTATACAACACGAACGGCAACTTGTAGTCTGGATAGGCTAGGATTTCTTCACCTGTTAATGCCCTTTTTATCTGTTCAAAGAAGTCTTCTTTTTCACTCCATACAAATGGTGGACCTGCGTTCTTGTTTTTCTTAGGTTGGCATACCAGAAGATCCTGCAGAGGTGCCGTCATCTTTGTGTAGCCCTTGATAAACCTACTATAGTATCGTACCAGACCTAGGAACTGTCGTACTTCTCTGGCGGTAGTTGGTCTTGGCCAGTCCTGAATGACGGTGATCTTGTCAGGGTCTGGTCCTTCTGAGCTGACCACATGCCCTAGATACTGAACTTTTGGCTTCAGCAAATGGCACTTCGATGGCTTCAGCTTCATACCGTTCTTGGACAATGCTTCAAATACCTCAGCTAGATGCATTAGATGGTCTTCATAGGTCTTGGCGTACAATATGACGTCATCCAGGTAGAGTAGCACAGTTTCAAAGTTGCGGTGTCCCACGCAGCACTACATAAATCTTTGGAATGTTCCTGGTGGACTGCAGAGTCCGAATGGTATGCTGTTAAATTCACCTAGGCCCATGGGTATCGCAAATGCTGTCTTCTGTCAGTCTTCCTCTGCAACGGAAACCTGCCAATACCCACTGGTAAGATCTAGAGTGGAGAAATAATTGGAAGTCTTTAATGCAGCAAGTGACTCCTCTATTAGGGGTGGTGGATACGTATCTTTATGTGTGATCCTATTAATCTGCCTGTAATCTACACACATCCTCATTGTGCCATCTTTCTTTCTGACTAGGACCAGGGGAGCTGCCCAGGGGCTACAACTATCTCTTATGACACCAGCCTCCTTCATGTGCCATAGCATTTCCGTGGCACGTTGATAATGAGCTGGAGGTACAGGTCTGTATCTTTCCTTAATGGGTGGATGAATCCATTATCCGCACACTGCCAATTTCTCCACCAGCCTGGTGTACCTGTTGCCTCAACACGAGGGCCTTGATCTTTTTCTGCAGGACCCTCTACTGCCCGATTCCGGAAGTCTCAGCGATCTATTGGACCAAAAACAATACTGCACCTAGACAATTTTCAATAACATTAGTGCCTAGAATCATTTCTGGATTCTTCTCATTTACATGTGTTGCAACCACAATAAGTCCTTCACCTGATAATTCCATCCTCCCCACTTTTATGGTTACCTCTTTATACCCAATTTGTTCTACTGGTAACCCATTTACTGCATAAATGGTGAGGTCTGAGTCCGGAGAGGTAAGGTCCTCATCTGCCCAAAATCTTTTATACAGTACATAAGGGATCGTGGTTACCTAGGAACAAGTGTCCAGCAAGGCAGTAGTGGGGATCCCATACAGGGTAATGGACAGGATTGGTCGTCCCCCCACGTACCTGTTATGCCAGTAAGCAGGGCCTTGTCGTCCTATACCTGGGAGTCGGTCCTTGGCCTGAGGGATGGCCGGTTTAAAGGACACTTATGTGCGATGTGACCAGCCTTGTCGCAGCGTCAGCAAATGGATTGTCCTCCTGTGGTGTAACGATCACTGGGTCTCCCTTTTGATGGCATAGTCCTCCGGTTCCTCATCCAGGGGACATCCTCCGGGCAGTCGGCCAGCAGGATCCTCTCTGAGAGCTTGGACTCTAGCTTCATCTGTAGGGTTTCCCGGATCAGGGCAACGTCTTTGCTCAGTTGCTGAACTTGAGAGTGTAGCTGGTCAGGAGTCCGAGGTGTTGCTGCCTGTCTTTTGGCCTCTGCGATGGAGGCAGCCAGGGGCTCCACTGTGCTCACTTGCCATGATGGTGAGGCAGGATCTGTGGTAACAGGGGGTTGCAGGGTTTTGATGACTTGGTCTTTCAAGACAGCAAACGGGGCATCCGGATGTTCTAAAGCCCACAGGCGCAATTGCTTGCAATCCTCAGGTGACTGTAGCCCTTGCAGGAATTGCTCCATCATCATTTTGTTTTCTTCCTGTTCATTAATAGGGTCAACATACTTTAGAGTCTTTAAGGCTGTTAGTAGGCTCAGGGCATAGTCTCTTATGCTGTCTTTGGGCCGCTGCTTGCAATGGTAGAACCTCACTCTGAGCTCCGCTTCAGTGCGGATTTCAAATGCAGCTTTGAGTTTTTCAAGTATAACGGTCACTGACTGTTGGTCTGCGTCCGACCATGTTTCCGCTTCCAACTCTGCTGCACCTTTTAATTGTCCCACTACCACGGCCGCTCTCTGTTTACCGGTCATGGCATACATGTCCATAATTGCACAGATCTTCCTTTTAAACTTGTTCAAGGTATCTGGTTTACCTTCATATTGGGGTATCCATTTTGCCCCCGGGACATAAGGTAATGATATTGGCATTATTGGGATCAGTGCTCTGGGTGCTACTGCTTCCGCACCCTGAGCAGGCCTTGCGACAGCGTTAGCTGGCTCTGCATTACCGGCATCTAGTAGCACAGCTCTGCCATCGGGCCTTGCGACATCCCCGTCTTCCTCCCGGTCACCCATCTCGAGTCCCCCTTGTTAAACGTCACGTACCTCTTCTCGCGGGACTCGAACACTGCTGGGGACTTCCGGGCTTGGATCTGCTGGGAACCTCCAGGCCCGGGCCTGCTGGGAACTTCCGGGATCGGGTCTGCTGGGAACTTCCAGGTTCTGCAGAGCGGTGGGCGCAGACTTGCTTTTGCGCTCTTTCGGATGGCGGATTAAGTTTTTCCCGCCCAGCAATATGGCGGCAAACAGTCCGATACAGTCACTGTTTTTAAGGCACACATCACCTGTGGGAAACAGGTCTAGGTTGATCCTGTTCATAGCGCCAAGATCTGTGTCTCCCTGCGCTATTAGGGGGCTCAGTCCCACTGATCAGGGGCAGTCACTCGGTCCCGGGCTTAACAGGTCACTGGTGGCAGTGACCAGTCCCGTGCCCTGAGGTAGCTCCAGAATAAAAGGGGGAATAGTTTAAGTGGGGAAAGTTCGTGATGTTACCTATGGTAGTGTGGCCAGGTGGAATGGCCACCGCTGCTGTGTTTTACTCCTGCTGGGGCCGGTGTTATGAGCAGCAGGTTGGTAAGCCCTAGGTGGGTAGGGCTGGCCCCAGTGGAGGATGAGAGTACCGTAATAGTAAGTGTAAGTGTGTGCACGAAAGTCACTGGGACAACACAGGGAAGTCGCTTAAAAGTCTTTTTACTCACTGGAGGAGGGACTGGGGGCATACACTTTACTGGAGTGGCTGGGGTATATATATTGTAGGAGACGCTGGGGCATATACATCACAAGAGGGGCTGAGGCATATACATCACATTGGAGATGCTGGGGGCATATACATCACAGGAGGGGATGGTACTTATACATCAGAGGTAGGGCTGGGGGCATATATATAACAAGAGGGGTTGGGGCATATACATCACAGGAGGGCTAAGGCATATACATCACAGGAGGAGCTGGGGGCATATAGATCACATTGGAGACGCTGAGGCATATACATTACAGTGGAGAATCTCTCGGCATACACATCACAGGAAGGGCTGGGGGCATATATATCACAGGAGGGGCTGGGGGCATATATATCACAGGAGGGGATGGGGCATATATATCACAGGAGGGGCTGGGGCATATACATCACAAGAGGGGCTGGGGCATATAGATCAAAGGAGGGGCTGGGGCATATACATCAAAGAAGGGGCTGGGGTATATATATGTCCCCAGCCCCTCGTGTGATGCATGTGCCCCCAATATCTCCTGTGATATATATATACAGCAGTCCCAATGTCTCCTATGGGATATATATGGTTTACCAATCTTAATATCACAAAGAGTCGACTGTGCTCCAGACAGAGACAAACCTGTAAAAGTAGTTGTGAAAAGCAGCGTTACGTGATCAATATTACCGAAAATTAACCGTCGCACCAAAGTTCCCCAGCCATTACAGTAGGGGTGAGTTGATTAATTGCTTGATCAAATATAGGCGGGTAATTTTCATATTGATAATTCTGTGCGCCCCCCCCCCCCTCCCCGAGGTTGCTAGAAATCTACAAATGATGTGTCACTTACTGTGCTGCTGTCTTAGTTTTAATAAAAAGAATGTTTTATCCCCTGCAAATCTACCAGTTAGCTGAATACTGAGCACTGTATAACCCCGCCCACACCACTGATTGTCAGCTTTTTATTTGCTTTGCGCATAGACAGAAAGCTGCCAATCATTGTGGAGTTCGGTATTTAAAGAGACTCTGTTACCAGGTTTTTGCTCCCCCATCTGAGAGAAGCATAACGTAGAGACAGAGACCCTGATTCCAGAGCTATTTGCTGTTATTTTGATAAAATCAATGTTTTCTCTGCTGCAGATCTAGCAGTTATACAGAGCTCATGAATATGCTGGACTACCTGCCAGCACGCCAAGTAGTCCTCTAATAATAATCTACTGCTGATTACGGTAAAGAGTGATTTTATCAAAACTACACTAAGTAGTCCAGTAAGTGACACATCGCTGGAATGAGGATCTCTGCCCCCTACATTATGCTGTTATCAGATTAGGTGGCAAAAGCCTGGTGACAGATTCCCTTTAAAGCTCATAAATATGGAGGACTCTATAGCTGCTGGTTTACTACTGACAATCTCCTGAGCATAAAAAAAGTGTTGTTTTTTTTTTATACTACAGCAAGCAGCCCAGTAAGTGAGATATATCTCTGGTATCAAGGTCTCTGCCCCTACATCTTGCTGCTCTCGGAGTGGCAAAAGTCTAATGACAAATTCCTTTTAAAGATCTATTCACACTTGCTTTTTTTGTTTTCCATCATGTTTTTCTTTTTTTCTCACAGTTTTATAGATTTTAACAATTGTATTTCGGTAGATAGCTGCTTTAAAGGATATATTTTTAATCCATATTGTTGTGTAGCGCCCCTGAGCCACTCAGGGCACTACTAAGAACTTCATCCTCACCAGGATGCAGGGCCTACGCCCTGGCACCTGGAACACCAGTGCTAGCAACACCCACGCACACCAAAATCCCAGTTTCCATTCCCCACCAGGGATAATTGGCTAGTCGGACACAAGGGGATGGCCACCTAGAGGGCGGAGCCAGACCAGAGAGACTAGACAACCTGGTGGGAGGGGACAGCAGTTAGTCAGAGGAGTCAGTGCAGTGAAGTAGTAGAGAGGAGAGGTGCCTGAGAGCTGGGTCATGTAACAGTGACCCGGGGGCACAGGAGAGTGGTCGCCAGGGCAGGTACACCAGAGTACCGCTGGGCCCAGAGCACCGACGGAGCACAGGGCCATAGGTCAGACGTCAGTTTCATACGGTCTGGCAAATACCTGCACAGTGAGGGGATCTTCACGGACCTCACTGACCCACAGATCCGGGGGCACCAGCAGTAAAGCAAGGATCAGGGTTCGGGACACAGACCAGCCCTACAGGGTCCACACTGCCCGCCGTACGGACAAGAAGACTGCCACAAAAAGGGACAGTTGGGCCCCAAACTGCTCCACACTACGGGGAC
Source organism: Anomaloglossus baeobatrachus (assembly GCF_048569485.1). Classification (NCBI taxonomy): domain Eukaryota; kingdom Metazoa; phylum Chordata; class Amphibia; order Anura; family Aromobatidae; genus Anomaloglossus; species Anomaloglossus baeobatrachus. The sequence continues at coordinate 506,226,912 of NC_134354.1, read as the reverse complement.
CCAACCACACTGCACTGAGGGTGCCGGGAACAGAGCAACCGAGTCATCAACTAGCCCTGGAAATACAGGGAGATCTGAACCAGCCGTCCAAGGGTCAAGATTGAGTTGAGACTGTTAAATACAACCCACGGTGTGGCCTCCCTTATTAACAGCGAAAGTCTCCATCACACATTTCCCCCCCGGCTCAGCCCTGCCTGCGGAGGGCCTACCACCATAGCTGCCATTACCACCAGCCCTAGGAGTTACCAACTCAGCAGCGGCGGTTTCCCCATATTAACCGCAACCTGCAGGTGGCGTCACACCAATGACTTTAATCTCCCCTGTAAATACTCCCTATTAAAAAGCACCCAGGGCACAGCCTACCCGTTTAATACTGTTATTTAGACATAAACTTTGCTTATATACTGTGATGTATTTATATACTGTATATGTGTACATACAGACAGAATGCATTTTATTCTGAGTGATGGTATATAAGTTTGATATATACATGATGCTACATATGTGTTATACCTTTTCAGTCAATTATATGAAGACATCAGGGTAGAAGAGATGATGTCTCAGCAGGATTATGCTTTGTTTATGAGGTTTGAACCAATTGGAAGTAAAGATGGATTTCTCCAATCCGATGTAGACAATACAGCGCATCATAAAGGTATGGGTATTCTCTCCAATTTAAAGATAATCTACTGTTCGGACACATCAATTTAAAGGGATTGTCCACTAATTGGAAAACACCTTTTTAAATTAAGTAGCCCCTCTTGTAGAATAACAAAAAAACATTTATTCAATTCCTACATTGGCACTGAGGCTTGCGTGATATTGGTACACCAAGTGAGCGCTGCTGCTATTATGAGGAAAATGAGAGCTGACTGGCTGCCGAGCTCACGTGGTATTACAAGATCATGCAAGCCCTGGAAAATCTGGCTTTGACTTCGCTGGAATGGAAGGTGCGGAAGTGATCTGTTATTTTTAGAGGGCAAGAGGAATTACTCCCTTTAAAAAGAGTTGACTACTACGGATGATCGAATACCTCAAATATTCAGCTTCACGAATATTTGCAAATAGGTCGCCGCTGTTCGACTATTCGCGAATATTCGATGCACTATGTGAGTCTATGGGAAACCCGAATAACAACTATTCGGAACTATTCGGGCTTCCCATAGATTTACATTGTGCATCGAATAGTCGAATAGCGGCGACCTATTCGTTGGATATTTGCGAAGCCGAATATTTCAGGTATTCGATCATCCCTATTGACTACCCCTTTAATGTCTCCTATAGCTGGTCCAGATGCCTTTTTTGTTCTGTTAAAGTGATATTCCCATCACCAACATCCTATCCCAATATGTAGTAGGTGTAATAATAATAATATTAGCAAATACCTCCTATTAGAAATGTAGTATAGTTCTCCTGATTAGCTATGTCCCTTACCTCATGTGCAGGGCATTGCATCTTAGGTATCCTTGGTTACAACCACTCATATAGTGACAGTTAGTTAGTCAGTTAGTTGCTCGTGGTTGTAACGGATACCTCAGCTGCAATGCCCTGCACATGAGGTAAGTGACATGGCTATATCAGAGGAACAATACTACATTTCTAATTGGAGGTATTTGCTAATGTTATTATACCTACTACATATTGTGATAGGATCTTGTAGATGGGAATACCCCTTTAACTCCTTCAGCCACTCGACGGAGTTAAAAGATGCCACTACAATGGTTGTGAGACTTGTGTCTTTCCACCAGTTAAGCTCAGATATGTAAGAAATTGTGATCAGTAAGATTCTCGGCAATCCCTAATTTACTAGAAAATTTGAATGAAGTTGAATACTATAATTCTCCAATATTTTTCGCAATAGAAGTTTGTATCTATATGAAACATTAGTGAACTTGTAGTAGTTGTTTTCCAAAGACTTGTTTACTCTTTAATAAAAAGTCTATGTAGAAACTCTGACAAGTAACTTTGGCCAGTTTTCTGACACAAACATGTTGACGCACATTGTTTTGATCAAAATGTGTGACTTTTTCAAGTTTCCACCACTCTTGCCATTTTTCCTGAAAGTCCGTGGTTTTCTGGAGAAATACATTTAGTAAGGGTAATTTGGGTCTGCTCACTTTTGTTATAGACGGTGAGCGAGGTCACTGGTGTCACATCTATAGATATTCCAGTGATTAGGGTGGGTGCATGGGTGTGACATAACTGCCACACAGGCAGATATCTGAACACATGACATAACTGGTCCTGCTCACCCCCTAAGGCCTCCGTCACACTCACGTGCCTCCGGTACGTGTGTGCCTTTTTTTTCACGTACCGGAGACACGGGCCCATGTGGTCCTATGTATTGTTATTGTTTTGGACACACGTAAGTATTCAGGAACGGAACGTGTGTCCGTTCGGTACTTACGTGTGTCCGTGTTTTAAAACCGCTGACATGTCCGTATTGCTGCGGCAGTATGGGTGTCACACGGCCCGCACCCGTACCACATGGATGTAGTGTGGATGCGGGCCCGTGTGACACGCGCCGGAGAAAGACACATGTCAGTGTAAAAATAATAAAAACACATACTCACCTCCACCATACCTGCAGTCTCTGCCGCGGCTGTCACCTGCATCCGTCCCCCAGTGAATTTGAACAACGCTTCTCCTTCACTGGGGGCTGTACGCAGCGTCAGCGGGACGTGGCTTTGGCCGGACGCTGTCATTCAGCACCACAGACAGCGCCGGATGATGCAGGTAGGTGGGACTTTCCGTTCTCCGTGTGTTATAACGTATAACACACGGAGAACACGTACGTGCCACAAAAACGGCACACGGGGAACAAACCACCCCTTTAACACGTATGTGACAAAAACGTTACGTTTTGTCACGTAAGTGTGGCAGAGGCCTAAGGCCCGTTTCAGACGTCAGTGATTCTTTGTGCTTTTTTTTATACGTACCACAATCATGGACATTATAATCAATGGGTCTGCGCACACATCAGTGATTTTTCACTGACTGTGTCTCCGTGCGGCGTACACGCGTGTCCGTGATTGCTGCATGGAGACATGTCCATTTTTTTCTGGCATCACTGATGTCCCACGGACCACGCAGTGGTGTGATATGTGAAACATGTACCAGAAAAACACAGACATTTAATATAATAAACATTTTCAACTCACATTCTCCAAGGACACTCTGTGCAGCCTCTGCTCTCTGCAGCTTCCTGGCTGGCTCATGAATATTCATGCAGTCAGAGCCGACCCAGAAGTAGCTGCAGAGACCGGTGGGTGGACGCTGCAAAGCCGAGGAGTTCAGCACCATGGAGAGCAGGAACGGGGACAGGTGAGCATATGTCAATGTGCAATCACGGATCACGTATCACGGATTGCACATGGACAACCCACGTGTGCTGTGAATCACAGAACATGGAGGGACATAGGCGTTTTTTACATGTCAGCAAAGAACGTTTGTGTTTTTTACTGACGTGTTAAACAGGCCTAAGACTATGTTCATATTAAGTTTTTGCCACAAGTCAGTTGCTCCACCGGGGATTCCATATGAAGCCCTGAAAAACGGGATTCGGGTGCAACCGCCAACAAGGCCACTAACTTTAGGAAGGCAGATGGAATAACTAAGTCTTGTCTAACCTCCTTTTCGGCAGTCTCTGTCTCTTTAACGTGGGCATAAAAGTGCAGTCAATCACACTTTTGCGTCCACCCTAAGAAGTCAGATACTGCTAAAACAGAAGCCAGACAGAGCACAGAGTTAGGCTGGAGTCACTAGCGTATGGCATCCGATGTGAGAGCGTCGTCAGATTTTCTCGCATTCAACTTGTCCGTTTTTCACGCTCGTGTGAGTGTGCCCTTACTGTGTGTGTCTCATTCAAGTCAATAGCATATGCTACAGGGTGTGGCAACATGTAGAAAGAATGTGACACGATCCCAGCCTAATTTCGGAAGTGAGCAGAGCTAGATTACTTCTTTTAGAGGCCTATATCTCAATAATCTAGTCAAATTTTACACAAGCGTAATGATTAGTAAGTGTTGGCTTCAGTGGGTTTCCCATTGTTTTCATCAAATCTAAAAATGACTCAAAATTACCACCTCCAGAATATAGAAGATGCCTGCTGTTCATTTCAAGACTGGCATTTTTCATGCTGGTGAGGATGGAGTGCGAAGCTCCTGATTCATTAGGAGGTGCTTTCTTCTTAATGAATCAGGCGAGGCAAGAAGTGGCACCATGTCACAAATCTTACTCCAGTCAGATACTGAAGTAAGATTTGGGGAGTAAAGGACGCCATTGATATGCGGGGATCGCAACACCACTGTTGGTCTACCAGCTTTATAGAAGCTGTGTGAAAAAAGCGTGAAAATTCCAAAAGCCCTACATTTTTCCACATCTCACATTGTGCAATAATTGTATGACTATTCAAAGTACTGGACTGCAGTTTTCTGGCTTTGATAAATCGGGGCCAAACCTGTGCTTTTTTATGTACAGTTTATTTATTAGCCATGCTCATGTATTATCTTGTAAGCACATCATGGAGGATATACTAGGAATAAAAGGACTTAGTAAATATGGCTGATAATGTAGAAACATTTCATTACACTAATGCTTTAGAGGTAGAAAAGCCTTAATCCGGGATAAGAGTTATATAGTAATAAGGCTGTTGTAAAGTAATACATTGCTTTTGCTGTTTTATATCTTTGACATAGGACAAAAGAAGCGCCACGTGGAGTTGGCTGTTACCGGCTCTGCTCTCCCTGTCGCATTAACATTCAGCCCGGGAGCGGTGTACGATTTTAAGGAATGCTTGATTGGTGAAAGGATCGATATTCATTGCACACTAAAAAATGAATCTCAGTTCCTCCCCGCGGTGTTTAGCTTTCGCAAGATATCCCATTTTCATATCTCTCCGGCTAATGGAAAGATAGAGGCAGGAGGTTCTCAGGTACAAAAACATTTATCTAAATCTACCAAGCCGCATTGTATTACGGTGCAAGATAAAGCTGCCCTGGAAATAGAAAGCCTGTTAGCAAGTATTTGTGCATTGCTTAATACATATTAATTAACAAGAAAAAATTGTTCTACATTTTCACTGTGTACTAGACACAGTAATAGGATTTTAAAGCCTAACTGTACTGGGAACACTGTTTTACAATGTAAATCAGTATCTTGATTTACTTATTTTAGGTTCTTATTCAAGCCAACATTCAGAATCCTATTCTTCACTTTCCTACTGTCCCTATTAGGGTTACTGGGTCAACAGTGAGACATCAATGAGACATAAAATTCTGCCGCTTAAGGCTGCTTATGTGCAATAACACTCTGTAAAGGCAAATTCTGCCAGAAATGTATCCAAAAAAGCACTCAAAAATGCTAAAATGAATTAATATATACACTACGTTATTAAAACTGTTTTCTTTACATCTCTTCAGCCGTGAAGTGGCTACAAGAAGTGACCTGACTTTTCTACAATCGTTCAGCTTTGAACCCGCTCACTAGTTTATAGATAAAATTAAAAAAAAGACACTGGTGTCAAAGCCACTGCAAAATCAACCAAAAAGACGCCAAAGAACATGCTTCAGGGAAAACATTGATGGCTTTTTCCTGAAGTGTCTTTTGCATAAAAAATGCAGTCGATATGCAGGTGCCTAATAAACGCATTGTGTACTTACCCTTAGGGGTACTTTACACGCTGCGGCATTGCTAACGATTTATTTTCGGTGTCACGGTGTTTGTGACGCACATCCGGCGTCGTTAGCGACATCGCAGTGTATGACACATACGAGCGGCCTTCAACGATCGCAAAAGTGGTAAAAATCGTTGGTGTTGGAGAGGTCGTCCAAACACCAAATATCGTTGTCTGGTGAGTAGCGATGTTGTTCGTCATTCCTGCGGTATCACATATCGCTATGTGTGACACCACAGGAGCGACGAACATCTGCTTACTTCCGTCCACCGGCAATGAAGAAGGAAGGAGGTGGGCGGGATGTTCCAGTCGCCCATCTCCGCCCCTCCTCTGCTACTGGATGACTGCCGTGTGACGTCGCTGTGACGCCGCATGAACCGCCCCCTTAGAAAGGAGGCGGTTCACAGGTAACAGCGACGTGGTTAGGCAGGTAAGTACGTGTGACAAGTGTTAGCGATGTTGTGCACCATGGGCAGTGATTTGCCCGTGACGCACAACCAATGGGGGCGGGTACGCTCGCTAGCAGCGTGTAAAGTACCCCTAACACCAAGAAATCCAGCAGAATTTTGAATGCAGCTCTTAAAGTAGATGGAGATATTAGATGTCTCCATGTCAGTATAAGATTCCAGTATCAAGTGATCTTCAATAAAGATCATGGGCCCAGTCTTGAATGAAGGAGTGTGCTGGAATCAGATGCTCTTGATTCATCGTTGTAAAAGTGGGGTGAATCTCAATGCACTAAACCAGAGATCTCACTACTGTCAGGTACCAGAGTGAGATTTTTGGTATACAAAATGTCAACGCTCCTTAATTATACAAGCTGTGAAGCCCACCTTGCCATGCCCCCAGCTCCTCCCATTTTGTTTTTCCAGCGATGACAGCATTTGCTCTCCTAGGGCTCACATGACTTTTTAACATCACTCAAGCCTTACACCCAATCTCCTCTCCCTCGGATTTATCAAATATCAAAAGGAAGTGAGCTGCCAGCCACAGCTCTGACTTCCTCTTAATGTTCATTACGTCTGAAGGGGAGAAAGTGATCCGGCACTGATTGGGCACAGGGGTCACATGATATAACAATGTTACATGAGTCCCAGGAGAGCGAATGCCAACACTGCTGGAACGGCATTGGCACAAGAGATGAACATAAGTGTTATTTTAACTGGCCAAACAAATAAAACAGAAAACATAGCCACAACTTTTTTATTTCTACACAAATTACACTATGTGAGGCCTTGTTTTATGAGATCTTCTAGTTTTTTGTTTTAGGTGCTGTTAAATGGTCCTGTCAGTCTTTACAGACTCCAGAGTGTAATAAAAGCACAATGTAAAAAATGATTACAATATCACAGCTGTTGGCTGACGGCTGTATAGTCCTACTAATATAGCCAGTTGCTAACAAGACAGCTATGTTGGAGAAGGGTGAGTCAGGTAAGTGGAGACTTCGTCCTAGTGATGAGAAGGAAATATCATTCAAACCCCAGCTGATCAGACATGGATTACTATAATTTGCGATTGATATCTGAAATAAGGCAATCTCTATAAAGCAAACTGTGACTAAACAAGGCTCTGTTCACATGGGCATTGTAGGATCTGCTATAGATTCTTTAATATTTACATAACTAATATGGGTGCAGAGATTTGAAGGTCTTTTCCCATGAGCAAAGTTCATTTTAAAGTTTGTTTTAATCAATACATTTTGGAACAATAATAAGTTCCACAATTTGATGTGTTTTAAAAGAAATGTTCCTGTGCTGAGATAATCTTATATATGTGCCCCTGCTGTGTACTGTGTAATGGCTGTGTCTGACCATACAGGAACGTGGCCTGATCATACCACATCTCCTGGGTAGGGGAGGACGTAATAAAGTATACAGATAGGACATCATGGGATCGCAGCTGATTCTTTTTTTGAGGTAAAACATTTCCATTCCTATTTTTGAAAACTGTTTTACCTCAAAGGAAGAATAATTATTTGTGATCCTTGCTGTAATGTTTGTATACTTTTTTTACTTCCCTGCGAATGAGATGTGGTATGTTCAGACCATGTCCCTGTATGGTCAAAAACCGCAATAGATATAGTAAACAGCAGCAGCATTTTTTTATCTCAGTACAGGAACATTTTTTTTTTAAACACATCCAATTGTTGACCTTATTATTATTCCATGATCTATTCATTTAAATGAACTGGGTTTGTAGGCAAATCCCTTTAAGTCATAACCACACCGTGGAGCCTATGAGTGCACTAAATGTACCCTTTGCCTACTTGTATATGCGAAGACCAGTACTAATAAAGAAATGAAGGAAATAGGAAAAATGATCCGGCACTGATTCTCCTTTTAAGATAAAATCTCCACAGTCTTTATTAGAAATATTAAAAACATCGTGAAGGCCGAGTATGAATCTTTACTCGGCCTTCACGATGTTTTTAATATTTCTAATAAAGACTGTAGAGATTTTATCTTAAAAGGAGAATCAGTGCCGGATCATTTTTCCTATTTCCTTCATCCACTAACCGGTTGGGACTCACCGACGGATCCTAGGCACCCGCAAGGTCCAGCAGTCCGGGCAACAGGTGAGCTGAAGAATTTTTCTTTCCTTCAACTAATAAAGAAATGTAAGATTTGGGGTCCCTATTGCAGATTTTGCACTAGGGCTGTTACTTTAAAGGGGTTATCCAGTAGTGTTTCTTTTTTTCTTTTTAGCAATGATCTTTCAGAAATTTGCAGTCACAGACTGCTCCTGCCAGCGATTCAGCGGCTTCCACTTACGTCACATTGGGGCGTTGATGGGGTGTGACTGCCAACTCCATGCTGATTTACAGCTGGCACCCCGCTGCCTAACTGTTTAATGCCGGCTATAAATAAGCATGACACTGTTGGGGCATTGACAGGAAAGCCCGGAACCAGAAGAGCTGCTCTGTTAACATGAAGCAGCGGAATTTTTGGTTGAAGCAGTCAATGTTGTTGTCGGTGCTGGGTATAGAAAAACAAAATTCCTTAAAGGGAATCTGTCGCCAGTTTTTTGCTACCCCAACTTAGAGCAATATAATATTTTCACAAGGTGACTGTAGGGTAGCGAAGATCAGGGGCTCCTGTACTGTCCCGCACGCTAGGGAACCTAGGATATCCCTGACCTCCGGATTATCCCTGATGGTGGAGATGCCAGAGTCTCGTGTCTTTTTTAGTCATGTCAGTGAGAGGATCCGCAACAAACACCTGGATTCCCGGACCTGGGGCTTGGCACCCTCGCAAGTTTGAAACTGCGCGGATCCGTACTTTTACGTTCGGGTCCGGCAAGCCCTACTGCTAATCAGTAGTCTTGGTGGATTTTACATGTTTTACATAGCCAATAGGATTCAAAAAATTGATTTTATCACAGTGACAGTAAGAAGCTTAGTAAGTGATATACTCCTACATCATGCTGCTCTCAGATAGGTAGCAAAACCCACATTCCACTTAAGCAAATGTCAATTCACAGTTTCAATTACCAATTAGCAACAATGTTTATTTCTAAAATAAAACCACAAAAAAACCCTTTAATGTTACCATACTGAAAGAGCTTCTAAATAGTAGAGCAAATGGTCAGCAGCGCATGCGCAGATTATCCTGGATTACCCTGCAGCTAAATACAATTATCATAGCTTTATACATTAGATATAATCGCTTCGTCCTGTAATTGTGTGTCCACAGCACCATAAAACTATTTATTCTGCAGGCCCTGGGGTTTCCAGCCCTTTCCTCTATACTGTCCTGTGTCCTATTATTTCTACTATGCGCTGTACCCTCTAATAAGCATCATACATTAATTGGAATAACGATTCCAATTGAAAAAGTTAAGCATTTCTATGACATTTTCCCTCAGAATCTAAAGGAAGCAGCTCTGAAAATATTTGTGCGGCTTCAGTGCCTTTTTTATCTTTTTATCCATGAACATACTGAATTTAAACAATCATCTTAAAAATGAAAAATGTTAAGGTGTAACCACTTATTCTGGAAGAGAATGAACATAATTCATCATTTCTAAAGCAAAATTGAAACCAAATGTAATAGTCTTGGAGTTATTTAGTAGAACACAACTTTTACAATTTAATCAAAATATTCAAATTAAATATATTTCAGAAGTTTAGCATTAGGAATTTATCACAAATTACCATTCAGCAAAAAAAAGAAAAAGTGGATTTAGAGTCAGGCTTTAAAAGTGCACAGCGGTAGAAATAATAGAATCCGAAAAAAACACAATGAATTATAGTTTTATTTTCTCTACCTTTTGGATTGCTGACATTGTGCCTGCCTGTAGCTAAAAGCCCTAAAATTGAAGACATTTTCCCTAAGAGCATTTTTAGTACAGAAAATATAACAATCAATTCTTTTGCTGTCTCTTTTGTATCTTATATTATTGCGCTGTCCTTTTTTTTCTTCTAGACAGTGATGTTTTCATTTATACCACACCAAGTAGGATCCTTTAATGTAAAGCAAGTGATGGATATTTTGGGTCCCACATCAGATGATAATTTGCTGTCTTTGAAAATGAAAGCCTTTCATCAGAAAAAGCTGAGTTTTATGGCAGTTTGCAAACCTTTAGTCAAGAAAATTGTTATGAAAATCAACCCAGGTAAGGTTTGTTTTTTTTTAGTACTTGTGTTGTAATTGGAGACTTTTAGGCATATTGTGTCCTAAAAGATATTGCCTGCTTTTATCATATAGATATATAGATAGAAATATTCAGATTCAAAGAATGTTCTTAAAGGAGCTGAAAACCATAGAGCGAAGGCCACTTTACACGCTGCGACATCGCTCAAGCGATCTCGTTGGGGTCACGGAATTTGTGACGCACATCCGGTCGCTTTAGGGATGCCGTTGCGTGTGACACCTCTGAGCCATTTTGCATCGTTGCAAAAACGTGCAAAATCGCTAATCGGTGACATGGGGGTCCATTCTCTAAAATCGTTGCTGCAGCAGTAACGAAGTTGTTCCTCATTCCTGCGGCAGCACACATCGGTACGTGTGACACCGCAGGAACGAGGAACCTCTCCTTACCTGCCTCCCGCCCGCAATGCGGAAGGAAGGAGGTGGGCGGGATGTTCGTCCCACTCATCTCCGCCCCTCCGCTTCTATTGGGCGGCGGTTCAGTGACGCAGCTGTGACGTCGCTGTGACGCTGAACGAACCACCCCCTTAGAAAGGAGGAGGTTCGCCGGTCACAGCGACGTCGCAGGGCAGGTAAGTAGTGTGACTGGTCTGGGCGATGTTGTGCGCCACGGGCAGCGATTTGCCCATGTCGCACAACCGATGGGGGCGGGAACCCACGCTAGCGATATCGGTCACAATATCGCAGCGTGTAAAGCAGCCTTAACTCTAAGCTAAAAATCTATTAATGGTGCTGTATATGAGGAAAAAGTATCTTTAGGTACTCATTCTAGAAATATCCACTTCTAAGAAAAATACAAAGCCGAGAAGCTACTTAGTGCATCTCTGAATGACCTGCGCCAAGCTGTGTGTGCCTACATGTCACCCTGCTTGGCAGGTTAGTACAGGTTATTCAGAGGAGTACTAATTATAACTAATTATAGGCATAGTAACGCAATTTTTAGACCCAGGTTTGTCACGTATGAAAAATGTTGAATTTTGGCATTCTGCAGTAAAACTGTGACCTCGTTTTAGAGATTGTCAGAAAATATTACATTGTAGTGCACTGTGATGGCGGTAGGTGTGGAATCGCTGCGCCACTGGCCAAATTTACCCTGGAGGGGCGTAACTAGGTAAATACCTGGTTTTAGCTAGAGCCTCTGAGGGTGAGGATAGACTTGGCCACAGGTAGTCACCAGGTGCCACTCCAGGGCAGTGCCCAGACCTGCAGCAGCTAATCGACGGGTCAAGGTAGGAATATGAGGAAGAAGCAGAGATGTAATGAGACAGTTCAAGGTCAGGGCAGGTAACACAGGGTCAAAATACAATGTCAAGGTCAGGAGCAGAGGGGTCAGAGAAAATGAGGGGACAAATTGGGTCAAAAGCTGGAGAGATGATACAGGCACACACCTAGAAGGAACACTAGCGATTGGAAGTAGCTAGGAACCTAAGTTCAAGCACCATATGGAGGGAGGAGCTGCCTAATATATCCCCTGCTGGCAGGGGATAGGACAGAAAAGCTTAATGCTGCAGGACACAGCATTGCTAAATTTTTGCAGCATCATCCCACACCTTCATATAGCTAGGTGCAGACAGCAGGAAGATGCACCTGTCCATTTGATGCTCAGACCTGAGCCTGAGAGGAGCAGTGCGATGGGAGCAGTGAGTAGAACGGCGATGAGAATGCATGCAAGTTACTTGCGCACTCTGACTGTTAAATGACACCTTCATTTAACCCCTTAAGGATTAATTATTTTTCAGTTTTTTCTACTTTTGTGTTTCCTCTCCTTTGAAGAGCCATACTTGGTGATACTTGGTGTAAGAATAATCACGGCACTGGTGAACTCATGACGTCACAACTCAAACACTGTCCGCTGAAGCTCACACATTACTGTGTGTCTCGCTGCTCTGACCTGGGGTGACCTCATCATGAGGTCATCTTAGTTCTCTCCAGTGGTTCTCACACAGAATTTATAGCAAAGGCAGCATTAGAGGATTTCCTTTCATGTATTTACTACTATTATTATTTTTATTATTTGGACCTATTGAATCACTGATATTGCACTGGAATAATCTTAGTAATGTCCATCCTGCAGGTATAACTCCTGTGATTAGTAACCCCACTGGCCAATTTGTCCAAGTGGCACCAGAGGAAACAGCAGTATTTACTGGATCCACTCGCACTGCTACATTGAAGGCAGACAAAACTCATATCCACGATCACAAGCACACAATCAGTGCAGACCAAAATGTGATGCTGGCATTTCCAAATGACCGATCTGCAAGTATGCGACCTAGTGATCGTAATACGCATTATAGGTATGTATAACTATACATATTATATACTGATTTAATGTGAGTTTATAGGCGTCTTTATACTTTTACAGTTTCTTACATATGCTGCCAGAATAATATGGCTGCTTTTCTAATAGCTTTTACTTCTCATGGTTATGGTGGGTTCATTAGGCTGCTAAGTAGGAGCCATGCTGCTTTACCGTCCATGCACTAGTTAATCTGCCTCCTCGGCTTTTTGTCTTCCAATAGGTCATCACATTGGGCTATAAGTTTAAGTTTATGGACTTATGTCTACCTTAAACCTAAAAACACTATGAAACTATAAAAATCAAGTATGTACTGAGCTGAATGATCATAAATTAGCAGCAGCAAGTGTGGCGCACCTGAGGCTACCATCGCCACAGAGGTACTGCACCTCACTCAGTCATAGGTGTGGTGCCCCATCCTGGGTAAGAAAGAGGCCATCTATCGGTTCACGCACCAAAAACCCGCAGACACCTAATTATTAGCTCACACATTAGATCATGGCTGGGGCAGGTCCAATTAATGGTTAGCGACCAGTAGTCTGGTTATGGCACTTAAGCCCCATGCACTGTCTCTAGAACCATCCAGGAGGTGGAGGTTAGTGGGTGAGCAGTCTGAGGTAAAATGGGCAGAGCTAAGTTTGAAAGTTGACAGAGATAGTCAGTCAGGAGGAGGGAGGAGACCGACGAGGAGTGAGGACTCTTGGGGTCCTGCTCGGCTCTGAGGAGACTGAAGAGAGAATCCCAGCGACTTAGGTGAGGAGTGTGTCAGACCCCCTATAGTCATATTTGACAAGCAACAGCTTAAGTTGAAGGGATTGGTCGCAAACGAGGTCCCGGTCCCTAGGCTAGGACGATACTTCCGGACTTCCTAGTAACACCGGAGGCCAGGGTGGCTGTACACACCTTTGGGCCACAAGCAGCACACAAATCCGCTGGATGGGGGTCACAGAGGACCAGGGAGCCAGGCAGGCAGAAATCCCTTCGAAAGTTCCCGGAGGGAGCCACGCAGGCAACATTCCCACTAGTGGCCCGTGGTCCCTGGTACAGGGCACTGTGTGTGGAGGCACAGGACAGGAGGGTGAAAGTCAGCGAAAAGAGACGGCCAGGAAAGGCAAAAAAAAGGGAGAACTGGTACTGGCCTCGGACTTATTCGGGATCGGTGCTTGCCCATCACTGAGGATCCCAGCATACCATGGTGGACTAATCTGACTGTCAACTGACAACTGGTACAGTGAGTAAAAGACTTGTTGCAAAGCCCTGGTGTCGTCTCCATTCCTCCTGCATCACAATCTGCCATTATAGACTTTTCCTATCATCAATGGTTATCTCGGGGCCACACTCTATCTGTTGGAAGTACAAACACCTCAGCTGTGCCCTCATCACCTGCCCCGGGAATCCCATAGCACAGCGGCGGCTCACATAGCCGCAAAACCAGAGGTGGCATCACAAACTTTAAATAAATCTCTAAAAATATAAATCCCATCATCATTCCCTATTATTTGAAAGACACCGCAGGCCAGACCCCCGCCACTGCTGACATCCCCGGACTAGTTCGGCCTGGTTCTGAGTACCCCCGGCCGGGCATGTCACATGCCTTAGTTTAATGCATAATGCAAAAAAATAATCATTGATAACATATATTTGTAATTAGGACATTCTACAGTACTATTCTCACTCAGTATACGACCATGTAGTAGTGCTCTGTATACTTTCTATTGAAATAGGACCTTTATTTAAAAGCATCCAGCACCAGTATTGACTCCCTTAAAACTATTTTTGGGCCAATGAGATGGTTTGCCAAGGTCATGGTGTCTTTATTCGTCCCTTTCTCTGTCAGCAACTTAGAGAGCTCTTCTCCACCTTTCTCCAATATTAGCCAAAAGGGACATAATTCCTCCTACTTTTTCAAAGTATAACAAAAAAGTATTATGTAAAAGCATTCGAAAGTCCAGCTATATGGGGACAATAATATTTATTGTTTAAAAATGTCATTAAAATTCCATTAGAATAGACATACACTAATGAGCCAAAGGGTAACAATGTTTTGAACGTTTGACTTTCAGGCTCCATATCACACCATCTACAGCTTTGAACGCGAGACCACCGTCATTTTATAGACAATCCCCTTTGCTCTCTCATACATAAGTTTGACTTGTAACTATTTAGCATATGATTAATTATGCAGATTCTTGTCATGTCACTGCATTGTTACTGTTTTGCTCCTGCAAGTTCTTCCAGTATACTGGAAATTACAACCTGCACTTACAATCCCTAATAGCTTAGGGATTTATTAGGTTGATTCCCATGTGGAAGGTCACTGGTTAGAATCAAAGAGCAGCCATGAAGATGTGCCACCCCCACGTAAGTAGCAGCCGGGCTGCTTGGATCCACGGTATGGCTCGAGGGGTCTCCGGACCCGGGGGTCTCGCGGACACTTTGAATAAAAAGGGGAATTTGGTTGTATGTGGGATCCTCTATATTGTCCGTGACGTCACCCACGGCGTGTGATAAGATAGGGTACCACCGCTGCTGTTAGGGAGCACCCGGGGGCGTTGGGATGGCATTTAGTTGTTTTTAACCCTCCGTGGGTAGGGGTGGATGCCCCGGGGCCCAGTGTCACTGTGCTGAGGATGGTGGCTGCAGAGGCCGTCGTGCCCGGTCAGACCGGGGGATGTTAGTGTACTTGCAGTCAAAGAAATCACACAAGTCCAGTGGTAAACCAAGGTGCCAGTGGCCAACCGCCGCGGCCAGGTGTATTTTGGTCCCTCACCCGGGGTGATGGTCTGTGTCACTTTCCGCTGCACTGTTTTTAGTTTTCCTAGGACTTCCCGGTGTGGAACATGAGAGTCCGCTCCCAGAACTACGGGTGGGAGCCGTGCCCACAAGCGCTGACCCTTGGGATCTAACAGGCCCTGGCGGATGCCCTATCCCCCGCGGTGGGCTGCTAGTCTGCTCTTGTGGGACTTTGGGTGGGACAGGACCTATAATCCTGTCCTCAACTGGTGAATTAACAAAGCCGGTGGTTCCGGTTCTTGCTTCAGGGTCCAGGTACCCCCTCTGTGCACGGTTTCTGGGTCGGTTCTCCGGTGTCGGTACCGGCGGGCTCCTACCCTTTCCCGGTCCACCTTGGATCTCTGGCAGCCGTTTTCCCATCTCCTGACAGACACGGACCACCGCCTGCCACCTAGCCAGCATGCCGGGGCTCCAACCACGATGCCTTTCCTCTCTGGCTTGCACTTGAACTTCACTTTCTCCTCTCAGCTCAACTACTCCTTTCCACTCCAACTCAAGACTCAACTGCAACCAAACTAGAACAAGAACAGCTCTTTTTCCCCACCCCGGGTTCTCTAGAACCTAGGTGGGCATTTTCCTTCCGCCTGGTCCCGCCCACTGGTGTGCCTTTACTACCCAGGTGGGTGACTAGGGTTGCTTGGCTCGGTGTAAGCCTGTGAGGGAAGGTGTTATGTGGGGGTCTATTTTGTGTGTGACCACCTGGCGGCGCCAGAGCGTCACAAAGATTTCCCAAGAAATGAGAAACAGCATCATCCAGCTCATCGACCCGGCAAATTGCCAAACTGCATCATATGAGGGACATGATGGTCGGAAGAATAGGAAATGAAGTTTGTCCATTCATTCAAAAGCCAAGACGTGGACGTCCAGGAAAATATCGGAGTCAACAAGTCGGCTCACCACAAGGTCTATCAGCTCTGGCGTGACAACCACGGAAGTGATGGTGGCTCATATGCTTTATAATAATGAAATCACAAACGGCCTTGCAAGGCACATTATACAAGTCTGGAATGGTGGCCTGAAAAAAGGTGAAGACTTCAATATCATCATAAGAAGTGTTGGCTCGAGTTTGCAAAAAAATACATAAACTGGACAGTAGAAGATAAGAAACAAATGATTTGGAGCGATAAGACAAAAGTCAATGGACTAGGCTTTAGTGGGGGAAATGGGTCTGGAAAAAGAAAGGAAAAGGTGCTAAAGGACTGAGAAATTGAAGGAACTGTCAAGTTCGGTGGAGGCAGCCTGTTGATATTGGGTTGTTTCTCAGCCAAAACTGTTGGATACGTGGCCAAGATCAATGATGGTTTTAATGCTGAGCTATATGTGAGTATCCTACTAGACAAGTTACTTTGTACACTTGAGTACTATGGGTATGAAAAGGGCGACAGTGTTTCAGCAGGACAACGACCAGAAGCATATGTCGAAATTGTCGCAGAAATGTGTCAATCACAATGAAGTAGAGGGGCTGGATTGACCCCCACAGTCCTTAGACCTCAACCCAATCCAACACTTTTGGGTAGAGTTGAAGAAAAAGCTGTATACATACCCAAGTGATTCGACCAGTTTGCACCAATAATGGGAATGTGTAGAAGAGACCTGGGGACAGATTTTGGTTGAGACATGCTTGAATCTAATTGACAGCATGCCCAGAAGGAGTCAGGCAGTGCTGGAAGCCAAAGGTGGATTTAAAAAATACTAATAAAGTAATAAAAATTTAGATTTTAGGAGCAAAACAGTGACAATGCAGCGACATGACAAGAATCATGTGCTATATAGTTGCAAGTCAAATTTATGTATCAGATAGCCAAGGTGATTGCCTCTAAAATGAAGGTAGTTTCACATTCAGAGCTGTAGTGGATAGTAAGATATGGAGCCTGAAATCAAAACATTGTTACCCTTTTGCTTGTCATTGTAAAAAAAGCAGGCACAAAATACCTTCACGTTTTGAGCAGTAAACTTGCAACTTGTTAATCATGATCCAGGAGACTAAAGGTGGCTGTACACGGTACGATATCGCTAGCAATTTCTAACGATATCGAGCGTGTAAGTACCCGCCCCCGTCGCACATGCTATATCGTGTGATCGCTGCCGCAGCAAACATTATCACTACGGCAGCGTCACACGCACTTACTTGGTCGGCTGCGTCGCTGTGACTGCCGAAAATCCTTCCCTCAAGGGGGAGGGACGTTCGGCGTCACCGCGACGTCACTAAGCGGCCAGCCAATCAAAGCGGAGGGGCGGAGATGAGCGGGACGTAACATCCCGCCCACCTCCTTCCTTCCACATTGTGGCCAGCGGCAGGTAAGGAGACATTCCTCGCTCCTGCGGTGTCACACACAGCGATGTGTGCTGCCGCATGAGCGATGAACAACATGGATAAACAACCCTTACCGATTTTTGAGTTTGGGACGAACTCTCCATGGTGAACGATTTTCACCATTTTTGAGGTCGCTTAAGGACGCTGGTAAGTGTCACATGCTGCGATATCGTTAATGATGCCGGTTGTGCGTCACTAACAACATGACCCCGACGATAAAACATTAACGATATCGTAGCGTGTAAAGCCACCTTTACAGTTGTCCAATTCACAGGGAAAATAGGAAATATCCGTCAGGAAATCGGCTACCGGCCACCACACGTCAAGATTCCCATCCCTCCCCACATCCTATCTGGCTCACTCTCCACATTTGACCCAGTAACAGAAGAAGAAGTCTCCAGACTCCTCTCTTCTTCTCGTGCTACCACTTACACTACTGACCACTTCCCTTCACACCTAGTTCAGTCCCTCTTTCCGGTTGTCACTACTAACCTAACTAAAATCTTCAATCTCTCTCTCTTCTTGTATCTTCCCTTCCTCCCTCATACACGCTATCATTACTTCATTATTAAAAAAACTTTTCTTGATCCATCGTTCCTGTACAAATAATTACAGACCGGTTTTCAATCTCACCTTGATCTCTAAACTCTTGGAGCTCTCGTTACCTCTCCACTCACTCCCTTCTAGATCTAATACAGTCTGGCTTCTACCCGCTACATTTGCCAGAAACTGCTCTCATCAACGTGACCTTCTGACAACAAAACATAATGACGACTACTCTCTGCTTATTCTTCTTGACCTCTCTGCAACTTTCAACACTGTTGACCACAAACTCCTACTCACCATGTTCCACTCAATTGGTCTAAAGGACTCATCTCTCCTAGTTCTCTTTCTATCTTTCTGACCGCTCTTTTACTGTATCATTTTCTGGCTCCACATCTTTGTCTCTTTCTTTCACTGTTGTGGTCCCTCAAGGTTCAATTCTTGGCCCTCTTCTCTTCTCTCTCTACATTGCCCCAATTGGACAGACCATCAGCAAATTTGGCTTCCAGTATCATCTTTATTCTGATGATACTCAACTACACTTCATCCCCTGACCTGCCTCCCGCTGTACTACAGAACACCAGTATCTGCAGTTTCAAACATCATGTCTGCTCTCTATCTGAAACATAACCTTTCCAAAACAGAACTTCTCCTGCCATCGTCTACTAACATCCCTAAACCTGATATCTGCCTCTCTGTGTATGGTACCACGATAACGCCTAGGCAACAGGCTCTCTGTCTGAGTGTTATTCTTGTCACCAATCTTTCCTTCACCTCCTGTATACACTCTCTCACCCACTCTTGTCGACTGCACCTGAAGAATATCTCTAGAATCTACCCCTTTCTCACCATGGAAACAACAAAAACCCTCACTGTGGCCCTGATCCATTCCTGTCTTGATTACTGTAAATCTCTATTACTTGGCCTCCCCTTCACTAGACTTACCCGTCTCCAGTCCATCCTTAATGCTGCATCCAGAATCACCTATCTGGCTAATCGTTATTCGAATGCTTCCACTCTGTGCCAGTCATTGCACTGGCTGCCCATACATTTTAGGATGCAATTTAAAATGCTGGTTCTCACGCACAAAGCTCTTCACATGACGGCACCCTCCTACATTTCAACACTTATCTCTTTCTTTCACCCTACCCATTCTCTACGCTTCGCAAACGATTTTTGACTAACATTCACACTAATCTGAACCTCCCTCTCCTGGCTTCAAGACTTCTCCTGAGCTCCACCAGTCCCCTGGAATGCTCTACCCCAGCAAACTAGGACAATCCACAACTCTCACAGCTTCAGACGCTCCTTAAAATCACATCTTTTTACTGTGGCCTATCACCCTTCCTAATCAAAGTCAATTCATATATATCCCCTCCACTATTTCTCAGAACATATATCCCCCCTCAACTGCCTCCGTGCCCAAATGAATTGCAAAGATTGACTGATGACTGGCTTACAGACTTTATCTATCCCCCATTTCTTCGAGGTGCCTGGGCTTTCGTAAATAAGCACTTGAACCTTGTCATTCCCAACTTACCCCATTGTAGATTGGAGGTGTGCCGCCCCAACGTCAGCAGCCAGGCTACTCGGATCCAGATCCGCGGTGGCTCGAAGGTCTCCAGACCCGGGGTCGTGCGGCCACTCAAATAAAAGGGGATGTTTACAGGGGATTGTATATTTAAAGTTTGTGACGCCACCCGTGGTGTGTGGTAAGGTGGAGTACCACCGCTGCAGCTGGGAGTACCCGGGGGCGATGCAGTGGGCAGCTAGGTGATTTAACCTCTCCAAGGGTAGGGGGAATGCCCCGGGACTCGGTGATGGTGTTGGGGAGTGCCGTTGGGGGTGAAAGGATCACTTGCGTACTCATTCAGTCCATAAAGCTGACACCGACAACTTGGTAAACCAAAGTTCTGGACATCGCTGCCGCTGAGGGGAGCTAGTTTGCTTCCCGTCCCCGCTGGTGTTGCCTGGTGATCCATGACCTTCCTCCTGGCACTAAGTTCACTTGTCAGTTGGTCCTGGTAGTGTATATCTAGTCGGGAACCGCTCCACAAGGTGGCTAACTGTGGGAGCTTGCTCTCAGGGTTCACGCTAGGGATTTTCTGGCTCGTTTTAGTGGAAAGTCCTATCCCCCTCGTTGCGCTAGTACCCCAATTTTGGAGTGGGTGGAGAGCGGATCTTGAAGGCTCCGTTCTCGTCGGGTAAATTGTCAGGTTGCCTGAAGCTACTCCCTGACCTAGGGTCCACATACCCCGTCATGCCCTGGTCTCAGCCCGGTGATGGTACAAGGCCGCCGGCTGTCCTTCTCGAGAGTTCCGTGCCCCTTATCACGATCCCCTGCGACCGGGAGTCCAGCTCCTACTAGGTCCAGACCACCATCTGCTACCTAGTTGCTTCCAAGGAGCCCAGCTCCTGACCTCCTCTCTCCTTCACTTCCAACACTACACTGGCCTACTCCTGACCTCCCCTTAACCAATCCCCCAAGTGGGCGACCCTATTCCACTCATGCCGTTCACTGGTGTATCTGATGGATGTGGTGCAGAGTGTTCCTAGGATTTTGATTAGCTGGTTTTGGCAACATCATAAGTTAGGGACCCGTAATCAAGGAGGAGGTGGATATTTCACAGAAGGGCAGTTTGCACAATACCCTGTGACGACCTGACGGCTCCTTCACACCTACAAATAAGGAATAATGTTTGGAACACCATTCTAAGTCTGAACTGGGTGCAAAAACCTAAAAAAACATCACTATGGGGAGATAAGGTATGCACACCAGTGACCATGCAAGGGGAACACATGCAATAGCAGAAACCGCTGTGTGAATACTGACTTGAAAAATCCAATAGCTATATGTAAAAGTGAAAATGTGAAAAATGGAATCTGCATTACTGCCATGAACATATGAATTAAGAGAAATTTAGCTACTGAATTGATCAATGCAATAGAGCCCCAACACTACGCCAAAGTATTTTTCTACGTTGGGGTCCCTAGCTTGTGTGTGTCCTCTCATGCAGTTAAAAAACTTACCGTGTATGGGAAGCTGAGACCCAGGCTATTTATGCGTATGATATGGATTGGCAATAGGTGTGGTTGGGGAGGGTTTACAAACGAAAAACTACTAACAAATAAGGAATAACGTTTGGAACACCATTCTAAGTCTGAACTGGGTGCAAAAACCTAAAAAAAATCACTATGGGGAGATAAGGTATGCACACCAGTGACCATGCAAGGGGAACACATGCAATAGCAGAAACCGCTGTGTGAATGCTATTGCATGTGTTCCCCTTGCATGGTCACTGGTGTGCATACCTTATCTCCCTTCACACCTACACACAGTCCATGGCAAAACACGCACGTGTGCACAGACCCGTTGATTTTAATGGGTCTACATGTGCCCGTGTCTCCGGCACGTGAGGAAACGGACCAAAAACGTACCGGAGACACGGACGTGTGAAGGAGGCCTTAGGAAAACAACCACCTCCATTTTTAAACGGGTTCACCTTGGAAACTTTGGCTGCTGTGTCAGTTTTTAAATGACTTCATGAGAACTTAGCCATTTTTTGTTCTGAAAACTCATTTAAAAACTCCATTTGCACAAGGTCTTGCAGGTTTTTTTTTTTTAATTGAAGTGTGAATCCATATGAAATAGACGTTGTGTGTATGTATCCTAAAACTATACTCAGTTTTTGAGGAATGTTGAGATTTGAATGAGGACTTGGAGAGTTTTCACTCAATGACTATGTTCACACAAACTGTTTTTGCAGGTTTTCAAAGTAGAAACTGAGCAGAACCTTCACGTTTTTGAGGAGTTTTGAGTTTTTCAGGAGAAAAGTTTCTGCTCAGATTCCGCTCCAAAAACACCCACAAAAAGGAGCTGTTTTTGCTTGACAAGCTCATCATTTTTGACCACTTCAAAACTCTCCATATGCTTGTAGCCTTTTAAATCGAAGTAGGCAAAAAACACCAATATAAAGATATTATTTTTCAAAAATCTTTTATTCAGGATATTTTCAGACATATAGCCTAAAGTTATTATTGCTGTTATTATTATTAGACAAGACATAACTAACAGGCTTATTTTTACTTCACATTAGGACTATTTTTACCAAAACTGAGAGATATAATTATGTGGATCCAGATTACGCATATACAGAAGATGAAGAAAAGCTAAAACAAGCTCACAGAGACTATTATACCAATTATATAAAGAACAGAAGAGAAAATCGCCTCAAAGAAGAGAATGATAGGTATGATGTGCTTGAATGAAACGTTATAATTAACCTTGTCCTGTATTTGTAACAGCATATGTAATGTTAGTACTCCCTATTGTTCCATCCAAGTGAAAGAGACACTTAGCAAGTGGGAATGTGAACAGGTGCACTTATTCTTGCAACTTCTTGAAATTCACTTTCAGGTATAAATGATTGTAATGTATATATCACTGCATCATGGTGTTAGTAATACAAGCAAACTAATAAAAATTGTTACAACCTGGCTACCCTTAAACGCATATGGGCCCAGAGGCAATAAACTCATTGATCACTTGCCAACTGCTGAATCATGACAAACCTGTTAGGCATTATTATTATTATTTGTTTATTTCTAAAGCACCATTGATTCCATGGTCCTGTACATGTGAAAACAGAAATAAATTTCACAATGAACAGTTTATAAAAGACAAACAAAAACAGAAAGTCCCTGCCCTTGCAGAGTTACAGTCTGGAGGATTATGGGAGAGGAGACAGTAGGTTGGGAGGATGCAGTAGCTCCAGTGGTGGTGAGGTGACAGCTGTGTTTTTGTAGCTTGTAAGTGTTCTTGAAGCCATGGGTTTTCAAGTTCTGTTTGAAAGTTCTGAATGTGGTGGTTAATTCAGATGAGTTTGGATTCGAACAAGAGCAGCGATGTGGGACCATAGCTGAATGAAGAGGTCAGGTTGAGGAATGGTTTCTTTAGGTTAGGTGTGATTGTTTCATGTTTGAAAGCAGGAGTGAAGTTACCAAAAATTAATGATAGGTTGAAGAGATGTTTTAGGACTGGGATAAGCGTGATTGTAAGGTTGGTTAAGAAGTGGGATGTGATCGGGTCAAGTGCTAAAGAAGTGAGGTGTGATTTGGAAAGAAGATGAGTAAGCTCTCCTTCAGTGATGGTGAGGAGGACGTTCTCGGGGAAGGGCATTGGTAAGTTATATGGAGGAACTGAGCAGTAAAGACTAGTCTGATTTGCCCGATCTTGTTTTTGAAATGTACTTCAAAGTCTATTGCAGAGGGGAGGAAAGTGGAGGGGGCAATGGTAGGTAGAGGAGGGAGTTAAAAGTGTTTGAATAACTGGAGCAAAACATTAAAAATTATATAAATGTGGCATTGCTGTAATCCTACTGACCTGAACAATAAAGCTGTCTGATTACTTTAACCACACGATGAATGGTGTAAAAAAAAGCCTAAAAAACAATTCCTGGATTGCTGTTGTACGTTCATTTTGCCTCCTAAAAATCGGAATAGAAAGCAGTCAAAAAATGTTATGTGACTGAAAATGGTACCAATAAAAACGTCAACTCATCCTGTAAATATAAGCCCTAGCATGACTCTGTCAGCACAAATATAGAAAAAGGATAACTCTCAAAATAAGGTGATGCCAAATCTTTTTTGTAAGAAAAGCATTTTTTAGTTTGTGGTAATAGCCGAACATAAATAAAACAATATAAATCTGAAATCGCATTGGCCCAAAAAATAAAGCTGCATTATTACTTATACTGCACAGTAATCGGTGTAAAAAATAAATAAAAGCGCTTCTTGACCTGCTGTTGATTTGTTTATTTTCTTCACTAACATAGCAATAAGGCACTTACCCCGGGGTTTCTTTGTAAATCTCTGAAATACGTGATTTAGACAACACCCCTGACATTCACTATAATAAGGCAGATGGACTTATTTTGGACTTTCTCTTGACTATGGTCTAGCGGTTTCCATCATTTTAAGCTTGCTTAAAAGCGTGGTTGCCCACAGTTTTGTTTACTTCTGAAAAGGAGGACAACACTGATCAGAGGCCAAACGGAATCAAGGGTAACTCTGCTTCCTCACTACAGTGAATGGATCAATTAGGATTACATTTGAATCTCGTCACTTGGAGATTTACAATTAAAAACGTGGGGGAAAAACAACATTTTACTGGTAAATTATTCTTTCTTAACCAATAGTATAAAATTCTGTGAGACACATGTCATATCACTCATTGCACCCCTATATTTATTGATTGAGGGATGTAGTTTGTAAAATGGGGTCACTTATGCAGGGTCTGCTTTTCTGGTATGTCAAAGTGACATTGCACCTTCATACCATTCCATCAAAATCTGCACTCCAACATAGCACTCTTTGCCTTTTAAGCTTTGCACTTTGCCTCAAAAGTACTTTTCAACCACATATGGGTCGCTATCTATTTCAGCCAGTTTTGCGCTCCAAAAGTCAAATAGGGCTCTATCCCTTCTGAGCCTTGCAGTGATCCCAAACAGTAGTTTTTCACCATATATAGGGTATTAATGTACTCATGAGAAATTACACAACAAATTGTACAATTTTTTTCTCTTGTTACGCCTGTGAAAATGAAAAATTTAGTGCAAAAGCAATATTATTGTGGGAAAAATATATCTTTTCAGTTTCACAGCTCAACAGAATAAAATTCTGTGAAACACCGGTGAGTTCATGGTGCTCACCACACCCCTAAATAAATTCCTTAAGTGGTCTAGTTTCCAAAATGGGATCACGTGTGAGGTTTCCACTGTTTAGGCACTTCAGGGGCTTGGCCAATGCAACAAGGCATCTTCTATCTTTTCAAGCCTATTTTGCACTTCAAATGTGAACTGGCGCTCCTTCTCTTTCGAACCCAGCTGTGCGCCAAAACAGTAGTTTTCCACCACATATGGGGTATCAATGTACTCAAGATAATTTGCACAACAAATTGGATGGTCCATTTTCTTTTGTTACTTGTGTGAAAATAAAAATTTGGGCCTAAAGCAACATTTTTGTTTGAAAAATTAAAATGTTATTTTTTTTTCCTTCCAAATTGTTTAAATTCCTGTGAAGCACCTGAAAGGTTAATACATTTCTTAAATGTATTGAACACTTTCAGGTGAGCAGTTTTAAAATGCTGTCACTTTGGGGTTTCAAAGACACATAAAATGTGATCCCTACAAAATTGATTTTATAAATTTTGTTTGAAAAATTACTGATAAAAGTTTAACCCTTCCAACTTTTTAAGTAAAAAAAAAATGTTGAAAAAATGATGCTGATGTAAACTAGACATGTTGGAAATGTTATTTATTAGAGGGCATCAAAATTAAAAGTTCAAAACTTGCCAATATTTTCACGCAAATCATATCAAACAAAATTTACCACTTACATAAAGTACAATGTGTCATCAAAAGCAGTCTTAGAATCATTGGGATATTCTGAAGCATTCCAGAGTTATCTCATAAACTGATGCTGATCGGAAAGGTTATGCGGTGAAGAGGTTAAAGAGTGTTAGGTAAATTTTGCAAACTCTTTAAAGGGGGGGTTCACCCCTTTTCAGTACAGGCCACATCGATATTATGTTGAGAAACAAGGTTTTTCTCAAATACCTTGTGTTGCCAATAGTGCCTCTGAGCGGCGCTATTGCAGTCTACTCATCCCATTCCCCTGACCCCCAGCGTCTTTGACCTCTGATGTCCGCTGATGTCACGTCAACTGAGGCGGGCCACAGTCTTCCTGAGTGACTGGGCTGTGGGCGGCGTTTCGCCGCTCGTCACAGCCGAGCGTCACATTGCAGCCTTTCCCTGCTTTCTCCTTCACTATAGAGAGCCGCAAACAGGAGCCATGCTGGGCTGTGATGAGTGGTGAAACGCCGTCCACAGCCTAATGACTGGGGCTGACCGTGGTGATGTCAGGTCAACAGGAAGTTGACATGACATCACTGTATCTCAGAGGTCGCGAAGACCGGGGTCACGCAAAGGGGGTGAGTGGACTGCAATAGCGCCGTTTACAGGCACTATTGGCAGCACAAGGTATTTGAGAGAAACCTTGTTTCTCAACATAATATTGATGTAGCTAGTAATGAAAAGGGGTGAACCACCTCATTAAGTATACATAGAGTTTTTCGAGAAGTTTTTGGAGCAGAAACTTAGAGGTAATTCAATGTTTTTGAGAAGATTTGCAATTTGAAGTAGGATTTTGGCTATGTAGACTCTTTGTACAGACTTTTCAGAATAGAAATTGAACGGAAATTCAAATTTTTTATAGGAGTTTTGAGATTTCTTCAGATGGATTCTGCTGTGTAAACTGCCTAAAAAAAACCTTCAAAGGAATGAATATTGGAATGTCTATTTAAAAACGTCTTGCACAGGCAGCATGTACAGTGGCTGCATGGTTTCATCCAGAAACCATGCAGCGTTTCAGAGAAAGACACACTTTAAAAGCCGCTGTGGACAGAGTTGCGCTTGGGAGACTAGTCATTCAGGTGGGTCCTTGGTGGTTTCTCCCTGCCTGCTCCCCTTGAGTGACCGATCACTCACTGCAAGCATGTACAGTTAGGTCCAGAAATATTTGGACAGTGACACAATTTTCGCGAGTTGGGCTCTGCATGCCACCACATTGGATTTGAAATGAAACCTCTACAACAGAATTCAAGTGCAGATTGTAACGTTTAATTTGAAGGTTTGAACAAAAATATATGATAGAAATTATAGGAATTGTACACATTTCTTTACAAACACTCCACATTTTAGGAGGTCAAAAGTAATTGGACAAATAAACCAAACCCAAACAAAATATTTTTATTTTCAATATTTTGTTGCGAATCCTTTGGAGGCAATCACTGCCTTAAGTCTGGAACCCATGGACATCACCAAACGCTGGGTTTCCTCCTTCTTAATGCTTTGCCAGGCCTTTACAGCCGCAGCCTTCAGGTCTTGCTTGTTTGTGGGTCTTTCCGTCTTAAGTCTGGATTTGAGCAAGTGAAATGCATGCTCAATTGGGTTAAGATCTGGTGATTGACTTGGCCATTGCAGAATGTTCCACTTTTTTGCACTCATGAACTCCTGGGTAGCTTTGGCTGTATGCTTGGGGTCATTGTCCATCTGTACTATGAAGCGCCGTCCGATCAACTTTGCGGTATTTGGCTGAATCTGGGCTGAAAGTATATCCCAGTACACTTCAGAATTCATCCGGCTACTCTTGTCTGCTGTTATGTCATCAATAAACACAAGTGACCCAGTGCCATTGAAAGCCATGCATGCCCATGCCATCACGTTGCCTCCACCATGTTTTACAGAGGATGTGGTGTGCCTTGGATCATGTGCCGTTCCCTTTCTTCTCCAAACTTTTTTCTTCCCATCATTCTGGTACAGGTTGATCTTTGTCTCATCTGTCCATAGAATACTTTTCCAGAACTGAGCTGGCTTCATGAGGTGTTTTTCAGCAAATTTAACTCTGGCCTGTCTATTTTTGGAATTGATGAATGGTTTGCATCTAGATGTGAACCCTTTGTATTTACTTTCATGGAGTCTTCTCTTTACTGTTGACTTAGAGACAGATACACCTACTTCACTGAGAGTGTTCTGGACTTCAGTTGATGTTGTGAACGGATTCTTCTTCAGCAAAGAAAGTATGCGGCGATCATCCACCACTGTTGTCATCCGTGGACGCCCAGGCCTTTTTGAGTTCCCAAGCTCACCAGTCAATTCCTTTTTTCTCAGAATGTACCCGACTGTTGATTTTGCTACTCCAAGCATGTCTGCTATCTCTCTGATGGATTTTTTCTTTTTTTTCAGCCTCAGGATGTTCTGCTTCACCTCAATTGAGAGTTCCTTAGACCGCATGTTGTCTGGTCACAGCAACAGCTTCCAAATGCAAAACTACACACCTGTAATCAACCCCAGACCTTTTAACTACTTCATTGATTACAGGTTAATGAGGGAGACGCCTTCAGAGTTAACTGCAGCCCTTAGAGTCCCTTGTCCAATTACTTTTGGTCCCTTGAAAAAGAGGAGGCTATGCATTACAGAGCTATGATTCCTAAACCCTTTCTCCGATTTGGATGTGAAAACTGTCATATTGCAGCTGGAAGTGTGCACTTTCAGCCCATATTATATATATAATTGTATTTCTGAACATGTTTTTGTAAACAGCTAAAATAACAAAACTTGTGTCACTGTCCAAATATTTCTGGACCTAACTGTATAAGGAGAGACCTGTCTTTCCAGTGAAGCAGGTACAGAAAAGCTGCCAGGAATCCTCCTGTCTTACTAGTTTCCTGTTTAGCTTTGTTACACAACATATGTAGCACCCCTGCGGTATCAGGTGCCAGAAAATGCAAACTGTGGAAACCCAAACCCCGGAATATCCGTACCAATCAACACACCAGCACCCTCAGGCCACATGCACAACCCCAATTCCAGACTGGGAGACTGCCTAGCAACAAGTAAAAGGTATGGGCACTGATTGGATAGTTGCCACCCAATCTGTAGGGAGAGACCCAGCAAGGGGAGGGGCGAGTGGTCAGTTGGGAAGTTGGCGGGAGGAAGTAGTCAGTGGAAAAAAGGAGAGAGGAGTTGAGAGTTAGAAGTGAGAGAGTGACGAGTGAAGTAAAGAAAGGATAAGTGTAAAGACCTGAAGTACCTAACAAAAAACCTTCCGAAAAACATACATCTATATATATATATATATATATATATATATATCTGCCTTATTCTGTCTGTCTTGCTCCAAAATGACGTCATTACAGTGACATCCGTCGCCACACCGTGCGCGCTAAAGAGCCTGCGACCAACCTCAGCTAACTGAACAGGCCAAACTACGGTCAGACAGGACAACGCCCGACACTTTTCCCCGCACCCACAAGGAGCCCCGACTTCCCAGTGAGTACTGCACCCCCGAGAGCACACACCGGGAACCCAGCCGACACATACCCACCGCTCGCCTCCGCCCCCTCCGCCCTCCGCCCTACACACACATTACCACACTCGGCTCCACCCCCTTCACCCTACACACACATTACCACACTCGGCTCCACCCCATCCGCCCTACACACACATTACCGCACTCGGCTCCACCCCCTGCGCCCTACACACACATTACCGCACTCTGCTCCACCCCCTCTGCCCTACACATACATTACTGCTCTCGGCTACACCCCCTCCGCCCTACACACACATTACCGCACTCGGCTACACCCCCTTTGCCCTCCGCCTGTATACACTGAACAAACACACACACACACACACACCTGGATAGTCACCTGTTCCGAGCCATGCAGTCCTCGGCACTGACGTCCTCAGCGCCATGGCCCTGCTCAGCTCCACCCACCCCACGCTCCGCCCCCCACACACATTAGGCTGCTTTCACACTTGCGTTGTGAGGCATCCATCAAAGTGCATTGTGTGATGTATGTGATGGATGCATTGCAAATAGTGTGCTAATAAAGTAACGGATTCTTGTAAAAGAACGTTTTGCATTTTTGTTTTTTTTGTTTGTTTTTTAATGTTTCGCCCGGAAAATGAGATTTCCGATCGGGAGGAGAGAGAGTGGTAACCGCAAATCCCCTGAGTGACTGCAGTGAGCCGCGCGATCAGCTGTGCCGTCACTCAGGTGATCCATGGCCACAGCTGCAGTCCTCCACCCGAGAGCTGTGTCCGCTGGTCACCTGAATGAGGGCACAGCTGATTGCGCGGCTCCCTTCAGTTGCTGCGTGGAGCTGATAGAGAGCAGTCGTGTTCTACTGATGCTCCTGTCAGCTTCATGCAGCAGAGCTGAAAGCGTCGTGGGACCTCTGTGGATTATGTCGGACCTGGAGGGTTATTTGGGAGTTTAATAAAGTGGCAAATGAGGGGGTTTTTTTGTCTTTTTTCTCTATCGCCTTCATTGGGGGACACAGGACCATGGGTGTATGCTGCTGTGACTAGGAGGCTGACACTAAGTGAACACAAAAAAGGTTAGCTCCTCCCTGGCAGTGTACACCCCGAGCCAGAGGCGGGACTATGCCAGTTTTTTTCTTAGTGTCGTAGGAGGCTGAAGTGGGCCCATATCTCTGTGGGCCAACCTCAGCCTAGGCTATTCCATTTTTTTCCGTTTTTTTCAGGCTATACGGCACCGCTCAGCATTCTCATCATTCTACTTTTTTTGTCTCTTCTGCAGGGATAAAGACCCTGCTTCTGAGAGAACTCTCGCCCCAGGGTTGCCTGAGGGCTCGAGACGCCAGGCCCTATCCCCCTCCGGCCCCATGGTACCACCCCAGGGGCTGATTGGGGACCGATATTATTGTTTTAAGGGCACACACTCCCCGTCGATCCCCATGGTACTGTCCCAGGGGGTGTTTCTGGTGGAGGTGAAGAGGAATCCCTGAAGATGTCAGACTGTGGCAGCGCAGGAGCGCTCACATCAAGGGGTCCTCTGTCACCAGGCCTCCCCCAGCGTTCACCTGATACCCTGGGCCCAGGCTGAGGTTCTGGCACTGCAGCGCAGGAGCGCTGCGCAGTCGCGCTGCGCAGTCTCCATCACGGCCCCTCGGATGCCTCAACAGAAGAAGTCCTCGCTTACCAGGGGCCGCAGCAATCATGGAGGGGACTTATGGATCCGAGCGACGCGCGTGGACGCAGGTGAGAGCTGTTCCGCGCCCAGCGCTGCGCTCCCGGCGGCCGCCGCTCATTAATTTAGTCCCCGGCTTCGGGCCTAACTCGGGCCGGAGCGCTCCGCCCCCCGTTTACGCGCGCGCGCGCACCCTCTGGCCCGCCCTTTGCATATTCTGCCCAGAGACAGCCACCTCATCGGCCAGCACGCCCCCTCCAGCAGTGAAAAAAAAAAAAAAGCCCGCGTTTTTCTCTTACCAACGGCTCACCTCAGCACAGGCAGGCCGGTGGGCAACAGGATTTTTTCTCTGTGGCTACCCCGGCTACTCTGAGGCCCCTGCTGACCCGGGAAGGACACAGGCCAGGGTGAGTGTTGCTCCTCATTAGGACCAGCGACACTTTGTACTTTTTTGTTTTTTTCTTCCAATTTTCTCCTGTCTCCTCCCTAGTGTCCCTAGTAGGAGCCCTGAGAAGCCATGCCTAACTCTAAGTCGTCCCGATCCAAACAGGCCCCCTTTATAATGCATTTTGCGTGCTCGTCCTGCAACGAAAAATTCTCCCAAGGCCAGGCTACCTCGCTCTGCGCAGCTTGCGCTCCCGATCCGCAGCCCACGCAGATTGCCCCAGACGCCGCCAGCTCCCCCGTCCACGTCGCTACTGCAGCAGTACAGGACGCCCCGGGCCCCAATGCGCTCCCTCCCCCGGAGTGGCTGACTTCTCTCTCCCAGTCGGTGGATTCCCTGTCGAGGGCGTCTCAGACCATCGCGCAGGCTTTGCAGTCACTCCCTATGCTCAGCCACGCCACACAGGTCCAGCCGCCGCAGGACGACAGTCGTGCTGACCCCGACCTGGCTACTGGAGCGCGGAAGCGAACCCGCACGATCTCGTCTTCCAATTCCTCCCAGAGGTCCCTATCCCCTCCAAGGCCCGAGTGCCACTCATCTCCGAGACCGTCTGATGATTCAGGGGAAGAGTCGGATGCAGCCTCCCTGCTGGATTCGGATCAGGCAGCCGATGTCAGGCGTATGGTGGACAGCCTGGTCGACGCGGTGAATACGACGCTGAAGCTACAGCCTTACTCTGCCACCACCCAGAGCTCACAGGTATCTTTCAAACGACTTAAGCGTGTTCACAGGTATTTCTGCGATCATCCGGAGTTCGCTGAGATCTTACGCAAGCACAGACAGCAACCGGACAAGACGTTCAACAACGGTAAGTCGATTGATTTACACTATCCCTTCCCCGAGGATCTCAGGAAGGAATGGGCGGGCTCACCGGTGGTCGACCCTCCGGTCTCCCGTCTGGCCTCGCATACAGTTCTATCTCTGCCGCAGGGAACATCGCTCCATGATGCCACGGACCGCAACAACAAGAGATTCGCCCGTTCGGCTTTTGAGGCGGCAAGCGCGGCCCTGTCTCCGGCCTTCGCCGCCGTCTGGGTAGCTAAGGCCATGGTGACCTGGGCCGACACCCTCCGCAGAGGGCTTCGCTCTCAGTCTGGCGATCCCGAGCTCGTCAACATGGCTGCACAGATTGCCCTGGCGGGTGAGTACATCATTAATGCATCTCTGTCTACAGCCAATTGCGCAGCACAAGCGGCCAGCAACACGGTGGCAATCCGCCGGGCAGTCTGGCTCAGAGCCTGGAATGCAGACGCAGCTTCAAAGAAATCACTTACCGCCCTCCCGTTTGCAGGAGGCCGACTGTTTGGAGACAGGCTCGATCAGATTATCGCCGAGGCTACGGGAGGAAAGAGCACCTCCCTTCCACAGCTGAGACCAAGGCGTTTCCCACGCCGCCAGCCGACCTCAGGTTTTCGCCCCTTTCGCAGCTTCAGTTCCCCGGCACAGCCTAGGAGGAACAGATCCCCGCAGAGAAGCAGGAAGAAAACCCGTCTTTCAAAACAAATCCCTCCTGGCGTCCCAGACCACGCCAGCCTTCCAAACCAGCATCTAGATCTCAGCGATACTCCTCCAAATGACTCCTGGTCTTCGCGCGTCAGCGCAGACCAGGTGGGGGGGCGCCTTTCTCTGTTACAACACCTCTGGCTCCCTTTGATCACAGACGCTTGGGTCAGAGAAATCCTAGTCTCGGGTTACAAGATAGAATTTACGTATATTCCTCCAAGCCGCTTCTTCCTTTCCCATCCTCCCGAGTCGGACGCGCGAGCTCACCCCTTTTTTCGCGCCATCGAATCTCTACACCGCTCAGGGGTCGTGATTCCGGTTCCAGATTCGGAGCGGTACAGAGGAGTTTACTCCAACCTCTTCATTGTCCCCAAGAAGGATGGCACTGTGTGCCCTGTTCTTGACCTCAAGATCCTCAACAGGTACGTCAGAACCCGAATATTTCGCATGGAGTCCCTCCGATCGGTGATTGCCTCCATGGAGATCGGCGAATTCCTCGCCTCTCTGGACATACAGGACGCATATCTACATATCCCGATTGCACACCAGCACCAAAGATTCCTACGCTTTGCCGTAGCACACGATCATTATCAGTTCACTGCCCGTTTGGTCTTGCTTCCGCGCCTCGAGTGTTCACGAAAGTCATGGCTGCCGCCATGTCGATCCTGCACTCCAGAGGTGTTCTGGTGATTCCATACCTGGACGACTTACTGATCAAGGGGTCCTCTTTCAACGACTGTCGTCTAAGTGTCCAGGTCACCATCGACACTCTATCCCGTCTCGGTTGGCTCATCAATCGGAAGAAGTCCTCGTTGACCCCGGCTCGCCGGATTACCTTCCTAGGCATGGAGTTCAATACCATCCAAGGTCGCGTGTTCCTTCCACAGGAAAAGATTGTCTCCCTCCGGAAAGACGTCCAGACCCTCCACCACTCCAGGGCGGTGTCCATACGATTTGGTATGAGGGCCCTAGGTCGGATGGTGGCGGCAATAGAGGCGGTTCCGTTTGCCCGCTTCCACCTTCGCCCTCTGCAGCTATTCCTGCTGCACAATTGGGACAAGTCTCTATTCACCTTGGATCGCAAGATACGTTTGTCCCCGAAAGTCCGCCACTCGCTGCGCTGGTGGACCAACAGCCAGAATCTCGTCAAGGGAACGTCGTTCGTACCGGTGCACTGGAAGACAGTCACCACCGATGCCAGCCTTCTGGGCTGGGGAGCGGTCTTCCATCAACACACTTCTCACGGTCAGTGGTCCTACCAGGAAAGCCGGCTCCCGATCAATGTGTTGGAGATCAGAGCGGTCCTACGAGCCCTGCAAGCCTTTCAGCACCTTCTATAGGGGTCTCCAAACAGGATACAATCAGACAACGCCACGGCGGTGGCATACATCAATCATCAGGGCGGCACGAGGAGCGTCATGGCGATGAAAGAGGTGAAGAGGATCATACAGTGGACAGAGTCTCGCAACGTCAGGATCTCCGCGGTACATATCCCCGGCGCGGAAAACTGGGCGACCGACTATCTCAGCAGACAGGGTCTGGCGTCGGGCGAATGGTCTCTAAACAGAGAGGTTTTCGACCAGATTTGCCACAGGTGGGGGACTCCGGATGTGGACCTGATGGCCTCGCGGTTCAACAATCAAGTTCCACAGTTCATATCCCGCTACCACGACCAGCAGGCGCTAGGAGTCGACGCCCTCATTCTTCCGTGGAATCAGTTCAGACTACCGTTCATCTTTCCGCCGCTGCCACTGATCCCAAGAGTCCTCAAGAAAATCAAGGCAGAGGGCATTCCGGTGATTCTCATCGCTCCAGAATGGCCCAGGCGAGCATGGTTCGCAGAACTCGCACAGATCGTCGCAGACACCCCATGGCGGCTTCCAGATCGGCCGGACCTGCTGTCTCAGGGTCCGCTCTTCCATCAAAATTCAGGGGTTCTCAATTTGACGGCATGGCTCTTGAATCCTGGCTGTTAGCCCAGTCAGGATTTGCTCCAGAAGTGATTCAGACTATGATTAGGGCTCGAAAGCCCTCATCGTCAAAGATCTACTACCGCATATGGAAGGCATTTTTTCAGTGGTGCGAGGTCAACGGCAATCTGTCCCCGCTAGTTCTGTCACTACCGACGCTTCTAGCGTTCCTTCAGGCAGGGTTGCAAGCGGGTCTCTCGCTGGCAACCATCAAGGGGCAGGTTTCGGCTTTGTCTGTTCTTTTCCAAAGAAACCTAGCATCACGTCCGCAGGTCAAGACGTTTATCCAAGGAGTCGCTCATCTGAATCCACCCTATCGGGCTCCGCTAGAACCATGGGATCTTAATCTGGTTTTAGGATCCCTCCAACTGGCTCCATTTGAACCACTCAGAGAATCCTCATTCTCACACTTATCCTGGAAAGTGTTTTTTTTTTTTTCTTGTGGCGGTCACTTCAATCAGGAGAACGTCCGAACTGGCAGCTCTTTCGTGCCGCTCACCTTTTATTGTCTTTCACCAGGACAAGGTTGTCCTGCGCCCGTCTCCGGAGTTCCTGCCGAAGGTAGTGTCTCCTTTTCACCTGAATAAGGAGATCTTGCTTCCATCTTTCTGTCCGGCACCAAACTCGCTCCTTGGAAAGGTCACTACACACTCTGGACTTAGTACGGGCGCTCAGGACTTACGTCTCGAGAACTGCGCCTTTCCGCAAATCAGACAACCTGTTCGTCCTGCCTGCTGGTTCCAAGAAAGGCATGCCGGCGTCCAAGGCTACCATTGCCAGATGGATCAGATCAGCCATTGCGGAATCCTACCGAATCAGGGACAAGTCCCCTCCGAGGGGAGTAAGAGCCCATTCCACCCGTGCAGTTGGGGCGTCTTGGGCAATCAGACACCAGGCTTCAGCCGAGCAACTCTGCAAAGCCGCAACGTGGTCCAGTCTTCATAACTTCACCAGATTTTACAAGGTCCACACCCAGGCATCAGCAGATGGCTGCCTTGGGAGAAAGGTGTTGCAGACGGCTGTCGCACACCTCTAAAAAGGTAATAAACATTTGTACAGAGCTTTCCCACAGAATTTGTTGTTTGTTTTGGTTCTGTGGAACGGCTTATGTTCCCACCCAGGGACTGCTTTTGGACGTCCCATGGTCCTGTGTCCCCCAATGAAGGCGATAGAGAAAGAAGGATTTTTGTGTACTCATCGTAAAATCTCTTTCTCTGAGTCTTCATTGGGGGACACAGCACCCACCCTGTTTGGATTGTGAGGTCTTCATTTACCGGATGTTTCCCGATGTTGTTTGCGGGTCACCTTTGTTTCCATCCGGCTACTATATATTTACGTGCCCATAAGGCACTGTGTTGTTTTCACCACACATTTTTCTCTTGTATTACATTGTTTAGTCATGTTTGTTCAAGGCTCTCCTACTACTGCTTTTACACAAAACTGGCATAGTCCCGCCTCCGGCTCGGGGTGTACACTGCAAGGGAGGAGCTAACCTTTTTTGTGTTCACTTAGTGTCAGCCTCCTAGTCACAGCAGCATACACCCATGGTCCTGTGTCCCCCAATGAAGACTCAGAGAAAGAGATTTTACGGTGAGTACACAAAAATCCTTCTATTCCAAATAAAGGATTTTTTCGGGTGTATGTGTTTATTTTCTTTAACTTACAGGTTAATCATGGAAGGTATCTTGGGGAGACACTTGCCATGATTAACTTAGGACTTAGTGGCAGCTATGGGCTGCTGCCATTAACTCCTTATTACCTCGATTTCCACCATACCAGGGCAACTCAGGATGAGCCAGGAAGAGTCCCGGGACTGTCGCATCTAATGGATGCGGCAATTCCGGGTGGCTGATGGCTCATATTGTTAGGCTGGGGGGCTCCCCATAATGTGGGGCTCCTCATCCTGAGAATACCAGCCTTCAGCCGTGTGGCTTTATCTTGGCTGGTATCAAAATTGGGGGGGACCGCACGTCGTTTTTTTTTAATCATTTATTTATTTATTTTACTGCACGATATAGACCCGCCCACCGGCGGCTGTGGTTGGTTGCAGTGAGACAGCTGTCACTCAGCGTGGGGGCGGGTCTGACTGCAACCAATCATAGGCGCCGGTGGGCGGTGGAAGCAGGGAATACGAGATTCAATAATGAGCGGCCGGCATTTTCAAAAGAGGAAAAGCTGCCGGAGCTTTGTGACAGCTGTGCAGCGCCGCGCCCATGGTCGGTGAGGATGAGAGAGGAGGGG
This sequence comes from Anomaloglossus baeobatrachus, assembly GCF_048569485.1. Lineage (NCBI taxonomy): Eukaryota > Metazoa > Chordata > Amphibia > Anura > Aromobatidae > Anomaloglossus > Anomaloglossus baeobatrachus. The sequence continues at coordinate 506,189,926 of NC_134354.1, read as the reverse complement.
AGAGGGGGGAGAGAGACCAGGAGTGATTTTAAATGAATTAGATTGTTCTGCAGTAGAACATGACGGAATTTGTCAGCGGATTTCGCCGCTTAGCACATAGCAGCGGAATCCACCACCATAGACAATCATTAGACACTTTGGCAGATTCCAACGGAATCTGTCAAGGTGCGTTATTTTAATGACCCAAAAAACGCTACATGTAGTGTTCCCTCCGCCCAACGCTGTGTCAAAATAACGACTCAGCGTCGTCCAGCGGATGCAACGCAGACACTTGCGTTACAGGGCGTCGTCAATATAAGTCTATGGAGAATAGCGCAGTGCGTTAATGGACTGCGCTATTCTCCATAGTTGTGGATTGTGCTGAACGCAAGTGTGAAAGCGCCCTTACCCCGTAGGTTGGGGGCACATGTCAGGATGGTGGCTGCACCATGATCCAGGGCGCCTGTGGAAGTCTGGAACCTAGGCTCACAGGACTCAGCACGAAGCGGGGTGCAGACCCTAGGAAAGCGGGACACTTTATGGTCAACTGTTAAATCTGCCAGGTTAGGGGATCTCCAGGGTCCCTCACCAATCAAAGAGTCTGAAGCGTCAGCAGCAAAGAGGGGACCGGGGATCGAACCCCTTAAATAGTCCAGGCTGCCTGCAATAGGACCAAGACTGAAACAGAGGGGTACCCCAGAAACTCTAAGCAATGGGAGCCCAATACCAACGAGAGTGCATAGAGGACAGCTACCCCAGGTCACAGCTAGCACGGAGAACAAGGGGAGCGGGAACACCTGAAACTGGCACCAGCGGGTCCAGGTACAAAGCCCAAAGTGAAAGGCAAGTTGAAACTGCAATACCGGTGTGGACTGTTTCCTTCTCGCCTCCGTACACATACACTGTTTCTTACTATAGCCCACATCATCCACTCCTGGGACCTAGCCCTGCTTGTGGAGGGCCCAAAACACCTAAGCTGCACCAGCCCCAGCAGTACCCTGCAGTGGCGGCTCAATAACCTGGCCGCACACCGCATGTGGTGTAGTGGAAAAACTTTTTATTTTATTTTCTTTTATTTTTCTCCCATTTTTCACCCCCTTTTTATCGGACCGACCCCCAGGGTCACGAAACCGGGCATTGGCCACGACCATGACTGTTCCCCCCTGCGCACCAAGTGCCCGGGACTGAGTACCCCACAGCCCTGGGGCTTCACACACACGACTCAAATCCTACAGCCAGCATCGGATACATGCTGCCTGTGAACCGCACAGCATGTTTCAGCCGTCAGATTCACTCAAAGGGCGCAGTCACATTGTTACGCAGGAGGACGGTTAGAGCCAAAACTTAACTTAATAAAAGCTTTAATGTTTCCCGAGGTCCTCTGAGCAGACGGTAAAGCCACAGATGGACAGGTCGCCGGAATGCACAGCTTCAGAGAAACAAGAAAATAAAAAAGACAATCGGCGGTGTTAGCTGCACACACACCGAAAGCAGGACCTCTCCTGTTAGCTGCACAGAGAGTCCTGAGAGTGACTGTCCATGCACGTACTTCGGGAGAGAAGACGCAGCTCAGTTAGCACCACTGAGCTACCACTGAAGGACTGGATTGGTAGAGCAGAAGCGCAGAGACTGACCCTACCAGTACCTCACCATATAATCTTGGCGTGACGGGTACCGCCGCCTAACCCTACCTACCACTTCCATATATGAATGGCGCTAAGCTGCAGTATAGCTACACTGCTCTGTAATATACCACAAAGTATATGTGAGACTTAGCCTCAGAACTCACAAAGACCCTGGACACAAAGCCTAGCAGATAGGCACCTGGAGTGGCGAATAAGTGGCGCAGGAGAGCCAGCCGGTACCACAGGAGGGGGATGAAGATGGATCAGAGGCGGTTTGAAGCGCGGAAGAACCCCGAACCGTAACACACATGGCCATATTTCTTGTCTGAGGAATGCATGGCAATGCTCTGATTGACCGGTGTCTCTCCTGACTCAAGTGAAACAGCTCAATAGAAATACAATGTGGTCAGGAGAGCCACCAGCCAGTGTGTGCACTGCAATGCGATTCTCCGACTGGACCCTAATTTGTACACTTTTTAACTTTTTTTAAGATAAAAGTAGAAAATCTTATTTAGTTTCTATCACAAGTAAAAGCAGTATGAAAGTAAAATAATGTATGTGAGTTTGAAGCTGGATGCAGCTTTTTCAACCCGAAACCAAAGCAGTTTATATTGTTAATTTATTAGTTGCTGTTCCTTCTTTTAACTGAAGCTCTCTTTCTAGGGCATTTGAACAAGTGAATAATGATGTAGACATTGGCATTACACCAGCGTCTGGACTTCAGTCTCCTAGTACTCTACATGATAAGTACTTTAATGAACAACAGCAAACTAAATCAGCTCCCAACAGTAAGGGTCGAATGCTGACCACTCGCCAACTTGCTGCTGGAGAGTCTAGATCCATCACACGAGAAGTAAGTGTCCTACATCTCAATCTAATGGTTACTGTTACTGTCTATCGAATTGACATTTACTCGATTTTGTCTAACATCTTTACAAATTTACAATGTGAAACACCAACCACAGCTACTTGCTTCTTTTGGGATATTGAAGGGGTTTTCCTGGATGCCATATATAATATAAATGCCCATCATGTGGTATGACTGCTTGGACACGTGCTATTCTGCATTTAGCTTTGCTCAGTTTCTGTTTCAACCAAAGTGGCTGGAAATGTGCACTTTCTTTGTTCCTTAAAGGAATCTGTCAGCAGGTTTTTGCTATGCAAAATGAAGCCAGTATGCTGAAAGGGTTAACACAGAGAATTCAGGGCTGCCTGTCTTGTCACAGTCCAATTTGTTGTTTATTGGCTATGTTTGTTCAAGCAGCAGGAATCTTATCATTGCTCGGACTACAAAGTCATGCACACAGTCTGGCACGCCCGCTCCTTTGATTGACACCTCACTGTCAATGTACAATGTATATAGAGAGCCTGGTGTGGGCATGGCAGCTCTCTCAGCTTTACTACATGGCTAAATCTAAAGATTCTGATTGTGAGAGAACTGCTGCTGTCAGTAATCTAAGTGATACATCATTGGATTCAGGAATTCTTTGTCTACATCATGCTGCTCTAAGTTGAGGTAGCAAAAACCTTCTGACAGATTCACTTTAAGGTTTATGGGAGATATTGAAACATCTCTCATATATTGTAGTAGTAATGATTTAAAGAATGTCAGAAAACATGAGATCTTTTTAGCTTAAAGATAACCTGTCATTTGTTTTTCACACAATTAACCACCACCATCCCTAAGGCTATGTGCGCACTTACCGGATTTTTCGCGGATTTTGCCGCGGATTTGCTGCATGTTTCGCTGCAGAAAATGTTCATAACATCTCTGCAGTGAATCACCAGCAAATCCTATGGAGAAAAAAAATCCTGTGCGCACTGGGCGGAATTTGACAGCTGCGTGTTTTGCTGCGGAAATCCCGCAGCAAAAACAAGTGCATGTCACTTCTTTTCCGCACATCGCTGCGGGATTTCACTCCATTGACTCAATGTTAATCATGAAATCCCGCAGGGAATAACGCAGGCAGCAAATTCTGTGCGGTTCACTGCGTTTTGCTGCGTTATTCCCTGCGGTATTTCGCGGTTTACCTCCGGTAATGTACATCACTTGCTTGCGGTTTTGCAGGGAAGTGATGTCATTACAGGAACAGGAAGTCGTGCAGAGAGTAAACACACACACATCACAGACATAGAACACATCACAGACACATAGAACACATAGACACAGACACATAGAACACACATAGAAAGAAAACGGAAATATAGAAAAAAAAAAGAATGTGGGCTCCGCTGCATATTCACCGTCCAGCCGAGGTAAGCACACAGCGGCGGCCCGGTATTCTCAGGCTGGGGAGGGAGAGGGGCAGGGGTAATGTCCCCCGCCTCACTCCCCCTCCCGCAGCCGAGAATATCAGCCGCAGCTGCCCCGGCACTGTCGCATGCAATATGCGGCACTGCCGGCGTGTCCTCGGCTCTTCTTGCCACCGTGTAGCAGTGGTGGCAAGGTAATACAAGGGTTAATGATGATGGGGGACCACCGCCATTAACCCCAGGCTTGATCATGGCAGCGTCTATGTGACAGCTGACATGATCAACCCGTAAGTAAAGTGAATAAAACACAGACACCAAAAATTCTTTATTTTAAATAAAACAAACAAGCCTCGTTCACCAGTTTATTAACCCCTCCCGCACCAAAGCTCCGGCGTAATCCACACAGCTCCGACTCTGGCGTCCTGCACTGCTGACATCCAGCCGCGATGTGTCACAGACACAGGCTGAATGCAGCAGACAGGAGAGGTAATTATCGGTCATTTCCCACGGCCGGTAATGTGAACTCACTGCCGACCGTGGGAAATGCAGCGATCTGTCCTCTATCTATCTATCCCTCTATCTGTCAGTTAATCTATCCCTCTATCTATTCTTCTGTCTATCTATCTACTCAGAATTAAATGACTTTTTTTTTTTTTTTTTTTTCAATGTGCTTTATTGCAGTGAATGCAATAAAGCACATCCCAACCCGCACGCGGCAAAACCGCGGCAATACCGCGAACAATACCGCGGTAAAACCGCGGCAAACCGCGGCAAACCGCATGCGGTTTTCGGGTGCGGTTTCCCGCGGTTTTTTACCGCGAGTGCGGTAATCTTTGAGAGGATGCGGAATTTTCTCAAGAAAATTCCATTTCCCAGTGCGCACAGAGCCTTAAACAATCGACCCCCCCCCCTCCCCCCGCCTTTCATGCTTGTAGCTTTCTTGGACTCCAGCATGAATGATCGTTTTAAGGGCATTCACTGTTCTGTTTATGATTGCACTTAAATTACTTTACATAGTATTTAATAATAGTTTACAATATGGAGGTAGTTGATCCCATGCTGACATGTCAGATGCTCTGGTTTGGAGCTTGCACCATACATGGGGGATGCCGTCTGTAATATAAAGCCAGCATCTTGCTGTAACAGAAGTGATCGTAGCTATATCTGATGATTGCAGCTGTCTTAACTGTTTAAATGCAGCTGTCAATCACTGACAGTGGCATTTAAACAACGTGATTGACAAAGCATATATGTAACTGCTTTCTTTATACCTCCAATGTGGTCATGGGGGCAGATGAATTCTCATGGCAACTAGGGAATGCCGAAGGGTTTTACAGTTGCCATCTTTGTCACCCATGGCTGGGCTTCATAGGAGAATGCTGTTTTGTCTATATTCTGCAATACAGTGGCATTTCAGCATATACTGTAGTTTAAGCAATCAACTAAAAAATAGAATAATAAAAAAGTTATAAAATAATGATAATTCAAATCACTCTCATTTTCCTACATTAATTATAATTATTGGTATCGGCATGTGTGTGTCAAGTGTATCACAATATAAAATGAATTAACCTGAACAGTAAACACCATAGGCAGACGGAATCAAAATACCAAAACTGCATTATTTTGTCACCGCACTTCCGTAAAAAATTATAATCAAAAGAGATCGAAACATCATATTTATTGAAAAAAGGTATAATTGAAAATATCAGCTTGCCACACAAAAAAAACAACACTCTCTCAGCCCCATTACCAAAAGAAAAAAAAAGTTGTGGGTCTAAGAAAATGGTGACACAAACCAAACTTTAGTTTTTTACAAAATGTGAACTTTATTTTCACTACTTAAAGGGAACCAATCACCAGGATTTTTGTATATAAGCTAAAGCCAGTGCTATACTGGCACTATCAGGCTGAGTCTATACATACATGTAGTGGTCAGCTCGGATGTTTATGTTTAGGTTTTGAACTCCAAAAAGTAAAGTTTATAAAATTAGCTGCTTGTTGAGTGACAGTTGCACTGGAGCAGATAATATATTCATAGTTATCCCCTCCCCCTGTTAGAATTAGCATAAGCATTATACAAACGATTCACTTTGTCTGTTGCAGGACCTGTGTGAGGTCATACCCATGTGACCAGAAGGGGTGGGGCCTCAGCCAACAAAGCTGGGTACCAGGTCACATGGGTATGACCTCACACAGGTCCTGCAACAGACAAAGTGAATCGTTTGTATAATGCTTATGCTAATTCTAACAAAGGGAGGGATAACGGAATATATTATATGATCCTCAGCTGCTGTCACTCAACAAGCTGCTAATTTTATAAACTTTACTTTCTTGGATTTGAAAGCCTATACATCGAGCTGACCACTACAGGTATGTATAGACTCAGCCTGATAGTGCCAGTATAGCACTGGCTTTAGGTTATATACGAAAATCCTGATGATTGATTTCCTTTAAGTAAAAATAAAGCCTTTAATTACAGGTGACACTAAATTACTGTTTGCACGTTGCAGATATGGTTTTATTCTTACTGATAAATTGGGCTTTCAAGGTATTACCTATAGGGATATGAGTGGCTCATGATCTACTATGCATTTAGTGTACTGTTTGTGGAGTGGTTTGGTAATGCATTTGTAATATCTGTGCTTGCTTGGAGATTTTCTACTAGCATTTACACTTTAAATAGGAAAACCATAGTAACTGCATATTGTTTATTATTTCCTCCTACCTATGGGTATAATGCCAGCTATCCTCTCAACAATCACAGATGACAAATTACCATTTGCAGATTGTGCATACTCCCTGTTTTATGTGTAAATTAACATCATAGTTATTATAATCATCATCACCTTAATCTGTTGGTTATTACTTTAATGTCTTATGTACAATAATATTTTATATGTAAACCACTTACCTGACATATCAATTCTATCTCATCTTCTTGGGTACATTTCTTACAAGTAATGGCTCACAGTATAGTAAAAGGTGCTGGGAGTGATGGCTGGAGTCTTCCTATCACTGAAAACTTGTGGTTCCTTTAACATTAGTGGCCTATCCTTAGGATAGGTCATCAATATCTGATAAGATCCAACACCCGTATGTTTTCGGTGCTGGCAATGGCAGTCAGCCTGAAATGCTCAGTTCCGGAGCTGCTTCGTCTTCTGATAGCAGCCCAGTACTGCACAATCGCCTCCTATTGATTTCAATGAGAGGCGGATGTGCAGTACCCGACCACAGCCGCTATCAGAAGATGGAGCAGCTAGGGAACTTAGCATTTCCGGCCACCTACTGCCGCCACCAGCACCGACAACAGCTGAACAGCAAGGGTGCCGGTGTCACATCCCAACAGACATTGATGACCTATCCTTAGGGGTACTTTGCACACTACGACATCACAAGTGCGATGTCGGTGGGGTCAAATCGAAAGTGACGCACATCCGGCGTCGCTGTCGACATCAGAGTATGTGAATCGTTTTTACTACGATTAACGATCGCAAAAGCGTCGAAATCGTATGATCGGTGTAGCGTCGGTCATTTCCATAATTTCGTAAGGACCGATGTTACAATGTTGTTCCTTGTTCCTGCGGCAGCACATATCGCTGTGTGTGAAGCCGCAGGAGCGAGGAACATCGCCTTACCTGCGTCCCCGCTGCAATGAGGAAGGAAGTAGGTGGGAGGGATGTTTACGTCCCACTCATCTCCGCCCCCCTGCTTCTATTGGCTGCCTGCCGTGTGACGTCGCTGTGATGCCGCACGACCCGCCCCCTTAGGAAGGAGGCAGTTTGCTGGCCAGAGCGACGTCGCAGGGCAGGTAAGTGCATGTGAAGCTGCCGTAGCGATAATGTTCGCTACGGCAGCTATCACAAGATATCGCAGCTGCGATGGGGGCGGGGACTATCGCGCTCGGCATCGCTACCATCGGCTTGCGATGTCGTAGTGTGCAAAGTACCCCTTAAGATAAGCTATCAATGTTAAAGTAGTGGACAACCTCTTGAATTTTCTCCGGTTATCCCTGTTTTGATTAAGGCGGCTTGACAGCATTGGAACGCTACTATCTTGCAAATGAGGTCTATATGTGTCAGTGAGTAGCATTTGCTGATGTGAAATGTTCCCTCTGAGGTCTATTACTTTAGTAGGGTATAGTTAAATTTTACAGAGAAGTGCTCTTAGTAGAAATGCAGAGAAGTGCTGTGTGAAGAGGAGACGGATATAGAGACATATTATAAGGTTTTAATATTTTAATGAGCGTTATGTATTATAAATAGTTTTATTAATCTTTTTACCTTTTCAAAATGTTTGGTGTATTTTCAATGTTCATATTGCTCTGACCATGTCACAACAATATTTTTAATGACTATGCATTTTGACATTTTTCCGTAGAATAATGAAGGTCTTAATGCAGTACCCCGCTCTTCAGCGGAGAAGGAAGACTGCAGTCTTGTTCTGACACCTCAGCAACTTCACCGCATACTTATCGGTAAGACTTGACACATAAAATATGTGAAAGGCCTTACACAATAATTGTTCTTTTCAGACTGTATTCAAACTTAAGATGTTCAACTATGTAATTAATGCTAGAGATAAATATATAAATGTGCAAGGAAGCAGACATCTCTGAAAATTAATATAAGAATGGCTTGAACTAGTTCGGCAGGTAGCTTATTTATTTTTTTCCGCAGACACTTAAATAAAAATGCAGCGGAGCTTATCAGAATTTAATTAAATTTGTCTTTTTGAAGTTTTTAACATTTTCTTGGACTTTTTTTTAACTCTTACAGGTCCTACTACAATAGACTTTGGAGATGTCTGTATTCGCTCCACATCGGTTAAAGAAATGAATATCATAAATAGTCTTCCCACGTACATCTGGGTTCAGGTGGAGATTGATTGCGAAGAGCTGCAGCAAACCAGCCCACTTTCTCATGTTGTGCCACCAATGTCAAAAACCGAGATCCCAGTTGTCTTTGAGACAAACGCACTAGGGAAATTTAAGAAGTAAGTACAAATATATATTTATTATTAAATATACATGGTATTTCATTAGGTTAAGCCTGTCGTATGCCTGTTCCAAAAAAGCACATTTCAATTTAAAGGGAAAGTGGATAGACATCATATCATGTTTTGTGACTGTATTTACATCAGCAGAACTGATGTAGTTAATCTGAAACAATCTGGATTCACTGTCAAAGAAGAAACAGAATACTGAACAATAACATGACAGTTATGATGATTTTTTGTGAGCTGTAAGCCAACGGTATAGTGAATTTACAGGTTAGGGTTAAAGCTCTTGCTCCTACAATTTATCAGGGGCAGGTACCGTGCCCAGCTATTGGCCAGGGATCCTAGGGAGAAGACAGGAGCTACTTATTACCGCTTCTGTCTTCTATTTCGCTGCCGGCTACATAGTGCTTATGTGTGGTGTACGAAAGCACTGTCAATGTTTCTGTGGGACCTGGAGACCACATGATTGCTGGATGTGGGACAATTAAAAGAGTTTTCCTTATTTTCATGACTCTGAAAATTGTAGATTCACATTGAAGGCATCAAAACTATGAATTAACACATGTGGAATAAAATACTTAACGAAAACGTGTGAAACAACTGAAAATATGTCTTATATTCTAGGTTCTTCAAAGTAGCCACCTTTTGCTTTGATTACTGCTTTGCACACTCTTGGCATTCTCTTGATGAGCTTCAAGAGGTAGTCACTGGAAATGGTTTTCACTTCACAGGTGTGCCCTGTCAGGTTTAATAAGTGGGATTTCTGGCCTTATAAATGGGGTTGGGACCATCAGTTGTGTTGTGCAGAAGTCTGGTGGATACACAGCTGATAGTCCTACTGAATAGACTGTTAGAATTGTACTATGGCAAAAATAGGCAGCTAAGTAAAGAAAAACGAGTGGCCATCGTTACTTTAAGAAATGAAGGTCAGTCAGTCCGAAAAATTGGGAAAACTGAAAGTGTCCCCAAGTGCAGTGGCAAAAACCATCAAACGCTACAAAGAAACTGGCTCACATAAGGACCGCCCCAGGAAAGGAAGACGAAGAGTCACCTCTGCTGTGGAGGATAAGTCTATCCGAGTCGCCAGCCTCAGAAATTGCAGGTTAACAGCAGCTCAGATTAGAGACCAGGTCAATGCCAGACAGAGTTCTAGCAGCAGACACATCTCTAGAACAACTGTTAAGAGGAGACTTTGTGCAGCAGGCCTTCATGGTAAAATAACTGCTAGGAAACCACTGCAGGCAACAAGCAGAAGAGACTTGTTTGGGCTAAAGAACACAAGGAATGGACATTACACCAGTGAAAATCTGTGCTTTGGTCTGATGAGTCCAAATTAGAGACCTTGGATCCAACCACCGTGTCTTTGTGTGACGCAGAAAAGGTGAACGGATGGACTCTACATGCCTGGTTCCCACTGTGAAGCATGGAAGAGGAGGTGTGATGGTGTGGGTGTGCTTTGCTGGTGACACTGTTGGGGATTTATTCAAAATTGAAGGCATATTGAAACACTATGGCTACCACAGCATCTTGCATGCTATTCCATCCAGTTTACATTTAGTTGGACCATCATTTATTTTTCAACAGGACAATGACCCCAAACACATCTCCAGGCTGTGTAAGGCTATTTGACTAAGAAGGAGAGTGATGGGGTGCTATGCCAGATGACCTGGCCTTCACAGTCACCAGACCTGAACCCAATCGAGATGGTTTGGGGTGAGCTGGACCGCAGAGTAAAGGCAAAAGGGCCAAGAAGTGCTAAGCATCTCTGGGAACTTCTTCAAGACTGTTGGAAGACTATTTCCGGTGACTACCTCTTGAAGCTCATCAAGATAATGCCAAGAGTGTGCAAAGCAGTAATCAAAGCAAAAGGTGGCTACTTTGAAGAACCTAGAATATAAGACATATTTTCAGTTATTTCACACTTTTTTTGTGAAGTATTTCATTCCACATGTGTTAATTCATAGTTTTGATGCCTTCAATGTAAATCTACAATTTTCAAAGTCATGAAAATAAAGAAAACTCTTTGAATGAGAAGGTGTGTCCAGACTTTTGGTCTGTACTGTATATATATATATATATATATATATATATATATATTTATTTATTTATTAATATTTATTATTATAGCGCCATTTATTCCATGGCGCTTTACAAGTAGAAGAGGGTATACGTACAACAATCATTAACAGTACAAATACAAAACAGACTGGTATAGGAGGAGAGAGGACCCTGCCCGCTAGGGCTCACAGTCTACAGGGCATGGGTGATGGTACAATAGGTGAGGACAGAGCTGGTTGCGCAGTGGTGTACTGGACTGAGAGCTATTGTAGGTTGTAGGCTTGTTGGAAGAGGTGGGTCTTGAGGTTCCTCTTGAAGCTTATATATACATATATAGTGGTTTCCTAGCAGCTATTTTACCATGAAGGCCTGCTGCACAAAGTCTCCTATTAACAGTTGTTCTAGAGATATGTCTGCTGCTAGAACTCTGTGTAGCATTGACCTGGTCTCTAATCTGAGCTGCTGTAAATCTTCGATTTCTGAGGCTGGTGACTCGGATAAACTTATCCTCCGCAGCAGAGGTGACTCTTGGTCTTCCTTTTCTGGGGCGATCCTCATTTGAGCCAGTTTCTTTGTAGCATTTGATGGTTTTTGTCACTGCACTTGGGAACACTTTCAAAGTTTTCCCTATTTTTCGGACTGACTGATATTAATTTCTTAAAGTAATGATGGCCACTCGTTTTTTTTTTTCTTAGTTCCTTTTTTTCTTGCCATAATACAAATTCTAACAATCTATTCTGTTGGACTATCAGCTGTGTATCCACCAGACATCTGCACAACACAACTGATGGTCCCAACCCCATTTATAAGGCCAGAAATCCCACTTATTAAACCTGACAGGGCACACCTGCCACATCTGCGGAAGGCGCTACTCCGCCATCCTGATTGGGCGCAGACATCTTCCTGCTTCTCCCCCTTGGTCTTTTGCAAGCACTCCCTTGTACGGCAGGTTAGTTTCGTTTGCGGCCTCAGGGTGTTGTTTCCTTCCGGCCCCATTCCCAGGGGGTTTTTCGCGCCTAAAAATGGCAGCAAAATGGCAACTTCTGGAGAATTTTCAATGGATCACCGCTAACTGTCCAATTCAAAGCGCACTTCCACCAGGTAGATGGATGGGTTACAATCCTGTTCGTGATGCCAAGTTTCAGGGTGTGCTGCACCCACACCTTTAGCAGCCGGGCTGCTCGGATCCAGACCCACTGTGTGGCTCGAGGGCTCCTCCGGACCCGGGGGTCACGCGGACACGCCGAAAAAAAATGGGGACATAGTTGTATGGCCTTGGCCGTATTCAGTTCGTTATGCCACCCATGGTGTGTGGTGCAGTGGGACACTACCGCTGCTGTTGTGGGACACACGGGGGAGATGTAATGGCAGCTGGATGTTAACCCCTCCGTGGGTAGGGATGGTTGCCCCGGGACCCAGTGTCTCTGTGCAGGGTATGGCGATGGCAGGGGCTTGTGCGCCTGGACGTACCAGGGGATGTTTGGATACTCACAATTAAATGAATCATACGAGTCTTTTGGTAAACCAAGGGGCTGGTGGCCGGCCGCCGCGGCCGGTTGTACTCTGGTCCCGCACCCAGGCTGGTGGTCGCCGTCATTTCCCTCTGTACTGTGTTTGCTTGGGTTGGACTTCCCGGTATGGAACACGGGAGTCCACTCCCGGCTTGTTGTGTACCTGAGGAGCCGTGCCCGCTGACGTTGACCCGTGGGATCTATGGGCCCTGGCGGTTGCCCTATCCCTCTCTGTGGGTGGTTGTCTGCTTTTGAGACTTTGGTTGGGACAGGACCTGTAATCCTGCCCTCAATCAGTTGATTAGCTAGGCCGTTGGTTCTGGTCCTGGCTTCATGGTCCGAGTACCCCCTCTGTGCACGGTTTCCGGGTCGGGTCTTTGGTGTCGGTACCGGCGGGCTCCAACCCTGTCCCGATCCACCTCGGATCTCCGGCTGCCATCTTCCCGTCGCCTGCCAACGGAGACCACCGTCTGCCACCTAGCCAAGGTACCAGGGCTCCAACCCTGGCACCGCTCAACTTGAACTTCTCCTCTGCTGGAGCTACACCTAGCCCCAGCCTCCACTCCTCTCAACTTGAACTCCAAACTTAATCTAACTGACTGTTTTCCCACCCCGGGCTGTCTAGACACCTAGGTGGGCATTCCCTAACCGCCTGGTCCCGCCCACTGGTGTGCCCGTCTTGCCCTGAGGGGGGTGACTAGGGTTTCAGGTTGGCTGTATGTAACCCTGTGAGGGATGGTGTTATGCGGGGGCCTATGTGTGAGTACCTGGTTCTGCCAGGGCGTCACATGTGCACATGGCCTAAAACATTATGTGTATGCACATACAGTATAACTGTATCAGGCCACGTACACACATTGAGTATTTTCTGAGTGTGTCACCTCAGTATTTGTAGCCAAAACTAGGAGAGGAACAGTCAGAGGAAAAGAATAATTGCAACACGTCACAACTTTTGCATTTTTCAGCCACTTCTGGTCTTCCTAACAAATACTGAGGTAAAAAACTCAGCAAATACTCAACGTGTGCACATGGTCTAAGCATTTTTTTGTGCCATTTTTCAAGTGATTTTGATGCATAAAACTAACTTTATTACACATGTACTGTAGATAATGCGCACCAGTAATCCGCACCCAAAACACGTGACAAAAATGATGAACGCAGCCTTGTTACTGCAGAGGGAGCATGTTTTGCCTACAGAAACGAAACGTCTCAAAAAACGCTGCACGTGAACATAGCCGTAGGAAGAAAGTGGAGTATAACGTAACCTCTTCTTAGCTTTCATGATTTTTTGTGTATTCTCTTGCCCTACAAAGTCAGGAAGATTGCTGACCCTTCTGCTCACATTTCTTACCCTTTTTTATCATGATGCTATTATTTTATTAGCTATTACATCCTAATTGAAGTATCTTACCATTCTAATGTCTCCGTCTAACAATGACGTATATCCCATTGTACCACTTACTTACTGTAAGGCTTCACAATGACTTGTCCGACAAGCAGTTACCATCCTAACTGACTATTGCACGTCTGGGAATAACGTTTTGGTTACTGTCAGCTTTTTATTTAGCACTGCAGGCATCACCAGGGCTTTATATTCTCATTATTAATAGAAGGGTTCTTTCATCTTCCCCCTTTATGGGCTAACGTGGTCTCCAGATGCAATGCTCTGTGACCCCAAGGCTCTAACTAAGGACGGACAAATAATAGAGATATACTGATTGTGAACAGACTTTTACCCAGAACGATAAGACATTAAACCGAGCGGCATGTTTTATGTATTTCTACCATAATGCTGACTGTTCTTATATTATTACTATCCTTGTAAAGCCAAACAGACAGAATAAAACATATTGCATTGATTATGACTTGCAGGTCAATCTCCTACTCCGTGAATAACAAGCACATCGGACATATCTTAGTAACTGCGAAGGCAGTTCCCATTGCCCTTGAGCTGTCTTCTCACGAGCTGGTTCTGAAGCCCAACAACGACTTCTTAGCTGAGACAGGATTTAGATCGTCCATAAGATTGTATAATCGCAGGAATCATGCGGCTGAATTTAGCTGGAAGCCAATCATAACAGAAAAGGGAATTGCTTTTTCAATACGTCCGGCGAGAGGTAAAGACAGATGGTTACTTTTCACAAATGATATTTTCTATCCTAGAAACCGATGTAAATCTATGTATGAAGTGACTCTGATAGGATCATACTGTATTTAAGCTCCAATAATGAATTCCGACATTTTTACAGTATTCACAGTTGTACTTTTATTCCATAATTTATCATTGTTTTGCTTTCATTACTATATCATTTCTTGTTCTGTCGCCCGAAGCAAATTATACATACAGTTATAGACAGCAGAAATAATGCAGACAATGCTACTTTTACATTCTTTCTCTTGAAAGTGTGCATTTTTAATGTCCTTTCCTATATATACTGCATAGAGAAATATACGCTAATATACAATTCAGTCTAAAAACAACATTTCCACTTATAGCTAGAAAATACATAATGTAAAGAGAGATATGTAAATTGCAAGTGGAGGCGCCATTAGTCAGTAGTGATCTATGAACACACATCCGAAAAGTGACAAGTAAAATAGAGTCTAAAGTAGACCCCATTATAGTTTTTCATATAGCCAGATTAAATCTTACAGTTTGCACTGACGAGGGGCCATCACCCTGAAACACTGTGTCTGCAAATTGAGGTTCTGATCTGGCATAAATCCTAAGTCATATGACAAGGCTCGTTAACGGGTCACTTTTGACTTTTTGGATTGCTACCTCCAATAGGTGGCACTTGAGTTTGTCTCCTTCCTCCCTGAAGAGACAATTTGCAAGTACAATAGAGGCATACTATAGGGTAGCACAGGTGGGGCAAATTCTGGGCTATATATTGTACCCAAATACAATCTCATTCTTTCTATCTCAAATGAGCTAACATAAACCTGTTTTTGAAAAAAACTACAATATAACAGTTACAGTTTTTTTAAAGAGAATCTGTCACCAGATTTTTACTACCTCATCAGAGAGCAGCATGAGGTAGGAAAAGAGATCCTGATTCGAACGATGTATCACTTAGATTACTAGGTGCAGCAGTTGTAACACAATTAGAGTTCCTAGACATGAACAACGGGAGAACAAGAGTAAAGTGCAAAAATATACATAATTTTTATTAAATACACAACAAGACAAATATTTCATTAAAATGGTGCACTACCAATATACCCTAGGGATGCCGACATATAGGATTAGACCAGTTTAAATAGCCAGTCAAATGAATCAAAAAATCAACCAGTAAATATCTATATAGATGGCGGCTAACAGCCTAAAGAGGTCAAAATAGTTGGAAAAATACACAGAGAAAAGGGGCTGCAGAATGGGAAGTAAGATATGATCAGATCAAACCGTGGTTACCCACCATGTATGGGTGGGGAATCATGGTGATCCTGCTGGCTTACTGTTACTAAACACTAGTACACAGCAGAAAAGAGGATCAGCATGAAGTAATCATATAGCACGAGTGTGCGACTTGAGAAAATTCTCTTACCTAAAGTGCTGAGGTGCAGAGTAAACCAACGCAGGAAAGCCAGCCGTAAAAACAGGCAGTCCCTATGAAGTGTAGGAAGGCATCCCTAAGAGCATCCAGGGGTCTCCATCCGACGCGCGTTTCGCGAGGATAGCTTTATCAAGGTGGAAAACCAAAGTAATAACCCCATGACCTACATGCCCATTATATATACCCCTCCTAATGTGAAATCCAACAGCTGGGTGGCCGGAAATGGCGTGGAGACAGGAAGTGACATCGCTTAACAACAAGCTTATATCAACATCGTACCTCAAAGTGGTTTAAAATATGTGTAATCAGAGGGTCCATGGTGCGTCCAGGCTGGTCTCAATTGAACCGCTAGATACTACGGCCCAGGAAACAAAAACTAGATTAACCATCAAAGCTCCGGCCCTGGTATATGCCGTTGCTACAGACGCACTTCCTGATAAACACAACAGGAAGTCGTCGAAATAAGGGGCGGGGAGAGTCCAATGACCGCTATGTACGCTAGCGATGTAGTAACTATGGACGCTATTCCGGGTAGTTACAGGAAGTCATCATAGGAGGAAGCAGGAGGATCCCACGTGTCCGGTGTGGACGCCGGTAACTAGGGTAACCATAGACGCACTCCCAGGTAAAACAGGAAGTCGTCATAGGTCCCTAGATTAGCTTCACGCTATCGCCGGGTGAATGACGCGTGAATCAGCCAATAGCAGTCCAAATGCGGACATATGGGGATCGTCACAAAAGGGGAGGGAACGAGGGAAAATCATGTGACCGCTGTGAACGCATCAATCCCACGGCCACACCTCTCCATCCCCGAATGATGCGGATACGAACAGAGTTCACAAAACCAGTCATAGTATATCATGCCACATGTAGCTAACTAAACGGGCAGAAAAAATAGTGGTACTACTACCAAAAATCGTAGTAACCAGGGACGCCAATTATAAGTAGAACCCGAAATAACTATAAAAAGAGAAGCACACATCTCCCCAGACTTCAGCACTATATATTAACACTCATAGTGGCCCAGAGGAAAGAGTGTCATTGGTTTTCATACCTGGTGGGAAGGCCCCACGTGGCTAGTGGGGACGTGTCACCCCACAACCACGCACCACCATTCCCAATCAGGACGACAAAACCCAAAAGGGCCATGAACCACCACATTGCGTCCTGAGTCCTGTCACCACAAGACCGCCTGGTCCGAGGGACACGTATCCCCGGAGACAGAGTGTACATGTGTATCAGACAGGTACCAAGGAACACCTTGGGGGAGTAAAGAGAAATCAGAATGAGTAAAAGGATCTACATATCACAAAGTTGTTATAAAACAGATATAAAGTGCCAAAATAAATAATACTGCATAACAGATATGATCACTTGGAGAGATGGTACAGTTAAAATTACTCAAAAAACCACTTAAGGACGTGCAACTCGAACTTCAATTATTCTTGGACGCGCAAAGGGCCGCCGGGAATGAAGATCGTACAATTCTTGCCATAGGAAGATGGTAATTCTTCAGGTTTCCCAAGTATCAAATATCCGGCAGAAGTCCAGGTCATACTTCAGCCACACAGCAATTAATCACCCGTACCGCATAAAGGAGGAATAGATCTAAAAGGTAATATATCAATAATTAATAGCAGGTCAGAGATCACTACAAAAGTGAGCAACATATTGCTCCCGGTAACGTTAAAATAAAAATGACAAACCAATAAAAACAACATTCATGAACACACAAACAATGAAGTTAAAAAAAGGAATTGCAAAAAACAAGAGAGCGAGAAATGGTTGGGACGCCAAATAGATATCAAATTATAAAAAGGAAACAAAGCTGATGTTCTCATTAAGCCCCTTGGGGGCCAGGGTGTCCAAAGTGGAGATCCATCGAGCCTCAACCTGAGCTAAACGCTTTTTCAAATCGCCACCACGGGATCCCCCACGTACATGATCAATACCCCGTACCTTCAGTCCAGACGGGTTACTCCCATGAAATTTATAAAAATGCCTAGGGAGTGTTTTCAGCGTGGTGGGATCAATAGTGTCCTTGGCAGCACTGATGTCCCGCACATGCTCCCTCGTGCGTACCCTCAATTCGCGTGAAGTGAGACCAACATACACGAGGGAGCACGGACACGTGGCGTAGTAAATAACGTGTGTGGTGGCACACGTAATATAACACCTGATATTAAATGTCTTGGTACCATCTGATGACATAAATATGGAGGTACGGGTGATATTCTGGCAGGCCAAGCACCGACCACATGGAAAACACCCTAACAGAGGGCCACGGGTACTGAAAGGATTACGAATAGGTGGTACGTAATGGCTCCTTACCAGAATATCCCGAAGGTTTTTAGAAAGACGAGCTGTCATGAGAGGGCCAGGAGGGAGGACATCAGCCAGGATAGGATCCGATCGAAGAACAGGCCAGTGCTTGCCCAGGATATCTCGCATGGTCTGCCAGTGATCGTTGTGAGTGCCTATAAAACGAATAGGGGGATCAGTTTTTTGTGATTTAGGAGTGTATTGAAGCAACTGCTGACGGGGGGTCCGCTTAGCACGTAAATATCCCTTTCGGACACAGCGATTACTGTATCCTCGATCCCTGAATCGGCTCCTGAGGTCGGCCGATTGTGACTCAAATGTCTCATCAGTGGAACAGATCCGCCTAGTTCTCAGGAACTGGCCAGTCGGGATAGCGCGTATTGTAGAAGGTGTATGGGCAGATGACGCATGCAGCAGGGCATTGACTGAAGTGGATTTTCGATGGACGCTAGTCTGAATCATCGACAAAGGGTCCACTTCGATGTTAATATCCAAAAAGTCAATGCACCTGCTGCTATGTTTGTATGTTAATTTGATATTAAGGTTATTAGTGTTCAATTGCCCCATAAATTCGTCGAGCTGCTCCACTGTGCCCTGCCAAAAAAACAAAACATCATCAATATATCTGAGCCAGCACTGCACATGGGAGCTAAGCCCAGTGCCACCCTCGCCAAAGACCACCCTCTCCCACATACCGAGGAAGAGGTTGGCATACGCGGGGGCACAGGCCGCCCCCCATGGCAGTGCCGCGCTGCTGCAGATAAAATTGGTCCTTAAAAATAAAAAAATTATGTGTAAGGGCAAAGTGGAGCAGCTCAAGGATAAATTTATTAAGTTCGCTATCCCGACTGCCCATCCCCATAAACAGGCGGGTGGCCTCCAAACCATCATGGTGGGAAATACAGGTGTACAGGCTCTCCACATCACCTGTAACGATCAGCATATTATGGTCCATAAAGATGCCATCGATCTGCCGGAGCACGTCAGTCGTGTCACGGACATAGGAGGGCAAGGTTTCAACTAGGGGCTTGAGATGGTAATCAATGAATTTGCAGATGGGATCACACAAGCCTCCTATGCCGGACACGATGGGGCGCCCCGGAGGGCAGAGGGCATCTTTATGGATTTTCGGTAACAAGTAAAAAGTGGGTATCGTAGGATATTTGGTGGAGAGCCCGCACACCATTTTGTTGGTAATTAAGCCGACCTCAGAAGCCGACTCAAGGATCTTGGAAAGGTCACGAGAAAAGGACTGCACAGGATTGTATGATAGCTTGGAGTAAGTACTCCTGTCGCGCAGCTGCCTCAATGCCTCCTTCTCATAACTTGCTACTGCCCAGATCACAATATTGCCCCCCTTGTCCGCTGGTTTTATTACGATATCAGATATGTTGTTTAACTCCTCTAGCGCTAGTCTCTGTCTATAAGTAAGATTATCATGCCGTCTCCGCGATGGAATTTGTTTAAGGTCACTAGACACTAGGCGGGTGAAAATCTCAATAACAGGACAAAGGGACAAGGGGGGAAAACTTGTAGATCTGGGCAGAAGTGACCTGGGAAACACACCTGGTGTGGCACTGGACTGTTCTTCAAGCAGGTCCTCTAATACCCGCAGAGCCTCCCTCTCCGCGGGACTGTCCAATCCCGTGTCGTCTCGTCTGTGGTGAAGTCTCTTAAGTATTAGCTTCCGTGCGAAAAGGTGGGTATCTTTTAGAGCTGTAAAAAAATAAAATTTATTGACAGGGGAGAAGGTTAGACCCCTTGATAATACCTCCAACTGGTCTTTGGAGAGTATATGTGTAGAAAGGTTAATCACCTGGAGTCTATTCCTCCCCCCTTGTCTGGTGGTCTGTTGCTTATTGCGGGTGGTTTTTACTCGAGTTCCTAGACATGTAGCAGAGCTCAGACAGCTAATGCTGCCCACACCACATCTTTCTGTGTACATTATATAGTGACATTGAGCTGCTTATCAGAGGCGGAGGCATGGTCGGACAACTGCTCACAAGCCCTGAAGTCTTGACAGTGATAATCTCCTGGGGATAAAATATTTATTGTATGTACAGCATAATAAGAGACACATCCCTGAAATCATTGTTTCAAACCTTTTCTCCTGTTATCTTCAGATTACATAGCAAAAACCTGCTGACAAATTCCTGCTTTAATGAGGGCATTACTAATCCTAAAGACTGACAGTTTGGAACAGTGGCATGGTAACACAGCTGGCCCAAACAGGCAGCTGTCCCAGGCTGCTTGCAGAGTCAACTTTGCCTTCACAGCCTGGCAATGAAGAGAAGAGCAAGGGCAATGAGGCTGGTCAGATCCAGCAATCCAGCTCTTCTTACTTTGGTAACCGGCTATTCTTGAACTGCAAGGTGGCCGGTAACCTAGGCAATGAGCCTTTGTTCATGAGAATGGATGGGATTTTTAATAAGAAGTAAATTGCATAGTTGCTTATTTTCACATGCACTTGTAGCGACCCACGGGGTCTTAGGGTACTTGTCACCAGGTCAGTGGTTTCTTGGGGTTGCTGTGACTGGCCTGACCCAGCTCTGTGGCCCCTTTGGCTACATGAAAAGACAAACAAATAGGTATCCAGTGTAAATGCGGATGCAAGGAGGGCGATGGGTCCCTGGGAAGCATGTCGCCGGTTGCAATGGCGATTGGGTCTTGGCCTCCTCCGCCGCAGACCCTTCCTGCGACTTTTCCTCTCCCAGGGCGGTGTTTGATGGGAACGGGGGATGCTTCGCAGCGCCACCCGTGCTGTGCGGCCAGGAATTAGCCGCCGCTGCATAGTCTCTCTCTGGGGCAGGTGTTGTGTGCAGCCAGGATAGTATTGCTCACCACAGGCGGAGCGGGATTACCCCGGGAGGTTTGTTAGAACGGGGCGTCAGTTCATGGGAGCGCTGGAGCCCGCGGCGGCGGCATTTACTCATAGAGTCACCAGGTGCGGGTTCCAGATGCTTTTATTCTGTGGTTAAGATGGTATCGCGCTCCAGGTGCTGGTCCTTACCGTCAGAGACTCCAGTCGATCCCGGGCAGTTCAAAGGTCTGGTCCGGTCTGGTAATCGGTGGGCTTTATCTCCTGAAGCGTCTTCCTGAACTAGGGCTCTGTATCCCACCTGTGCTCAGTCCCGTGAGTACTCACACCGTACTCTCCCTAGTGACTGTATTCTTTTTGCCCACGATTACTGGTATCAGGTCTCGTCCCTCCAGGTGTTACTAGCCCCGGTCTTGCTGGCTTCCCTCTGCAGGAGACTCCTGCAGAGGTCGGTGAGGTGTTACATCCCAGATAATTTTGTTCTGCCTCCCCGAGGGGTGCCTGGCAGCAACCCCTCAGGGAGCTGTTCCACAGCGTGTCTGCTTTGTCTCTGTCTGACTGAAACTGACTCTACTTCCTGTCTGCTCTGTAACTTACTCCTACTCCTGCCCCCCACCTTTGCAAGGATCCAGATTGTTGTTATGGTGACCTAGAGTTCCCCCAGTTCCTGGGCCTGCTAGGAACTGGCTGAGTCCCTTCCTGACTGTGTATAGATTAGCTTTGTGAGGTGTGTGTAAACTTACCGGGTTAACCTCTTCCTGCCTGGGAAGGATATAATAATATACCCTGTGGCGACCAGTGTCAGGGGTGCAACGCACTTTGTAATTTTACCATTTAGGAACTTGAGACAAGTATTGTCTTGTCTTTAGGGCATGCGCAGGGACTTATTACATCTAAGACTTATAGAGCCAGCAGAGCTTGTTCACACATAGTTTATATGCTTCTTAATTTTTTGTATTTGCTGGTGGAAAATTTACATTGGTTTACAGCATCAGCAAAGTGAATGAGATTTTACCACCAAATATTGAGTTACTGTGTTAGATGGGCGGCGGGGTGCAATAGTAGTCGTGACAAAAACTGCTGGTTTGCTGCAGCGCAGCCTTAGAACAGTTCTCTGCACCGCGTCCGCCCCTCTAGTGCAAGGGAAGGATCGCTGGGACTTGTAGTGCGGCGCACTTACTTGCTTGCCGGGGGCCAGGGCTTGTTCCATCTTCAGGACCGCTTTCCAGCTGCCGGTTGCAGCAGGTCCCAGTGCCCTCAAGCACAACACACTGACACAGACTTTTCTGAACAAAAACATCTATCTACTTGTAACTCGTCAGCGGCAGGCACATCGCTTTCTATTTACAGGGGACATCATCCTTAATAAATACCGTCCTTTGGACATACACTCCAGCTTTTCTCTTCGATCATTGCCATTAGCAACCTAAGCCACTCTTAATTTGTACATTTTCTGGCGGACTACTACCCTTGTACTTGGGCTCCCGTTAGGATCCCTAAGCTCCTCTTCCTCCCCTTCAGCTTCACTATCCACGGCAGACTCAACCGTCTTTCTGGTCAGTCAGGACCTACTCCTCTCTCAAGGGCCCACTGACCTTTCGCTGAATGAGGGGATTTGTTAGGTCTCTGCCAGGGAATGGCCACCACCCGGGCCGCACTGCGTGTCTGGCACCCGGATTTGACCCACAAGGTCACGCCAAATTGAAGTTACTGGGATTTTCCTCCACTGCGTCTCTAACAGACAGGCAGCTTCTCTCCCTCAGGGACTCTCCTCACACTAACTGACTTCTTAACCGCTTTTTTTCAAACTAAGCCCCTCCCCTTCACTAATCACTCTAGCCCGGGAATACAGGGAAGCAGCTTACACATATGGCCGCTTAAACACATTACACCAGAACATAAACGTTAAACATTACATTTTACACACAGCAGACATGCAAGTCTGGCGTGGCCGAGCCTTACACCCCTTAAGGCTGCATATTTTCAATACAGATTTCACTTTTTCACTGCATTCATCACTCTGACAAATGCAGCAAAATCTAAGGTCCAAAAATTTGCATGCATGAAAATGTACACGTAATTGTGTACATGTTGCGTTTTAAACATTTACCTACTAAAAATCCTGATTTTACACACACTTGCCGTGATAAGACTGTAAGCGCTAAAGCTTCAATCATAGCATCATATTAAACCTAATCATATTAAGCCTTCCAGGGACCCCAGGGGTGATACAGGCACTTTCCTTTATGTTGTTGCCCCACTTACCTATTGCAGACGGTAAGAGTTCCCACATCTAATAGAGTTTTTTTATTTTTTGGATATCACATCCGTTTACTGACACTTCACTGTCTGGATAAGAAGAAAAGTTTAGTCCATTCAGTTCTGGTGAATTTATGATGATATCTGCTTGTAGACATAGGCATATACAATATGAGTATGAATATTTAGTTGGTTCTATGCTTTTAAAGTTCTACTCCAGTCAGATTTTGAGCCAAAAGCATGAGTTTTCTTTTTATATTTTTACTACATCTTTCACAGTGTGCCAGGAGCATGTTTTCAGTAAATGGTAAATAACCAAAGGAATATTATTTATATTTTTTTAATTTTGGTTCACATTTTATGGTTTTACACCACTTCTATTTCGTTGCAGACTGATTAATTTTATTATTTAATTATAATCAGGACTGTTCATCTCACTTTGTGATTCACTCCTGTTAGGCATTGTTGATGCATATGAAGACCTTGAATGTGAAGTTGTATGGCATCCAGGATTCAACTCACCGCACATTGGCGAATTCAACCTGTGTGTACAACAGCGAAATACACACAAGCTAAACTGCATTGCAGAGGTACTGAAAGCCATGCCGCCATGGGCAGTATATTATCTTAGCTTGCTATAAAAAGGATTACCTGAAAATGGCGAGTTAGAGTACCAAAGCATTGTATGATAAATGATAATCTAATGATTTTTCATTCATTTCCAGCTTGGATCGACAAATGTCCAGTTTACTGAGCAAAGGATTCTTTTCCATCATGCTCCACTAGGCCTTTCGACATTTAAGACGGCCATCATTCAGAACACTGGAATGAATCATGCATACTTTCAGGTAACCATTAATTCCACATAGGGGTGAATCCATCTATAGATTTTCTGTTATGTCACCATGTATTTCAGGCTAAACATACAGGGATCGACTCATCCGCATTCCAGTTTAAAGCTCCTTGAAATGTCACAAGGTTTTTCTGCAGCTCAAATTATTAGACTTTTGGTGGTATTTTTGTGTCATTCTCAGCCAGCTCTGCCAGAGTGACTGGACCTTGGACAGGACAGACTGTGGCGAGGCCGACCCGGGAAATTAATTGGCATATTAGTGGTGCAGATAAAGGCCAAAATGTACTCCAATTCCTTTCTAGACTAACATTTCTAGCGGAGGTGTATGGCAGATGTTAGATGCATTCCTAATGAATTTAATGCATCTTTCTTCAATGGTGCCTTAATCAAAACTGGCATACTCTAGAGTGGGTCAAACTGGGCAGTTGCCCAGGTTCCCAACATTCTTGGGGCCCCCAGCGTCTACAAAACCGCAAGTCGGAAGCAGGTGGGGTTGAGGTGGGCCAGTGGGCTCGCCCCATAATCAGCAGGTAATTGTAGTGTATTACAGCCAGGACGTTCATGTCACGTTAGGTATGAGGAAATACCAAGCAAACGGTGAAAAAGGAGGGAAGGGAACGGGGAGATGGTGACCCCTGATCAAACTTTCCGCTGGCCCCTTGCTCCCCTGACCACCCTACAAAGGTTCCTCACCTATGAACTGAGCAGGATATCTGGCCCTGGCTGACCATGAACTGGGCCCTAGGTAAGGAATAGATGGAATGAGCACTTAGTCAACCCCACTAAGTTCTAAAGAATACACAGGGAACACAAACAGAGAAAGTTAATGAACAACTTATCTACAATAAAACTTATGTAGAGGTACAGCAACATACAACAACATTTCTACAGATGATTACAAGCTGAGTGATTGCACTCAAGACCGTATAGATATTTAACTCTATCACCAGCAAGCACCAAGGGGAAATGCAGGTATTTAAGGACACATGGGACACTGATGAGGATTAACAGCTGAGAGGTGAGGATATTTGCAGTGTCCTAAAAGGAAAAGGATTAACCGCAAACAGAGAAGATACATAGGTTTCTATTCACACCACAGAAAGAAGAATAGAATGTCAGGGAGCAGTTTCTGTAGCTAAAGGAAGCGACCGGAAGGTGAGTATAAGACAAAGGGTAGGGGACTAAAGCAGGCCCTACACGCTACGATATCGTTAATGAATTATCGTCGGGGTCACGGTATTTGTGACGCACATGCGGCGTCATTAACGATATCGCAATGTGTGACACTTATTAGCGACCTTAAACGATCGCAAAAGCGGTCAAAATTGTTTGTCGCGGAGAGGTCGTCCTGAAACAAAAAAATCGTTTTCTGCTTATTAGCGATGTTGTTCGTTGTTCCTGCGGCAGCACACATCGCTATGTGTGACACCGCAGGAGCGACGAACATCTCCTTACCTGCCTCCACCGGCAATGCGGAAGGAAGAAGGTGGGCGGGATGTTACGTACCACTCATCTCCGCCCCTCCGCTTCCATTGGACGCCTGTCGTGTGACGTCGCTGTGATGCCACATGAACCGCCCCTCTTAGAAAGGAGGCGGTTCACTGGCCAGAGCGACGTCGCAGGGCAGGTAAGTCCGTGTGACGGGGTTAAGCGAGGTTGTGCGGCACGGGCAGCGATTTGCCCGTGACGCACAACCGACGGGGGCGGGTACGATCGCTTGCGATCTCGCTAGCGAGATCGCAGCGTGTAAAGCCCGCTTTAGAGTTACAGCACCACTCCAGTGCTGAAATAAAAAAAAATGCTGGAGTGGTGAATTAACGTCTTTTGCCCCACTTTGCCTCAAAACCACCTTGGGCATACCTCATACTAAATCTGTCACCAAGTTTTTGCTTCCCCATCTGAGAGCATGATAAAGTAGGGGCATAGACACTGATACCAGCAATGAATCACTTTTGAGGATGCTTGCTGCAGTTTTGCTAAAGTCACTGTTTTATCTGTTGTAGAACTTCCAGTTCTTTGAACATGGAGTTCTGTATAACTCCGCCCACGCCACTAAGTGACATCTTTTTGTGTACACAATTCTGCTAACTAGCGCTGGGGTTGGGCTTATTCAGAGTTCATGAATATGAAGGTCTACATGGCAGAAGGTTTACTAGTCTTCTAGTGATAATCTCCTGCTGATAAAACAGTTGTTTTATCAAAACTATAATAGCAGCCCAGTAAGTGACACATTGATGGTACCAGAATTTCTGTCTACATCATTGGGCTCTCAAATTAGGGGGAACAGATATGATTTAATGAATTGGGCCCAAAATGTTTATAGATACAAAGGTGACAACCATAATGCCATCTTTTGAACTATAAAATGGCCTATAGTAATATGTGTTATGTTTTCAACAAAAACAAACATACATTAATAATAAGGATATGAGAAAAAGCACAGTGTACTACCAGAACCAACAGGTTTCTTTTCCTTTACAGGTGGTAGATATTAGTCCTTTGCCTGGCATGACAATTACTCCACTACAAGGAGTAATCCCTGTTGGAGGCCATGCTGCACTCACAATCCATTTTACACCAAGTACAGTCATGAAATTTGACACTAGGATTGAGGTAAGACTATCACAGGTTCAAGTGCAAAAAAAAAACACTGATAGAACTTGTACATGAAAAACAGACTTCTTATCTATACTTATCAACCATTATGTATGCTGACTCAGATTAGCCGGTTGTGCACATGTTCTTATAGCTGGGTTTACACACTGAGACTTTCTAGTGATCCCACCAGCGATCCCGACCTGGCCGGGATTGCTGGAAAGTGTTTGGTGAGCTGTCAAACAGGCAGACCTGGTCAATGACGCAGCAGCAATACGGCAATACCTGCAGAATGACCTAGCTGGTCATTGGGGACGTGTCAAAGCAGCTATTTCAAAGGGAAGTCGCTAACGCCGGTGTCAAACACACCAATGCATGCTGCGCAGCAGGAAACAATAGACCAAAAAATGGTCCTGAGAGATGTGTAGCGATCAGCGACCTCACAGCAGGGGCCAGGTCACTGATGTGTGTCACACACTGCAATGTTGCTGGGGAGGTCGCTAGAACGTCATAAAACCGGTGACGTTACAGCGATATCGCTAGCGATGTTGCAGTGTATAAAGGGGCCTTAAAACGTTAATGATGTAACCAATTTTTACGTTAGTGACTAAGCCCTATTTTTCAGATCCAACATTTGTTACTTTATGACTTATCAATTCTAGAATGCTTCTACATATCTCAATGCCTGTCATAGTGTAGTTTTATGACAAATTTGACCTTATATTTTGTAACTAAAGTCAATATGTTCTGTGCTTACATATGAATATAACTGATATTTAAAAAAAAAGAAAAAAAATAGAATATTTTTTAAACTTTTACTTTTAATTGTATACACTAAACCATCACAAAACATAAAATGTAAAACAAAAAAACACATAAAGGTAATAAATAACATTTAAAGAGAATTTGTCAGCTCAATTTTGTAATGTAATATAACGACATGTCTTTAATGACGCTGTAATACGGATTACATTAATACCTTTGGTGAAGAAATCTGCGTTGTGGTTTTTCCGTAATAAGCATTTGAAGTTTTCTATTAATTAGGTCTTCTCCTCCCTGTCTGTGATTCCCCCGCCCCTATGCCTGCCTATGGTCTTTGAGTGACAGGTTAGTGCTGAGATTTCAAACAGAAAAGGAAGATCATTCACAGACAGGATTTAGGCACAGAAGCCGGGAAATCACAGACAGCGAGGAGAAATCACATGCACTGTGCACCGAAATCTAATGAGCAGAAAACTTCAAATACTGATTAAAGAATAACCACAAAGATGATTTCTTCACCAAGGTATTAATTTAATTGGTATTACAGTACCATTATAGCCCTGTCTTTACTTTGCACTACAAAATCGTGCTGACTGGTTCTCTTTAATTGCCATATGTTACAGCAGCATTATTTTTCAAATGTCATTCTATTTTTGCTATGATGTTGCACGGATTATCATGCACTGTTTTATTTTTTCTTTTATCGTAAATCACAAAAGTCTATACACCTCTCCTATTTTTCAAAATATTTTATTATCTATTTTCATGGGACAATACTGAAGATATGACACTTTGACACAATGTTAAGTAGTCAGTTTACAGCTTGTATAACAGTGTAAATTTGGTGTGCCCTCTAAATAACTCAACACACAGCCATTAATATGTAAACCACTGTCAACATGAGCGAGTACACCCCTAAGTGAACAAATTGTGCCCAAAGTGTCAATAATTTGTGTAGCCACCATTATTTTCAAGCTCTGCCTTAACTTTCTTGGGCATGGAGTTCACTAGAACATCACAGGAGCCACTGGAATCCTCTTCCACTCTTCCATGACGACATTACGGAGCTGGTGGATGCTAGAGATCTTGCGTTACTAAACCTTCTCTTTGAGGATGCTCTATAGGGTTTAGGTCTAGAGACCTGATTGACCAGTCCAGCACCTTTACCCTCAGTTTCTTTAGTAAGCCAATGGTCATCTTGGAGGTGGGTTTGGGGTCTTTATCATGTTGGACTACTGCCCTATGCCCAGTTTCCAAAGGGATAGGATCATGCTCTGCTTCAGTATGTCACAATACATGTTGACATTTATGGTTTCCTCAAGAAACTGTAGCTCCCCGTACCCGGCAGCACTCATCCAGCCCCAAACCATAACACTCACCATGCTTGTCTGTAGGCAAGACACACTTGTTTTTGAACTCCTCACTTGGTTGCTGCCACACACGCTTGACACCATCTGAACCAATTAAGTTTATTTTAGTCTCATCAGACCACAGGCATGGTTCCAATAATCCATATCCTTAGTCTGCTTGTCTTCAGCAAACTGTTTGTGGGCTTTATTGTGTATCATCTTTAGAAGATGCTTCCTTCTGGGATGACAGCCATGCAGACTAATTTTAAGCAGTGTGCGGCATATAGTCTGAGCACTAGCTAGCTAGCTGACCCCTCACCCCTTTAATTTCTGCAGCAATACTGGCAACACTCATATGTCTACTTTGAAAAATCAACCTCTGGATATGACACTGAGGATATGCACTCAACTTCTTTGGTTGATTGTTCTGATTGGAATCTGTCTTGTTAAATCGCTGTATGGTCTTGGCACCACGCTGCAGCTCAGTTTCAGGGTGGTGGCAATCTTTTTATACTTAGGCCATTTTTATGTAGAGCAACAATTCTTTTTTTCCAGATTCTCAGGGAATTATTTGCCATGGGATGCCATGTTGAACTTCCAGTGACCAGTATAAGAAAGTGTGTGAGCGATAAACCCAAATTTAACACACCGGCTTCCCATTCACATCTGAGACCTTGTAACACTAATGAGTCATATGACACCACGGAGGCAAAGTGGTTAATTGGGCACAATTTTACTATTTTCACTTAGGGGTGTATTTACACTGTGATACAAGCTGTACACTGACTGCTTTAAATTATATCAAAGGGTGAAATATTCAGTGTTGTCGCATTAAAAGATCTAATGAAATGTTTGCAAAAAATGTGAGGGATTTATCCACTTGTGTTATATACGGTAGTTGCTAACTACTTGCCTGTTCCTCCCTGTCGACGATTTCTGCCAGCTCAAAGTGGTCTCTGCTGACAGTTCTGCAGCTTCCGCTGATGCCATGTCAGCAGAGCAGTGTCTTCTCTTCTGTTCTACTTTCTTGATGGGGTGTCATTGCCAATGTCATTCTGATTAATAGCCGGCTTTTTGCTGTTTAACTGCAGCTGCAATCAGCATCACGTTTGCAGTGATGCCCCATTAACGGAGCCAAGCAATAGGGGAAGAGTTGGTCTGTTGACCAGATGAAAAAAGAGCAGGGGAATTGCTGGCTGACCTGGCAGAAATCTTCCCTATGCAGAACAGGCAGGTAGTTGGCAACACATGAGTAACCGGTTTAACATGCTTAAAATTTTAATAGAATTTTTTTTTTCAAGGACATATACAAAACCTATTATTTTAGGGTCTATTCACACATGAAGTGTAGCATAGCACCTGCTCCAGCCTGGTCATTTGGGGGAGGTGGGGGGATGGGGGCGTCCTACACTTATTTCTCATTTTGCCTTTATTCCTTAAAACAAGGCATATTTGCTGTTGATAGGAGGGTTAAAGGGGAGAAAATATAGATATAGCCAGATACCTTTTGTACAAATATTATATTCATTTTCATGTGCATTTGTTATATATCAACCTGCTTCTGATTGTAGAATATGTATTATTCTTTCCTATCAAGGTATCAGTGCGTAACGCAAAGACCCTAGAATTAAGGATTGGAGGATTGGTTGTGCCATCAGAAGTAGACATTTCTGTAGTAAGTAGGAGATTTGCCTCAATTTATTGTGACATGTATTGGACATTAACTAAAATCCCTTCAGGCATTTCTTATAGTTTGGCCCAATAATAAATTGTGTATTGTAGTGTTGGAGAAATAACACGACGAAGCGCATTTCACTCTGATTGCTCGAGACAAAGAAATGCATTTGTACATAATTTGGTGTTCAAAAAAATTTAGCTGAAATTGTGTCTGTTCCTCATGGATAACCCTGAGTATTCACCAGTAAAGCATTGTACGGTCTGAAAAAGCCGATTTGTAGAGCAGCATTATTAACATCTAAATAACTTGTCAGGTCACAAGAGTAATGCTTGCGAAGAAATACTAAGCCCCAAGCCAGATATACAGTAATGCTCAGATGGTCTTATACTTGTAAAAGGAAGGTGAAACATTGAAATAGTTTGAATGATGAACTGGAAAAATTAATGTGTAAATCATGATTTTGTAAGAGCTTGTGATGAAATATATACACTGAACAAATATATGTACGCAACATTTTTGTTTTTGCTCCCATTTTTCATGAGCTGAAGTCTAAGATCTAAGACATTTTCTATGTACACAAAAGACCTTTTTCTCCCAAATATTCTTAACACATTTGTGTAAATCTGTTAGTGAGCTCTTCTCCTTTGTTGAGATAATCCATCCACATCACAGAAGTGACATATCAAGATGCTGATTGTACAGCATCATTATTGCACAGGTGTGCCTTAGGCGGGCTTTGCACACTACGACATCGCAGGTGAGATGTCGGTGGGGTCAAATTGAAAATGACGTACTTCCGGCATCGCGTGCGACCTCGCAGCATCGGCTTGCGATGTCGCAACGTGCAAAGCCCGCCTTAGGCTGGCCACAATAATTAACTCTAAAATGGGCAGTTTTACAGTATCAGTATTGAGGGGATCCAGGGGGTCAGAAAACCAGTCACTACCTGGTGTGACCACCATTTCCCTCTCTCAGTGTAACACATCTCCTTTGCATACAGTTAATCAGGTTGTTGATTGTGGCCTCTGCAATCTTGCTTCACTCCTCTTCAATGCCTTTGCAAAGTTGCTGGATATTAGCAAGGACTTGAACACGCTGTTGTATATGCCAATCCAGAGAATCCTAAACATGCTCAATGGGTGACTTGTCCAGTGAGTATGCTGGTCATTCAAGAACTGGGAAGTTTTCATATTCCAGGAATTGTTTCCAGATCCTTGCAACATGGGGCCGTGCATTATTGTGGTGCAACATGAGGGGATGGCCAGAGATAAATGTCAAAAATGGGCCTCAGGATCTCGTCATAGTATCTCTGTGCATTCAAAATGGCATCAATAAAACAAACCTGTGTTCACTTTCAATAACAAACACCTGCCCATATCATAACCTTACCGCCACTATGGGCCACTTGATTCACAATGTTGACATTAGCAAACCACTCACCCACACAAAGCCATACACACAATCTACCATCTGCCCTGTTCAGTAAAAACCAACCAGGATTCATCCACGAAGAGAACACCTCTCCAATGTGCCAGACGCCATTGTATGTGAGCTTATGCGCACTCAAGTCTGTTACAACGACAACTGCATTCTGATGGAGACACCTATGAGGATATCAAGCATCCAGATGAGTTTCCCTGAGATGGCTTCGGACTGTTTGTGCAGAAATTCTTTGGTTATGGAAACCGATTGTTACAGCAGCTATCCGGGTGTCTGGTCTCAGATGATCTTGGAGGTGAAGATGTTAGATATTGAGGTCCTGGGCTGGTGTGGTTGGATGTACTGCCAAATCTCTGAAATGCCTTTGGAGATGGCTTTTTGTAGAGAAATGAACATTCAATTCATGGGCAACAGCTCTGGTGGACATTCCTGCAGTCAGTATGCCAATTGCATGCTCCCTCAAGACATGTGACTTCAGTGACATTGTGCTGTGTGATAAAACTGCACATTTTATAGAGGTTTTTTTTTATTGTAGACAGCCTAAGGCACACCTGTGCAATAATCATGCTGTCTAATCATTACCTTGATATGCCACACCTGTGACATGGATGAATTATCTTTGCAAAGGAGAAGTGCTCACTTAAGGCCGTTTTACCCACTACGACATCGCTAAAGCAATGTCGTTGGGGTCACGGAATTTGTGGCGCACATCCGCTGCGTTAGCGATGTAGTTGCGTGTGACACCTATGAGCGATTTTGAATCATCGCAAAAACGTACAAAATCTCTAATCGGTGACATGTCCCCCTATTCCCAATTATCGTTGCTGCTGCAGGTGCGATGTTGTTCATCGTTCCTGCAGCAGCATACATCGCTATGTGTGACACCGCAGGAACGAGGAACCTCACTTTATCTGCGGCCGCCCGCAATGAGGAAGGAAGGAGGTGGGCGGGATGTTCGTCCCGCTCATCTCCGCCCCTCCGCTTTGATTGGGTGGCCGCATAGTGACGTTGCTGTGACGCCGAATGAACCGCCCCCTTAGAAAGGAGGCGGTTTGCCGGTCACAGCGACGTCGCTAGGCAGGTAAGTAGTGTGACGGGTCTGAGCGATGTTGTGTGCCACGGGCAGCGATT
This sequence comes from Anomaloglossus baeobatrachus, assembly GCF_048569485.1. Lineage (NCBI taxonomy): Eukaryota > Metazoa > Chordata > Amphibia > Anura > Aromobatidae > Anomaloglossus > Anomaloglossus baeobatrachus. Next base: position 506,156,735 of record NC_134354.1, on the reverse strand, counting down.
TGCCCGTGACACACAAACGATGGGGGCGGGTACGCACGCTAGCGATGTAAAGCGGCCTTAACACAGATTAAGGGTGGCTTTGCACGTTGCAACATCGCACGTGCGATGTCGGTGGGGTCAAATCGAAAGTGAAGCACATCTAGCGTCACTTTCGACATCGTAGTGTGTAAATCCTAGATGATACGATTAACAAGCGCAAAAGCGTCGTTATCGTATCATTGGTGTAGGCTCCGACTTTTTCAAAATTACGCTGCCGCGACAGGTACGATATTGTTCCTCGTTCCTGCGGCAGCACATATCGCTGTGTATGAAGCCGCAGGAGTGAGGAACATCACCTTACCTGCCGCCGCCGGCTATATGGAAGGAAGAAGGTGGGCGGGATGTTTACATCCTGCTCATCTCCGCCCCTCCGCTTTGATTGGCCGCCTGACGTGTGACATCGCTCTGACGTTGTACGACCCGCCCCCTTAGGAAGGAGGCGGGACGCCGGCCAGAGCAACGTTGCAGGACAGGTGAGTGCATGTGAAACTGACATAGCGATAATGTTCGCTACGCCAGGAATCACAAGATATCACTGCTGCGACGGGGGCGGGGACTATCACGTGCGACATCGCAGCATCGGCTTGCGATGTCGCAACGTGCAAAGCCCGCCTTAGACATATTAGTGAACAATATTTGTGAGGAAAAGGCCTTTTGTGTACATAGAAAAAGTTTAGCTCAAGAAAAATGGGACCAAAAAGAAAAGTTTTGCATTTATATTTTTGTTCAGGGTAAATAAACAAATAAATGCATAAATAAAAAAAATAGATATATAAACTGCTTTTTTTTTTTTTAACTTTCAGGGCTCATTCCTTTTTCCTGGTGTGTATGTAAATTCTACCCAAGCTATACCGTTTATGCTTCAGAATAAAGGGATGGCTCGGGCAAGAGTAGAATTTGACCTTTCGAAATATGAAGATTTTTCTTTGACATTCAAAGAGGATGCAGGTACTGTGACTATCTAAGAAGGGGCAAATACTTAAGAGAGTGACGCAAAAACATATACATTTTGTCAGATTCTTTGCATTATTGCCTCATAGTACTCTAAAGTTTGACTACTACTTATTGATGGATGGAACAGAATTCCTCTCACTAGGTTTTCTACAGTCTGCGAATACAAAACTTTTGCTTGCAAGCTCAAGTTCATTGTAAAAGAAACCCACCATACTTTACTCCTTTACTCCCCCACTCCTCAGTCCAGCGCTCTGTCTCCGGTGCTACTCTTGTGATCGTGTATAGGCTGAAGAAGTGACATCTTGTCAACAGCACTACAGGAGCTCTGCCAATGGGGACGGCATGGGCCAGTGTTCAGGGTACCACCTGAAAAAGAGCACTGGACCCGAGAAGGTTAAGTAATTGCTACTTGAGATATATAAGGAAGTGTACTGGCAGGCAAAAACGTTTTGCAAGGAGACAACCCCTTTAAATTATCGCTGTTATTGTAACAAATTTAGCATTAAGGCCGCTTTACACGCTACAACATCGCTAAAGCGATGTCGTTGGGGTCACGGAATTTGTGACGCACATCCTGCTGTGTCAGCGATGTCGTTGCGTGTGACACCTATGAGCGATTTTGAAGCGTCGCAAAAACGTGCAAAATCGCTAATCGGTTACATGCCCCCCTATTCCCAATTATCGTTGCTGCTGCAGATACGATGTTTTTCGTCATTCCAGCGGCAGCACACATCGCTTCGTGTGACACCGCAGGAACAAGGAACCTCACCTTACCTGCGGCCGCCCGCAATGAGGAAGGAAGGAGGTGGGCAGAATGTTATGTCCCACTCATCTCCGCCCCTTTGCTTTGATTGGGCGCCCGCTTAGTGACGTTGCTGTGACGCCGAACGAACCGCCCCCTTAGAAAGGAGGCGTTTCGCCGGTCACAGCAACGTCGCTAGGCAGGTAAGTAGTATGACGGGTCCGCGCGATTTTGTGTGCCACGGGCAGCGATTTGCCCGTGACGCACAATCGATGGGAGCGGGTACGCACGCTATCGATCTCGCTAGCGAGATAGCAGCCTGTAAAGCGGCCTTTAATCAAATGAGCAACCAATTTCAAGAAGCTTTGTAAGGCTATGTGCACACCAGAAAAGGGATTTTTCTCAAGAAAATTTCTTAAGAAACTTCTGGGAGTTGAAGATTACCGCACCTGCAGTAAAAAAACGCACCAAAACCGTGGGAAAAACGCATGCGTTTTTGCTGCGGTTTTGCCGCATTTTGCCGCGTTTTTTTCCACAGGTTGGTCACTGCGTTTTTTTATGCTGTAACTGCAAGAAATAATATAGATAATAGATAGATAATCGATAGCTAGATAGACAGACAGATAATGGATAGAGGGAAAGATGGATAGATGAATAGATAGATAGATAGATATATAGATAATAGATGAGAAAGACCTATATAATGTCCCACCTCCCTGCATATTCTAAGCTGGCATCCTTTAGTGACTTTCTTGGCACTAAAGGGTGCTTAGCCTTGTATTTAGCCAAAAAATAAATAAATAATTAAAAAAAAACGACGTGAGGTCCCCCATATCTTTTGTAGCCAGCTAGGGTAAAGCAGACGGCTGCAGCCTGCAAACCACAGCTGGCAGCTTCACCTTGGCTGATAATCCAAAACAGAGGGCACCCCACGCTGTTATTTTACATTAAATAAATAGTTTAAAACAAAAAACGTGTGGTCCCCCCAAATTGGATCACCAGCTAAGCTAAAGCAGACAGCTGTGGTCTGGTATTCTCAGACTAGGGAGGTCCACCGTTATTGGACACTCCCCAGCCTAAAAATAGCAGGCCACAGCCACCCCAGAAGTGGCGCATCCATTAGACGTGCTAATCCTGGCGCTTTGCCCCAACTCATCCCATTGCTCTGGTGCGGTAGCAAACAGGGTAATATATGGGGTTGATGCCAGATGCGTCTATCAGATACCTGACATCACAAACTCAATCAGTAAGAAATAAAAAATAGACGACAAACAAAGTTTTATTTGAAAAAACACTCCCCCAAAACATTCCCTCTTTCACCAATTTATTGAAAAGAACAATCAAATCTGGGTCCGGCGTCATCCAATAAGGGGGTCCCATGACGATCCATACCATAGTCACTGTCCCAGTCAATGAAGATCAAAATGTTCCCCATTGGCTGGGAGAGCAGTGCAGTGACCTGAGCTAACATCAATGGGTCAGCCCAGGTCACTGCAGGGGATGAGGAGCGCTGCTGTCAGGAGGTTAGAAGAGATCATTACCTGCAGTGACGATCTCCTGCTCTCCTGACGTCAGCGCTGTCACTGACTTCTATGCCCGCCGCGTTCTCAGTAGTATCGCAAGAGCCCGTGACATCACTCCTAGTCACAGTCTCAGGCTGCCCGCGAGACGGGCATAGAAGGCATTGACAGCGCTGACGTCAGGAGAGCAGGAGATCGTCACAGCAGGTAATGATCTCATCTAACCTCCTGACAGCAACCCTCGTCATCCCTGCGGCTGCCAGCACTGCAGTGTGAGAAGCTGCTGATACTGCAGTGCGAGCAGACACTGACACTGCTGTGCGGGCAGCCGCGGGGCTGGAACGGGACACAGACTGCATGGGCAACCGACGGAGGTCACACGGAAGTGCTTCCGTGCGGCATCCAGGGAGTGTGATATGTGTGTGTGTGTTTATGCTCTGCTCCGCTTCCTCTTCCTGTCATAATGACATCACTTCCCTGCAAAACGCAGGCAGTGATGAACATTACCGCAGGTAAACCGCAGCTATACCGAGGGTATACCGCACATCATTTGCTACCTGCGGTATACCCGCGGTATTTTGCGATTACATTACAGTGAATGGAGTGAAATACCGCAGGTACCTGTGGAAAAGAAGTGACATGCACATTTTCTCAAGAAATTTTCTCAAGAAATTCTGCAGAAAGAATTTTCTTGAGAAAAAAACGCAGTGTGCGCACAGCTATTTTTTTTCTCATAGGTTTTGCTGGGGAATGTCTGCAGAAAGATTACAAACATTTCTGAAGAAATTTCTGCAGCAAAACTGCGGGTAAAGCCGCAGGTAAAAACACAGTGTGCGCACAGGGCCTAATACATGAAATTAGAGAAATATGTTTCTTTATCCATTTATGAATCATTTTTCATTTCCCAACCTGCTAAACTTATTCACTTTGAAAAACAGCTAAAATTTGTCTTTCTCCATACAAGACAGACTGCCATCTCACTGAGGGATCAGAGTACATACTTCTTTAGGCCTCTTTCACACGTCTGTGAAAATCACGCACGTTTTTCACGGACGTGTCAAAGGTGCGTATCTCCGTGTTTATGCTATCCGTGATAACACACAGAGAACAAGAACTTTTGCTCACCTGTCCCTGGCATCGCTGTTCGTGGTGCTGATCTTTGGTCTCCGGTCCTGCCGACTGCCCGCTGCTGCTTCCGGCCAGCAGTGGAGGGAATATGCGATGAGCATAATGAGCGGGGGTCGGAAGCGAGGGACAGTAGCGACAGAGACTGCAGTGCTGGAGAAGGTGAGTATAGAAATTAATTTTATTTCACAGACACGTGTGTTTTCTCCATTGCGTGTCACACGGTTCACATCTGTGCAGTCCATGTGTGGTCCGTGTGACACCCGTGATGCCGGACAAAAACGGACATGTCTACATGTGGAGCACACAGACACACGTCTGCTCCACATGGACATGTGACGCCCTGGACTAGTCAGGTCGTCCCAGGTAGTCACACACAACACCACACCCCCCTCCCGGTTAGGTGACATTAGTCAAACTAAAAACCTTGTCACCACCCTCCAGGTTTGATGTCCACACCAGGGGGGTGGAGCCAGGCGGTTGGCTCTGCCCACCGAGGAGTTCACAGGCCTGGAGGCGGCAAAACACACAAAAAGAGTCTAGAGGAGGTGGAGAGCAATCAAGTTCACGGGCAGTCCTGTGTCCAGGCCTGCCAAGAGACTACCAGGTGGGTGGGTCGGAGCCCAGCCGCCATTGGCAAGGAGGCAGATGGTGGAGGCTGCCTGCAGGAGCTGGGATTACAGCCGGTGGAACCGTAGGGACCGGGGTCGGGCGATGGCCCGCCGGTTCCGAACCGGGGAACCGATTGGAAATCGGAGCACCAGGAGGGGTACTCAGACCCAGTTCAAAGCCCTGAACCAACAGGGCTGAGTCAAATCAACTGATTGCGGACTGGACTTAAGGACCTATCCCACATAAGCCCCGTTAGAAGACAACAGCCCAACCATACAGGTTAAAGCCACTGCCAAGGCATAGAGACCCAAAGGGCCAGTGTCTGCAGGCAAACGGGCTCCCACGGCATATACAAGTCGGGGAGCGGACTACCGGCGTCTAGGCATAGGAGTCAAACATTTACACACAGAGGTGCAGGAGAAAGGCGGAAACCACCAACCTCTACCGGGAGAAGGTGCACCCAGCTGCGGGCCCCGTTCATCACTCCGTTTGGTTTACCAGAGACTCGAGTGTATTGTGTCAGAGTGAGTACACCAGTGCCTTCGGGCCGCGTACCGCGCCGCACCGCACCAACGTCCAACCCACTCCCCCGCCTCAGCGCCTCCCTCGGGCCCCCAGGACCATCACTCCCCTACCCACGGAGGGGTCAACACCAAGCTTCGCAACACCGTCCCCGCGAGGCCTAGTCAATGGCAGCAGTGGTGTCTATCCATTCACCACAACCCGTGGGTGGCGTCACGAACTTACAATCCAAACCAAACCACCGCGGCCCCGGCCGTGGAACTTCTCACCCAAGTCCCCGCGTGTAGCACCAACTCCCTTGCAGAGCGACGTGACCCCCGGGTCTGTGAGAGGCTCGAGCCACCACCCGCAGTACGAGCACGGATCCGAGCGGCTCGGCGGTCGCACCCGAGCCTGCGGGGCGGTACAGACACACGGTCCATAGCAAAACACACACGTGAGCGCAGACCCATTGATTTTAATGGGTCTACGTGTGCCCTTTGTCTCCGGCACGTGAGGAAACGGACCAAACACGTACCGGAGACACGGACGTGGAAGGAGGCCTTGGAAAGACAGGTAGGAGGAGCAGAGATTGAGAGAGGCAGAGAGACATACATAAAATGCTGTTACTTTCTAGTCAGTGTTTTATCTCAGTTCTGTATTCACTGCTTTATGCTTCAGTACTGCTGTATAATATTCTCCCTGTTGCAGCTTGTGGAGATGTGTTACAAAGTGTTAAATACTGTATGTGCATGTTGAGTATGGGACACATCATAGCACCTATTTCAGAAAATGCTGAATATTAGAGATAGATTAATGGTGAAAAAATCAGGATTTGTGTCATATAATGGCCAATAATAATAAAAAATCAGGGGTTGGCAATTTACTTTCCATAGAGGCCACATGAGAGACCGTGACTGGTGCTGAGCGCCGAACCAATAGGCTGAAATAAATTATGCTCAATAGTAATATTAACATGTTAATTATAATTATTATTTAGTATTAATTGTATCACTTAGAATTGAGTGAGCCCCCCATATCCTCCTTATATACAGTGTGAGCCCCCACATACCCTCATATATACACAGTATGAGCCCTCACACAGCCTCCTATATACAGTATGAGCTTCCACATAACCTCTATATACAGTATGAGCTCTCATTTAGTCTCCTATAAACAATATGAGCCCCACTTAGCCTATAATATACAGTGTGAGACCCCACATAGCCTCATTATATACAGTGTGAGCCCCCACATAGCCTTCTGTATACAATATGAGCCCCCACCTAGCCTCTCTATACAGTATAAGCCCTCACATAGCCTCTTATATACATTATGAGCCATACTAAGCCTCCTATATACAGCATGATCCCCCACATATCCTCCTATATACAGCATGAGCCCCCACTTTTGGTCAATCAGGAGCTGTGGTCACAAGATGGTAAAGCAGGACTGAAGCATCACCAGGAGGTGCAGAATATGGAGGCTGGTAAGCATATTACTGGGGGCAGGGAAGACATATTAGTGGTGAAATAAAAAGCAAAACGCTGGAATGGTGTTTTGAAGGCCACTGCAACATTCATGCAGTAGTAAGCAAAGAATTCTGTAATATGCTTTGCTTACATTTCTCACTGTGCCATTTTTTTTCTTTAGTTGTTGAAGTTGATCCATTATATCCTCATCTATATACTTTGGATTTAGAAGAAAAGGAAGCTCTCGAATGTGCTCTTCATTTCAGTCCTAAGGAAGTAAGTTTTACAAATGATTATTCACTCAATATTGTTTCGCTCACATGGGTCCATGATGCTGAAATCTGATGTCAAAAAAGAATTTCAAAGGGTGTAAAGCATAATCCCTGTGTGAATATTTGGGATGTAGATGATTGTATTTATCTGTAGTGTTGATTTCCAGAGTGGTAAAAGTATATGGCAAACTCAGGAAAGATGTTCACGAATGACAGAATTTTGGTTCAGTCACGTAACACATTGCAAGTCTTAAGGCCCCGTAACACGCAGTGATATCGCTAGCGAGCGTACCCGCCCCCGTCGTTTGTGCGTCATGGGCAAATCGCTGCCCGTGGCGCACAATATCGTTCGGAGCCGTCACACGGACTAACCTGCCTAGCGACGTCACTGTGGCAGGCAAACCGCCTCCTTTCTAAGGGGGCGGTCCATGCAGCGTCACAGCGGTGTCACTAAGCAGCCGCCCAATAGAAGCGGAGGGGCGGAGATGAGCGGCCGTAACATCCCACCCAGCTCCTTCCTTCCTCATTGCCGGCGGCCGCAGGTAAGCTTTAGTCCGTCGTGTCACACGTAGCGATGTGTGCTGCCTCGGGAACGACGAATAACCTGCGACATCAACAATCAACAATTTTTTTAAAATGAACGACGTGTCAACGATGGACGATTTGGTGAGTATTTTCCATCGTTAACGGTCGTTCGTTGGTGTCACACGCAATGATGTCGCTAACGATGCCGTATGTGCGTCATGGAATCCGTAACCCCGGTGATATATCGTTAGATATGTCGTTACGTGTGACGGGGCCTTTAGGGCTTTATTCATTAAGACTGGAGTTGTACATGTCAGTCTTAATGAAGGGGCACATCAGAGTAAAAGGAGCCTAAATCATTATTATTCACACACTACTTAATAAGCTTACAGCCTCCATGCACCTTGCCACAAGTCTTACTCCATTCAGAGTGTTCTGGTATAAAGAAATTAATGTATTTTTTTGAATAAGATGGGTGGGTGTTGTCATGCACCCGTTCTTCCCCAGCTACACCCATGTTGGTGGAGTTGACAGGGATTGAATATGACAAGTCACTAAATTTTTGCTCAATTTTGTGTTGCGTAAATATTTAGCGACTTCTGAAAGTGATTTTTGCCAGAAAACTGACTTACATGCCTTGATGTATCAATCCTAGATATATATATAGTGGTCAAACCTGCAAAGTGTGGTAAACCGTAGATTTCTAAGTGGGTGCTGCAGTCTGAAGATTTTAAATATTCCATCAAGTAGGGATGGAGAATTTTTATTGAGTATCTCAACAAGTTATGAAGTATTGGCTGTTTATCTAAGTGTTCTCACATAATAGGATCTTTTATTACTGCTGTAAAGATGTATTACATAAAGCTGGACATAGACTGTAAAGAGGTATTCCCCGAACCCCACCAGTTGAGCATGATTGTATTTCCATTAGACTAGGGGAGTAAGCATCAATGAATGTTGATGTCCCAATTCTGCCCTGACAACAGCTTTTTGGAAAGAAACGATGAGGATTATTGAATTTCACTCATCTTGCCCACCCATATGTGTTGTTGGTTTAGAGCTGGGCCATCACCTTCGTTGGCCTATTCCAGATGTGGCTGACATTTATTTAATGCACATGGCAGCTTCAGCTTTTCTTCATATGTTTTGTTGATTAGTTAAATTGTCATAACAAGAACAGATTATGGCAAAAGTATTGTTAATTATGTGTAATCTACTCTATTTGGATTTGCTAGAGAAGTGTCATCATGTGTCATTTAACTTTTTGTTATCTCTTTTAATTCAGTTTAGCCAACAATCACCTTTCTGTTTGCAGCCAATGGGTCATAACCGCACTCTGCATCTATGATTACTTCCAATCCGCAAGCAATTACAGGCCTGCATTAAGAATGTGTCTAATGTGTCACTAATTAGTTTACATATCATGCAAATTAGCTTGTGGAAAGTAAGCAGCCGACGCCTGCAGCAGTACATTGTGCCAGTTATTGATCCTGGCTCTATATTTTAGTAATTATCCACACACAATACGGAATGTTAATTGTAGATGCAGCAGATACAAAGAAGAGAATGAGGGAAGGTGCGTGAAAAATTATAAGGATAAATCGGTTGTGTGGCCTATAAAACCAACCAAAACTAAGGGGTACTTTGCACACTACGACATCGCAGGTGCGATGTCGGTGGGGTCAAATCGAAAGTGATGCACATCCGGCGTCACTGTCGATATCGGAGTGTGTAAATCGTTTTTGATACGATTAACGAGCGCAAAAGCATCAAAATCATATCATCGGTGTAGCGTCGGTCATTTCCATAATTTTGGAAGGACCAATGTTACGATGTTGTTCCTCGTTCCTGAATCATCGCTGTGTGTGAAGCCGCAGGAGCGAGGAACATATCCTACCTGCGTCCTGCGGCTCACGCCGGCTATGCGGAAGGAAGGAGGTGGGCAGGATGTTTATGTCCCGCTTATCTCCGCCCCTCCACGTCTATTGGCCGCCTGCCATGTGACGTCGCTGTGATGCCGCACAATCCGCCCCCTTAGGAAGGAGGTGGGTCGCCAGCCAGAGCGACGTCACAGGGCAGGTAAGTCGATGTGAATCTGCCGTAGCGATAATGTTCGCTACGGCAGCTATCACAAGAGATCGCAGCTGCGAAGGGGGCGGAGACTATCGTGCTCGGCATCGCAAGCATGGGCTTGCGATGTAGTAGTGTGCAAAGTACCCCTAAGTTGTCATTTCATAAAGATAAGCTGGAAAATAAAAGATGATGGATACCACTTTTGTATAAATTAACTCTTAATTTAAAAAGTAAAACACCTTGAAAAAACTCCAAATTTTTATTCAACGCAAAGTTATCCAAAATTTTGCAACTTTTGCTGTTTTCACACCAACTTCTTCAAAGTGGGCAGATCATTGGGAAAACAGGGCGTGTAGGTGCCTGCCCAGCCAATTCATACAACGTTTTTCCATATGCCGGCATTTACAGTACATTATGTTTTCACTCTAATTTAAAGATATATAGTGAAAATTGTTTAGGCAGGTGTGGAAAAAAATGCTGCAATGTGTGAATGCTTTCAGAAATAGAAGTATTAATTGTGTATTTTTATCAATTAAAAAAATGCACAGTAAATGAACAAAAGCTACATCTAAATCAAAATAAAATGGCATCAAAGCTTCAATTCCTTTAAGTACACTTGCACACAGTTTTTGAAGGAACTAGGCAGGGAAGTTGTTCAAAACATCTTGGAAAACTAAAAACTAATATTCTGTGGATGTAGGCTTGCACAAATATAGACTCAATGATATTGAGATTAGGGCTCTTTGGGGTCATTTCATTACTTCCAAGATTCCTTTTTCCTCTTTACTAGAGATGAGCGATGTTTGAGGTTCACCAATTTCATGTTTGAGTGATTTTGGGGGGTTTTCGAGTCGTTCGACGAACTCGAACGATTTGCTAAAAGTTCGGTAGTTTGAGTTACGTTTGAGAATGGTTCGATCACCAAAAAGCATAGCTAGTTACTAGCTGGCTTTTCACAGTGTGAGTCACTGTGGATCATGATATTATCAAAATTCAGTGTATAGTGTGCGGGCGGGACGGTGTTTAGATCACTGCTGCTGCTGAGTGCTGAAAGAATGGTGATCGCCATTTTTTTTTTCCTAACCGCGTGTACAGTGGGGCAGCCAATCACAGACACACACTCAACAAAGTGGATTTTTGCCAGACAAGCAAGGGCATGTGTCATAGGGTGTGCATGTCACATGTCGTTGCTCTATAAGACCCGGCCATTTTCCTTGTCGCCCCATTATCTCTCTGCTGCGGGTGGGTGACAGTCACCGCTCCCGCTGCTACTGCTGCTGTGTGCGCTATAGACATACAGTGCAATCTACACAGCGCTTTAGGGAATAGGGACTACTTGTATTTTCAGCAATTTTCAGGGCTGCATTACAGCCATTCATAGGCATTGTTGCTAGGCAGGTCCATGCCAATGCTGTGCAAGGCTTTATATAATAGCATCTCGCTACATCAGCTCAGGCAATTCCTTGGTGCATTTTTTCATTGGCAGGGAGAGAAAGTGAGGCTTCCTTTGCTGTCCAACTACCAAGAGCACCTGTGCATTCTACAAACCTGCCCATTTTTGCTATGCAATTTTAATAGCAAACAGTGCTGACACTTAGTTGCATACTAAAAGTGTCTGGGATACAAACTTAGTGTCCCACTGGTGCCAAGCAAGGTACACCACCTGTGCATTCTACACACCTGCCCATTTTTGCTACGCAGTTTTAATAGCAAACAGTGCTGAGACTTTTAGTGGCATACTAAAAGTGTCTGGGATACTAAGTTAGTGTTCCTTTGCTGTCCAGCTACCTACAGCACCTCTGCATTCTACACACCTGCCCATTTTGCTACGCAATTTTAATTGCAAACAGTGCTGAGACTTAGTGGCATACTAAAAGTGTCAGGGATACTAAGTTAGTGTTCCTCTGGTGCCAAGCAAGGTACACCACCTGTGCATTCTACACACCTGCCCATTTTTGCTACGCTATTTTAAATTGCAAAAAGTAGAGCATAATTTAGACCCTCATTCACAAACTGTAACACCTCTTGTTGGAGACAATGAGGAACATACTGATGACGATGAGACTCAGATACCTGATTGGAATGACAACTTAACTATTCAGTCAGGGCAGGAAGAGGTTAGGTCTGCGGGTGGGGGGAGTGCAAACACAACGGTTAATGATAAAGTTCTAGATCCCACTTACTGTCAACCCACAGTCAGGTACTCAAGGAGGTCAGTAGAGGCGGTAGAGGAGGATGAGACTGACGACGAGGTTAGCTTGCGCCTTCCTGGACAAAGACGGAGTACTGGAAGCATGTAAACAACTGCATCCTCAGCCACAACAATGCCTCTGAGCACAAGTCGGGGTAGCTCTGCAGGTCGCATGGGCTCTAATAGTTGCATAGCCTGGTCCTTTTTTGACCTTGCAAAGGATCACCCAACTCATGTGATCTGTAGGATTTGTCGCCAATATGTAAGTAGAGGCCAAAAACTCACTAGTTTGACTACTTCGTCCATGAATCGTCACATGAATAACAAGCATAAGTCCCAGTGGGAAGCTTACTGTGCTACAATGTGGCCTAGTGGAGCGGGCCAACCAACGTCTGCACCTTCAAGTGTATCCGCGCGCTGTTCATCCTCTATGACTGTGGGGACAGCTGTCACACATATTTTTCTACGCAGACCTTCCACCTCTTTAACTGCAGCAGGAAGTTTGCGTGGCAGGTCATCAGTTGTTTTGGGAGGGGAAACAGGTGCTGCTGTAGATCTCTCTCAGACATCGAGAGCACCAACTTTGGATGACGGCAATATCATGTCTCCGCCTGCACTTTCCTCACAGACCAGCAGTTTGCCAGGGACACCCTTCTCAACACCGTCTCAGCAGCCAGATCTCAGTCCCTGAGATGTAAACAAGTAAAAGGCAATTTCTTCCGAGCCATGACAAAGCAAAGAGGTTGACTTTCATCCTCTGCAAGCTGTTGGCTACAGAAACGCTGCCTTTTCGCCTTGTGGACACAGAGGATTTTCGAGACCTTATGTCCGTCGCAGTGTTCCAATACCAGATGCCGAGTCGCCACTACTTCTCCAAGAAAGGTGTGCCTGCGCTACACTAGCATGTCGCACACAACATTATTGCTTCCTTGAGGAACTCTGTGTGACAGGGTGCATTTCACCACTAATAGTTGGACCAGTAAGCATGGAGAGGGGCGTTACATGTCTCTGACTGGGCACTGGGTAACTATGGTGCGAGATGGAGAAGGGTCTGCTGTAGAAGTCTTGCTGTAACCACGACTTGTACGTCAATCCTCTGTATGTCGAAGTTCCTCCACTGCTTCTGCCTCCTCAACCTCATCTGCGTCCCCCACCTCTGCCCCAAACCTGCCTGGTCAGGCCACCCGCGTTGTAACTGCGCACAAGGAATGCCGCATACCTCCTTACTATTCTGGCAGCAGCACTCAACGGCATCAGGCAGTCTTTACGTTGAAATGTCTGGAAATATGAGTCACACAGCTGAGGAGTTGTGGTCAGCTATGCGGTCCGAGTTTCGTAAATGGTTGTTTCCACTCAACCTGCAGCCAGGGAAGGCCGTGTGCGACAATGCTGCAAACCTGCGTGTGGCCCTTCGCCGGGGCAACGTGACACACGTGCCTTGTATGGCTCACGTGTTGAACCTTGTTGTCCAGCAATTTTTAACCCACTATCCCAGCTTACATGGGCTTCTGCACAGGGCACGGTAACTCTCTGCTCACTTCCGCCGTTCAACCGGCGCAGCTGACCGATTTGCATGGCTCCAGAAGTCTTTCGGCCTGCCGGTTCATCGCCTGAAATGCGATGTGGCGACACGCTGGAATCCGACTCTCCACATGTTACAGCGACTGTGGCAGCACCGCCGAGCCCTGGTGCAATACGTTATGACATATAGCCTGGGCCAACTAGATGCAAAGGTGGGGCAGATCATACTGATGGAGTGGTCTCAGATCAAGGACCTATGCACCCTTCTGCACAGCTTCGACATGGCGACAAATATGTTTAGCGCTGACAATGCCATTATCAGCATGACAATTCCAGTCATTTACATGCTGGAGCACATTCTAAACACTATTCGGAGTCAGGGGGTGGGACAAGAGGAAGGGGAGGAAGTACAGGAGGATTCATATGCGGAAGGGCTACCAAGATCTACAAGGTCCAGACGTTCAGCATCACCAAGGCGGCAGGCATGGGACAGTGGGGGAGAGGAATTAACAAAGGCGCATGGTAGCAGCCAAACTGTTGAGGAAGGTGCAGGAGCCCAGGGAGAAATGGAGGACGAACTGGCGATGGGCATGGAAGACTCAGCAGATGAGGGAGACCTTGGTCAACTTTCGGTTGTTCGAGGTTTGGGGGAGATATCAGAGGAAGGAAGCATGGTTATCACCTCGACGCCACAAACACAGCAAGGACTTGGTCCGCAGGGATGCGCAAGACACATGAGCGCCTTCTTGCTGCACTACCTACAACATGACCCTCGGATTGTCCGAATTAGAAGTAATGATGACTACTGGGTTGCCACACTCTTAGATCCCTGGTACAAGTCCAAATTTGGCGAATTAATTCCAGCCATAGAAAGGGATGCACGTATGAAGGAGTATCAGCAGAAGCTGTTATGCAATCTTAGCTCGGCTTTTCCACCAAACACCAGTGGTGCACAGAGTGAATCTCCCAATTGTAACTTGCCAAACATGGGACTGTCTCGTCATCAACAGTCAAACCGTACCAGCAACACCGTATCTGGTGGTAACAGCAATTTTATGGAATCGTTTCATAATTTTTTTTAGACCATCCTTTGCAAGGCCACAAGAGACAAGAAGTCTGATACATAGTGAACGGCTGGAGAGGATAATACAGGAGTATCTCCAAATGAACATCGATGGCATGACTGTGCAACTGGAGCCTTGCTCATTTTGGGCTTCCAATCTTGAAAAATGGCCTGAGCTTGCCACTTACGCCTTGGAGATCTTGTCGTGTCCCACAGCCAGTGTTGTCTCTGAACGTGTCTTCAGTGCTGCTGGGTGTGTGCTGACAGATAAGCGCACGCATCTGTCTAGTGACAATGTGGACAGACTAACGTTCATCAAGATGAACAAGTCATGGATCAGCACGGACTTTGCTACGCCTGTGTCATTTTGGAGAGAGTAAAGGCTGGTGGATTTGGATTGTGCTTCATGCAAATCAACATGTAAATTTTGCAACTGGGGGACAACTGATGCCACTGAAGTGGTGTGTGTGTGGCCCAATTTTTGGAAAAAAGGGAGACTCTGCTTGCAGTCCCCTTGCTGTGTTTTTGACAATGATCCAAGATGAACAAGTCATGGTTCAGCAAGGACTTTGCTACCCCTGTGTCATCCTGGGGTCAGTTAAGGCTGGTGTATTTTTGAATGTCCTTGATGCTAATCAACACGTCCAGTTTGCAACTGGGGCCAAAGTGATACTACTAAAGTCGTGTGTGTGGCCCAATTTTTGGAAAAAAGGGAGACTCTGGTTGGAGTCTCCTTGCTGTTTTTTTTAAAATGTTCCAGGATGAACAAGTCATGGATCAGCAAGGACTTTTCTACCCCTGTGTCATCCTGGGGAGAGTTAAGGCTGGTAGATTTGGATTGTGCTTCATGAAAATCTACCTGTCAAGTTTGCAGCTGGGGGACAAGTGATGCCACTGAAGTGGTGTCTGTGGCCCAATTTTTGGAAAAAAGGGAGACTCTGGTTGGAGCCCCTTGCTGTTTTTTTTTTAAAATGTTCCAAGCTGAACAAGTAATGGATCAGCAAGGACTTTTCTACCCCTGTGTCATCCTGTGGCGAGTAAAGGCTGGTGGATTTGGATTGTGCTTCATGAAAATCTACCTGTCAAGTTTGCAACTGGGGGACAATTGATGCCACTTAAGTGGTGTCTGTGGCCCAATTTTTGGGAAAAAGGGAGATTCTGGTTGGAGTCCACTTGCTGTGTTTTACATGATTTTAGAAGGGCATGACATGCCTATGTCTATGTCTCCTCCTCTTTTTACTCATCCAGCTATTTTGTTTTCGCATGAGTATATGTCCTTGTCACTTTCCCATGTGTTTGTGGTGTCTTGGGAGTTGTTTGTCACCTTTTGGACACCTTTAAAGGTGTTTTCTATGTGGTTTTATGTGTTTGTGTTTGCTTGCCATTTTTTTCAATGCAGTTCGAGTGGTTCAACGAACGGTTCATCGGATGTTCTTCGAACGGAGCCTCCGTTCGACGAACCGAACTCGAACTCTAGGGGGGTGGCTCATCTCTACTCTTTACACTGCAAATTAGGGTCAACCAGATGGCTCCCTGATGGTATTTCTAAAAGCACCACCCCAGCTCTTTTTATTGCAGCACTGAAGTGGTGCCACTAATGTAAGGCAGTGGCGTACCGTCAATAGAGGCAGACCATGCCACTGCTACCGGGCCCGTGATGCTAGGGGGTCCATGAGCTCAGGGGGGGCACTCATTTTAGTTTCATGATGATCATTCAATCCAGGCGCAGGCAGCCAGCCAGGCTGCGTGTCAGCTCAGCACCGGCCGTCGTAGAAACCCCTCCTGCTCTGTTGCTTCTTTGGCTGAACGTGTATGTGAACGACACGCCCCCTTGGCTGACGTAGCTTTGCAGTCAGAGAGGGGAGCTTCAGATGCAGGCAGCAGCCATTGGTGTTTGCTTGTACTGTTTGGGGGGGGGGAGCTCAGCAGCGTCAGACTCTGCACCCATCCAGCAGCAGAGAGACTCAGATAAGGCTGCACATCAAAGTTAGATAATAGTATAATGCTATAAGCATACCGAAAAACATTGAAGCAAACAATGAAAAATGCCACTTGCTAACTTGAAAGTGTGAATAATGAAATGCATACCTGCCATGAATATTAGGAAAAAGGAGATATTTAGCAATCGCATTGATCAATGTAACTGAGCCCCAAAACCTCGTCAAGGTATATCTCTATATTGGGGTCCCTAGCTCTATGACCCTAACTGTGTGTCATCTCATTGCAATTAAAAACTGCTATGTGTGGAGAGGGGTAACCATGGACTTTCTTATATAGGAGATGGAAAAAACATGGCCGAAAGGGGCGGAGCTGTGTTCACATTCAGAAAAAAACTTCATCATACTAAATAGGATAATTGAAGTGAGCACTAATATATATTCTGAGTGCAAGCCAAAAAAATACATAGTACATAAGGATAAGGCTGCACATCAAAGTTAGATAATAGTATAATGCTATAAACATACCGAAAAACATTGAAGCATACAATGAAAAATGCCACTTGCTAACTTGCATTTCATTATTCACACTTTCAAGTTAGCAAGTGGCATTTTTCATTGTTTGCTTCAATGT
The DNA here is from genome assembly GCF_048569485.1 of Anomaloglossus baeobatrachus. Lineage (NCBI taxonomy): Eukaryota > Metazoa > Chordata > Amphibia > Anura > Aromobatidae > Anomaloglossus > Anomaloglossus baeobatrachus. The sequence goes on along the minus strand of NC_134354.1, from coordinate 506,139,554 downwards.
TTTTCGATATGCTTATAGCATTATACGATTATCTAACTTTGATATGCAGCCTTATCCTTATGTACTATGTATTTTTTTGGCTAGCACTCAGAATATATATTAGTGCTCACTTCAGTTATCCTATTTAGTAGGAAAGAACTCCAAGCCGACCTGTTAACACCTGCACAGCGAGGGGACCATCAAGGACCTTGCTGACCCTAAAAATCCGAAGACAAAGAGTCAGTGGCAAAGGGAGAACTGGGGACAGGACCAGAGTCTCCAACCCCACATGGTTCACACTACCGTCAGGTGGACAGAAGTGGACAAACCACTGGACGGGGACCCCAAGTTGATCTACGCCATGGGGACCCATTTACCAGAAACAGGTGCAGGAGAAAAAGGCTACCAGATTACTACACTGGCACTGGGATGAAGGGGACCTGGAGGTGAAACCAGCCAGCCTCAGGTAACCAGCTACCACCAACCAGCAGTGAGTAAAAACCAGTTACACTAAACATCTTTGTGGACTACCTTCTTCCGACTCCCGTCACATCACCCATCCTTTGGGGCCCGACCCTGCTTGCGCAGGGCCTTCCATCCAGGCTGCAATTAACACCAACCCCAGTAGTGACATTTTGCAGCGGCGGCTCCATCTATATAGCCGCAACACCGCAAGTGACATCACGTATGAACACTAATCTAATCTACTGTAAATACACCCCCATTACAAAAAAGGCCCAGGGCACGGAACCGGGCAACAGCCACCACAGTGACATTTCAAAGATACATTCTGCCCGGGACCGAGTACCCCATATCCCTGGGCACGACACACACATACACACTCATACTCACACTCACTCACCACATCTGGCGATACTGATTGCTTCCAGCCAGCAGGGGAAGATGGTATGCAGTGCAGTGGAGCATGAGGACCTGGGGTGGAACGCATGGAGTACTCAGCAGTGGACCCTTTTGCTGGATGTGGTGAGTCTGTGTGTGCGATCTGATGTGTGATTGTGTGTGCGATCTGATGTGTGACTGTGTGTGTGTGATTGTGTGTGTATGTGCAATCTTATGTGTGTGTGCGATTTGATGCGTGTGTGTGTGTGATCTGATGTTTGTGTGCAATATGATGTGTGTGGGTGTGCTATCTGATGTTTGTGTGTGTGTGATCTGATGTGTGTGGGTGTGCGATTTGCTTGTGTGCGCGATTTGATGTGTGCGAGCGATCTGATGTTTGTGTGTGTGGGTACAATCTGATGTGTGTGGGTGTGCGATCTCATGTTTGTGTATGTGTGTGCGATGTGTGTGGGTGTGCGATCTGATTGTGTGCGCAATCTGATGTGTGTGGGTGTGCATTCCACTTCAGGTCCTCCCATTCGGTGTGAAAATTAATTGCCTACCCTTGCAGTAAATTCATCTATAAATTCTCGACAGTATATCGTCACTATATACAAAGGTGTATTTAGTAGTTAACACTTAGGTGGAGTGGAAAGCACAGATATGCCGCAATGTATATATGAATTGTAGCAAATTTGTAATCCAGCTTTTCCCATATAGAACGGCTATGCAAAGTTTTCATATTCATTGCAGCAACATAAACGCCCTAAAAAGCACATAAAAAGTTTGAGCGCTTGACGTTACCCACATCACACTGTTCCCTCATTACTCTGATGTGCTGTGCAGTGTCTGTACTGCTATCTCCCGTGGTCTTGCCATGCTGTTTGTGAAGCTATCAGTGTGTGCTCCCATGAGACATGCCTAGTGCATTCATGGCGACGTGACTCGTCTTCTAGAACACAGAAATGATAAAAGATCAGCAGGAAAGTATCTTCTGTTCAAAGCATTATCATCACATCCAGCCTCTGACTCACACCCGCTACCTCTTAAATATTTAAGCCATACATTTCCATGCACTTCACGTGGCAGGATACAACACATGGTGTTGCACTCAAAATTGCAATTATTATAATTTAGCCATAATGAACCAAGGAAGGCACATTATCTCATGGCGTAATGAACACACTATTATATCTTATTATCTCATTAGTATTTATAAGTAGCCCCTTAACCTGTTAATGTCCCAATACTATTACTGTTTTATTGTCAATGTATCAGAACATTCTGATTAGACAATTAGCAAAGGGTTGAATGTTAGGACTTCACATAAGGTGTTATTCTAGAATAATTACAGCAGGCGCTTGTTCATTAGGTATGATAATTGTTAAAATGTTGTATCTTGTTCTCTGATGACCTTTTGGCCTCTTCACTTTTCTTTTGAATTTTATTTTTGCATTTGGCTTAAACAGAAGATATACTTTTCATTGAGTTTACAGGTAACCTGTCATCACAGTTTAACATGTTAAAGTAAATATCTGGTCATAATGGGGCTGTTCTACTGGAACCTGTTACATAATGCTGACTAAAGGCCACTCTGCATTAGAGCCAGCTGTCAGTCAATGTGCGGGGGCATGGCTATAGCCACCAATCTCCATACACAGAGCAGTGACTAAACCCGTCTTTGTGCCACCACTATAACTGAAACCAGAACACTGCAGGGAGGATTGAAATTATTTTCCTCCCAGCAGCGGGGTTAAATGTGTAGGTGCCAGGCAGGTTTAGAATGCTGTTACCCTGCCGATTACCCCCATATCTGCAAGTTAATAATATTTTTCCATGTGACCAATTCCCTTTAATAGCTACCTGTAGTGCACAAATGCACAGCCAAGTTCTTGTTTAATTAATTCAAGACGTTTTGGTGCATTATACTTTTTGTGCATCGGGGTGGGACTGTGAGGCATGACTGTGGGTAGGACCTTCGGCTCTGCCGTGGCCCCTCTGCATTTGCACGAGCCTCTTTTTTAAGCTTCGCCCTAGCACTACCTTCAGCAAGGGCAGCGCTTGCAGACATTCATCTCACTGTGATCTTTGAGCAAAATGGCGCCGCGGGTGGTGCATGCACACACTGACATCCAAAGGTCTCCAGCAAAAGGGTGCTACTTTGCATTTGGTCCTTTGATGTGTAGAGCAATCATTGCGGAAGAGTTTCATTTCCAAACAAAAATGAGTTGTATCGTGTATGTGAATGGGATTGTGTGTGCATATATAACCAGTTAATTTGCTTTTTCTATATGCAATGCAAACTACGCTGTAATCATACACAGCTACATTCATGTAGCATTATGTTAAAGGGTTAAGGAGAACCTGTCACCACAATTTAATATGTTAAAAAAACGATATGGCCATAACGGTGTTATTACTGATTTAATAGATACCTGTAGTGCAGAAATATGCGGTCTGGTTCTTGTTTAATTCATTCTAGAAGTTTTGGTACAATGTCCTTTTCATTCATTGTGGCAGGACTGTGGGATGGGATTGTGTTTGGGCCTTTGGCTCTGCAGTGGCCCCTCCGCGTTTGTGCGAGACTCTTTTTTAAATTTCACACTAGCCGGACCAGCAGCAAAGTTGGCGCTTGCGCACATTCATCTCTTGGGGGTCTTCAGCAAATTAGTGTCGTTGGAGGTGCATGCATATACTTACATCCTAAGGTCTGTAACAAAATGGTGCCATAGTGGCGCATGCACAAATTGAGATCACAGCTCATTATTGAGCCGAGGTCTGAATCTGCGCATCCGCCACCCGCTGTGCCATTTTGTTGAAGACCCTCAGGAGATTAATGTGCACAAGCGCCGCCTTTGCTGGTGGTGGTGCTAGTGGTAAATTTAAGAAAAAGGCTTGCAAAAGCATGGAGAGGCCACTTCAGAGCCAAGGGCCCAACCACAGTCCCGCCCTGAAGTATATAAAGGATGTTGCACCAAAACTTTTATAATTACTTAAACAAGAACCAGATTGCGAATTTCTGCACCAGATGCATCTATTAAATCAGTAATAGCCCTATTATTTCCATATTAAATTGTGATGACAGGTTATAAAAGTATTTGGAAACATAATCCCATTCACAACTCCGTTTTGTTTGGAAATCAATCTCTTCCGCAGAGATTGTCAAAGGACCAAATGCAAAGTAGCACTCTTTATAATGAGACATCTCCATTTCTCTTTCTAGAGAAAAAAGAGTTGAAAAAGTTTTATAAATATATTAATGTATGATGTTCTTTTCAAAGTGGTCATTAAAGGGGTTGTCCACTTCTTTTACAAATCTTTTTTAAATAAAGTAGTCCCCCTTGTAAAATAAAAAAAAACATATACTCACCCCCGCATCACCACCATTCCAGCATTGTTGGCACGGGATCTTTCAGGGCTTTTGTGACATTATTATGATTGATGGCAGGGCTCACGTAGCATAGCTTTGTCAATCAAACCCTTGGAGATCTGCCACTGATATCGCTGGAACAGCGCCAGTGCAGGAGATTTTACCAGATGGACCATTTCATTTAAAAAGCAGTTTCCTCTTAGTGGGAAACCTCTTAAAGTTGTATCCATACGTTTGTAAGGTTAAATGCCTATATAGTTTCTCCTATTATTACAATACAGCTATAATATGATCTCATTGATGTGATAGCAGGAGTTGCATTTTTCAGAAACCATGATGCAATGATATGTTTATAATTCTGTTCTAGAAATTAATGACAAATCTTTAAAGGGAACCTGTCAGGGGCAATATGCACCCAGAACCACGAGCAGTTCTGGGTTCATATTTGTAATCATTTTCTAGCTGTCCCTGTATACACTAGCATAGATAAAAAGATCTTTAGAAATTTCTAAAGATTGTTTATCATATGCTAATGAGACCAGGGACTAGTCGCAAGGTCGTCAGCCCCTGTGGGCGTACTAACATGCTAATGAATGCGCAGCAGTGCTGCACATATCTCAGTCTTGATGGCGGCCGGCAGAGGATGGATGCGCACTGCGCATGATCCGGAGTCCCCAGGAGTTCCGGTCATGCGCAGTATACCTTAGTGCAGCCGCATCCATCCTCCACCGGATGCCATTAAGAGTGAGGTATGTGCGGCGAAGCTGCGCATTCATTAGCATGTTGGTATGCCCACAGGGGCGTGCTAACATGCTATGTGGGCCGACTAGCCAAGGGAAGTAACGCCCTTGCTACTAGTCGTAGGCCTCATTAGCCTAGCCTAGCCTCATGACCCTAGAGTCTGACCACTTGTATCTTGGGGTCTCTATACCTGCATCTTGAGCCCTTCACCTACAGTATCTCCCCTGATGAATCCTGGCGGAGGAAACGCGTCGGGAGGTTCCATGGTGATGAATCTTTAGGGCCAATTTAATCAGGGTCAGTTTGGGACGGTCCTTGTAAGGGCTGGAGCTAATGGGGCTTGAGGGTTCAGCTAGTTCCTGCCAGGGAGAGAGCTCCTGCCCGGCCATGGACAGCCACCCGATTCATCTATCCTGATGACCCCCTTCTAACTACTGACCTGCACCTACAACTGGGTGAGACCATTCCATTTCTCTATTTATAATTGCATGATGTATAAATGAGCCGGTCATTATAAGCAAGAGGCAATAATTATACCTATATGTTTACTGCCGTGATTATACTCTGAATTAAATCCAAGAAACACCACTGTGATCTTGGATGGATTTTTGTTAGGTTATGGTTGGTAATTGTTGGTGTTTTACATGTATGAAAAGCTTGTTTTTTGGGGGATTTAGTAACCCCATACTGTATATTACACTGGTGAGTCCTATTGGGGGGCTTGGTTCCCACTGGAATATATCCTCCCATGACCCTAACCTGACTAATAGGATTATAGGTTGTTGCCCCATTTATCCGGCTCATAGCAGTCATCACTTTACAGTGTCTATGAATCTTGGACACTGATTTGGCGTCGAAGCCCCTCAATGTCCATCTGGTGATTACGGTCTATCATTGACGGACACCACCGGGGAGGCTCCAACGCTATCTTTGTTGGTCCTCTTGGACATGAGTATTGTTTCATTTTTTTGCACAAAAAATTAATTTATAAATTGCAGCACTACGCAATTTTTTTAATAATTCTAATAAAAGTTATGTATTATTCCCTTTCTCATTGCTGATATTTATCTTAATTTTGAGAGGTAATTTGGGAACGGCTTCTCATCACCTGTTTCTATACTGCTGGTAATTGTTCATATAAGAAACCATTTTTAGAAATAGTTTTTCTATAGATCTTTTTATCTATGCTAGTGTATACAGGGACGGTTAGGCAGGGATTAGCAATATGCACCCAGAACTGCTCGTGGTTCTGGGTGCATATTGGACCTGACAGGTTCCTTTTAAGTGTTTAGTTTACCTAATTTATAAAGTCGTGTCTAAATGTTTAATAGGTCATAAATTTATATACAGGTTATGTGCCCAAGAGAGCCTTGCAAAAAGGAAGAGAAGTTGGGACACAGCAATGATTCTTTAGTCTGTGGGGCATAATGATGACAGTCCTGCTTGGTTGACTTCTGGCTTCTCCTCTTCGCAGAAAATACTATTCCATAACATTAACCTAAATATTATACTATTAATAATTAATATAATATGTATCTAGTTCAATGTGAGGCATGATAAGCTGTGACTTAAAAATAACCATTGGCAGAGAACAATGCTCAAGTCCTGCCAAGTTTACGTCTGTCAAGAGGTTAAACAGATTCATATAAAAGCTGTTCGTAGGGTGTTAAAATCTCTTGTCCTTCTTTTTATACCCATTATAAGGGAAGTGAGCAACTTTTTTTAACTGATCTACAGTACATTATACTTTCTAGATTTTTTTTTACTTTTACAATAATTAAAAAACTATATCCACAGAAATCATGATGTACAATACAAAATTATATTGTGGTATCATGTTGCCCAAGAAAATCAATGTAAATACTTTTATGTCCAAATATTACAAAACTATTCTAAGAGTGATACCTTTATTGGATAACCACAAACCTTTTTTTTAGCATTTCCTAAATGTTGTTTTCTTTTCTCAATAATTAATTTGTAAACCTGCCAGAATAAGGAGCCTTTGTGCTCGTAAAGCTTGCAAATATCATTTTTCTGGTTAGCCAAGAAAGGTATCACTCCTAGAATACTTTTGTAATTTTTGGGCATAAAAGTATTTACAGCAGCAATCATGAAATCTTATAGCCTTTCAGTTAGATAAGTTGTCTGCTCTGTCTGACACATCCTTGTTTGCCATGGAATAGTTTCGGTCAACCCATGGTACTGCCTAGTGAAGGGGTTATATGTGAAGGGTTATATTTCTGTCAATGTCTGCCAACTAAAGGTTAAAAAGGAAGGTCAAAGTACTTTATAGGATGACTAGATGACAAGAAAATAAGCTGTAGGAATGCTAATATGGCTGACAAGGAATAGCTGTCATACTGCTGCTTTCTGTCATAGGAACTGAAGGCCAGTTGGTCAAGTCACCAAAAGAATGAATGGTCACAGAAAGTGCTGTCTAGTTTTAATTTTTGGCTTGATGAATAATTTTATACATTTATAGCATCCTTTGAGAATAGAACTGTCTTCCTTTTCTTGACAAGGCTAAAAGTGCCAGTTTTAGAAAAGAAAGATGTGTAATCTTCTGAGACTGGAAGAACAATAGACTGAAACATATAATCATAGAAGCAGGTGTAGATACCGCCTGAAATTGCATCCAAAAAGCCGTAGCATATAAGACATGTACAAAGATATTGATTAAAGATCCCAGACACCTCTTAATGTATAAGAATCACAGTCTAAAGACCCAGTAGTCAATCACATAGACTCAAAATTAGGTTCATTTTCTTACTAAATAAAATGAATCAGGCAGTGTGATCTCAGTCTGAATGCAGATTTCAGGATGATAGACAATTATATTACATGTCCTGCAAAAAAGATGAGGATTTATGAGGCATGTCCCATATAGCAGATACATTGGTAGTTATAGGCAGCTGCAATATGAGCAGGGGCATTATACTGGGCTAAACTGCTAACATTAATAAAGGAGAATTATTGAGAGCACTTTATACTCACAAAATATATACCCATAATATAGTGCTTTACACTCACAAAATATAGTATTTTATAATCACATAATATAGTGCTTTATACTCACATAATAGGGTACTTTATACTCACATAATACACCATGTTTTCCGAAAAATAAAACCTCTCCCATAATTAAGCCCTAGCAGGGATTTTCAGCATTTTCGAAACAAGGCTTAAATATAAGCCCTACGTCAAAAATAAGCTCTAGTCGTGGTTCAATAAAGAATTGTCCATGCAGATAAAAAAGCTAAAGAGACTGCAGGACACTTCATTATAGAAAGCGGATACCCCACAACCATTCTCACCAGATACCGAGCAGGAGGCCCTGCAGTGGATCACACACCCATACACATCAGATCTCACACCTGCACACATCAGATCACACACACAATTACCCATTAGATCGCACACACTCACTCACCACATCCTGCGATACCGATTTCTCCTGGCCGACGAAATCCTGAGATGCAGTGCAGTGGGATTCAAGGACCTGCGGCTGTGGATGGAATGCTTACAGTACTTGCGATGCGTAACTTCCTACCATCTTTCCCTGCAGCAAGTGGCATTCTGTACCTCCGGACATGGTAAGTGACTAGTGAGTGTGTGTGTGTGTGTGTGCACTGATGTATGTGAATGTGTCGGCCAGAAGCAGGAGAAGATGGCGTGCAGTCTACCTGCTGAGGGGGGGGCCCGCCGGAAATCGCATGGAGGACCTGGGAGTAGAGATGAGCGAACCTCCAGAGGCTCGAGTTCGGTTCGTCGAACGGAGGCCGCGTTCAAGTTCGGTTTGGCGAACCGTTCGACGAACCTCTCGAACCCCATTGAAAACAATGGGAGGCAACCAAGAACACCTAAAAACACCTCAAAGATGTCCAAAAGGTGACAAACAACTCACAAGACAACACAAACACGTGGGAAAGTGACAAGGACAAATACCCATGCGAAAACTGAACAGCTGGACGAGGAAAAATAGGAGGAGACACAGATATAGGCATGGCATGCCCTTCTAAAATCATGTAAAACACAGCAAGGAGACTCCAAGCAGAGTCTCCCTTTTTTCACAAAATTGGGCCACACAGACACCCCTTCAGTGGCATCACTTGTGCCCCAGTTGAAAACTTGACAGGTAGATTTGCATCAAGCACATTCCAAAATACGCCAGCCTTAACTGTCCCCAGGATGACACCGGGGTAGGTAGCAAAGTCTTTGCTGATCCATGATTTGTTCATCTTGGATCATTTTTAAAAGCACAGCAAAGGGACTCCAAGCAGAGTCTCCCTTTTTTCCAAAAATTGGGCCCTACAGACACCCCTTCAGTGGCATCACTTGTGCCCTAGTTGCAAACTTAACAGGTAGATTTGTATCAAGCACATTTAAAAATACGCCAGCCTTAACTGTCCCTGGGATAACACCGGGGTAGGTAGCAAAGTCTTTGCTGATCCCAAATCTGTTCATCTTGGATCATTTTTAAAAACACTGCAAGCAAGCGGACTCCAAACACAGTTTCCTTTATTTCCAAAAATTGGGCCCCACAGACACCCCTTGAGTGGCATCATTTGTGCCCCAGTTGCAAACTGGACAGGTTGATTTGCATCAAGCACATTCCAAAATACGCCAGTCTTAACTGTCCCCAGGATGACACCGGGGTAGGTAGCAAAGTCTTTGCTGATCCATGATTTGTTCATCTTGGATCATTTTTAAAAACACAGCAAGCAAGCGGACTCCAAGCAGAGTCTCCCTTTTTTCCAAAAATTGGGCCCCACAGACACCACTTCAGTGGCATCACTTGTGCCCTAGTTGCAAACTTGACAGGTAGATATGCATCAAGCACATTCAAAAATACGTCAGCCTTAACTGTCCCCAGGATGACACCGGGGTAGGTAGCAAAGTCTTTGCTGAACCATGACTTGTTCATCTTGGCTCATTTTTAAAAACACAGCAAGGGGACTCCAAGCAGAGTCTCCCTTTGTTCCAAAAATTGGGCCACACACACCACTTCAGTGGCATCACTTGTGCCCTAGTTGCAAACAGGATGTTTTGATTTGCATGAAGCACATTCAAAAATACGCCAGCCTTAACTGTCCCCAGGATGACACCGGGGTAGGCCTAGCGAAGCCTTTGCTGAACCAAGACTTTGTCATCTTGGCTCATTTTAAAAACACAGCAAGTGGACTCCAAGCAGAGTCTCCCTTTGTTCCAAAAATTGGGCCACACACACCATTTCAGTGGCATCACTTGTGCCCCAGTTGCAAACTGGACATGTTGATTTGCATGAAGCACATTCAAAAATACGCCAGCCTTAAATGTCCCCAGGATGACACCGGGGTAGGTCTAGCAAAGTCTTTGCTGAACGATGACTTGTTCATCTTGGTTCATTTTTAAAAACACAGCAAGGGGACTCCAAGCAGAGTCTCCCTTTTTTCCAAAAATTGGGCCACACAGACACCACTTAAGTGGCAGCACTTGTGTCCCAGTTGCAAACTTGACAGGTACATTAGCATCAAGCACATTCCAAATCCACAAGCCTTTACTCTCCCCAGGATGACACGGGTAGTAAAGTCCTTGCGGATCCATGACTCGTTCATCTTGATGAACGTTAGTCTGTCCACATTGTCACTGGACAGACGCGTGCCTTATCTGTCAGCACACACCCAGCAGCACTGAAGACACGTTCAGAGACAACGCTGGCTGCGAGATACGACAAGATCTCCAAGGCGTAAGTGGCGAACTCAGTCCATTTTTCAAGATTTGAAGCCCAAAATGAGCAAGGCTCCAGTTGCAAAGTCATGGCATCGATGTTCATTTGGAGATACTCCTGTATCATCCTCTCCAGCCGTTGATTATGTGTCAGATTTGTTGTCTCTGGTGGCCTTGCAAAGGATGGTCTAAAAAAATTATGAAACGATTCAATAAAATTGCTGTTACCAGCACCAGAAATGGTGCTGCTGGTACGGTTAGACTGTTTATGATGAGACAGTCCCATGTTTGTCAAGTTCCAACTGGGAGATTCACTCCGTGCACCACTGGTGTTTGCTGGAAAAGCCGAGCTAAGATCGAGTAACAGCTTCTAATTTTGACAATCGGAGGGTCATGTTGTAGGTAGTGCAGCAAGAAGGCGCTCATGTGTCTTGCGCATCCATGCAGACCAAGTCCTCGCTGTGTTTGTGGCATAGAGGTGCTAACCGTGCTTTCTTCCTCTGACATCTCCCCCCAACCTCGTTCAACCAAAATTTGACCAAGGTCTCCCTCATCTGCTGAGTCTTCCATGTCCATCGAGAGTTCGTCCTCCCTTTCTTCCTGGTCTCCTGCACCTTCCTCAACATTTTGGCTGCTACCATGCGCCCTTGTTAATCCCTCTCCCCCACCGTCCCATGCCTGCCGCCTTGGTGATGATGAACATCTGGACCTTGTAGATGTTGGTATCTCTTGCGCATATGAATCCTCCTGCACTTCCTCCCCTTCCTCTTGTCCCACCCCCTGACTCCAAATAGTGTTTAGCGTGTGCTCCAGCATGTAAATGACTGGAATTGTCATGCTGATAATGGCATGGTCAGCGCTAAACATATTCGTCGCCATGTCGAAACTGTGCAGAAGGGTGCATAGGTCCTTGATCTGAGACCACTCCATCAGCATGATCTGCCCCACCTTTTCATCTCGTTAGCCCAGGCTATATGTCATAACGTATTGCACCAGGGCTCGACGGTGCTGCCACAGTCGCTGTAACATGTGGAGAGTCGGATTCCAGCGTGTCGCCACATCGCATTTCAGGCGATGAACCGGCAGGCCGAAAGACTTCTGGAGCCATGCAAGTCGGTCAGCTGCGCCGGTTGAATGGCAGAAGTGAGCAGAGAGTTACCATGCCCTGTGCAGAAGCCCATCTAAGCTGGAATAGTGGGTTAAAAATTGCTGGACAACAAGGTTCAACACGTGAGCCATAGAAGGCACGTGTGTCACGTTGCCCCGGCGAAGGGCCGCACCCAGGTTTGCAGCATTGTCGCACACGGCTTTCCCTGGCTGCAGGTTGAGTGGAAACAACCATTTACGAAACTCGGACCGCAGAGCTGACCACAACTCATCCGCTGTGTGACTCATATTTCCAAGACATTTCAAGCTAAAGACCACCTCATGCCGTTGAGCTCTGCTGCCAGCATAGTAAGCAGTTGTGCAGGATTCATTGTGCGCAGTTGCAACGCGGGTTGCCTGACCAGGCAAGCTTGGGGCAGAGGTGGAGGACCCAGACGAGGTTGGGGAGGCATAAGCAGTGGAGGAACTTTGACATACAGAGGATTGACGCACAAGTCGTGTGGACGGCAAGACTTGTTCAGCAGACCCTTTTCCATCTATCACCATAGTTACCTAGTGCCCAGTCAGGGACACGCAATGCCCCTGTCTATGCTTACCCTTCCAAGTATCGGTGGTTAAATGCACCCGGTCACACACAGAGTTTCTCAAGGAAGCAGTGATGTTGTGTTCGACATGCTGGTGTAGCGCAGGCACACCTTTCTTGGAGAAGTAATGGTGACTGGGCATCTGGTACTGGGGCACTGCGACGGACATAAGGTCTCGAAAATCCTCTGTGTCCACCAGGCGGAAAGGCAGCATTTCCGTAGCCAAGAGCTTACAGAGGGATAAAGTCAACCTCTTAGCTTTGTCATGGCTCGGAGGAAATTACCTTTTATTTGTCCACATCTGAGGGACCGAGATCTGGCTGCTTTGTGGAGACGGTGGTGAGTAGGGTGTCCCTGCAAAATTGCAGGTCTGTGAGGAAAGTGCAGGTGGAGACATGATGTTGCCTTCATTCAAAGTTGGTGCTCTCGATGTCTAAGAGAGCTGTACACCAGCACTTGTTTCCCCTTCCAAACCAACTGATGACCTACCAAGCAAACTGCCTGTTGTGGTTAAAGTGGTGGAAGGTCTGCGTGGAAGAACAGGTCTGACAGCTTTCCCCACAGTCATAGAAGATGAAAAGCGCACGGATGCACTGGAAGGGGCAGGCGGTGGATGGCCCGCTCCGCTAGGCTGCATTGCAGCACAGTGAGCTTCCCACTGGGACTTATGCTTGTTATTCACGTGACGATTCATGGAAGAAGTTGTCAAACTGGTGAAGTTTTGGTCTCTACTTATAGATTTCCAACAAATTTTACAGATCACATGATTTGGGAGATCCTTTGCAAGGTCAAAAAAGGACCAGGCAAGACTTAGAGGACATGTGACCTGCAGAGCCACCCCGACTTGTGCTCAGAAGCAGAGTGGTGGCTGAGGATGTACTTGTAGACATGCTTCTAGTAATCCGACTCTGTCCAGGAAGGCGCAAGGTAACTTCATCGTCAGTTGCATCCTCCTCCACCGCCTCTGGAGACCTCCTTGGGTGCCCGATTGAGAGTTGACAGTATGTGGGATCTAGAACTTCATCATCAAGCGTTGTGTTTGCACTCCCCTTGCCCTCAGACCTAACCTCTTCCTGCCCTGACTGAATAGTTAAGTTGTCATCCCAATCTGGTTTCTGCGTCTCATCATCATTAGTATGTTCCTCATTGTCTCCACCAACAGGTGTTATAGTTTGGGAATGAGGGTCTACATTATGCTCAGAAACATGGTCATCAGGGCCTGCATCTGACTCACAATGCTTCTGGGCATCACTGCAGACCATTTCCTGGTCTGTACTCACTGTAGCTTGGGAGCAGACCTCTGATTCCCAGCCTATAGTGTGACTGAACAGTTCTGCAGATTCAGCCATCTCTGTTACACCATACTCTGCAGGGCGGGTGGAGGCTTGAGAGCTGGGAGAAAGCAAGTGCGATTGGGATGACAACTCAGAGGACTGGTTTTTTTTGGATGCGGTAGTTGAGGTGGAGGAGAGGGCACTTGTTGGACCACTTGAGATCCATTCAAGCATGTTCTTTTTTGGGCATCATCTACCTTTGTTCCAGTTGTTCGTGTCCGTTAAAAAGGGAGCACATCGGATTGTCCACGGAAAGTAGTAGACCTCTTACTTTTGCTGGAAGATGGCCTATCTTCAGCAGATGTTAATGTACCTTTCCCACCTTCCCCACAGACACAAACCTTTTTTCCTTTGCCAACACGCCTCTTCCCCTTTCCACCAGCATCTGTCCTTTGCCATTCATTTTGTTAGCGACAAGATTGGACACTTAAAGTGTGGTAGCAAAAATTGAGAGGTGGTGTAGATTGCAGAGGTAGTCTAGCTTTATTGACAGCTGAAGAACCAACACTGACTATCCCTGACAATGCAACTATGGCCCTAAAACTGGCAGCACTGTTTGCTATAAAAATAGCGTAGAAAAATGTGCAGGAGGGTAGGTAGAATGTAGAGGTGGTAGAACTTGCTTGGCACCAGTAGGACACTAAGTTACTATAGCAGACACTTTGTGGATGCCACTAAGTTTCAGCACTGTTTGCTATATAAATAGCGTAGCAAAATGGGCAGGAGGGTAGAAGGCAGAGGTGGTGGAACTTTCTTGGCACCAGTGGGACACTAAGTTACTGTAGCAGACATTTTGTGGATGCCACTAAGTTTCAGCACTGTTTGCTATAAAAATAGCGTAGCAAAATGGGCAGGAGGGTAGAAGGCAGAGGTGGTGGAACTTGCTTGGCACCAGTGGGACACTAAGTTACTATAGCAGACACTTTGTGGATGCCACTAAGTTTCAGCACTGTTTGCTATAAAAATAGCGTAGCAAAATGGGCAGGAGGGTAGAATGCAGAGGTGGTGGACTTTGCTTGGCATCAGTGGGACACTAATTTAGTATAGCAGACACTTTGTGGATGCCACTAAGTTTCAGCACTGTTTGCTATCAAAATAGCGTGGCAAAGGTGGGCAGGAGGGTAGAAGGCAGAGGTGGTGGAACTTGCTTGGCACCAGTGGGACACTAATTTACTGTAGCAGACACTTTGTGGATGCCACTAAGTTTCAGCACTGTTTGCTATAAAAATAGCGTAGCAAAATGGGCAGGAGGGTAGAAGGCAGAGGTGGTGGAACTTGCTTGGCACCAGTGGGACACTAAGTTACTGTAGCAGACACTTTCTGGATGCCACTAAGTTTCAGCACTGTTTGCTATAAAAATAGCGTAGCAAAATGGGCAGGAGGGTAGAAGGCAGAGGTGGTGGAACTTGCTTGGCATCAGTGGGACACTAAGTTACTATAGCAGACACTTTGTGGCTGCCACTAAGTTTCCGCACTGTTTGCTATAAAAATAGCGTAGCAAAATGGGCAGGAGGGTAGAATGCAGAGGTGGTGGACCTTACTTGGCACCAGTGGGACACTAATTTAGTATAGCAGACACTTTGTGGATGCCACTAAGTTTCAGCACTGTTTGCTATCAAAATAGCGTGGCAAAAGTGGGCAGGAGGGTAGAAGGCAGAGGTGGTGGAACTTGCTTGGCACCAGTGGGACACTAAGTTACTGTAGCAGACACTTTGTGGATGCCACTAAGTTTCAGTACTGTTTGCTATAAAAATAGCGTAGCAAAATGGGCAGGAGGGTAGAACGCAGAGGTGGTGGAACTTGCTTGGAACCAGTTGGACACTAAGTTACTATAGCAGACACTTTGTGGATGCCACTAAGTTTCAGCACTGTTTGCTATAAAAATAGCGTAGCAAAATGGGCAGGAGGGTAGAAGGCAAAGGTGGTGGAACTTGCTTGGCACCTGTGGGATGCTAAGTTACTGTAGCAGACATTTTGTGGATGCCACTAAGTTTCAGCACTGTTTGCTATAAAAATAGCGTAGCAAAATGGGCAGGAGGGTAGAAGGCAGATGTGGTGGAACTTGCTTGGCACCAGTGGGACACTAAGTTGCTATAGCAGACACTTTGTGGATGCCACTAAGTTTCAGCACTGTTTGCTATAAAAATAGCGTAGCAAAATGGGCAGGAGGGTAGAATGCAGAGGTGGTGGACTTTGCTTGGCACCAGTGGGACTCTAATTTAGTATAGCAGACACTTTGTGGATGCCACTAAGTTTCAGCACTGTTTGCTATCAAAATAGCGTGGCAAAGGTGGGCAGGAGGGTAGAAGGCAGAGGTGGTGGAACTTGCTTGGCACCAGTGGGACACTAATTTACTGTAGCAGACACTTTGTGGATGCCACTAAGTTTCAGCACTGTTTGCTATAAAAATAGCGTAGCAAAATGGGCAGGAGGGTAGAAGGCAGAGGTGGTGGACCTTACTTGGCACCAGTGGGACACTAATTTAGTATAGCAGACACTTTGTGGATGCCACTAAGTTTCAGCACTGTTTGCTATAAAAATAGCGTAGCAAAATTGGCAGGAGGGTAGAAGGCAGAGGTGGTGGAACTTGCTTGGCACCAGTGGGACACTAATTTAGTATAGCAGACACTTTATGGATGCCACTAAGTTTCAGTACTATTGGGACACTAAGCGGTACTTTGCACACTACGACATCGCAAGCCAATGCTGCGCTGCCGAGCACGATAGTCCCCACCCCCGTCGCAGCATAGATATCTTGTGATTGCTGCCATAGCGATCATTATCGCTACGGCAGCTTCACATGCACTTACCTGCCCTGTGACGTCGCTCTGGCTGGCGAACCGCCTCCTTCCTAAGGGGGTCGGTCATGCGGCGTTACAGCGACGTCACACGGCAGGCGGCCAATAGGAGCGGAGGGGCGGAGATGAACGGGACGTAAACATCCCGCCCACCTTCTTCCTTCCGCATTGCAGCGGGGATGCAGGTAAGGTGATGTTCCTCGCTCCTGCGGCTTCACACACAGTGATGTGTGCTGCCTGCTGGAACGATGAACAACATCGTACCGTTGCTGCTGCGAAATTATGGAAATGTTGGACCCTACATCGATCATACGATAACGACGCTTTTGCGCTCGTTAATCGTATGTAACAGGATTCACATACTGCGATGTTGACAGCGACGCCGGATGTGCATCACTTTCGATTTGACCCCACCAACATCGCACCTGCGATGTCGTAGATTGCAAAGTACCCCTAAGTTACTATAGCAGACACTTTGTGGATGTCACTAAATTTTAGCACTGTTTGCTATAAAAATAGCGTAGCAAAATGGGCAGGAGGGTAGAATGCAAAGGTGGTGGACCTTGCTTGGCACCAATGGACACTAATTTAGTATAGCAGACACTTTGTGGATGCCACTAAGTTTCAGCACTGTTTGCTATCAAAATTGCGTGGCAAAAGTGGGCAGGTGGGTACAGTGGTCGGGCCTGTGGGTCAGTTGACAGGAAAGGAACACTAAATTAGTATTCCAGACACTTTTAGGATGGCAGAAAAGTGTCAGCTCTTTGGGCAAATAAAATAGCGTTCCAAAAAAGGCAGGTGGGTACCGTGGCCGGGTTCTGTGGGTCAGTGGACAGGAAAGGAACATTAACTTAGTATTCCAGACATTTTTAGTATGGCAGCAAAAGTGTCAGCTCTTTGGGCAAATACAATTGCGTGGAAAAAGTGGGCAGGTGGGTACAGTGTCCGGGTTCTATGGGTCAGTGGACAGGAAAGGAACAGTAACTTAGCATCCCAGACACTTTTAGGATGGCAGCAAAAGTGTCAGTTCTTTGGGCAAATAAAATTGCATGGAAAAAGTGGGCAGGTGGGTACAGTGCCTGGGTTCCGTGGATACCAGGACAGTAAAGGAAAACTAAGTTACTATTTCAGACACTTTTAGGATGGCAGAAAAAGTGTCAGCTCTTTGTGCAAATAAAATTGCGTGGCAAAAATGGGCAGGTGGGTACAGTGCCGGGGGTTCTGTGGGTACTAGGACAGGAAAGGAACACTAAATTAGTATTCCAGACACTTAGGATGGCAGCAAAAGTGTCAGCTCTTTGGGCAAATAAAATTGCGTGGCAAAAGTGGGCAGGTGGGTACAGTGCCCAGGTTCTGTGGGTCAGGGGACAGGAAAGGAACAGTAACTTAGTATTCCAGACACTTTTAGGATGGCAGCAAGCAAAAGTGTCAGCTCTTTGGGCAAATAAAATTGCGTGGCAAAAGTGGGCAGGTGGGTACAGTGCCCGGCTTCTGTGGGTACCAGGACAGGAAAGGAAGCCTCACTTTCTATCCCTCCTAATGATGAAATGCAGCAAGGAATTCCCTGAGCTTAGGTACACAGACGCTGTTATCTGAAGCTGTATATAGCGTTTCCACGGACCTGCCTGTCAGCTATGGCTCTGAGCGCCTGGAAATCAGCCCTGAAAGGGCTGAAAAACCTGCAGTCCCTAATCTGTAGAGCGTTGTGTGTATAGCGTACACAACAGGAGCGGTGGCAGGAGCAGCGTGAGCGGTGACTGTCACCGACACGCAGAAAGCAGATAATGGCGGTGTGAGGGAAAATGGCCGTATTTATAAGGCAAGGACATGTGACATGGACAGCCTATGACACATGCCCTTGCTTGTCTGGCAAAAAGTACACTTAGCTGTGTGTGTGTGTCTGTGATTGGCTGACATCCTGGCCCGCACCACTGCACGCGCGCTTGTGAAAAAAAAAAAATTAAAAAAAATGACGATCGGCATTCTATCAGCATCACAGATCTAAACTGCGCCCCCCCCCCCGCACACTACGCTGAAGTTTTATAATAGTGTGAATCACAGTGACTCACACTATTACAGTGAAAAGCCAGCTAGTAAATAGCTAGGCTTTTTGCTGATCGAACCGTTCTCGAATGTAACTCGAGCTATCGAGCTTTTAGCAAAAAGCTCGAGTTCGATCTCGAGCACCCCCCAAAATCACTCGAACATGAAATTAGCGAACCTCGAACCTTGAATATCGCTCCTCTCTACCTGGGAGCCATGCAGACACCTGGAGTCTGATAAGCATGAGTCTCCTGGGAAGGAGTGTCTGCTTTGGGTTTTTTTTGGGAGGGGGGGTAAACTTACCCCCAACCATGTTACTCCAAAAATAAAACCTACTCCAAAAATAAACCCTAGGGCTTTTTAGGGGGGCAAAATGTATAAAACAGTGTCTTATTTGTGGAAAAACACGGTAGTACTTTATACTCACATAATATAGTTCTTTATACTGACATAATATAGTGCTTCATACTCAAACTGAATTTAAAACACTGGGAAATTGTTTTCAGAATAGTTTAAAAAATGTCACTGGACACGAAATTGGGACATTTTGTGGCTCTTACAGGGACCTTGAAGTCAAGCATTTCCTTAAATATTGATTTCTGCATCGGCAATTTTAGTAGAAAAAAAAGAGTTGGAAAATATATACAAGTCACGATAATGGAATTAATGTATAGGGAAAAGGCAAAAAGGCCATGATGTGCAAAACTGGGCCAAAATTTTTCCCAAATTTTGATATGAAGTGCTAATGGAAAGTGAGCTGACTAAAACCTAGCACATGGAAAAGTGTCTAACATGTCTAGCAAAATGCACCAATTATTCCATAAAAGGTGATCTTTATGATAATATCTTTTTTATTTTTCTTGCTTACTTTAATTTAATATTGACAAAGTTTATGACAACATTGATAAATTTGCCCCAATATGTTTCATTTCTAGGTTTTTTTTCTATTTTTTAATTAAGTGGCTAGACTAAAAATCATACCGTTATTTTTAGAAGTGAATATTCCAATCATGAGGGGCACAATGATCATCTCTATAATTATTTAGGGACCTGCATTATCTTATTGTGATAATGTAGGGTGTTCAGGTGTGAACTTGAAAAATACTTAAAGGGTTTGTGCCTAGATTGTGAGTTATTTCCTAGAATCCCTAGAGGTTTGATCACTTGGACAACCACTAATCCTGAGAACAGGGCTCTGGAGTTTCATAGACAATGAATGGAGTGAAGGTGCACATGCTTGATCTCTCCTATATTCGGAGGAAGCACATCAGAGTCCTCATTCTCAGTAAATAGTACTGACAGTGGTTATTAATTTATTCACTATCACTATCAATGGATCAAGGTTAATTTACAATATAGGTGCAAACCCAGTAAGTCACACTGTTTGAAGCTACTCAACACCCTGGTTAAGATAAAATGAATTGCTCTGAAAAGTTGCAAAATGTTGGCACTGCTCTGAATTGCGATAAACATTTTGCCACTTTGGCGTTTTCATACCATTTTCTCTCAGCTCTGCCAAAATCTAATCTAATCTGGCTAATTTATGAAGAGGTGTGACATTCCCTACTCCAGAAATCCAGAGAGGGATTGGAGTTAAGGCCCTGTTACACACAGAGATAAATCTGCAGCAGATCTGTGGTTGCAGTGAAATTGTGGACAATCAGTGCCAGGTTTGTGGCTGTGTACAAATGGAACAATATGTCCATGATTTCACTGCAACCACAGATCTGCCAAAGATGTATCTCTGTGTGTGACGGGGCCTTTAGACTTCTGGTGTGGTGCACTCGTCAGACACTCCTGATTCATGAAGAAGCATGCACATCTTCATAAATGAGGAGCGTCTGGCTTCACTTACCAAGAAAATCACCAGTGTTGATGAATCAACACCAAAAAGTACTGTCCATGCACTATAATTAAATGCTATGCCTGATGAAGAGAAGTAAGCAGTCACAAAATCTTGCTTTGTATCATCATTTATGTTATTTTTGTAAGTCATGAAAAGGTTTCATAACTACAAGATTATTATTTTGTGTTTCCCACTGTAACACTTATGTAGATAATCTGGAATCTGATAGCGTGGAATATAATGAAACTGAGACAAGCGTTGGGTATTTGTATTAACAAATAATAAACAGAGTGTAAATAACAGAGAATAACAGTAGGCAACTACAAATTAAATGCAAGTGCAAATCGCACTAATATATAAATGTCCAGAAATAATTTGCTGGTGTGCAGCCAACAGTAATACGTAAATGTCTACAAACAATATGCAGGAGTGGTCACAGCAAACAAACAGTCACCAGTGTACTTTCTAGGGCTGACAAAATCAGATACCTGACATCACAAACCCAGTCAGTAATAAAAAAAAATAGACAAATAAATTTTTAATTGCAAAAACACTCGCCAAAACATTCCCTCTTTCACCAATTTATTAGAAAGAGAAAACAAATACGGGTCCGGCGTACTCCAATAAGGGGGTCCCATGGCGATCCATAGTCACTGTCCCAGTCAATGAAGAACAGAATGTTCCCCATTGGCTGGGAGAGCAGTGCAGTGTCCTTCATTAGGTCAGCCCAGGTCACTGCAGGGCATGACGAGTGCTGAATTCATGAGGTTAGCTACAGTAGGTACATTACCTGGTTGATGAACGCCGCTGCACTTCTGACGTCAGCGCTAGTCACAGACTACCATTGTCAGCTACATTCACAAGCAAAGTATTGTGAGCGGCCTGTGACGTCACCGCTAGTCACAGTCCTGGGCCACTCGCCAGACTTGATGTGAGAACGCGGCGGACAATGGAAGTCAGTGACGAGTGCTGATGTCAGAGGTGCAGGACTTCATCACCGCAGGTGATGAAATTTTCTAACCTAATGTCAGCGCTTGTCATCCCTGCAGCTGCTGACACTGCTGTGCGGGCAGATGCTGACACACTGCAGTGCGAGCAGCTGCGAGGCTGGCGGTGAGCAGGACACACACAGACTGCAGGGGCACCCTAACGGAAGCCACACGGAAGTGCTTCCATGTGGCTTCCTGGCATTTTGCAGACCCATTGACTTGTATTGTGTCATGGTCCGCAATTACTGAACAGGATAGGACATGTTCTATAATAAAGCGGAACGAACATACAGCATCCGATGTGTTTTCTTTGTAGGAACTGATACACACGGAAGTGAGAGATCAGCCTAAAACTACATGGGTGAACTTGTTAATGATCTGAAGGCCGGTGAGACCACTGTCACCAAGAAAACCATTGGTAACACATTACGCCGTAATGGATTAAAATCCTGCAGTGCCTGCAAAGTCCCACTGCTCAAGGAGGCACATGTGCAGGCCCATCTGAAGTTTACCAATGAACACCTGGATCAAAAATTGAGCTTTTTGGCATTAACTCAACTCACTGGGTTTGGAGGTAGAGAAATGCTGCCTATGACCCAAAGAACACTGTCCCCACTGTCAAGCATGGAGGTGGAAACATTATGTTTTGGGAGTGTTTCTCTGCTAAGGGCACAAGACTACTTCACCGCGTCAATGAGAAATTGGATGGAGCCATGTACCGTAAAATCCTGAGTGACAACCTCCTTTCCTCCATCAGGACATTAAAAATGGGTCATGGCTGGGTCTTCCAGCATGACAATGACCCAAAACATACAGCCAAGGCAACAAAGGAGTGGCTCAAAAACTAGCACATTAAGGTCATGGAGTGGCCTAGCCATTTTCCAGACCTTAATCCCATAGAAAACCTATGGAGGAAGCTGAAGCTCCGAGTTGCCAAGTGATAGCCTTAAAATCTTAATGACTTAGAGATAATCTGCAAAGAGGAGTGGACCAAAATTCCTCCTGACATGTGCGCAAACCTCATCATTAACTGCAAAAAAAGTCTAACTGCTGTGTTTGCCAACAAGGGTTTTACCACCAAGTATTAAGTCTTGTTTGCCAGAGTGATCAGATACTTATTTCTCTCTGCAAAATGCAAATAAATTTATATAATATAGACAATGTGATTTTCTAGATTTTAATTTTGATATTCTATCTCTCACTGTTAAAATTAACCTACCCTTAAAATAATAGAATGTTCATGTCTTTGTCAGTGGGCAAACTTACAAAATCAGCAAGAGATAAAATACTTATTTCCCCTAATGTAGATGGAAAACAGGCAGGTCGGAAGGTGCACCTAAATATTTGGCCATACCAAGGGTACACCGAGCTCCTGGACTTGGTTTAATCAATCATTCTCTGCTGACAGAGTCCGTTTTAAGGCTATATGCGCACTTGGCGTTGAGAAAAGGCCGCTGTACACGCAGCGACATCGCTAAAGCATTGTCGTTGGGGTCACGGAATTCGTGGCGCACATCTGGCCGCGTTAGCGATGTTGTTGAGTGTGACACCTACGTGCGATCAAAAAAGGTCGCAAAATCGTTAATCGTTGACATTCCCCCCTATTCCCAAATATTGTTGCAGCTTCAGGTGCGATGTTGTTCGTCGTTCCTGCGGCAGCACACATTGCTATGTGTGACACCGCAGGAACGAGGAAACTCACCGTACCTGCGTCCACCGGCAATGAGGAATGAAGGAGGTGGCCGGGATGTTACGTCCCGCTCATCTCCGCCCCTCCATTTCTATTGGCTTAGAAAGGAGGTGGTTCGCTGGTCACAGCGACGTCGCTAAGCAGGTAAGTAGTGTGACGGGTCCGAGCGATGTTATGCACCACGGGCAGCGATTTGCCTGTGACGCACAACCGATGGGGGTGGGTACGCACGCTAGCGATCTTGCTAGCGAGATCGCAGCGTGTAAAGCGTCCTTTAGTTGCATTTCAAAACGCATCCTCTGGCAGAAATTGTTTTTGTCAAATTTGGTTTTGACCACAAAAACGCTAAAAATACACTTGCTGTTTTAGCGCGTTTTGGCCACGTTTTTACCGCGATTTACATGCTTTTTCATTACTTAAAGTCAGATGTGTTTTGAATACAAATACACTACTAAATAAAGTTTAAACATTCAAACACTGAAAAAAAAAAGAAAAAAATGATTACAAATATCATGATTAAAATCATATACAAAATAGCTAATTTTATTAAATTGATAACTGTGTTTTAATATTTATATATAAAATTACGTTAATTTATTGATTTTCATTAATTTAATTGTCGGAATGTGTGTGTGTGTAAAGGGACATCTAATATATAAAGCTGTATGTGTGTGTGTGTGTGTGTGTGTGTGTGTGTGTGTGTGTGTGTGTGTCCGGGATTGGCATCTGCACCGTCGCAGCTACGTGTAAAATGTTGCACACTCACATGTCTGGACCCCGAGAGCGTCATAGGCTATGTTGTGAGGTGAAATTTTAACCCCGCGCATTCCAGTTTACCAATCAATTTTGCCCCTATCTACATAATGGGGAAAAAGTTAAACAAAAAGTGTATCCACACCGTCGCATTTACAATCACGAAATTTTGCACAGACACCTCATGTGACCCAAGGAACATCGTAGACTATGTTTTGACAGGAAAAGTTAACCCGCGTTTTACAGTTACGCTCCAAAAAACATGCCTCCATTAAAGTAAATGGAGCCTGGAACTACAGGTTATTAGTAGGAGCTCTGATTGGTTGCTATAGGAACAAAATACATTCACAGTATAAGAAGCTTATATGTGAGGTAATAAGATGTCGGTGGGGAGACAGATAGAGAGAGACAGAGAGAGACAGACAGAGAGAGAGAGAGAGAGACAGGAAAGAGACAGAGAAATAGAGACAGACAGGGAAAGAAACAGACAGAGACAAACGGTGAAAGAGACAGAGACAGATGGTGAAAGAGACAGACAGAGACTGTCGGGGAAAGAGACAGACAGAGACAGACCTGGAAAGAGACAGACCTGGAAAGAGACAGATGGGGAAAGAGACAGATGGGGAAAGAGTCAGACAGACATGCAGACAGGGACAGAAACAGGCAGACAGGGAAGGAGGAGACAGCCAGAGAGACAGATAAAGATAGATGGGTTAAGACACAGACCTTGATAGAGAAAGACGGGGAAAGAGACAGAGAAATAGAGACAGACAAGGAAAAAGACAGACAAAGACAGGCAGACAGAGAAAGAGACAGACGGGAAAAGACACAAACAAAGAGACGGGGAGACAGACGGGGAAAGAGACAGACCTGGAAAGAGATAGATGGGGAAAGAAACAGAGAGATAGAGACAGACAAATAAAGAGACAGACAGAGGCAGGCAGATGGGGAAAGAAACAGACTGGGAAAGAGACAGACGGGGAAAGAGACAGACGGGGAAAGAGACAGACGGGGAAAGAGACAGACGGGGAAAGAGACAGACAAAGACAGATGGGGAAAGAGACAGACAAAGACAGATGGGGAAAGAGACAGATGGAGAAAGAGAGAGACTAGGAAAGAGGCAGACCTGGAAAGAGGCAGACCTGGAAAGAGGCAGACCTGGAAAGAGACAGACCTGTAAAGAGACAGAACTAGAAAGAGACAGACCTGGAAAGAGACAGACCTGGAAAGAGACAGAAAGAGACAGACGGGGAAAGAGACAGACCTGGAAAGAGACAGACCTGGAAAGAGACAGACCTGGAAAGAGAAAGACGGAGCTCATTACTTGGCCAATTTAGTTAAATCTGTGTGGAATATCGGTGGTGTTGAAATGTATGTTCTAAAATGCTTCTATTAGCTTAGTTTTTGCCTTTAAATAATTACATTTCTATTTGTTTTGTGGTTTTTGTGTGCAGAATAAATTTTTGTTAATACATTCTATTTTGTTAACAGCAGTTATTAACCCGAGCGAAGCCGGATAGTACAGCTAGTATTTAATATAATGTCAAAAACGCATGCTTTTATTTAGTCAAAAATGCAAGTTTTCTGCATCAAAAAAGCATGTTAAACGCTAGGATTTTGATTTAGAATGCGTTTTGCAACTTCTCATTGACTTTAATGTTAGCAAAACGCTTCCAAAATAGCAAAAACAATTGACATGCTGCTTCTGTAAACGCAGAGATTTTGACAAATTTTCAGCATCAAAAACGCAGCGTTTTTAACAGCATTGTGCGCACAAGAAAGCCCTATTTCCCATAGACTTTGCTTGAAAATTAAAACGCATGCATTTTTGCATTAAAACGCTGCAGTTGAAAACGCTGCGGAAATGCATGAAAAAAGCAAAGTCCACACATTGCCTTACCAAGACCATTCGCTTTGTTTTTCATCTTATAATTCATTGGT
Source organism: Anomaloglossus baeobatrachus (assembly GCF_048569485.1). Lineage (NCBI taxonomy): Eukaryota > Metazoa > Chordata > Amphibia > Anura > Aromobatidae > Anomaloglossus > Anomaloglossus baeobatrachus. Next base: position 506,113,833 of record NC_134354.1, on the reverse strand, counting down.
AAAATTGAAATATTGGTTATGTAGAAGAAAAAGATTGTAACTGAGAGCCGACACGATGCACAGATGGACAGGTAAGGCCGGTTTCACACATCCGGCTTTTTGCCGTTTTACCGGATCCGGCGCTCTCCCGTACAGTTAATACAGTACAATGACAGAGCAACAAGCGCCGGTCACATGCTGTCATGTGACCGGCGCATGTGACCCGGAAGTTACAGCGCTGTCATTGTACTGTATTATCTGTACGGGAGAGCGCCGGATCCGGTAAAACGGCAAAAAGCCGGATGTGTGAAACCGGCCTAAAGGAGTAATTCATCTCTGCTGAATCCGCACTTATGCAATCATTGTCATCCTGATTATCAGGAATCCAGGTTCTCCGTATTGATTACATAATAATTGTCTTGCTTTCTCCACGTGCTTGTGGGTTAAATGTGATCAATGGTAGATTTGTTGAGCACATTAAGGCGGGCTTTGCACACTACGACATCGCAGCCCGATGCTGCGATGCCGAGTGCGATAGTGCCCGCCCCCGTCGCAGCAGCGATATGTGGTGATAGCTGGCGTAGCGAAAGTTATCGCTACGCCAGCTTCACACACACACTCACCTGCCGTGCGACGTCCCTGTGGCCGGCGACCCGCCTCCTTGTTAAGGGGGCGGGTCGTGCGGCGTCACTGCGACGTCACACGGCAGGCGGCCAATCAGAGCGGAGGGGCGGAGATGAGCAGGATGTAAACATCCTACCCACCTCCTTCCTTCCGCATATCCTACGGAAGCCGCAGTGAGGCCGGTAGGAGACGTTCCTCGCTCCTGCGACTTCACACACAGCGATGTGTGCAGCCGCAGGAGCGAGGAACAACATCGGACCGTCGCGTCAGCGTAATCATGGATTACGCCGACGCTGCACCGATGATACGATTACGACGCTTTTGCGCTCGTTAATCGTATCATCTAGGCTTTACACACTGCGATGTCGCATGCGATGCCGGAAGTGCGTCATTTTCAATTTGACCCCACCGACATCGCACCTGCGATGTCGCAGTGTGCAAAGTGCCCCTTAGACCTTGTGGTGACTGTGATAACAACATACATTAATTTGCCATTAATTAAGTGAAGTATTGGTTACCTATGCATAATTCCTATTCAGTTTCCAGCAATTTTCATGCTATTAATGACTCAGAATCTGCAAATATATTCTTAGCAAGTATATTACTATGGATTTTTGTACTGCAGGTGGCAGCCTATGACTTTCAGCTTCCTGTAAATATCAACTTCACCAGTGGATTAGCTGATGCTGACAGCTCTGTTCCCGTCACCCCAACTCATTCAGAAAAGCATATTGTTATCCCAAGACCTCAAACAGTGAATGTCATCACTCCTGCCTGTAAAATAAATGCTACTGGTAGGTCAATAGATTTGTCTTTAATCTATTAATAGACTTAAAGTGCTCACACATCCAAGCAATGATGGCAGATAGGAGGTATGAAGGCATTGCAGATAAATGTGGTATGCCATTGACCTGCCGCTCGGTAAGTGCACTCTTCTGTACCCGTAATATATTCTCTAAAATAACAAATTCCTACCTTAACAGCATGGAATCCTATTTAGAGATAGAGCCTTAAAGAGCATCACCTTAAACTCACAAAGATTTATCAATTGTTAAAGTATAATTTTTCAAAATGTCTCTTTCTGAATATGTTTAACCTTTTCTGGCACAGCTAGCGTCAAACAATATTGTGTTCACTACAGATCCGCACACTGTATTTAGGCATTGCTTAAAGGGAAGGTGCCACATTTTTTATTTTTGTATTAATAAGTGATTATGAAATTAAGTATTTTTTAAACTCACTGTTTATTTAGTTTTTATTTAGCCATCTTGGATTTGCTGTTATGGCTGCCCCCAGGGCATAGAGGCCAGTGGTTGGGCTCCGACTCTATACTTAAAGAAGTATTCTAGTTTTTTTAAAAAAAATGTCAGTAATTTTTTTTCCCCAATTCCTCCTAAGTATGTATTAAAGATAGGTAAGTATTTTCATATGCTTACACTATCACTATTTTTGCTGGTTTCCAGTACAGCTCTGGTCCACTTCTGACTCACGTGACCGCACTGCAGCTTTGCTGCCTTACAAAGAGTCTATTGTGTAGGGCGATGGACAAGACTCCATAGACATACACTGACAAAACAGCTTCCACCCTACACATAAACCCTGGTGTGAGTTGGCTAGTTTGGCTTCTGGTCATGTGGGCAAGAATAGGTCCAGAATAACACTGGAAACCAGTCAAGACAGTGATCAGTAAGTGTTTTGGGAATGTGACGCCCCTGGACTATCGGGTCGTCACAGGGTATTGCACAATCTGCCCTCCCGTGCAGTATCCACCTCCTTCTTGATTTAGGGTCCCTAACAATATGGTGTTGCCTACATCAGTTAATCAAATCCTAGATACACCCTGCACCACACCCACTAAACACACCAGTGGATGGCTTGAGTGGAATAGTGTCGCCCACCTGGGGGGTTGGGGAGGAGAAGTGAGGAGTGTCCAGAGGAGAGAAGGGTCTGGTAGTGAAAGTGAGAGGAGGTCAGGAGCAGGTCTCCTGAGAAACAATCTAGGTGACAGACGGTGGTCTGGGCCTAGAGGAGTTGGACCCTTGGTCGCAGGGGATCGTGGCAAGGGGCATTGATCTGTCGAGGAGGACAGCTGGCAGCCTTGCACCATCACCAGGCTGAGACCAAGGCACGATGGGGTCCGTGCACCCTAGGTCGGGGAGTAGCTTCAGGCAACCCGATAATTTACCCACGGAGAACGGAGCCTTCAGGATTCGTCCTCCACCCACTCCAAAATCGGGGCACTAGTGCAACGAGGGGGATTGGATTTTCCAATTCAAAACAGTCCAGAAAAGCCCAAGCGTGAGCCCTGAGAGCAAGCTCCCACACTTAGCCATCGTGGGGAGCGGGACCCGGCAAGTTTCACACTACCAGGATCACCAAAGAAGTAAACTTAGTGCCAGGAGGAAGGTTACGGATCACCAGGAGCACCATTGGGGACAGGACCCGAACTAGCTCCCCTCAGCCGCAGTGGTGTCCAGAGACTTGTTTTACCAGTTGTTGGTGTCTGCTTATGGACTGAGTGAGTACCAAAGTGACCCCCTGCCTCCCACGGCAGCCCCCTCATTGAGTCCCGGGGTATTTCCCCTACCCGTGGAGTGTTCTAACACCTGGCTGCCCCATTCCATCATCCCCGGGTACTCCCAACTGCAGCGGTGGTACTCCTAATTACCACATACCACGAATGGCGTCACAAATTCTTTAAAATCCCTTGTAAATACCCCCCCTTCATTTGAGTGGCCGCACGACCCCCAGGTACGGAGACCCTCGAGCCACTAAGATCCTGGATCCGAGCAGCTCGGCTGCTGGCACGGGGGCGGCACACGCTCAATTTGTAATATTTTAGGCTGGTAACTCTGATGATCTTATCTTATCCTTTTCAGCAGAGGTAATTCTTTATCTTTCTTTCCTGGGTCTTCATAACTGTGACACTGGTGGATGTGGACGCGCTGTGCCACTGGTCAGGATTAGCCTGGTGCGGTGTAACTAATCGACTATCTGGTCTTCGTTAGGGCTTTTGATGGCGAGGATAGGCTAGACCGCAGGTAGTTGCCAATCACCACTGTCAGGGTAGTCTCTGGGCCTGCAGCAGCTGACTGACGGGTTAAAGCAGACGTAAGAGGTACAGAGGGCACAAACAGAGACGTAATCAGTCAGGCAATCCGAGGGTTGAGGCAGGCAGGATAAATTGAAATCAAGCCTGCTCAATAACGTGAGAGACAAAACAGGCACAAACTGACAGAGCACTGGCAGTAAACTGTCAAGACCTAAACCCTGGCAAAGAGCAGAGGGAGGAGCAGTTTAATAATTGCAGTACTGGCAGGAGATAGGCCAGAGCAGACACATTCACAGGAGGCAGGTGATTATACTCCTGCAGCCAAGTGAAGACTCTTCTCCAGCAACGGGAGGTTGTAGCACTGCTGTATGTGTCGCCAGGAGCAATTCATGATGTAATCTGACAGTAGGAGGGGCAGAGCGGCACTTACCAGCCTTGTGTGTCACAGGAGTGATAATAAGTAGGGATGAGCGAATGTATTCGCCACTATTCGGTATCCGACGGCTAATTGGGTATCCGAGGTATCCGCTATCCGACGGCTAATATGGTATTCGCTCCGGTACTTTCATTTTTGTTTTTGGAATTCCTGGCACCATTTTCCAGCCAATGAACACATCTGACGTTGTTTGCCCTCACAGTAACGCCACAGCCATCTTTGTTGTGGTGTTACTGTGACTGGCTTGGCTGCACGGCGCCATAGGGGCTATATAAGCCAGCGGCCATTATGGTCAGTTGGTCTCTCCCTATTTCTGTCTTACTCACCGATCACGGGAGCGGCGCTGCATGGCTGTCACACTGTGGCGGGTTCTCCAGTTTTTGAAAATGCCGGCCGCACATTAATCCATCTTGTATTCCCTGCTTTCCCTGCCCACCGGAGCCTATGATTGGTTGCAGTCAGACACGCCCCCATGCTGAGTGACAGCTGTCTTACTGCAACCAATCACAGCTGCCGGTGGGTGGGTCTATATCATGTAGTAAAATAAATAAATAAATAATGTAAAACAACGACGTACGGTCCCCCCCCCAAATGATACTCAGCCAAGGTAAGCACACAGCAGTGGGCCGGTATTCTCAGGCTGGGGAGGCCGGGGGCCTGGTTACGGCCCCCTCTCACAGCCGAGAATATGAGCCCGCTGCTGCCCCGAGAATGTCGCATCCATTAGATGCGACAGTCCCGGCGTGTCACTGGGCCTTCCTGATTGCCGTGATGCGGTGGCCATCAGGGTAATAAGCAGTTAATGGCAGCGCATTGCTGTCACTAAATCCAAGATTAGTAATGGCAGCGTCTTTGACACACCATCACTAATCTGTAAGTAAAGTAAAGAAACACATACACCGAAAAATCCTTTATTTGAAATAAAACACCAAAAAGCCCCTCTTTTACCACTTTATTAAGCCCCCAAATATCCAGGTCCGGCGTAATCCACACTCGGCGACGTCTGTGAGTGAGTGCTCAGTGCAGCCTCATTCCGTGAACTTCTCCAATTTTAGAGGTGTGTCCCGCGGCTCACAGCTGATGTCCGCTTCCTCCCCTCAGTGCATAATTAAATTAAATTATAAATAAATAATTATAATTTTAATTTACAATTATAAATAATTTAAATTAAATTCTTTACCGGGACGGCCGAGACTCAAACTCGTGAACTAATTCTCCGTAGGCAGCAGCTCTACCTATTGAGCCACTGCCTGTAATGAATACATAGGAAGATTTGGTAATCTTGACCTCTGTATTGCAGCAGAGAAACCAGAAACAGATTATTCAGCTACAGAGATGAGAGAGAGAGAGAGATGAGAGAGTGAGATGAGTGAGAGAGAGATATGAAAGAGAGAGAGAGGTGAGATAGAGAGATATGAGAGAGAGAGGGATATATGAGAGAGAGGGATGAGAGAGAGAAAGAGATAAGAGAGATGAGAGAGAGATAGAGAGAGATGAGAGAGAGATGAGAGAGTGAGATGAGAGAGAGTGAGAGAGATGACAGAGAGATGACAGAGAGAGAGATGAGAGAGAGACAGATGAGAGAGATATGAGAGAGAGAGATATGAGAGCGAGAGAGAGAGAAAGATATGAGAGAGAGATGAGAGAGAGAGATGAGAGAGATGAGAGAGTGAGAGAGAGTGAGATGAGTGAGAGAGAGAGATGAGAGAGAGATGAGAGAGAGAGTGAGAGAGAGATGAGAGAGAGATATGAGGGAGAGAGATATGAGAGAGATATGAGAGAGAGAGACGAGCGAGAGATGAGAGAGAGAGATGAGAGAGAGATGAGAGAGAGATGAGAGAGATGAGAGAGTGAGAGAGAGTGAGATGAGTGAGAGAGAGAGATGAGAGAGAGATGAGAGAGAGAGTGAGAGAGAGATGAGAGAGAGATGAGAGAGAGATGAGAGAGAGATATGAGAAAGTGAGAGAGATGTGCTAGAGATGAGAGAGAGAGATGAGAGAGTGAGATGAGAGAAAGTGAGAGAGAGAGATGAGAGAGTGAGATGACAGAGAGAGATGAGAGAGAAGAGAGAGATATGAGAGAGAGATATGAGAGCGAGAGAGAGAGAAAGATATGAGAGAGAGATATGAGAGAGAGATGAGAGAGAGAGATGAGAGAGAGAGATGAGAGAGAGAGATGAGAGAGGGATGAGAGAGAGCTATGAGGGAGAGAGAGATATGAGAGAGATATGAGAGAGTGAGAGAGAGAGATGAGAGAGATGAGAGAGAGAGTGAGAGAGAGAGTGAGATGAGTGAGAGAGAGAGACAGAGAGATGAGAGAGAAAAGAGAGAGATGAGAGAGAGTGAGATGAGAGAGTGAGAGAGAGAGAGAGATGAGAGAGATGAGTTACAGAGATGAGAGAGAGATATGAGGGAGAGAGATATGAGAGAGATATGGGAGAGAGAGAGAGAGAGAGAGAGAGAGAGTGAGAGAGATAGTGAGATGAGGGACAGAGATAAAGATGAGAGAGAGATGAGAGAGAGAGAGTGAGATGAGAGAGAGTGAGATGAGGGAGATAGAGAGATGAGAGAGATATGAGAGAAAGATATGAGAGAGAGATATGAGAGAGATATGAGAGAGATATGAGAGAGAGATATGAGAGAGAGATATGAGAGAGATATGAGAGAGAGAGATGAGAGAGAGAGATGAGAGAGGGATGAGAGAGAGAGTGAGAGAGAGAGATAAGAGAGAGAGTGAGAGAGTGAGATGAGTGAGAGAGAGAGACAAAGAGATGAGAGAGAAAAGAGAGAGATGAGAGAGTGAGAGAGAGATCAGAGAGATGAGTTACAGAGATGAGAGAGAGATGAGAGAGATATGAGGGAGAGAGAGATATGAGAGAGATATGGGAGAGAGAGTGAGAGAGAGATGAGAGACAGAGATGAGAGACAGAGATGAGAGAGAGAGATGAGAGAGAGAGTGAGAGAGATAGTGAGATGAGGGACAGAGAGAAAGATGAGAGAGAGATGAGATGAGAGAGAGTGAGATGAGGGAGAGTGAGAGAGAGATGAGAGAGAGAGATGAGAGAGAGATGAGAGAGAGGGATAGATAGAGGGATAGATAGATAGATGGATAGATAGATAGATGGATAGATGGATAGATAGATAGAGGGATAGATAGATAGATAGATAGAGAGATAGATAGATCGATAGATAGATAGATAGAGGGTATATAGATAGATAGACAGATAGATAGATAATGGATAGATAAAGGGATAGATAAATCGATAGAGGGATAGATAGATAATGGATAGATAGATAGATGGATAGATAGAGGGATAGATAAATAGATAGATAGATAATGGATAGATAGATAAAAAAAGATAAATGGATAGATAGATAGACAGGCAGACCAATGTCAAACACATATATAATGTCCCACCTGCCTGCATATTCTACGCTGGCACTCTTTAGTGACTTTCATGTGGCACTAAAGGGTGTCTAGCCTTGTATTTAGCCAAAAAAATAAATAATTTAAAAAAAGCGACGTGGGGTCCCCCCCATTTTTTATAGCCAGCTAGGCTAAAGCAGATGGCTGCAGCCTGTAGACCACAGCTGGCAGCTTTATCTTGGTTGGGGATCCAATTTGGAGGCCTCCCAGGCTCTTTTTTTATAATTATTTATAAATATATAATAAAAAAAAATGGGGTTCGCCCCAAATTGGTTCACCAGCCAAGGTAAAGTGGAAAGCTGTGGTCTGGTATTCTCAGGGTGGGAAGGTCCATAGTTATTGGCCCTTCCCAGCCTAAAAATAACAGGCTGCAGCCGCCCCAGAAGTGGCGCATCCATTAGATGCGCCAATCCTGGCACTTCGCCCCAGCTCATCCCATTGCCCTGATGCGGTGGCAAACGGGGTACTAAATGGGGTTGATACCAGATGTGTAATGTCACCTGACATCAAGCCCAGCAGTTGGTGATGTCATGGCGTCTATCAGATACCCGACATCACCAACTGTCAGTAATAAAAGTAGAAAAAAAATAGACGACAAAAAAAAATTATTTGAAAAAACACTCCCCAAAATATTCCCTCTTTCACCAATTTATTGTAAAGAAAAAAAAATCTCCTGTAATCCATTTTGGAAGTCCCACGACGACTCTGGACCTTTTAGAATATGGGGGGCAGCTCAGGGAACATGTCCCCCATTTTCTAGGAGTGCAGACCCTCCATGTGAGGAGTGTGGATGCAAAGAATCTGCACCCACACTCCCTGGGTAACGGCAGCAGTGTGCGTGCAGCCAGCGCAGCTCCACAGCCGTTCTCAGTGAACACAGGAAGCTGAGCTGACGGCCGCTCTCTGCGCATGCACATACCTTGTATTGTGAAGGAGGAGGGATGCGAGGATCAGCGCTGCAAATAAGGTAAAAACAGTGGGGGATCACCGGGAGACACCGGGAGGGTATGGGGGGGGGGGGCTTAGCTGGACCCGGGGAGTAGTTTTCTAATCAGAGGAAGAGGGTGAATGCGGGTGTTACGGTTGCTGCGAGCACTGGAGACTATGTCCAGATTTCTTGCTACTGCACATGTGCGAGCGCTGGAGACTAAGTCCAGATTTCTTGCTACTGCACATGTGCGAGCGCTGGAGACTAAGTCCAGATTTCTTGCTACTGCACATGTGCGAGCGCTGGAGACTAAGTCCAGATTTCTTGCTACTGCACATGTGCGAGCGCTGGAGACTAAGTCCAGATTTCTTGCTACTGCACATGTGCGAGCGCTGGAGACTAAGTCCTATCTTGGAGCCATTGCACATGTGCGGGTGACATCATCGCTGACACGAGGTCACATGTCTCTGACACCTTCTATGCCGATTGGTCGCTGGTCATGTGCTTGTGACGCCTTGCTCGGTGATAGGCCAGCATGACGTCACTCTTGTCGTTCTGGCAGCCGATTGGCTCTGGTGTCCTCCATCTTGGATGAGGCACAGAGTCTATATAAGACCCTGACACACGCCGCATGGCGCTCAGTCCTCTTGGTTCATGCATGAGGGTAGACGCCCTGTGCACGTTCCTCTAGGCATTCCTCTGTCTATGCAAGGTGAGCGCTACCGGCAGGGTAGCGTTCTTATACCTTACAGCTTCGGCTGCTGTCCGTATCCTTACCTCTTAGGGGAGCGGACATAGGCAGGTGCCTGAGGCACATGGTCTGGCTGGGCCTTGTGATTCGACTCGTAGGTGGACGTTGCCGCTAGGGTAACGTTCCTTATACTGCGTCTGGCAGTTGTTCGTATCCTCGCACACTAGGGGAGCGAACAGAGGTAGGAGCTTTGTGCGGCTTACGCTGCTGTTCGTCTCTTTTGCACCACTAGAAGAGCGGACCTAGGCAGGTGCCATATCTAGTGGTTCGTGTCCTCGCACACTAGTGGAGCGAACGCAGGTAGGAGCTTTGTGCGGCTTACGCTGCTGTTCGTCTCTTTTGCACCACTAGAAGAGCGGACCTAGGTAGGTGCCATTTCGCACACATTGCCTTTGTCTCTGTGATTGTTAACAGAGATCATTCCACACACCCTCCAAGTGGAGGAGGAATTGCTTTGCTTACTTATTGTGTCCTTCTGTGAGTTAACAGAGGTATTGCACTCTGCCATAGTCTGCAGCAGAGTCTTTGCACGGTGGACCCTGACTGTCTGATACTCCTTTGAGTTATTATCAGACAGCCCCCCGTAACATTAGGACTGAGCCAAGGGTCTGGCAGTTATGGCAGAATATCAGCAGTTACACCGTTACATACAAGTACTTGAGTCACGGCTCAAGAGTATAGAGGATAAACCTCAGACCATGGTGACATCTGCACATGATCCTCGACTTGCTCTGCCAAACAGATATTCTGGCGATGCCAGATCATGTCGTGGTTTCATTAGTCAGTGTCAGATACACCTAGAGGTCAACTCTTCTCGCTTCTCTACGGAGAGGTCCAGAGTAGGCTTTATCATCTCCTTACTTCAGGACAAAGCCTTAGAATGGGCGACTCCCCTATGGGAGCGCTCTGATGTGGTTACTCTGAGACATCAAGACTTTCTTGATGCTCTTAAGGCGGTATTCATGGGTCCGCAGGTTACCCATGATGCGGCTCTGAGACTGTTAGATCTATCTCAGGGTTCGTTATCCACTAGTTCTTATGCCATTGCTTTTAGAACTCTGGTGGCAGAACTAGATTGGCCAGAGAAGGTGTTGATTCCTATCTTCTGGAGAGGGTTGGCAGGCTATGTCAAGGATGCTCTTGCTACTCGTGAGGTCCCTGCTTCTCTGGAGGACTTGATCACAGTAGCAACGAGGATCGATGTACGCCATAAGGAACATAGACTCGAGGTCTCTTCCTCACGCCCTAAGCATCGGGCTATTCCAGTTGTTGAGGGTCCACTACCATCTTCCTCAGCATCTGAAACATCTCCCACTCCTATGGAGTTAGGTCATACGTCTTCCAGACTACGCAAGTCTGGTCCTCCTATATGTTACGTATGTCGTCAGGCTGGGCACTATGCCAACAAGTGTCCTAGTCGTCAGGGAAACTCCCTGGTCTAGTAACCATTAGAGGGGGGTTACTAGAGACGTCTTCTGCACCCTCTAAGTGTTGTATCCCAGGTCAGCTCTCGTTATCTGAGAATACATGGCCTATTATGGCTTTTGTGGATTCCGGAGCTGACGGGACTTTTGTGTCCTCAGGATTTGTAAAGGGACACAATATTCCCTCTATCATGTTAGAGGCGCCTATTCCTGTCCGTGTTGTTAATGGAACTATGTTGTCTGACTCCATTACATTGAGGACAGTTCCCTTGCGCCTTTCCCTGTCTCAGGGTCACATAGAGGAGATTTCTTTTCTTGTTTTGCCTGAGGGTATAGACGACATCCTTCTGGGTCTCCCATGGCTTCGGACTCATGCTCCTCACATTGACTGGGAGTCTGACAGCATTATTAGTTGGGGTTCGAAATGTCAGTCCCGATGTCTTCCCTTACCACCTAAGGTCATTGCGGTTGCATCTACTGATCTCTCTCCCATACCTACACCCTATCTGGATTTCGCTGACGTGTTCTCCAAACAGGGTGCTGAGGTTCTTCCACCCCATAGGCCGTATGACTGTGCCATAGACCTTATCCCAGGTTCGGTTCCACCTAAAGGCAGGGTTTACCCCCTGTCGATACCTGAGTCGGAGGCCATGTCGACCTATATAAGAGAGAGTTTAGAGAAGGGGTTCATTCGTAAGTCTGTCTCTCCCGCGGGAGCTGGGTTTTTCTTTGTTCGGAAGAAAGAGGGTGATTTGCGTCCCTGCATAGATTACAGGGGTCTCAACGCAATCACAATAAAGAACAAATACCCATTACCTTTAATTTCGGAGCTCTTTGACAGACTGAGAGGAGCTCAAGTTTTTACGAAGTTGGATCTGCGGGGTGCGTATAACTTGGTACGAATTCGAAAGGGTGACGAATGGAAGACCGCTTTTAACACCCGAGACGGTCACTATGAATACCTCGTCATGCCTTTTGGGTTATGTAATGCACCCGCAGTATTTCAGGACTTCGTAAACGATGTGTTCAGGGATTTACTGTTATCCTCAGTAGTGGTGTATCTGGACGACATCCTGATTTTTTCTCCTGATCTGGAGACTCATCGTCAGGATGTCGTTCGTGTCCTTTCCCGTTTAAGGGAGCACTCATTGTTTGCTAAACTCGAGAAATGTGTATTCGAGCAGTCCTCATTGCCTTTTTTGGGTTACATTATCTCACAAGAGGGCCTGGCTATGGATCCTGCGAAGCTCTCTGCTGTCCTGCAATGGTCCGAACCTCATTCCTTGAAGGCGGTGCAACGCTTCTTAGGATTCATAAATTATTACAGGCAGTTCATACCCCATTTTTCTACTTTGGTGGCCCCTTTGGTGGCCTTGACTAAGAAAGGTGCTAATCCCAAAGCCTGGTCTACTGAGACATCTCAGGCTTTTGAGGCAGTAAAAAGACACTTTTCAACTGCTCCCGTTCTTCAAAGACCCGATGAGAGTAAGCCCTTCCTCTTAGAGGTTGATGCCTCTTCAGTGGGTGCTGGTGCGGTCTTGTATCAAAAGAACGGTGCAGGTAGAAAAAGGCCGTGTTTCTTCTTTGCTAAAACCTTTTCACCGGCAGAGAGAAACTATACCATTGGGGATAGGGAACTGCTCGCCTTGAGATTAGCCTTGGAGGAGTGGCGTCACTTGCTGGAAGGAGCAAAACATCCTTTCCAGGTCTATACAGACCATAAGAATCTGACGTACTTACAAACCGCTCAGCGTCTGAATCCTCGGCAAGCCCGCTGGTCCTTGTTTTTCTCCCGCTTTCACTTCTCCATCAACTATCTGTCTGGGAGTAAGAATAACAAGGCAGACGCCCTGTCTCGCTCTATGCTTTCTACCCAGGAAGAGATTGACGAACCTCGTCTTATCCTTCCCTCCAGGGTTTTTCATACGCTCTCGCCTGTGACGTTAGACCAAATCCCACCGGGCAAGACCTTTGTTCCGCCTGATCGACAGAATGATATACTGTCATGGGCCCACACCTCAAAGGTGGGTGGGCATTTTGGTATTAGACGGACACGAGAGTTACTGGAGAGGTGGTATTGGTGGCCACACTTAGCCAGCCACGTCAAGAGATATGTCGGTTCCTGCTACTCGTGTGCTCGCAACCGTCCATTACGGCAGAGACCGGCTGGGCTCTTGCATCCTTTACCAGTGCCAGATAGACCATGGGAGGTGGTAGGCATGGACTTTGTGGGTGATCTTCCATGTTCACAGGGACATAGATTTGTGTGGGTCATTACGGACCATTTCTCCCGGATGGTTCATCTCGTACCGTTATCGAGAATCCCATCTTCCAGGGTACTAGCCAAACTATTCCTCAAGCATGTCTTTAGGCTTCACGGGATGCCAGATCGTATCATTTGTGATAGAGGCCCGCAATTTGCTTCCCGTTTCTGGCGAGATCTTTGTAGCCTTCTGCAAATTGAGTTGAATCTATCTTCGGCATACCATCCGGAGACCAATGGTTTGGTTGAGCGTACCAATCAATCCATGATTATATACCTTCGACACTTTGTTGCTGAGAACCACGATAACTGGTCCTCCCTCCTACCCTGGGCAGAATTTGCCCTTAACAATTCGCTGGCTGAGGCCACTGGGCAGACACCGTTCGTACTCAATAATGGGCAACACCCTAGGGTACCGGTACCGTTTCCCGCTGCTGCACCTCCTCCTCTTGTGGCCGACTGGGCAACTAATGCCAGAGAGGTTTGGGATCGGACTCAAGAGTCAATCCAAGCAGCTAAGGACCGTATGAAGACGATGTCCGATCGGTTTCGTCGCCCGGCTCCTGTCTTTTCTCCAGGGGACTTTGTGTGGCTCTCTGCAAAAAACGTGAAACTTAGAGTGAGCTCTGTCAAATTTGCTCCTCGCTTCCTGGGTCCTTATGAAGTTCTTCGACAGGTAAATCCTGTAGTCTACCAATTGAAGTTACCCGTCCATCTTAGGATCCATGACAAATTCCATGTTTCACTGCTAAAGCCGGCAATTTTACCTCACGCTCGTGAAGTGCACTCTCCTGCTTCTGATTCCTCTCGCTCTAGCTATGAGGTACGAGCCATAGTTGGTTCTAAGATGGTTAGAGGGCGCAGGTTCTTCTTGATAGATTGGGAGGGCTACGGCCCGGAACATCGCTCTTGGGAGCCTGAGGAGGCTGTCCATGCTCCCGACTTAGTTGCTGATTACCTGCGTCGCCGGGAGGGGGGCCCTTGAGGGGGAGGTACTGTTACGGTTGCTGCGAGCACTGGAGACTATGTCCAGATTTCTTGCTACTGCACATGTGCGAGCGCTGGAGACTAAGTCCAGATTTCTTGCTACTGCACATGTGCGAGCGCTGGAGACTAAGTCCAGATTTCTTGCTACTGCACATGTGCGAGCGCTGGAGACTAAGTCCAGATTTCTTGCTACTGCACATGTGCGAGCGCTGGAGACTAAGTCCTATCTTGGAGCCATTGCACATGTGCGGGTGACATCATCGCTGACACGAGGTCACATGTCTCTGACACCTTCTATGCCGATTGGTCGCTGGTCATGTGCTTGTGACGCCTTGCTCGGTGATAGGCCAGCATGACGTCACTCTTGTCGTTCTGGCAGCCGATTGGCTCTGGTGTCCTCCATCTTGGATGAGGCACAGAGTCTATATAAGACCCTGACACACGCCGCATGGCGCTCAGTCCTCTTGGTTCATGCATGAGGGTAGACGCCCTGTGCACGTTCCTCTAGGCATTCCTCTGTCTATGCAAGGTGAGCGCTACCGGCAGGGTAGCGTTCTTATACCTTACAGCTTCGGCTGCTGTCCGTATCCTTACCTCTTAGGGGAGCGGACATAGGCAGGTGCCTGAGGCACATGGTCTGGCTGGGCCTTGTGATTCGACTCGTAGGTGGACGTTGCCGCTAGGGTAACGTTCCTTATACTGCGTCTGGCAGTTGTTCGTATCCTCGCACACTAGGGGAGCGAACAGAGGTAGGAGCTTTGTGCGGCTTACGCTGCTGTTCGTCTCTTTTGCACCACTAGAAGAGCGGACCTAGGCAGGTGCCATATCTAGTGGTTCGTGTCCTCGCACACTAGTGGAGCGAACGCAGGTAGGAGCTTTGTGCGGCTTACGCTGCTGTTCGTCTCTTTTGCACCACTAGAAGAGCGGACCTAGGTAGGTGCCATTTCGCACACATTGCCTTTGTCTCTGTGATTGTTAACAGAGATCATTCCACACACCCTCCAAGTGGAGGAGGAATTGCTTTGCTTACTTATTGTGTCCTTCTGTGAGTTAACAGAGGTATTGCACTCTGCCATAGTCTGCAGCAGAGTCTTTGCACGGTGGACCCTGACTGTCTGATACTCCTTTGAGTTATTATCAGACAGCCCCCCGTAACAGCGGGTGGCGCATTAGTGTGCGTCCTGTCACCCTGGATGAATTGGGAGGGGGCAGAAATGCAGTGAGGCACCTTCTACAGGCTGTGCCCATACTGTTTCTGCCTTTTCCCATCCATTTCAGCCTTTTCCTCAGTCACCACAGGTCACCCACTGGTCCAACATAAAATTATTCGAGTTTCCCATAGACTTGCATTGAGCGTCGGATATTCGCGAATACTCAAATAGCTGCGAGGTATTCGGCGGATATTCGGCAGAGCGAACAATAGGGTATTCAATCATCCCTAATAATAAGGCAAAACGATCACTGATCTCGGGGTGACTAGCCAGAGAAAACACTACCGACAGTCAACAAGGGCGCTCAACACAGTGAACCATAACCACGGTGGTTATGGTGGTTTCCTAAAAAGAGTCACTCCTTGGCTAGGTCCTTCCCGGAGGGATATCTGGCTAGTTCCTGTGTCGAGACTCCTAAGAGAGGCTCCACGGACTTTTTATGATTTACAGAAGTGATAATAACAGTGACACATTGTAATTGATTGTTTTCATCACTGCACTAAGCTTTAAATAAGCAAATAAGAAAGCCGCGGAGACACCATCACGTGTTTCTCAACGCTGGCAGGAAACTAGCCAGGTCTTTCACCGGGAAGGAACAACCACGGGAAGGGCAGTCTCCAGTCAAGGAGACCACCTATACCAAACATGGTATCCATCCACAGACAGCCGTTTCGGGGTAATGCTCTAGAATCACTGCGTTGAGAAACACGTGATGGTGTCTCCGCAGTGGATATGTTGATCTCCCTAAGGTCAACAATGCTTGCTTAAGTGCACTAAGCTTTAGGTATGGACAATTTTCCAGATTGTCTGACTTTCATAACTTAAAGTAATGATGGACTGACAGTTGTCATTACATAGTTGAGTGTTTTTTGTCATATCCTGGCTTTGAACAGTTGTGGAATTTGTCTCAGTGCTGTCTAAGGCCCCCTTCACACATCCGTGAAAATCACGCATGTGTTTCACGGACGTGTCAAAGGTGCGTTTTCCCCTCCGTGTGCCGTGTTTATGGCACTATTTGTGTTCTCCGTGTGTTATACGTAATAACACACGGAGAACGGAAAGCCCCGCCTTACCTGATTCTTCCGGAGCTGTCTGTGGTGCTGAATGAGTGTCCGGCACAGGCCACGCCCCTCTGACGCTGCTTCCAGCCCCCAGTGAAGAAGATGCGTTGTTCAAATTCACTGGGGGACGGATGCAGGTGACAGCCGCGGCAGAGACTGCAGGACTCGTGGAGATGAGTATGTGTTTTTTTAATTTTTTAAATGACACGTGTATTTCTCCGGCGCGTGTCATGTGGACCCGCGTCCACACTACATCCATGTGGTGCGTGTGCGGGCCCGTGCTGCCGGAGAAACACGGACATGCATCCGTGTGGAACACACGGGCTCACGTGTGCTCCACACAGAGGCACGGGCCAATGGCTGCACACATGCGTGCACATAAACCCATTGATTTTAATGGGTTTACGTGTGTCCGTGTCTCCGGTACATGCGGGCACGGACCTAGCATGTACCGGAGACATGTGCGTGTGAAGGAGGCCTCAAAATGTGTACCAACCTTTCCTCAGCAAAACACACCTAATAGTCGTAAACACTTTCTGAAGCCGGTGATTCCACAAACGATCACTTGATGAGGCATATCTGTTGATTGGAAGTTATTAAAAGTGGTGATGTATTGAGACCCAAGTTATATTGAAATGTTATACTTTTCCTTGTAAAATAATTAAGATAGATTTGCATAAACACAGCAAAACTCTTTTAAAGGGAACCTGACAGGTCCTCTGTGCCTCCAGAACCAGCAGCAGTTGTGTCTACCCATCTAAATTCCCTGTCTTAGTCCCTTTATTATATTGCACACATAAACAGATCTTTAGACAAAGTATTTCTAAAAAGTCAGTTTATGATTGGCAAATAAACCCTTTGACTATTCGATGGGGCATTAGTTTCCCCATTTTAGTTGTCCCACTTAGCCCTGTAGGCATGATAACATGATGTAAAAGAGCCAGAATTATTGCCAGCAGTATACAGATCTCTCGCATGCGCATGGCTTTGTTCACTCACATTATTGAGCCTCTGAAGCTAGGTAACCTATCCCAGCTTCAGAGAGGCACACTACACATGACCAGAAGTGCAGAAGACAGCTGATCTTAAGCTCTTCTGTGTATGTCAGCCATCTTCTGCACTTCTGGTCATGCACAGAGCGACTCTTTGAAGCTGGTACACCCAGCTTCAGAGGGTCAGTGTTGTGAGTGAACAAAGCCGCGTGCATGTGATAGATTTGTAGAGCACTAGAGATGATGCCAGCACTAGTAAATCATATTTTCCTGTCTATAGGGACATAATAATACGCTAAGTGGACCGACTGCTCTCGGGAAGCCAACGCCTCCATTGACTACTCAAAGAGTACTTTTCCATATCATAAACGGACTTTAGAAATACTTTTTCTAAAGATCTGTTTATGTGTCCAATTTAATAAAGGAACTTTTAGACAGTCAATTAAGATAGGTAGACACAGCTGCTGGTGGTTCTAGGGGCATGGGGGACCTGTCAGGTTTCCTTTAATGTACGGTATGTTTTAATATGATAGTTATTTAGTTACCTTTTCACAGTTTTGCAGCAGCCGCTCAGAGTCTCCACTACCCACATTGCGTTTGAATTACCGTCTGGAGTTCTTGATCTGGGCTTTGCAGATCACTCTTTATGCTCTCAGGTAAGACTCTCATGCACAGTATTGAAGAAAAATAGATTAAAAGTCCAGGATTATTGTAAGTAAGAGAATATGATGAATTGTGAAGAGCATCCCAAAAGGTATATTAGGTCCAATTCATATGATAATCACAAGACATGGACATATTGGACTATATCCAAAGGGAAATAATTCAATAGATTTTACTTTTTATTTATTTTTTTCTTGCTAAAATAGAAATATAGTATCTATCTATGTATCATATTTTGTAAGCTTGACGCACTCACATTATATGGTAAATAGGTTTTAAAATTAATCTCTTCCTTATAATCATGGTATCATTAGTTCCAAAATTCTGCCCGGACTATTGTTTATACATGCTCTTGCTGCCGCTCATGGATTCAGCAACCAGCTAGTGGATTATGTTTTTAAGCAATTAAATAAGATCCTAAAAAATAACCACATGAAGAATATGGTATACAATTGTACAATAAGGTATACTCACCTGTTACACCAGCCAACAATCCAGCAGTGCTGCTTAAATGATCACTTTTGATCTATGTTTTCTTGGCTGCATCGATGACTTATGATTTAACCATATGATGCTGGCAAGTATAGCACAAGACTTCTAAGGCTTACATAGTTAAACAGATGTAATGGGATGATGACACCACTAGAGCAGTGGTACTTTAGAGGTGGGCAATTTAACTGGTTTAGATTTTTTAGTAATTAGATATCATTGGTCAATTTTTTCCTCAAAATTTTGGAAAATCCCGTAAAAGTAGCTTTCCCGCTATTAAATTGAGCAAGAATTAACAAAATAGGTAATAAATAAATTAAAGCTAAAAAATCTGACATCTTGAACCCCAGTGATGCCAAGAATGTTGGTCCTAAGGTTCACCTGAAGTAGTAGTATATATATATATATATACATGGATGGACATACCATTGGTATATCATAGAAAAAGCCACAGCCACACCATTATTTACCAAACACATATATGAGCATTACGGATCACAATATGAATAGAAAACTGGATGGGGACTGAGGAAAAGTCGCAATTATATCAAGAACCAAGAGAAAACACGCGACCATGATTCAAGGTGCAAAAGTGAAATCTTTATTGACATAGGAATAGGTGCGGGGCGGCACAGAACAAGTGAGGACAAAGACATATAGCAATGACCAAAATATACACAATTGTCAAGGTAGTAGATGTATAGGTCCATCCATAGTATACTGCAAAAAATCATTAATTTCACATAACAGTATGTCAAAAATATACCATATGATATTGAATAATAAATGGATACAAATGTCAGTAACCACAAGCATGAACATTCACATTGTAAACAGGGAATAATTTCCCATCGATCCCATCATTATAGGTCCCCAATGAAGCTCAGGGATAACACAACAATTTGATTAAATTAGGGTGATGTGAAAAAGGATAATGGATATACTTGTAGAAACACATATTTGTGAACTGACATTCCCTATCCACACATAACATGGAAAAGACATATACCAACAGACAAAGTCCGCAGTTACTGGATATAGGACAAAATGCAGGCATCAACCAGATTGGGCAAAACCACTATAGTGTGAAAGGGAATAATCCCATATCCCATCCACATGGATCCCTAGATCAAAAATCAGTGGCTAATGTCATAGCCGAATACACAGTTGTCAAAGTGGTGGATGTGTAGGTGTATCCATAGTATACTGCAAAGAATCATTTATTCCACATAACGGTATGTCAGAATATACCATATAATGATAAGTAAATGGACACAAATGTCAGTAACTACAAGTATAAACATTCACATTGTAAACAGGGAATAATTTCCCATCAATCCCATCCATATGGGTCCCCAATGAAACTCAGGGATAAAAAATAGTTTGATTAAATTAGGGTGATGTAAAAAAGGATAATGAATATACTTGCAGAATCACATATTTGTGAACTGACATTCTTTGTCCACATATAATATGGAAAAGTCATGTACCAACAAACAATGTCCGCAGTTACTGGGATATAGGACAAAACTACAGGTGTCAACCAAGTTGGGCAAAACCACTATAGTGTAACTGCGGACTTTGTCTGTTGGTATATGTCTTTTCCATGTTATGTGTGGATAGGGAATGTCAGTTCACAAATATGTGTTTCTACAAGTATATCCATTATCCTTTTTCACATCACCCTAATTTAATCAAATTGTTGTGTTATCCCTGAGCTTCATTGGGGACCTATAATGATGGGATCAATGGGAAATTATTCCCTGTTTACAATGTGAATGTTCATGCTTGTGGTTACTGACATTTGTACCCATTTATTATTCAATATCATATGGTATATTTTTGACATACTGTTATGTGAAATTAATGATTTTTTGCAGTATACTATGGATGGACCTATACATCTACTACCTTGACAATTGTGTATATTTTGGTCATTGCTATATGTCGTTGTCCTCACTTGTTCTGTGTCGCCCCGCACCTATTCCTATGTCAATAAAGATTTCACTTTTGCACCTTGGATCATGGTCGCGTGTTTTCTCTTGGTTCATTGGTATATCATGTAGAAATGTACAGTAGTCAAAAAGGTATCGGGGATGTCCCCTACCACCTCCAAAGCAGCTTCTGTCACAAACACATGAATTGTTACATTATGATTAGGTTTTTAACTGCAAAAGGCCCATATGTTGTTCTTGCACTGACAAATGTAGCCAGCTTTTTTGTCCAAGGGCGGACATTTCATTGGCGCAGCTTGTGCGGCCGCACAGGAGCCCAAAAGGTAAGGGGGCCCATTTCTACCTCCAGAGCAGGTGCAATTTTGCATTTGTATGTGCTCTTGGGCTGCAAAGGGCCCATATATTGTTCTTGCACAGGGGCCCTTTTCTGTCTGTGTCCGCCAGTGTTTTTGTCAGTCCCATAGAAGTGAATGGAGAGGTAGTCACATATGCCATGCTATTTCATTCCCACAGGGGTTTTGGGATCATCCTTGTTTTGTGTTTTTTGAGGGGCTGATCACTGGGCTCATGTGTGTTACATGCATACAGTGAGGCAATCCATTCGGTGTATGTATGTGTAGGCAAATTGGAGCTGTGCATCAGTACAAGAGAACCCTGGAAGTAATCAATGCATAATTATGCATCTATTACAATTAGGGAAAAGCATACGGATGGATATTCATTTCAATGAAATTCCCTTTGTAGATGCAGCATGTTACAAGGCAGTTCTACTTTTCCCAAAATGGCCTTATAGCTGCAATTAACTCATAATTATGATATGCCATATATCCAAGAGGTGAGTGGTTTACCCGGCCTTGGCAAACTGATTGTTAAGCTCCATGCACAGCATCCGTCAATCAAAAATGGGGGAGGTGAGGGGAGCACTTACCTCCTGAGTTCTACCGTGTCTTTCTATCACCATTGGTCAAAGAGAACAAAAGAGAAGAAGAAAAAAGAGAACAGCTCTGTTTGCATCCTATGCTGCCATACTACGGTTACTAGACCTGTCCACTTATGGATACTGCCTAGCCATTATTGCCTTAGGTCTTGGCTGGTTTTTTTCTCAGACCTGACTGAATGAGAGTAGAATATAGTTAAAGGCTACACTTCTTGTCTTACTGCCGATGTCTTGCATATGTCTTGTTAACTTTTAAGTTTTAAATCAATACATAGATGAGAGGCAATTATTCTTCTAATATTAAGGCCAACGAGATATTGTAGTATGATAGTATGATATTCTCTATTATGTCCAGACAAAATGTACACATATCTGAACTCCAGGGAATAAAGGTATATTTCAATTCTTTTCTCAGGTGCTTGAGTTCAGCAATATTTCAAAGAAAACAGTGTCATGGAGGTTAAATCTTGATAAAACTTTGGAAACTCTGAAGAATGGAGTTTTCAAGTTCAGTAAACCTTCAGGTGTGCTTCATCCAGGGGAAACAAGTCAGATTAATGTTCACTTTTGCCCTGGTAAGTATGTGGGAGAATTGAAGGTTTAGGTTTCTGATTTTATATATCATTCTTCGCCACTTATATAGTATAATGGCTTTAATTGACTTTTTTCTTTTTCTTTTTTTTTTACAGCTGGACCAGGAGACTTCAGAGCTGAAATTCCATTGATCTTAAATGATGATCCAGACACTCTATATATGCCCCTCCATCTCTTCGGTAACGCCAAAAAACCAGTGATAACTTTTGATCCACCACTTGTTTTACTAATTCCTGTGCCTTTGGATACAGAAGTTGAAGCTGTAGTTGATATCATGTCAGCTAATTATGACAGGTATATAAAATATATATTCAGATGCTTCTGTAAAATCACCTGTATATTTACACTGAGCAGACAGAACATTAAAACCACTGACAGGTGTCATAAATCACATTGATTATATATTATATGACACCAGAGGTGAAGTATATTAGCTAAAAATTGAACTGTAAAAGTTGATAATTTGAAGCAGATTAAATGGGCAAATAATTTAAGAAATTTGACTAGGGCTGTGATGGCTAGATGACTAGCTAAAAGCAACTGCAAGCACAACTGGTGTCTGACATGTAGTACAACTGAAGAATTAGTGGTCTTGTCAAGTGGCGCTGACAGTCAGTGGTTTGTGACATATATTCATAGTTAGCTATGTAGTGGTTTGTCACATACAATAGCTAGAAGATAAGCCATCTGTCACACATAAGAGATAAGTCTATCACAATGGAGAAGTTTGGCATTAATATTCTAGTTATGTTCTGGCACATCGCAATAAACAGTGGTGTACCGCCAATGGCAGCAGACCACAGGGCCATTTTAAGGCCCATGAGTTGAGGGGCATGGTGCCAGTGCTGGCGTTGGGCCTCCCCACCTGTCTTCACACTCTCAACTGTATCAGCATTTTGCATGCCGATACAGTCGAAAGCAATGATGAAAGAAGGAATGGTTCGCTGACACTCCCTCCTCCATGATGTTCTCTTGGGGTCTGGGATCTTACGTCTCAGCACAGTGGATTAGATGATGTCACTTCATAGTGACTGCTGTGTCGAGCAGTGAAGAGAGAGGTTTAGAACGCTCACTTTGAGACTGGAGCAGCGGGGGAACGAGGAGAGGTAAGTGTGGAGGTGACCATAATGCTATATGAATGACTATGAGGTGCATTTTACTATATGAAGGACTAGGGAGAGTGCATTATACTATGTGGAGGACTATGAGGGATACATTATACTATATGGAGGACTATAAGGGGTGCATTATATTATATGAATAACTGTGGGGTGAATTATACCATATAGAGGACTAGGGGGAGTGCATTATACTATATGAAGGAATATGGGGGATTAATTGTACTACATGGAGAACCATAGGGGTGTGTATTATACTATATGGAGGATTCTGGGGTGCATTATACTATATGGAGGTCTATGAGAGTGCATTATACGATATAGGAAACTATGGGGAGTGCATTATACTATATTGGGGACTATGTGGAGCCCATTATACTTTATGGAGGACTATGGGGTGCATTATACTATATGGAAATGTAGCACCCCTGTGGTACCAGGTGGCAAAAATGTGAACGTGGAAACCCAAACCCCAGAATATCCGTGCCAGTCAACACACAAGCACCTTCAGGCCACGTAGACGTAACCCCAAAACCCCACTGGGAGACTGCCTAGCAAAAGGTAAAAGGGATGGGCACTGATTAGATAGTCACCACCCAATCTGTAGGGAGAGACCCAGTGAGGGGGAGGAGCCAATGATCAGTTGGGAAGTTGGCGGGAGAAAGTAGTGAGCAGAATTGAGTAGTGGAAGTGAAGGAGTGAAGAGAGAGTAAAAGAAGGAAAGGAAAGGTGTAACAAGAACTGAAGTAACAACGGAAAGCTGTAACTAGAGTGAGGGACTGTGGAGTAAGGAACCAGGACTCCAGGGACCGTGGGTTACTTGTGGAAGTGGAATACTTCAGCAACTGCGGGACGCCTGTGGAAGTCTGTAGCCTAGGCTCACAGGACTCAGTACAAGGTGGGGTGCAGACCCTAGGACAGCGGGACACTTTATGGTCAACTGTTAAATCTGCCAGGCAAGAAGATCTCCAGGGTCCAGCGCCAACCAAAGAGTCTGAAGCATCAGCAGCAAAGAGGGAACTGGGGATTGACCCCCCCTAAATAGTCCAGGGTGCCTGCAATAGGACCAAGACAGAAACGGAGGAGTTCCCAAGAAGCTCTAGGCCATGGGAGCCCAATACAAACAAGAGTGCACGGAGGACAGCTACCCCGGGTCACAACTGGCATGGCGAACAAGGGGAGCGGGAACACCTGGAATCGGCACCCTCGGGTCCAAGTACTGAAACCAAGTAAAGACAAGGCAAGTTAAAACTGCAATTTCGGTGTGGACTGTTTTCTTACCGCCTCCGTATACTTACACAGACGGTTCCCCACTACAATCCTCATCATTCACTGTTGGGGCCTAGCCCTGCTTGCGGAGGGCCCAAAACACCTAAGCTGCACCACTCTATCTGCCCCAGCAGGACCCTGCAGCGGTGGCCTCATTAACCTGGCCGCACACCGCAAGTGGCGTAGTCGAGAACTCTTTTTTATTTTTATTCACTTTTTATTTTTCACCCCTTTATATCAGACCGACCCCCAGGGTCATGGAACCGGGCATTGGCCATGACCACGACTGTTCCCTCTGCGCACCGCACGCCTGGAACCGAGTACCCCACAGTCCTGGGGCGTCACACCCCCAAACTTGGCGTAGTTGGCAAGATTCTGACTAGACTCGTAACCTTGTGTGAGAAGTGTGCCTTAAAAACTGAACTGTGATTAAAATTTTCAAAAGTGCCGCCAAATTGGACTTTAAAAATAACTGCGCCACAAGCTGCAAAAGGGCGTGAAACCAAAGGCGCTGCATGACGCCGCTGAAGACAGAAGAGGTGCAGCCGCCTGACCCGGAAGTTCCCACAGTGCTCCAGTCCCGCAAGACAAGGTTGGTGAGAACAACCAAGGTGGAGACAAGATGTAGGCTGCAGGGCCTAGTGACAGTGAGGGAGCGGTAGCACCTGGCACAGTGGCAACAATCATGCCAATCACCCTGCCCTATGTTCCGGGAGTGGCATGGTTGCCCCAGTATGATGGTAAACCAGATGCCTTGGTTGGATTTAAAAAGCGAATCTGCACTGTACTGGACATGTATGCAATGACTAGCAAACAAAGAGTGTCTGTTGTGCTGGGTCAGTTAAAAGGTGCAGCCAAGCTGGAAGTAGAGACTTGGGCAGATGCAGCCCGGGAGTCAGTGACAACCATCTTTGAGAAGCTAAAAGTTGCTTTTGAAATCTTGCAAAATGTTATTCTGATATCAACCCACGTTCCAACCCATGCAAAGCTCTTTATCAAGGAAATACAGTATGTGGTTCTAATAATAGTGACATTTCAGTATAGTGTGGATAAATGGAAAGAAAAATAAAGATCAATATAATCACATAGTATTTACATAAATACAAATATACATTTTAGCTAATGTACGTTCTAGCATATGCACATTCACTGTGGTGGGATCCAACAGTCTCAAGACTAGAATACATTAGTGTTTTATATACAGTGTGTCCACCCATATCTTGTCCACCACCATTAACTTGAGAACGGCGGCAGCTATAGGCATATAAGTGGTGTCTAGGTATAGTAAAGTAGCCATGCGCTACGCAATGAAACCACCTATAGCGCCACCTGGTGGGAAAACAACAGAGTTAGCATTTTTATCTCGAAAACGGAACGAGATAGAGAAAAAAAGTGAATTACAAAGTTGTAGGGAATCATCAATTCAATACGAATCGACACCTTGCATACAGAAATGCTATGATTAGAATGTGTAAAACTCACAATGCTGAGGATGTAAAGCGATACCTTAGGGAGACCTTCCTACAAGTCATTGGGTATGGTGGCTGCGTGGAGTGACCTCCACGCTCACCTGACCTGACCCCATTGGACTTCTTTCTGTGAGGTCACATCAAACAGCAGGTGTATGCGACCCTTCCACCAACATTGCAGGACCTACGACGACGTATCACAGATGCTTGTGCAAATGTATCACCTACCATATTGCACAACGTGCAGCAAGATACAGTATGCTGTTCAGAGTCCTGATGTGCATTGCAGCTGACGGTGGCCACTTTGAGCATCAAAGTTAAATGAGTGCCATATGCGTGACCAGCATTCAATGTTTTGGGGGGTCATGAGTTTCATATCATAACATTTCTGTATGCAAGGTGTCGATTCGTATTGAATTGATGATGCCCTACAACTTTGTAATTCACTTTTTTTCTCTATCGCTTTCCTTTTTCGAGATAAAATGCTAACTCCGTTGTTTTCCACCAGGTGGCACTATAGGTGGTTTCATTGCGTAGCGCATGGCTACTTTACTATACCTAGACACCACTTCTATGTCTATAGCTGCCGCCGTTCTCAAGTTAATGGCGGTGGACAGGATATGGGTGGCCACACTGTAGAACAGCAGGTATGACATTATGACATAGAAACGTGTGGGTTTGTGTGAAATATCCTTAGTTTATGGGCTCTCTTCCACTTGCGTACTGCTTCCGATGGTCTCGCATATGCTAAAGACCCTATGCTGCGGGTGTCAGCCGAGGGTCATGTGACTGTATTGCAATCTTGTGATCATATGACAGCCTCGGAGAAGAGGGAGGGTACACTTTCTCCCCAAGTCCTCCGCTGTCTGTCTCTGCGTATATCGCACTGCAGTCACATAACATGCGATTGCAGTGTGATGTTTCACACACTCCCATAGGCTTGTATGGGGGTGCGTGAGCCGAGACTCGCTGCATGCTGCGATTGCACCTAGAGCACGATTCGTGTCGAGAAAGAGGACACTGCCTCATTGATTAACACTGGTGCAAGTGTGATCTGATGTTTTATCGGATCGCACACGCACATGAAAATCACAAGTGGAAAAGAGCCCTAGAGGCCCCATCACACGCAGCGACATATCTTCGGATTCTGTGACGCACATCTGGCATCGTTAGCGACGTCGTTGCGTGTGACACCAATGAATGGCCGTTAACAATCAAAAATACTCACCTTATCGTTAATCGTTGACACGTCGTTCATTTTCATAAAATAGTTGATTGTTGCAGGACAGAGGTTGTTCGTCGTTCCCGAGGCAGCACACATCGCTATGTGTGACACTTCGGGAATGACGAACTACAGCTTACCTGCATCCGCCGGCAATGAGGAAGGAAGAAGGTGGACAGGATGTTACGGCCGCTCATCTCTGCCCCTCCGCTTCTATTGGGCAGCCGCTTAGTGACGCCGCTGTGACGCCGCACGAACCGCCCCCTTAGAAAGAAGGCGGTTCGCCGGCAACAGCGACATCGCTAGGCAGGTAAGTCCGTGTGACGGGTGTTAGCGATGTTGTGTGCCACTGGCAGCGATTTGCCCGTGACGCACAACCGATGGGGGCGGGTGCTTTCACCAGCGATATCGCTACGTGTAAAGCCCCCTTTAGAGTGGGAAGTGTGGTATCACAATATAAATAAATGTGATCATGAAGTTAATAATGGGGCTGATGCATAACTATAGAGTACGGAAAGGCTCAGCAGGCAAAGTAGTAGGGTAAGGACTATAATACAGTGATAGGAGGGGACTGGTAAGGAATATATACTCCAAAGTGTAACCTACTATACATAAAGATGGTCCTGGAGAATAGTACTCAGAAAAGAGGTATGGCAGTAATGAGGCCTAGGTAAGGAAAAGGTACTGGAGATAAAAATATGGTGGAATAAACTGGAGTAGAAACCTAATTATAGGAAATTGTATGTAGGGTCTGAGTTATCTGTGAAGAAAGGTGCCAGTGGCTACAGCTGGGATGTACTGCGATACTATGCCATGTTGGATCTTGGGTTTGACAGAAGCAAGCAGAACTTTTAATGTGTGGGGAGGCCCATGAGTCAATCCATGTATATACTTGATTTGACTCCTGCTAACTGGGTTGACATTGGGAATGACAGTGCAGGTGCCATGTGCCATCATTATTTCACACATACACTGTCCATGTGATGCAGTGTCACCGTGTGGTGGTGGGTATTGCAGACACAAAGGAGTAGGCATGCATAGGTGTAATTGGAGGGCTGGTTTAATAAGAGATTGTCAGCGAGGAACATCTAGCATAGGAGAGTAGAGGAGTTGCAAGAAGGATGTTAGAGCAAATGAATGCTGGTGTAAAAATAAATCTGAGTATGATGAGTGTAGTGGGTGTATGTAAAATAGTAATGGGGGCAATAATGGGAAGGCTAAAGTCCTACGCTAAGCTTGCAGGATAATAGTGTGGTGTATGTCATTGGTGAGTGGCTCTGGATAAATATTGCAAAGAGAACAAAAGGCAGGTTGTAGGTTACTGAGTAATAGGTGGTGAGTCTTCATATTTACTACCTGTTAGATCTAGGAATTCCAAGATAATTTTTAACACATATACACTCATAATGGGATCTAAGGAGGAAGGTGAGGGAAAAAAAATGTAATTTATGTATATCAGCTCACCGTGTACACGCTCACTCCTGGCCTCCCCCTGGAGCACGGACAGGCCCTGCCACAGCCCGATATTGCAAATAAAAGAAAGGAGGAACATCCAGCTCTTCAGGCGAGGAAAGCCATGGTCTTTATTTCAGCATGCAGACAACGGATGACATGACCAGCACAGCACTACGCGTTTCAGGTGAAACAATCACCCTTGATCATGACTAAGGGTGATTGTTTCACCTGAAACGCGTAGTGCTGTGCTGGTCATGTCATTCATTGTCTGCATTCTGAAATAAAGACCATGGCTTTCCTCGCCTGAAGAGCTGGATGTTCCTCCTTTCTTTTATTTGGAAAAAAAATGTGACGTTAAAAAATAATATGAAAACGGACAATTTAGCTATAGATCAAAACATATATTGTTATGGAAATAAATGGTACTTGTACACATATACTTATTATGTAAAGCGGAGTAATGGTAAAATACTTCATATTCCCTACACAGGCATAGAGACTCAATTGTTTGTGAGGTATGTATCCAGGCCTGTCTTTTTGCCTTGGATGTGGTTATCTCCTCTACAGCTTGTGATGTGTGTTCAATCATTAGAATTTCGATTGTGACCCAGAGTGATGGGCTGCAGTGAAACAAGCTGGCTGAGGCTGTGACGACGGATGTTTGACTTATGTTGTGAAATTTAGTCTGGGGTGATGTTGGGTGCTTTCCCCAATTTATGCAGTATTACAACGACAATTGATGAAATGAGGAATTGCAGGAAAAGATGTCCCTAATTGGGAATGGTTTGCCTGATGTTTTGCTTTATCTGTTGAACACTGGTTAGGTTAAATAATGAAAGGTGCCTGTACATTTAGTGCCTAGTGTTTCCTGTATTGACCCTGGTTGTCTTTTCCTTATGTCTGCTTTCACCAGGGGATATTTCAGATTTGTTAGTCTTTGAAAATGATTAGTGGGTGATTTAATTTTGAAACAGAAGGAGAGATGGGACCAATGTTGACAAATGTAATTTGATTGTTGATACCTTTTTTTTTTCCTTATTTCAGCTTATTTGTTGCTATTGTTTAATTGGTTTGCCAGGATGCACCCTATTTTTTAATTTTGTAAGCAACATCCTGTGCTGACCTTGATCTCTATGTCTAATTCAATGGGTTTGCACCAGTGTATTTGAGAATATATTT
Source organism: Anomaloglossus baeobatrachus (assembly GCF_048569485.1). Classification (NCBI taxonomy): domain Eukaryota; kingdom Metazoa; phylum Chordata; class Amphibia; order Anura; family Aromobatidae; genus Anomaloglossus; species Anomaloglossus baeobatrachus. Next base: position 506,084,349 of record NC_134354.1, on the reverse strand, counting down.
TTGGAAATATATTTTTGTAATAGTGTTGATAGGAACTGCAGTATGAGACTGATAGGATCTGTGGGTTAGGCTACTTTCACACTTGCGTTGAACGGCATCCGTCACAATGCGTTGTGTGGCGCATGTGATGGATGCGTTGTAAATAGTATGATATAAAGGCAACTGATTCCTGTGAAATAACGCGTTGCGTTAAGCCGAGAAGGAGCCCCCATCATCACCGCACAACCGACACTACCGCACTTATCATCATCATCACTGCACACACCCCGGCACTACCACACCCATCATCACTGCACACACCCCGCCACTACCGCCCCCATCATCACCGCACACACGCAGGCACTACTGCACTCATCATCACCGCACACACGCAAACACTATCGCACTCATCATCACCACACACACCCTGGCACTACCGCACCCATCATCACCACACATACACCGGCACTACCGCACCCATCATCACCGCACACACGCAGGCACTACCGCACCCATCATCACCGCACACGCAGGCACTACCGCACTCCTCATCACCGCACACAAGCAGGCACTACCGCACCCATCATCACCGCACACACGCAGGCACTACCACACTCATCATCACCGCACACCCCGACACTACAGCACCCATCATCACCGCACACACCCCAGCACTACTGCACTCATCATCACCGCACATACACTGGAACTACCACACTCATCATCACTGCACACATCCAGGCACTACCACCCCCATCAGCACCGCACACACTCAGGCACTACTGCACTCATCATCACCGCACACATGCAGGCACTACCGCACTCATCATCACCGCACACATACAGGCATTACCGCACTCATCATCACCGCACACACGCAGGCACTACCGCATCCATCATCACCGCACATACACTGGCACTACCACACTCATCATCACCGCACACACGCAGGCACAACCGCACTCATTATCACCACACACATGCAGGCACTATCGCACTCATCATCACCACATACATACCGGCACTACCGCACGCATCATCATCGCACACACGCAGGCAGTACCGCACTCATCACCGCATACACACCTGCATTACCTCTCCCATCATCGCCACACACATTACCACAGTGATGTCCCCGCTGACAGCGCGACTCACTTCAGTTGCTGCCTGGAGCTGACAGAGAGCGGCGGTGTTCTACGGCCGCTCCTGTCAGCTTCATGTAGCAGAGCTGGATGCGTCGCGGGACCTCGTGTGGATTACGCCGGACCTTGATGGGTATTTGGGGATTAATAAAGTGGTGAAAGAGGGTGTTTTTTTATCTTTTTTCCAAATAACGTATTTTTTTCGGTGTATGTGTTTTTATTTACTTTCACTTACAGGTTAATCATTGTGGGTGTCTCATAGACGCCTGCCATGCCATAATTAGCCTAGGACTTAGTGGCAGCTATGGACTGCTGCCATTAACTCATTATTACCTCAATTGCCACCACACCAGGGCAATTCGGGATAGAGCTGGGTAGAGTCCCGAGACTGTCGCATCTAATGGATGCGTCAATTCCGAGCGGATGCTGGCTGATATTGTTAGGCTGGGGGGCTCCCCATAACGTGGGGTTCCCCATACTGAGAATACCAGTCTTCAGCCGTGTGACTTTACCTTGGCTGGTATCAAAATTATGGGGGAGCCGCACGCTGTTTTATTAAATTATTTATTGTACTGCACGATATAGACCCGCCCACCGGCGGCTGTGATTGGTTGCAGTGAGACAACTGTCACTCAGCGTGGGGGTGGGTCTGACTGCAACCAATCATAGGCACTAGTGGGCGGGGGAAGCAGTGAATACTAGATGGAATAATGAGCGGCCGGCATTTTCAAAAGAGGAAAAGCCACCGGAGCTTTATGACAACTGTGCAGCGCCACGCCCGTGATCAGTGAGTATGAGAGAGGGGGTGAGAGGGGGGAGAGAGACCAGGAGTAATTTTAAATGATTTTGATCATTCTGCTGGACATACTGTGCATGCTCAGTAGAACGTGATGGAAACTGTCAGTGGATTCCGCCGCTAAGCCCATAGTGGCGGAATCCGCCACCATAGACAATCATTAGACACCTTTGCGGATTCCAACGGAATCCGTCAAGGTGCGTTATTTTAACGACCCAAAAAACGCTACATGTAGCATTCCCTCCGCTCGATGCTGCGTCAAAATAATGAAGCAGCGTCGTCCAGCGGATGAAACACAGACACTTGCTTTACAGTGCGTCGTCAATACAAGTCTATGGAGAATAGTGCAGTGCGTTACCGGACTGCGCTATTCTCCATAGTGTCGGATTGCGCTGAACGCAAGTGTGAAAGTAGCCTTATATGTAAAGGTCAGTAGTATTAGTACCATTGGGTTGTAGAATGGCCATAGTATCAAGAGAGTTGATATTCTGGGTAATATGATGGATTTTGAATGTGAGTTCATAAAAACTGAAAGTCACGTGTCAACTCGACTGATCCAAATATGGAAAATATGGTCTATGTCTCTTTCCATATAAATTCATGTTGGTGGAGTGCATGGGTACAGACTAGAGTAGGGGTCCCCAACTCCAGTCTTCAAGGACCGCCAACAGTGCATGTTTTCAGGATTTCCTTAGCATTGCATGGGTGTTGGAATCATCACCTGTGTAGGTGATTAAATTATCACCTGTGCAATACTAAGGAGACCCTGAAAACATTCACTGTTGGCAGCCCTTGAGAACTGGAGTTGGGGACCTTTGGACCAGAGCTTTCTCAAAGTCTGCCATTAATATGTTAGCGAATGAAGGGACCACATTAGACCCCATGGTGGCCCTTGTCCTCTGTAGATAAAATTGGTCCCCAAATTGGAATTTGATACTGGTGAGCTTTACTCTGAGTACATCAATGCAGAATAAATGTCTGTAGTGGGGTGTATGATGTGAATAATAGGAAAAGGAGCTCCCCAATCCAATATCATTCACTAATTAATCCTGGGAACCATGCTCTGAGACTGAGGTGCCCCTAATGAAGTAAATTGCATAGAACATATAAATCCTGCACTGGAATCCACTGGATAAATCTTATCTTCTACATTGAAACATATTTAAATAACAGGAACACACAACATGTAGTAAAAAATGCCCTTCTGTTTCGGTCCTTAGAATTGTATATATACTGATGCAGTACAAAAGCAGTTATGTCATTCATTAAAAGATCACATGATGCTTTTCAGCCAAATAACATAAGTGTGAAATTCTTTTACAAAAATATAGTAGACACAAAATATACCAATAATAATAAATAATTTAATGACAAATAATATTTTAGAATTTTCCCCCATGATCGCAATGTCTGACTGCTTTTAATACACACTCAATACTAATTACCATAAAATTAGTTGTATTCTACTTATATCATTCCGCATAATGTCAAGAATCAGATGAAATATTCACTTTATTACTGTTACCTGTATGTGATACATTGTTTTGTGGACTACTTGTGCATCTCACATATTGATTATAGCAGGATGCTCATGTAAGATACACAACAAAAGTTGTGTTACAATTATTATAACAATTAACTGGATATGATTTTTAGTAACTAAAGATGAAAAACATTGAGTTTCATTTATATGTGAGCAACATTTACATGTTGTGGCCACAGTTAAAAAATTCTTTAGTATATTGCCATGTTTTAGTGTGATGTGGTATGATTTTAATAAGTTGGAATAAAGAAGTTACATTTTTATCTGAGCCAAAGTTAATGCTGGATTAATACATTATGTGATGTCTATTGGTCTAGTTGATGTTCTGCTATTGGCAGGCTGAGTGCACGGACTGTACTGGCTGTTTGCATCAACATTTACTAGGATGCTGTTGAGAGGAATGGAACCCAGGTTGACAAGAGCGTCCATGAAGTCTAAGAAGAATGATTTGGCCTGATGGATCAGTGATGACATGATTTTCTGTAGCACAATGGCAAAGAGGGATAGGATTGAGTTGGCAGTTTCTACCATTGAGCGACTCAATGGTGTCTCAAAGTTTTAGGCATCTTAAGAAGAGTTAGTGTTCTGGAATGATGAATTGTCATAATGTCTTTGAGGTTAGTTTCAGTGGCACCTTGGCTGTATTAAGTGTAAACATTTTTGCAGATTTCTCTTGTTAACTCACGTGTGTGGTCTCTTGGTATGCAGATGTAAATGTTGGTATTGGGAAGTTGAGAATTCATTTCCCTGATGGGATAAGTTCTATTTAGGAAAAAAGTCCTTAATTTTGAATTCTTAATTTTGATAATGATGTTCATTCCCGGCAGTTCATCAGATGGTAAACTCTGCTATAGTTGGAACTCCCCTCTTTGAATCAGGTTAGGGACTTGGGTTATATCTTTGTCGAGCAAGAAGTAATATTTTTTGATTGGATGGCATATCGTTGCAAGATTCTAGTGGCTTCAGGAATGGAGGCCTAGTTGGTGAACATAGAATGATGTGTCTGAGGAGTTCATTTCTCATTCGAAGGTGGTATTAGTGGACACCGTTCCATCACAATGTGTTTTGGGTGTCAAAGTTCTGTAGAATTTATGCAGCTTCTGGTCCGACATAAATGTTAATTGTACAGTGTCGAGGAAAGACTAGCTCTTCTAAAGTAACAAAAACAGGAAAACAAGGAGCATAACATGCAAGTATATTTTATTTGTATAAAAATGATTCTAATTTAGTTCAAGTGACAAAGGTTATATCAAAAAGTCAGGCAAAAAAGAAAACAAAAGGACAGTGGACAAGTATAAATTATGAGAGTGGCATATCCTAGGCAATATGGGGGGTAAAGCGGCGGGCTGGAGTACCTGGTAAATATTGATGATAAAGTGCAAGTGCAAAGTCACCAAATATAGCAGCAAAAATAGCATAGATTAAATAATCCTGGTCCTATATTAGTCACTCAGTGTTAATACACAGAACTGCATAGGAACCAACTCCATGTTGTAGACGGGAATCCAGGACTGCACTACATCTATAAGTATAAATAGGCCACCTCCCCCCCTAAATAAGAGACCCCAACACACGTTTTGCTATCTTACCAAATTGCCATGTGAAAATAGCTAGCTTACTCAGGGGGAAGTATCAGTATCCCCCTGAGAAAGCTGGCTATTTTCATTCAAATAAAATATACTTGCATGTTATACTCCTTGTTTTCCTGTTTTTATTGCCAAGTATGGAGCTTGTGCATATATCCGTTGGCCTCATATAGCTATGGGTCTGTTTGGATTATATAAAATGGTATCATTGGAATTTTGGCTAACAATCTTCTAAGTAAGTTCGGTTCACAGGGGCAGAGAATGGTGGAGGATATGCTCTAATTGGGTTTGGCATTAGTTTTGAGCTGGTCTATATTTTTTAAGTCACAATATTGTATGCTGGCCCTACATGTCTGCCCTTTTATTTTTGCTCCTCATTTCATCCTAAAAACCCCCAATTTGGTTGGTGTTGGCCAAATTTGATACTAGAACTGGAGTATGCTAAAGAGTGGGTTGTTTGTGAAATCTGCCTGCTCGTGAATAGTCTGACCCAATTTCTGTTTGCTTTATGGGTTGTCATGTTTAAACAAAATATGTCTCTCTGTAGGCCATCCATATTAAAAGTGGAAATTCCAGAGATGGAGCTTGACAACGGTGACCGCAAGAAGTTGTTTTCTGTCCATTTTCCTAATGGTCAGACTGTTTTAAGTTCTAGTAATTTGGGTGAAAAAATTGCTTGCAAGATTGCCTTCAAATCTTCCTCTCCAGTGTCCTGCTTGTCTGACATTTTATTCACAGATGAAAATAAGAACCAGTAAGATACATTTTGTTAAAAATATCAATGATAATTTGTTTGCATATTTTGTGTCTCTTATTCATTTTTTTAAAGTGATATAACAATTTTCTCCTAAAGGGAGAAAAGGGAAGAGTAGACAGCATGGTGCTAATCTAAGTGTAGCGATAATGATTCTCAGAGGGAAATAGTCAAAATGCACTCACCAAATCGGAGGTGCAAATAAGCTGCTGAGTGCAGCAATATGATCCCGGTCTGGTATGCTGCTTACACACGAGGCTGTGGGTGGATTGCTCCCTCGAAACACCCACAGATGTGCTCCCTCGAAACATCAACAAAATGGTAACATGTCATACTCTCAATGACCAAATAGAATCCGTGATGACATGAAAGGGTATAGCTTTATTTGCTCATACAATGTGTTTTGGCTCCTACAGAGCCTTCATCAAGTATAGTGCACATCCACATCAAGTTTGCAAAGACTCTGTAGGGGCTGAAACGCGTTGTATGAGCAAATAAAGCTATCCCCTTTCATGTCATCACAGAACCTATTTAGTCTTTAGGAGGGCGACACGTTACCATTTTGGTTTTTTATATGGGTTTCCAATGTGCTTACCAATTTATTGCCATGAAAAAAGTTAAAGAGAAGGTGTCATTAAAAAAAAATCAATAACTGAAAAAATGTAAAGTATTAATGTTTTAATGTTTTGTTTGAATGTTATTATTTCTTTTTAATTGAGAAAAATATAAAATAATTTTTTTTTAATTTTTATATGTATCGCTCTTAAACACTATGGGGAGCAGCTTCTTAAATCCTACTAGTAACTAGCTCACATTACAACCCCAGAAAAAGTGGGTGGAATCTGCTCTCATGTGTGTGATGTCACGCTTCCCCCTCCTGTTCTGGGTGTTTCCAAAGGTGTAAGGGAAGATGAAGTTTAGGATCATAGTGCGGAGCTATTTTGTTTGGGCCTGCAAAGTTATACTCATATGTCTAAAGTGTCACCAAGGACAACTAGCATAGTGCTCCACTGTATACTGTGCCCCACTGTATACTATGCCCCATATACTTTGCCCCTATATTCCTTTGCCCTCATATACTGTGACCCAATATTCTGGTGCCCCGATATACTGTACCCCGATATTCCTGTGACCCAATATTCCTGTCACCCCATATACTGTGCCCTGATATTCCTTTGACCCATATACTGTGCACCACTGTATTCTATGCCCCAGATACTGTACCGCATATACTGTGCTCTAAGTGCTGAGAAGAGGAACTGCCAAGACACCAGACTGGTAAGGGTAGCTGCCGGCCAGGATTGGACGTCCAAGGTGACATGCAGCGAGGAGGGGTGATCTGCAACCTGAGCCCGGCACTGCACGACAGATGTTACAACGCGATCACCACTCCCAGCTGCATGCGCTCACCTCAGACCTGTGCCCCTGGCTGCCTGTCCTGTCAGACTGGTGTCTGTTTCTCTCATCAGTGATCATAGGACAGAGCAGTGAGGAGCTGCTAGGAGCGGAGGCCCGACATGAGCACACATGGGGGGTGAGCGGCAGAGTGGGTGTGGTGGCAGAGAGGAGGGCGGCGGGGTGGCAGGTGACAGGGGGAAAGTGCCCGGCACCAGTACTCGTCCCATCCTGAGTGGGTGACAGAGGGAAAGTGCAGCACGCATCATAAGCAGTGGGCTCCACAAAGATGGCGGTGATCTCCACCCTCTGCTGTAATCTGGACAGCCCAGGGTGTGTGTCCATCTCACAGCAGGGAGCTCTCAGTGTTAGAGAATAGGATCGGAGTCCGACTATCACACCCAATGCACTGCGAGCTGCCATATGTGAGGCAATTGTTGTTACTCCAAGATGGCAGCCCCCTGTGTTTCAGTAAAAATAGAATTAAATAAAAGCTAAATAAACAATTAATTTAATTTTGTATTAAAAATAATTGATTCCATAATCACTATTAAAACAAAAATTAAAAAACGCGACACCTTCCCATTAATTCAATCTACCATACTAAAGGGTGCTTTACACCCTGCGACATCGCTACCGATATATCGTCGGGGTCACGTCGTTAGTGACGCACATCCGGCGCTGGTAGCGACATCGCAGGGAATGACACCAAGGAGTGACGATCAACGATCGCAAAATCGTCCATAAACGGTGATTGTTGACACGTCGCTTCTTTCCTTAATATCGTTGCTGCTGCAGGTACGATGTTGTTTGTCATTCCTGCTGCACCACACATCGCTGTGTGTGGCACCGCAGGAACGACAAACATTTCCTTACCTGCGTCCACCGGCAATGTGGAAGGAAGGAGGCGGGTGGGATGTTATGTCCCGCTCATCTCTGCCCTCCGCTTCTATTGGCCAGCCATGTGACGTCGCTGTGACGCCGCACGACCCGCCCCCTTAGGAGGAAGGCGGGTCGCCGGCCAGAGTGACGTCGCAGGGCAGGTAAGTGTGTGTGAAGCTGCCGTAGCGATAATGTTCGCTACGGCAGCTATCACAAGATATTGCATGTGCGACGGGGGCGGGTACTATCGTGCTCGGCATCGCTACCATCCGTTTCTATTGGACGGCCGCTTAGTGACGTTGCGGTGACACCGAACGCACCTCCCCCTTGAAGGAGGGATTGTTCAGCGGTCACAGCGACGTCGCTGCACAGGTATGAGTGTGTGATGCTGCCGTAGCGATAATATTCGCAACGGCAGAAATCACCAAATGTCGCACGTTCGACGGGGGCGGGTGCTGTCGCGCTTGACATCGCTAGCAATTGCGATGTCGCAGCATGTAAAGCACCCTTTACTCCCAAAACGTTGGCACTGACAGGAGTCTGGACTAAACAGGACTATAGAGATTTGAGAGGCACCTGGTCAGTGTTGGAAAAAATATTTTTCTTTTAGGTTTGTTTTTTTTTTTTACAGGATTCTGAGATTTTCTTTTTTTTTTTCATTTTGAGTGGTAACGGAATACTGGGTAAAATACAAATGTACAAGTTGAGCTTTTTTCTACTCTTCGGTGATTGAAATACAATGTTTTTCTTTTTTCAAGTACTAGACTTTCAAAGGTGCAACTCACTTTTTGTTTTAAGCTGACATTATATTATACTGTTGAAATGAAGCTGATACCAATGAAGTAAATATGAGTATGACTACAAATTTCTTCTAAGGTTATCACTCCTGTATATGCCGCTATAGGCTCAAAGTGTTATCAATTTTGGCTTCTTTCCCTCAAGCATTTTAGTTTAAAACCTCTACATCAAAGCGTTGACATTACTTTGCTTTTAACCTCTGATTTATTTTTGTAGGGAGTAGACAAAATGTTATTTTATATCTGAGACCTGCTCCTTCCTGATCCAAACATAGACCTGACCTGATGATTCAGACATTTATTATTCTTCAAATGTTAGAGGCCTATTAATAATTAAATTGCCAACATCCTTTTCAGCGAGCATAAATTGTGCGAGAAACCCTCCTTTGTTCCTCATCCCGGCATTCTCTGAAGAATACTACATTTCTTCCCATTGTTTTACACATCTGTAATTTTGTATGGCAGTGTTAACCCCGTAGCTGTTCTGCTTGGTTAGCAATACAGAATAATAGACTGCTACACTTGCAGGAATTCCATTATAAATAATACCTTTAATTATTCCCTTTGTAACGAAAGATTACAGTCTGGAAACCTTGAATATACGAATCCTTTGCGTATACAAAAAATTATAGTATTATCTTTCTCTAAGAGTTCTGAGAAATTGTGTGCCGCAATCATCAATTACACACCATCTGATTTGTTAAATGTATGCCATACAACAATATACCCATTGAGGAAAGTGTCATAATACGTTACAGGATTAGACGAGAGATTAAAAAACAAAAGCATCCAAATAAATATATAAAAGCGCCTGTCTTCTAGTGGAGTATAAATGACAAAATCACAGAGTATGTTTAATGAAAATGAGCTCCCTGCTCTTATGAGGATTTTTTTGCCTTCACAGTCGGAGCTCAAGCTTTTTTTGGCTAACAGCAGGTTGCAAATGTTACTGCAGATAATATATTTAATGACTATTGTCTATTTTTTGTAACTTCTTTTGCAAGTGCACATTAGGGAAATAAGTATGCAAACAGCAGAATGGCTGATTGGTAACAAATGCATTTCACTCTTTCAAAATGGTGATATGCAATACATGGAGTGCAAATTCACTGAACACAGGATTTTTTTTATTAGCGTTCATTTTACTTCTATGCAGAACTCTTTTTGGCTGTTGTAATGAGGAAAGCAATTGGGAAAATAGGAAATCTTGCCTTTTGTGAAATATGTGGGTTGTCTTTCTTGTAATTACTTGGATAGACCATTATCTCTGAACTTGTTTTCCTTAAAGTGGTATTCTCAAGTTATTAAATTGCATTAATTTAGTTAGACAGCATGGAAAAATGCAAGTTTGCAATTTACTTGTTTTTTCTATTTGCTACTATTCTCCTGCATTGAAAGCTATTATCTTACATAGTGTGCAGCTCGTTTCCATGGCGCTAAGCCAGAAATGCCTGCCGAGATCCTGGTCAAGAGTGCGCCATTTCAGGAGAAAGGTTAACTCTTAATATTTTCAACCCATTAATTTCTTTAGAGCAGTTAGCTGTTCACCTTCCTCCCCATGACTTTCAGCCTCTTAGTAGTTGTTGTTACCAGCCTGCAGCAATGGTGTCTCCTAGAGCAAGTCTCCTAATTACAGCTCTCGCTCTCACTTTCCTGAGTTGTGTATTCGGTTGACTTCCCTGTTATCTCGATATGAAAATATAGGAAATGCAGTGTACACTCAAGAATAAAACACTGATAGCTGAATATGTTACAGCAGATCTTGTGCTGAATTTTATAGTACTACAAGTACTACTGCTCTGCTCACCAGAACTGTCACTCAATGAGTACCGTATTTTTTGGACTATAACACGCACTGGACCATAAGCCGCACTCTGGTTTTAGAGGAGGAAAATAGAATTTTAAGCAAAAAATGTGGTCATGGCACACTGTTATGGTGCGGGGATCTACTGCTGACACTGTTATGGGGGTAATGTCCCCAAATTCTCTACTAAGGTACCCCATCCTGGTAATGAGCCTCCTGCCTTGTATACAGTTAGGTCCAGAAATATTTGGACAGTGACACAATTTTTGCGAGTTGGGCTCTGCATGCCACCACATTGGATTTGAAATGAAATCTCTACAACAGAATTCAAGTGCAGATTGTACTGTTTAATTTGAAGGTTTGAACAAAAATATCTGATAGAAATTGTAGGAATTGTACACATTTCTTTACAAACACTCCACATTTTAGGAGGTCAAAAGTAATTGGACAAATAAACCAAACCCAAACAAAATATTTTTATTTTCAATATTTTGTTGCGAATCCTTTGGAGGCAATAACTGCCTTAAGTCTGGAACCCATGGACATCACCAAACGCTGGGTTTCCTCCTTCTTAATGCTTTGTCAGGCCTTTACAGCCGCAGCCTTCAGGTCTTGCTTGTTTGTGGGTCTTTCCGTCTTAAGTCTGGATTTGAGCAAGTGAAACGCATGCTCAATTGGGTTAAGATCTGGTGATTGACTTGGTTATTGCAGAATGTTCCACTTTTTTGCACTCATGAACTCCTGGGTAGCTTTGGCTGTATGCTTGGGGTCATTGTCCATCTGTACTATGAAACGCCGTCCGATCAACTTTGCGGCATTTGGCTGAATCTGGGCTGAAAGTATATCCCGGTACACTTCAGAATTCATCCGGCTACTCTTGTCTGCTGTTATGTCATCAATAAACACAAGTAACCCAATGCCATTGAAAGCCATGCATGCCCATGCCATCATGTTGCCTCCACCATGTTTTACAGAGGATGTGGTGTGCCTTGGATCATGTGCAGTTCCCTTTCTTCTCCAAATTTTTTTCTTCCCATCATTCTGGTACAGGTTGATATTTGTCTCATCTGTCCATAGAATACTTTTCCAGAACTAAGCTGGCTTCATGAGGTGTTTTTCAGCAAATTTAACTCTGGCCTGTCTATTTTTGGAATTGATGAATGGTTTGCATCTAGATGTGAACCCTTTGTATTTACTTTCATGGAGTCTTCTCTTTACAGTTGACTTAGAGACAGATACACCTACTTCACTGAGAGTGTTCTGGACTTCAGTTGATGTTGTGAACGGGTTCTTCTTCACCAAAGAAAGTATGCGGTGATCATCCACCACTGTTGTCATCCGTGGACGCCCAGGCCTTTTTGAGTTCCCAAGCTCACCAGTCAATTCCTTTTTTCTCAGAATGTACCCGACTGTTGATTTTGCTACTCCAAGCATGTCTGCTATCTCTCTGATGGATTTTTTCTTTTTTTTCAGCCTCAGGATGTTCTGCTTCACCTCAATTGAGAGTTCCTTAGACCGCATGTTGTCTGGTCACAGCAACAGCTTCCAAATGCAAAACCACACACCTGTAATCAACCCCAGACCTTTTAACTACTTCATTAATTACAGGTTAACGAGGGAGACGCCTTCAGAGTTAATTGCAGCCCTTAGAGTCCCTTGTCCAATTACTTTTGGTCCCTTGAAAAAGAGGAGGCTATGCATTACAGAGCTATGATTCCTAAACCCTTTCTCCGATTTGGATGTGAAAACTCTCATATTGCAGCTGGGAGTGTGCACTTTCAGCCCATATTATATATATAATTGTATTTCTGAACATGTTTTTGTAAACAGCTAAAATAACAAAACTTGTGTCACTGTCCAAATATTTCTGGACCTAACTGTATATGTCCCTCATCCTGGTATAGCGCCATCCTGAAAATATGCACATCCTGGTTTGGCCCCACCCTGGTATATACCCTATCCTGCTGTAAGATCTGTTAATATTTACATATATAGGTTAGAAGACTGTGGACTTTTCCTTGTTATGCTGCCACCTACTGTCAAAACAAAGAACAGCGGGCACAAACCCCTGCTACTTGATTTACTTGGTACAGTCCTGAACAGGATGTGCAGAGGAGCTAGTTTTGTTTGGTAGCTGTTTTTATGCAGAGAGGTGTGTGTGTCCGGACGTGCGGAAGAAGGCAAGGCTGCATTCTGCCCTGCTGAACAAGGTCCAAGTACCTGAGTGTTGCGTGACATCTCCCCAAGACACAGATCCAAAGAGGCTGGATGTGGAGCGAGGAGCCAGACAGCACGGGCAAATTACAGATCCGGGACAAAGACTGAACTTTAGAGGTGTCTGCCGGCAGAATACGGGCCCCAACAGTGACGAGGTACCCCACGCTGAAACCTGCAGTTAAGTGTGCACACTACTTTTAGTTAGGGACAGATAGGAAAAGACTCTGCACAGTGTTATACGAGTAAGATAACAAGGACTCTGCGTTTTTTTTTGTTTAATAAGGATTTCTGTGTTTTGCTTTTGGGAGTACAATCTGAGGCTTCCCACCTTTGACAAGCTATTCAAAGTAGTTGTATGTATATTGCATTATCTCTACTGCTGTGCTCCCTTCCCTCACTTTTCCTCCACCTGTGTTGTGCAATACATTATTAAATTTGCATTGATTAACCCCCGTGGTTCCGTGCAGTCCTTGCGTATCCCGTTACCTGCAGGTTATTACACTGCTATATGGCCTGTATCCTATGACACAGAAAAAAAAACAAAACGTTTTTTACTCACCTTTCCTCACTCCCTGCAGCATCGATCATCTTCCTCTCTGTGTCAGCAGCAGTGCCGCTGACCTGTGTGGAGCCGGTCACCGTTCCCCTGCAGCATCACGATTTCCTCCTGTCTGCCGGATGCTGATGTGTATGTATGATTATGTCATCCCTGTGCTCACCGTTTTCTACACAGATCAGCTGGCTGGCAGACAGGAGAATATTGCGAAGCTGCAGGGAACAGTGACCGGTAAGTATACCATACTTATTTACTACCCCCGCGCTGATGATGATGCGCGGGGGGCAGTGAATATAGCCGCACATGATCACTCCAGGCTGTAGTTGCCAGGGGTGATCACGTGGGCCGGCTGTTAATTATGCGTGCACCCCCCCTCCCATCATCCCACCCACATGACAGCGTCGGCTTCAGTGCTAAGAGATGATGAGCGGGAGGATGGGCAAGCATATGAAATGAGCGGGCCAACATGGTCACAACAGGCGCTGCTATAGCCTGCTTGTGCCACCGATGACCTGCTCCACTGCAGCACAATCATTCCCTGCAGCCCTACATTCAGACTATAAGACGCATCCCCCACTTTCCCCCAACATTTGGGGGGAAAAAAGTGCGTTTTATAGTCCGAAAAATACGGTAGTTCCGGCATAAAAAAACAGGAAATGAAATAAGCTGCATAGCTCTGAGCTGCTCAAGAGACAATTTGAGAATAGCCCTTTAATCCAATCTTTTTAGGTTATCTTTTATAAGCTGCTTCTGTAATATATTTACCCCTTACTTCGAGAACAAATTTTTATTTTAACATTTGGATTTTCCCTTGTTCCAAGACCTATAACTTTTTTCTTGACATAGCAACATCAGGCTAGGGTAGGTAACATAAATGAGCATAGGATATGATTGATGTCTGTTGACACATGGTGAGATTTTCAGCTTTGATTTTTTTTATATCTTATGGCCAGTGTAAACATGAGCTTACAAGTTACATGTATACCAACTCATACTCCGGCTCACTTTTTTGTTTTTTTGTAGTCTCTTGTATTTAATACAAATAGGGTGCGCCCCCCTTCTTAGTGAGCTGGGCATTTCATCTAGTTCCTCCCATGGCTGTGTGTCCAGTTGGGACGCAGCCACTCTCTGCCCTTATTCAGATTGATGTCTGTTGACACATGGTGATGTTGTAATATTAGAGAGTGTAGGTACTGTCCCGATTGGGTACACCTTGTCGCAGTGGGATGGCTTTACGCTTTTTTGATCATAAACAGTGTTTACTAAGTGCCCTATGATCATTTATATGCATTATGCTTTTATTTAGTTACAGCAGGGTATATGTTCATATTATTTTCATCTATGGTTTTTTATGGTATTAATTGTATGGTTAAAATAACCTGAATGATTTTCCAGGAAAGTAAAAATATAGAGATACCAACCGTGCATATATTATTTTCTATTCTTGTGCAAAAAAAATTCCAAGTTTGTTGGTTTGCATCACTATATTGGAGACTTTAAATAGTTTTATTTTTTCCTCAATGGATCTTTAGGAAGCCTTGTTTTCTGTATGGTGCACTGATAGATTTGTTCCAAAAAAAATCGGTATACATATAACATTTGGATCAGTTTTTATTGCATCTTTTAGCAAAAAAGACAATTTGGGTGTTTTAATTTTTTTCATATTATGGTTTTTAATGTAGAGATTGATTGGTTTTATATTTTGATATACCAAACTTTTATGGATTCAGCAGTACAAAATGTGTTGGTTTCTAATTTTTTATGTATTTTTTATTAAGGGAAAAGGGTGGTGATTTGAATTTTTATGAATTTGAAATGCATATATATATATATATATATATATATATATAGTACCTTGCGAAACTATTCGGCCCCCTTGAATTTTTCAACCTTTTCCCACGTTTCGGGCTTCAAACATGAAGATAAAAATTTTAATGTTATGGTGAAGAATCAACTACGAGTGGGACACAATTGTGAAGTTTGATGAAAATCATTGCTTATTTTAAACTTTTTTAAAAAATAATGAACTGAAAATTGGGGCATGCAATTTTATTCTGCCCCTTTACTTTCAGTGCAGCAAACTCACTCCAGAAGTTCATTGAGGACTCCTGAATGATCCAATGTTGTCCTAAATGACTGTTGATAAATATAATCCACCTGTGTGTAATCAAGTCTCAGTATAAATGCACCTGCTCTGTGATAGTCTCAGCGTTCTGGTTAAAGCTTAGATAGCATCATGAAGACCAAGGAACAACAGGCAGGTCTGTGATACTGTTGTGGAGACGTTTAAAGCTGGATTTGGTTACAAAAAATTTTCCAAAACTTTAAACATCCCAAGGAGCACTGTGCAAGCGATTATATTGAAATGGAAGGAGTATTATACCACTGCAAATCTACCAAGACCCAGCCGTCCCTCAAAAATTTAATCTCAAACAGGAGAAGACTGATCAGAGATGCAGCCAAGAAGCCCATGATTACTCTGGATGAACTGCAGAGATCTCCAGCTGAGGTGGGAGAGTCTGTCCAGAGGACAACAATCAGTCGTACACTGCACAAATCTGGCCTTTAAGGAAGAGTGGCAAGAAGAAAGCCATTTCTCAAAGATGTCCATAAAACAGTGTTGTTTAAAGTTTGCCACAAGCCACCTGGGAGACACACCAAACATGTGGAAGAAGGTGCTCTGGTCAGATGAAACCAAAATTAAACGATTTGGGCACAATGCCAAACAATATACAGCTCATCACCCTGAACACACTATCCCCACTGTCAAACATGGTGGTGGCAGCTTCAGCAGGGACAGGGAAGATGGTTAAAATTGATGGGAAAATGGATGGAGCCAAATACAGGACCATCCTTGAACAAAATCTGTTGGAATCTGCAAAAGACCTAAGACTGGGACGGAGATTTGTCTTCCAACAAGACAATGATCCCTAACATAAAGCAAAATCTACAATGGAATGGTTCACAAATAAACATATCCAGGTGTTAGAATGGCCAAGTCAAAGTCCAGACCTGAATCCAATCGAGAATCTGTGGAAAGAGCTGAAAACTGCTGCTCACAAACGCTCTCCATCCAACCTCACTCAGCTCGAGCTGTTTACAAAGGAAGAATGGGCAAGAATTTCAGTCTCTTGATGTGCAAAACTGATAGACACATAACCCAAGCGACTTGCAGCTGTAATCACAGCAAAAGGGGGCGCTACAAAGTATTAACTTAAAGGGGTATAGAATAATATTGCACGCTCCACTTTTCAGTTATTTTTTAAAAAGGTTAAAATAAGCAATACATTTTGCTCAACTTCACAATTGTGTCCCACTTGTTGTTGATTCATCACCATAACATTAACATTTTTATCTTTATGTTTGAAGCCTGAAATGTGGGAAAAGGTTTAAAAATTCAAGGGGGCCGAATACTTTTGCAAGGCACTGTATATATATCTAACCACCTGTGCACTTGACCCGCTCCCATCACACCTCATCCCCAACATCACCGCAGTCCTCATCCCAGCCTTAACCCATCTAACAAGTGGTGTATTCCCTTCATACTTTAAACATGCCTCCATTACACCCATCCTCAATAAGCCCTCCATTGACCCATCCTCTGTGTGAAACTATCGCCCCATATCCCTTCTCCCCTATGCCTCAAAACTACTGGAACAGCATGTCCATCTTGAATTGTCCTCATACCTCTCCTCCTGCTCCCTCTTTGACCAGCTACAATCTGGCTTCCGACCGCATCACTTTACTGAAACTGCCCTAACCAAAGTCACCAATGACCTACTAACCGCCAAAGCCAAGCAACACTACTCTGTCCTCCTCCTCCTGGACCTGTCCTCTGCCTCCAACAGAGTAGACCATTCCCTCCTACTACAGGTTCTCTCATCTCTGGGTATCACAGACTTTGCCCTATCTTGCATCTCCTCATGCCTAACCGACTGAACTTTCAGCGTCTCCCATTCTCACACCACTTTCTCATCTCGCCCCCTATCTGTCAGTGTCCCCCAAGGCTCAGTTCTTGGACCCCTGCTTTTCTCCATCTACACCTTCAGCCTGGAACAGCTCATAGAGTTCCACGGCTTTCAGTATCATCTCTATGCTGATGACACACAAATCTACCTCTCTGGACCTGACATTACCTCTCTACTAACCAAAATTCCACAATGTCTGTCTGTTATTTCATCCTTCTTTTCTGCACGATTCCTAAAGCTTAACATGGACAAAACAGAGTTCATTGTCTTTCCTTCTCCTCACTCATCTCCTCCAACAAGCCTTTCCATCAAACTTGATGGTTGCTCACTCTCCCCAGTCTCACAAGCTCGTTGCCTTGGAGTAATCCTCGACTCAGCTCTATCCTTCAAGCCACACATCCAAGCTCTCTTCACCTTATGCAGACTTACACTCAAAAGTATCCGTGCTTTCCTTAACCAAGAATCAGCAAAAACATTAGTGCATGCCGTCATCATCTCCCGCATCGATTACTGCAACCTCCTGCTCTCTGGCCTCCCTTCCAACACTCTTGCACCCTCCAATCTATCCTAAACTCTGCGGCCCACTTAATCCACCTCTCCCATCGCTATTCCCCAGCCTCGCCGCTCTGCCAATCCCTTCACTGGCTTCCCATCGCCCAACGACTCCAGTTCAAAACATTAACCATGACATACAAAGCCATCCACAACCTGTCTCCTCCTTACCTCTGTAACCTATTCTCCCGGTACCTACCTGCACGCAACCTCAGATCCTCACAAGATCTCCTTCTCTCCTCTTTTATCTCTCCTTCCCACAATCGCGTACAAGATTTCTCCCGTGCCTCCCCCATACTCTGGAACGCTCTACCTCAGCATATCAGACTCTCCCCTACCGTGGAAAGCTTCAAGAGGAACCTCAAGACCCATCTCTTCCATCAAGCCTACAACCTACAATAACCCTCAGTCCAATACACCACTGTGAAACCAGCTCTGTTCTCACCTATTGTACCATCACCCATTCCCTGTAGACTGTGAGCCCTCGCGGGCAGGGTCCTCTCTCCTCCTATACCAGTCTGTTTTGTACTGTTAATGATTGTTGTACATATACCCTCTTTCATTTGTAAAGCGCCATGGAATAAATGGCGCTATAATAATAAATTTTATATATATATATATATATATATATAGATTTTATTTTTTTTAAACAAGCAAAACACATTGTCTAAAATGTTTACATTTTTTAAATATTTTTTTTGTTATTCTTTTTGTCTGTTTAGAAGAACTGGTTCTAAGATCATCTGATCACTTATTATACTTATATTATATGCTGCTATACCTTTGTATTGCAGTTTATAGTGAAAACAATAGTCTCCTATCTTCAAAGGAGTACCAAGATGGCACCGACAGGGCCCTTCAAAAGGCCCTCAGCTACTATCGAGCCCATCAGTACATTGCGATGACATCTCAGGGGGCCCATCTCTTCATTTGAATGTAAGGTTAGGGAATGACAGTGGCATCTAAGCAATCGAATTTCAGCTCCAGCCACTGCTGCTACATATATAACTGGCATCTATGAAGTGTAGAGGGAACTCAGCTCCTCAGTCCCATCCACACTAAGTGATCAAAGAGCTGTTATTCATGCATATCTTTTTGCACTAAATGGTTAAATGGAAACTGCAATTTCAACAAATGTTTCATGAATTAATGGTAGAAGTAAATGTAAGAAACATATCTTAGCAGAGAAATATTCTTTTTTTCCCCACTTATCAGCCATTTCTTATACCAATCCTTACCTTCTGGAATCATCGTTCCAGAGGATAAAATTAAAATGGTGCCTCTCCTGATTAGATTTTTGGCCTTTGCTTTTATGATATTCATTCATTATTATTTTTTAGCCCTCGGGTACTTGGACATGTGATCATCTGATTGCTTATGCCATATACTCCAACACCACCGTATTGCAATATATAGAACAAATCACTGTCTTCTATGAAGGTATACATCACAAAAACCACCACTGGTATATGAATAAAGCACCAGAACCACTATCAGTACAGGATAACTACAACAGAACCACCATCAGTGTAGAAATACATTTCTAGCACCACCATCAATACACAAATACACTGAGGAGCAAAAGAGTAACAATATTTTGAACTTTTTACTTTCAAGCTCTGTAACTCACCATCCACTACAGCTTCGATCATGAGACTACCTTTACCAATAAGCTGTATGCCAGACACTGTGCATCACATGTATCTCTATAACTGGTGTACTTAGCAATCCTTATCTGTGTATGTCTAATTCTTGCAACCATCTCCTCCATGAATTGAAAGATTGTTAGTGGTTGTTTCAACAGTATTTTGCACCTGTGCTACCCCTACCTTGATCACAGGGGCCTGCTGCATCCTGGTAATGGATTAGTAGTCTGGTCTTGTATTGGTAATGACCGCTTCTTTTCTGTGATGTTTTTTGAATTTATGTCTTATGTGAACCATTTTTTAATTCAGAATAATGCTCTTGATTCAAAATATCTACCCCACTTGAGCCCATGAATAATAGATTCCCATTATTGTGTTCCCTGCATAAAATGTAACTCCCACTCTCTCCCTCTTATCTTACATAGCCTCCGCAATATCCTCTACTATAAAATGTTGCCCAAAAAATTGTCTGCTCTTATGAATAGAGATGAGCCAACCCAAACTTAAAAGTTCGTACCGAACACAGACTTTATAAAAAAAAAATTAGTCTTCGAGTTTGAAGTTTAGGTGTTTTGCGTATGCTGACCACTCGAGTGTGCATCATTGTGTTTGGGTACAATCTGTGCTCGATCTAGTAGTGTTTGAATGGCTTATACTGTTGGTAAAATCAGTGTTATTGGATGTAGTGTGTACCAAAATTATAACTATCACATGGTCCTCCTTTATGAACCGAAATCTCTACGCCATCTGCCCTTATTATAATGGTCACATTGTCCTTACCTATGAACTATAAGCACAGATTAATGGCTTTTGATGCATTTAGAACTTTATTACAAAATAAAGCTGTGAAATGAAAAGACTGGAAATTTTATATATATATATATATATATATATATATATATATATATATGTTTGTTTTTTTTTTTTTTTAGTTTTTTTTTCCAGTCTTTTCATTTCACAGATTTATTTTGTACAGTTCTCAATGCATCGAAAGCCATTAATCTGTATATCTGTATTTATAGTTCACAAGTAGTGACAATATACTGTATATATATATATATATATATATATATATATATATATATATATATATATATATATATAATTTATATACTCGAGTACATATATTGTGTGTCTATATTCATAAATTGTGATGAATACAGGTCATTGAAAACTGTTTCATGAATCACGAAGATGGTATTGAATCATGAAAACATTTGACCTTCTACCCATCTCCACTTATAAGAGTCATTCATCTTCAAAATGATTTTCTATTGCAATGAAGACTCAAGTCTTCTTTTATTAAGTTCTCCTGTGTGTGCTTTTATCTAGATCAATAATCACTAACTGAGGTTTTCCTTATACTCACACACTAATTATGGCGATCATGAGGCTTTTATATCCTATATGCAGGGATATGTCAAAGCTTCTACTGATATACCATAGAACACAAACACACATATTTCTAAACAGTAATGGAAAAGTGGCAATAAAGAAAACACTAAATGTAGAAAATACACAAAGTAATTTAAAATATCTCACTTCAGCATTCATTTACTTCTTTCATGCTATAATATCTCATACTGATGTCAAAATTGTGAGAAATATATCAAGGCATCTTTTATATTTGAACAAGAATAATTTTCCCAACCGTACCAGTGCCTCAAGTCACCGCTAGATCTGTCTGACTCAGCATCCGCCTCAGTTGCACGTCTGTTTTGAGAAGAGATGCAGCTGGTACTTTGTGGCAGTGTTCCATTAAACTAACCTGGGCCATCAGTTTGAAACTACAGTACAAGGTTGCATCAGTACATTTGAGCAGGGCACACATGTCAAGCTACTGCTTACTTTTCATTGTACTCGTGTCTGCAATTGATGTCATCTAAGGGTTCTGCACTGATAACTGTGAAACTTAAAGTGATTATTCTAAAAATGTGTTGGGGCAATGATTTTGTGGGAAGTAATAGTATAGAACTATAACTGATTCTTGTTCTTTGTGACACACTGCTGACTTTTTGATACAGCCTTCCTCACAGACTTTCTAACTCTCATGCTCTCCTGCACAGCTTTCCTCTTCTCCTGCATAGCTCTGCTCTTCTCCTGCACATGTCTATTTTTCTTCTGCACAGTTCTTTTGTTCTCCTGCACAGCCCTCCTGTTCTCCTGCACAGCCCTCCTGTTCTCCTGCACAGCCCTCCCGTTCTCCTGCACAGCCCTCCCGTTCTCCTGCACAGCCCTCCCGTTCTCCTGCACAGCCCTCCCGTTCTCCTGCACAGCCCTCCCGTTCTCTTGCACAGCCCTCCTGTTCTCCTGCACAGCCCTCCCGTTCTCCTGCACAGCCCTCCCGTTCTCCTGCACAGCCCTCCCGTTCTCCTGCACAGCCCTCCCGTTCTCCTGCACAGCCCTCCCGTTCTCCTGCACAGCCCTCCCGTTCTCCTGCACAGCCCTCCTGTTCTCCTGCACAGCCCTCCTGTTCTCCTGCACAGCCTTCCTGTTCTCCTGCACAGCCCTCCTGTTCTCTTGCACAACCCTTATTGATAGGAAAAGTCGCGCCCCTGCTCCTCGCCGGCTGGCCCTAGGAAACTCTAGAAAGCCCTATAGATAAATAGATTTATTTGGATTCAATTTATATAAATCATGATACTGAAGACAGGCAGGGAGGGCAAACAATAGAAATGGTACTTTTCAATGTAAAACTACTGTCATTGCTTGACGTGTTTCCCCATGACATGGTTCCTTAGATGACTGATATTGATGATGTCTTGAAAGGATGGCAAATCTAGCATAGTCAGCCTGGCTGGTAAGCATCCATATTTAAATAGCACCACTTTTTTAGATTTGTGCTCCATTTTAAATTTATGTTGCATTTAAATGCTGCACACCATCAGCTTTAAAGAACATAGAGTCTCAGTGCCCTCATATACTCCACTGCGCAAGCGTCCAGAGAGCCTGCCAATAAGTAGCAGAGATATATTAGCGTGCTGTGCACAAGCGTATTGATGCGTTCCATGCACAGCAGAGGAAGACAACGCCTTGTGCATGCGCATACGTGTTTGCGCTCATGCCTTGGACACATCACAGAGAGAGAGATTCCCCCACGTTTTGGGTTCCACCCTGGAGGAGAGGCGTGATATACCATCCATCTAGAGTAATATCCTATAGCTGACATTGGAGATCACCCACCAATACAAGTGTTGTCTCAGAATATATAAAAAAGGTTAATTCTGTATAGCACAATTCATTGGTTATATTGGGACATAAAGTCCAAAATGATTTATGAGGAGAGTGTTGAATAAATATGAAGGGGAAGGCAACAGGACTATTATTACCCATAAAGTGTAATCATATATACTAGTATATAATTACATGTACCATTACACAAGTAAAATGTAGCTATCTATCTAGCTGTCTGTCTGTCTGTCTATCTATCATTAGAAACAGACACCAGAAGAAAAAAATGTATAGGGTTGGAACACAATATACAGTGAAGGAAATAATTATTTGATCCCTTGCTGATTTTGTAAATTTGCCCACTGAAAAAGACATGAACAGTCTATAATTTTAAAGGTAGGTTAATTTGAACAGTGAGAGATAGAATATCAAAAATAAAATCCAGAAAATCACATTGTATAAATTATATAAACTTATTTGCATTTTGCAGAGAGAAAGAAGTATTTGACCTCCTACCAACCATTAAGAGTTCTGGCTCCTACAGACCAGTTAGATACTCTTAATCAACTTGTTACCTGCATTACAGACCGCTGTCTTAAATTGTCACCTGTATAAAATACTCCTGTCCACAGGCTCATTTAATCAGTCAGACCCTAACCTCTACAACATGGGCAAGACCAAAGAGGTTTCTAAGGATGTCAGGCACAAGATCATAGACCTGCACAAGGCTGGAATGGGCTACAAAACCAGAAGTAAGACGCTAGATGAGAAGAAGACAACTGTTGGTGCAATTGTAAGAAAATGGAAGAAATACTAAATGAGTGTCAATCGACATCGATCTGGGGCGCCATGCAAAATCTCATCTCGTGGGGTATCCAGGATCATGGAGAAGGTGAAAGATCAGCCTAAAACTACACAGGGGGAACTTGTTAATGATCTCAAGGCAGCTGGGACCACTGTTAACAAGAAAACCATTTGAAACACATTACGCCGTAATGGATTAAAATCCTGCAGTGCCCGCAAAGACCCACTGCTCAAGAAGGCACATGTGTAGGCCCATCTGAAGTTAACCAATGAACACCTGGATGATTCTGAGAGTGATTGGGAGAAGGTGCTGTGGTCAGATGAGACAAAAATTGAGCTCTTTGGCCTTAACTCAAATTGCTGTGTTTGGAGGAAGAGAAATGCTGCCTATAGCCCAAAGAACACTGTCCCCACTGTCAGACATGGAAGTGGAAACATTATGTTTTGGGAGTTTTTCTCTCCTAAGGGCACAGGACTACTTAACCGCATCAATGGGACAATGGATGGAGTCATGTACCATAAAATCCTGAGTGAAAACCTCCTTCCCTCCACCAGGACATCAAAATTGGGTCATGGTTGGGTCTTCCAGTACGACAATGACCCAAAACATACAGCCAAGGCAACTAAGGAGTGGCTCAAATACAAGCACAGTAAGGTCATGGAGTGGCCTAGCCAGTCTCCAGACCTTAATCCCATAGAAAACTGGGCTAAATCTCCGAGTTGCTTAATGATTTAGAGATCCTCTGCCAAGTGGAGTGGACCAAAATTCCTCCTGACATCTGCGCAAACCTCATCATCAACTACAAAAACGTCTGACTGCTGTGCTTGCCAAAAAGGGTTTTGCCACCAAGTATTAAGTCTTGTTTGCCAGAGGGATCAAATACTTATTTCTCTTTGCAAAATGCAAATACATTTATATAATTTATACAATGGGATTTTCTGGATTCTATTTTTGATATTCTATATCTCACTGTTAAAATTAACCTACCCTTAAAATTATAGACTGTTCATGTGTTTGTCAGTAGGCAAACTTACAAAGTCAGCAAGGGATCAAATAATTATTTCCTTCACTGTAGGTACTTAGATACATGGTGTACAGAGGATATAGCGATGTAATTCTGATAAGGAAACTCCCTAAATATAAGTTACCCGTTAATACGTCAAATTCCCAAAAAGACTGGAACACAACAACACACCCTTACAGGATGCAACCAAACTTTCCTCATGGTTAAAGATAGCATAATTACACAAAGCAGGTGTATCACAACTGCTACCGTGTTTCCCCGAAAGTAAGGCCCTGTCTTACATTAATTTTACCCCCAAAAGTCCCACCCTGCCTTACTTTCGGGGGAGGCCTTACATTGGAAAAAATAATAATCCGGCATCCACCCCATCCTCCCCCCTGCAGCCTCCCCATTGTTTCATAATCCGGCATCCACCCCATCCTCCCCCCTGCAGCCTCCCCATTGTTTCATAATCCGGCATCCACCCCATCCTCCCCCCTGCAGCCTCCCCATTGTTTCATAATCCGGCATCCACCCCATCCTCCCCCCTGCAGCCTCCCCATTGTTTCATAATCCGGCATCCACCCCATCCTCCCCCCTGCAGCCTCCCCATTAGAGATGAGCGAACCGGTCCCGGTTCGGCTCGAGGCGGTTCGCCGAACGGGGGGTCTGGCTCGAGTTCGGCTCGTCGAACGTTCGACGAACCGAACTCGAGCCCATAGGAAACAATGGCAGGCAATCACAAACACAGTAAAACACCTAGAAAACACCCTCAAAGGTGTCCAAAAGGTGACAAACAACTCACAACACAACACAAACACATGGGAAAGTGACAAGGACATGTACTCATGCGAAAACAAAACAGCTGGACAAGGAAAAAGAGGAGGACACACAGATATAGGCATGGCACGCCCTTCTAAAGTCATGTAAAACACCGCAAGGTGACTCCAAGCGGAGTCTCCCTTTTTTCCAAAAATTGGGCCCCACACACCCACCCCTTCAGTGGCAGCAGTTGTGCCCCAGTTGTACACTTCACAGCTAGATTTGCATCAAGCACATTCAAAAATACGCCATTCTTATCCGTCCCCAGGATGACACCGGGGTAGGTAGCAAAGTCTTTCCTGATCCCAGCTCTGTTCATCTTGGCTTCTTTTAAAAACACAGCAAGCAAGGGTTACTCCAAGCGGAGTCTCCCTTTTTTCCAAAAATTGGGCCCCACACACACCCACCCCTTCAGTGGCAGCAGTTGTGCCCCAGTTGTACACTTCACAGCTAGATTTGCATCAAGCACATTCAAAAATACGCTATTCTTAACCGTCCCCAGGATGACACCGGGGTAGGTAGCAAAGTCTTTCCTGATCCCAGCTCTGTTCATCTTGGCTTCTTTTAAAAACACAGCAAGCAAGGGTTACTCCAAGCGGAGTCTCCCTTTTTTCCAAAAATTGGGCCACACAGACACCCACCCCATCAGTGGCAGCACTTGGGCCCTAGTTGCAAACAGGATGTTTTGATTTGCATCAAGCACATTCAAAAATACGCTATTCTTAGCCGTCCCCAGGATGACACTGGGGTAGGTAGCAAAGTCTTTGCTGACCCATGACTTGTTCATCTTGGCTTCTTTTAAAAACAATGTAAGCAAGGGTTACTCCAAGCGGAGTCTCCCCTTTTTTCCAAAAATTGGGCCCCACACACACCCACCCATTCAGTGGCAGCAGTTGTGCCCCAGTTGTACACTTCACAGCTAGATTTGCATCAAGCACATTCAAAAATACGCCATTCTTATCCGTCCCCAGGATGACACCGGGGTAGGTAGCAAAGTCTTTGCTGACCCATGACTTGTTCATCTTGGCTTCTTTTAAAAACAATGTAAGCAAGGGTTACTCCAAGCGGAGTCTCCCTTTTTTCCAAAAATTGGGCCACACAGACACCCACCCCATCAGTGGCAGCACTTGGGCCCTAGTTGCAAACAGGATGTTTTGATTTGCATCAAGCACATTCAAAAATACGCTATTCTTAGCCGTCCCCAGGATGACACCGGGGTAGGTAGCAAAGTCTTTCCTGATCCCAGCTCTGTTCATCTTGGCTTCTTTTAAAAACACAGCAAGCAAGGGTTACTCCAAGCGGAGTCTCCCTTTTTTCCAAAAATTGGGCCACACAGACACCCACCCCATCAGTGGCAGCACTTGGGCCCTAGTTGCAAACAGGATGTTTTGATTTGCATCAAGCACATTCAAAAATACGCTATTCTTAGCCGTCCCCAGGATGACACCGGGGTAGGTAGCAAAGTCTTTCCTGATCCCAGCTCTGTTCATCTTGGCTTCTTTTAAAAACAATGTAAGCAAGGGTTACTCCAAGCGGAGTCTCCCCTTTTTTCCAAAAATTGGGCCACACACACACCCACCCATTCAGTGGCAGCAGTTGTGCCCCAGTTGTACACTTCACAGCTAGATTTGCATCAAGCACATTCAAAAATACGCCATTCTTATCCGTCCCCAGGATGACACCGGGGTAGGTAGCAAAGTCTTTCCTGATCCCAGCTCTGTTCATCTTGGCTTCTTTTAAAAACACAGCAAGCAAGGGTTACTCCAAGCGGAGTCTCCCTTTTTTCCAAAAATTGGGCCCCACACACACCCACCCCTTCAGTGGCAGCAGTTGTGCCCCAGTTGTACACTTCACAGCTAGATTTGCATCAAGCACATTCAAAAATACGCTATTCTTAACCGTCCCCAGGATGACACCGGGGTAGGTAGCAAAGTCTTTCCTGATCCCAGCTCTGTTCATCTTGGCTTCTTTTAAAAACACAGCAAGCAAGGGTTACTCCAAGCGGAGTCTCCCTTTTTTCCAAAAATTGGGCCACACAGACACCCACCCCATCAGTGGCAGCACTTGGGCCCTAGTTGCAAACAGGATGTTTTGATTTGCATCAAGCACATTCAAAAATACGCTATTCTTAGCCGTCCCCAGGATGACACCGGGGTAGGTAGCAAAGTCTTTCCTGATCCCAGCTCTGTTCATCTTGGCTTCTTTTAAAAACACAGCAAGCAAGGGTTACTCCAAGCGGAGTCTCCCTTTTTTCCAAAAATTGGGCCACACAGACACCCACCCCATCAGTGGCAGCACTTGGGCCCTAGTTGCAAACAGGATGTTTTGATTTGCATCAAGCACATTCAAAAATACGCTATTCTTAGCCGTCCCCAGGATGACACCGGGGTAGGTAGCAAAGTCTTTCCTGATCCCAGCTCTGTTCATCTTGGCTTCTTTTAAAAACACAGCAAGCAAGGGTTACTCCAAGCGGAGTCTCCCTTTTTTCCAAAAATTGGGCCCCACACACACCCACCCCTTCAGTGGCAGCAGTTGTGCCCCAGTTGTACACTTCACAGCTAGATTTGCATCAAGCACATTCAAAAATACGCTATTCTTAACCGTCCCCAGGATGACACCGGGGTAGGTAGCAAAGTCTTTCCTGATCCCAGCTCTGTTCATCTTGGCTTCTTTTAAAAACACAGCAAGCAAGGGTTACTCCAAGCGGAGTCTCCCTTTTTTCCAAAAATTGGGCCACACAGACACCCACCCCATCAGTGGCAGCACTTGGGCCCTAGTTGCAAACAGGATGTTTTGATTTGCATCAAGCACATTCAAAAATACGCTATTCTTAGCCGTCCCCAGGATGACACCGGGGTAGGTAGCAAAGTCTTTCCTGATCCCAGCTCTGTTCATCTTGGCTTCTTTTAAAAACACAGCAAGCAAGGGTTACTCCAAGCGGAGTCTCCCTTTTTTCCAAAAATTGGGCCACACAGACACCCACCCCATCAGTGGCAGCACTTGGGCCCTAGTTGCAAACAGGATGTTTTGATTTGCATCAAGCACATTCAAAAATACGCTATTCTTAGCCGTCCCCAGGATGACACCGGGGTAGGTAGCAAAGTCTTTCCTGATCCCAGCTCTGTTCATCTTGGCTTCTTTTAAAAACACAGCAAGCAAGGGTTACTCCAAGCGGAGTCTCCCTTTTTTCCAAAAATTGGGCCACACAGACACCCACCCCATCAGTGGCAGCACTTGGGCCCTAGTTGCAAACAGGATGTTTTGATTTGCATCAAGCACATTCAAAAATACGCTATTCTTAGCCGTCCCCAGGATGACACCGGGGTAGGTAGCAAAGTCTTTCCTGATCCCAGCTCTGTTCATCTTGGCTTCTTTTAAAAACACAGCAAGCAAGGGTTACTCCAAGCGGAGTCTCCCTTTTTTCCAAAAATTGGGCCACACAGACACCCACCCCATCAGTGGCAGCACTTGGGCCCTAGTTGCAAACAGGATGTTTTGATTTGCATCAAGCACATTCAAAAATACGCTATTCTTAGCCGTCCCCAGGATGACACCGGGGTAGGTAGCAAAGTCTTTCCTGATCCCAGCTCTGTTCATCTTGGCTTCTTTTAAAAACACAGCAAGCAAGGGTTACTCCAAGCGGAGTCTCCCTTTTTTCCAAAAATTGGGCCACACAGACACCCACCCCATCAGTGGCAGCACTTGGGCCCTAGTTGCAAACAATATGTTTTGATTTGCATCAAGCACATTCCAAATCCACAAGCATTTACTCTCCCCAGGATGACACAGGGGTAGTAAATTCCTTCTGGATCCATGACTTGTTCATTTTGATGAACGTCAGTCTGTCCACATTGTCACTGGACAGACGCGTGCGCTTATCTGTCAGCACACACCCAGCAGCACTGAATACACGTTCAGAGACAACGCTGGCAGCTGGACACGACAAAATCTCCAAGGCGTAAGTTGCGAGCTCTGGCCATTTTTGTAGGTTTGAAGCCCAAAAGGAGCAAGGCTCCAGTTGCACAGTCATGGCATCGATGTTCATTTGGAGATACTCCTGTATCATCCTCTCCAGCCGTTGACTATGTGTCAGACTTGTTGTCTCTGGTGGCCTTGCAAAAGAGGGTCTAAAAAAATTATGAAAAGATTCCATAAAATTGCTGTTACCGGCACCAGAAAAGGTCCTACTGGTACGGGTAGACTGTTGAAGATGACGAGACCGTCCCATGTTTGTCAAGTTACAACTGGGAGATTCACTCCCTGCACCTGCACGGTTGTTTGGTGGAAAAGCCGAGCTAAGATCTAGTAACAGCTTCTGCTGATACTCCTGCATACGTGCGTCCCTTTCTATGGCTGGAATTATGTCACAAAATTTGGACTTGTACCGGGGATCTAATAGTGTGGCAATCCAGTAGTCATCATCACTTCTAATTTTGACAATACGACTGTCATGTTGGAGGTAGTGCAACAAAAAGGCACTCATGTGTCTTGCGCAGCCATGCGGACCAAGTCCATGCTGTGTTTGTGGCATAGAGGTGCTACCCGTTCTTTCTTCCTCTGACATCTGACCCCAACCTCTTTCAACTGAAATTTGACCAAGGTCTCCCTCATCCGCTGAGTCTTCCATGTCCATGGACAGTTCGTCCTCCATTTCTTCATGTTCTCCTGCACCTTGCTCAACATTTCGCCTGCTACTATGCGCCCTTGTCGATCCCTGTCCCCCATGGTCCCATGCCTGCTGCGTTGGTGATGATGAACGTCTGGACCTTCGTGATGTTGTTGTCCCTTGCGCATATGAATCCTCCTGTAGTTCCTCCCCTTCATGTTGTCCCACCCCCTGACTCCGAATAGTGTTTAGCGTGTGCTCCAGCATGTAAATGACTGGAATCGTCATGCTGATAATGGCATTGTCAGAGCTAAACATATTCGTCGCCATGTCGAAACTGTGCAGAAAGGTGCATAGGTCCTTGATCTGAGACCACTCCATCAGGGTGATCTGCCCCACCTCTGCATCTCGTTGGCCCAGGCTATACGTCATGACGTATTGCACCAGGGCTCTGCGGTGCTGCCACAGTCGCTGTAACATGTGGAGAGTTGAATTCCAGCGTGTCGCCACATCGCATTTCAGGCGATGAACCGGCAGGCCGAAAGACTTCTGGAGCGATGCAAGTCGCTCTGCTGCGGCGCTTGAACGGCGGAAGTGAGCTGACAGTTTTCGTGCCCTGTTCAGAAGGCCATCTAGGCCGGGATAGTGTGTTAAAAATTGCTGCACGACAAGGTTCAACACGTGAGCCATACAAGGTACGTGTGTCACCTTGCCCAGGCGAAGTGCCGCACCCAGGTTTGCAGCATTGTCGCACACGGCCTTACCAGGCTGCAGTTTGAGTGGAGACAACCATTTATTAAACTCGGACCGCAAAGCTGACCACAACTCCTCAGCTGTGTGACTCTTATTACCAAGACATGTCAAGCTAAAGACCGCCTGATGCCGTTGCGCTCTGCTGCCAGCATAGTAATGAGGGGTGCGTGATTCCTTCTGCGCAGTGAGAACGCTGGTGGCCTGACCAGGCAGGCTTGGGGCGGAGGTGGAGGACCCAGATGAGGTGGAGGATGCAGAAGCAGTGGCGGAACTTGGACAGACAGAGGATTGACACACAAGTCGTGGGGACGGCAAGACTTGTGCAGCAGACCCTTCACCATCTATCACCATAGTTACCCAGTGCCCAGTCAGCGACATGTAACGTCCCTGTCCATGCTTACTGGTCCAAGTATCGGTGGTGAAATGCACCCGTTCACACACAGAGTTTCTCAAGGAAGCGGTGATGTTGTGTGCGACATGCTGGTGTAGCGCGGGCACACCTTTCTTAGAGAAGTAGTGGCGACTAGGCATCTGGTACTGGGGCACAGCGACAGACATAAGGTCTCTAAAATCCTGTGTGTCCACTAGGCGGAAAGGCAGCATTTCGGTAGCCAACAGCTTACAGAGGGATAGAGTCAACCTCTTAGCTTTGTCATGGGTCGGAGGAAGTGGCCTTTTATTTGACCACATCTGAGGGACAGAGATCTGGCTGCTGTGTGTAGACGGTGTTGAGTAGGGTGTCCCTTGAAAAATGCAGGTTTGTGAGGAAAGTGCAGGCGGAGACATGATGTTGCCTTCATCCAACGTTGGTGCTATCGATGTCTGAGAGAGCTGTACACACTCACTTGTTTCCCCTTCCAAACCAACTGACGACCTTACAAGCAAACTGCCTGTTGCGGTTACAGTGGTGGAAGTTTTGCGTGGAAAAACAGGTGTGGCAGCTGTCCCCACAGTCCTAGAAGATGAAGAGCGCGCGGATGCAGTGGAAGGGGCGGGCGGTGGATGGTTCGCTCCACTAGGCCGCATTGCAGCACGGTGAGCTTCCCACCGGGACTTATGATATTTAGTCATGTGACGATTCATGGAAGAAGTTGTCAAACTGCTGAGGTTTTGACCTCTACTAACAGAATCATGACAAATGTTACATATCACATGAGTTGGGCGATCTTTTTCGATGTGAAAAAAGGACCAGGCTAGGCAAGGCTTAGAGGCCATGCGACCTGTTGATCCACCCCGAATAATGCTCATAGGCAGAGTGGTGGCTGAGGATGCAGTTGTAGACGTGCTACCAGTGCTCCGACTCTGTCCAGGAAGGCGCAAGGTAACTTCGTCGTCGGTTGCATCCTCCTCCACCGCCTCTGTTGACCTCCTCGAGTGCCTGACTGGGGGTTGACAGTAGGTGGGATCTAGAACGTCATCATCAATTGTTGTGTTTGCACTCCCCTCCCCCTCAGACCGAGCCTCTTCTTGCCCTGACGGAATATTTAAGTTGTCATCCCAATCGGGTATCTGCGTCTCATCTTCATCAGTATGTTCCTCATTGTCTATAACCACAGGTGTTACAGTTTGTGACAAAGGGTCAACATTATGCTCAGAAACTTGGTCCTCACGGCCTGAATCTGAGTCACAAAGGTTCTGGGCATCACTGCAGACCATTTCCTGTTCTGTACTCACTGTAGCTTGGGAGCAGACCTCTGATTCCCAGGCTATAGTGTGACTGAACAGCTCTGCAGACTCAGCCATCTCAGTTCCACCATACTGTGCAGGGCTGATGGAGACTTCAGAGCTGGGAGAAAGCAAGTTTGATTGGGATGACAACTCAGAGGACTGGTGTTTTTTGGATGCGGTACTTGAAGTGGCAGAGAGGGCACTTGTTGGACCACTTGAGATCCATTCAAGCATTTTCCTTTTTTGCCCATCATCTACCTTTGTTCCTGTTGTTCGTGTCCGTAACAAAGGGAGCACATCGGATTGTCCACGGTAAGTAGTAGACATCTTACTTTTGCTGGTAGATGGTCTATCTTCAGCAGATGATAATGGAGCTTTGCCACCTTCCCCACGGACAAAACCTTTTTTGCCTTTTCCACCACGCCTCTTCCCCTTTCCACCAGCATCTGTCATTTTGCCACTCATGTTGATTGCGACAAGATTGTGGACTGAAAATGTGGTAGTAAAAATTGAGAGGTGGTGAAGATTGCAGTGGTGGTCTAGCTTTATTAACAGCAGAATAATAAAGAATAAATATCCCTGACAATGCAACTTAGTTATAATTAGTTGGAGTGTGCAACGCAGGCAGACGTGCTGCAAATGTCTTTGCACTAGTGGGACTATAGCAAAGTCCAATAGCCACGTATAGGATGCCACTAGGTACACTGAGTGTTTGCTAGTATAATGGCTTGGTTAGAATGAGTTGTAGTGTGCAACGCAGGCAGACGCGCTCTGCAAATGTCTTTGCACTAGTGGGACTATAGCAAAGTCCAATAGCCACGTATAGGATGCCACTAGGTACACTGAGTGTTTGCTAGTATAATGGCTTGGTTAGAATGAGTTGTAGTGTGCAACGCAGGCAGACGCGCTCTGCAAATGTCTTTGCACTAGTGGGACTATAGCAAAGTCCAATAGCCACGTATAGGATGCCACTAGGTACACTGAGTGTTTGCTAGTATAATGGCTTGGTTAGAATGAGTTGTAGTGTGCAACGCAGGCAGACGCGCTCTGCAAATGTCTTTGCACTAGTGGGACTATAGCAAAGTCCAATAGCCACGTATAGGATGCCACTAGGTACACTGAGTGTTTGCTAGTATAATGGCTTGGTTAGAATGAGTTGTAGTGTGCAACGCAGGCAGACGCGCTCTGCAAATGTCTTTGCACTAGTGGGACTATAGCAAAGTCCAATAGCCACGTATAGGATGCCACTAGGTACACTGAGTGTTTGCTAGTATAATGGCTTGGTTAGAATGAGTTGTAGTGTGCAACGCAGGCAGACGCGCTCTGCAAATGTCTTTGCACTAGTGGGACTATAGCAAAGTCCAATAGCCACGTATAGGATGCCACTAGGTACACTGAGTGTTTGCTAGTATAATGGCTTGGTTAGAATGAGTTGTAGTGTGCAACGCAGGCAGACGCGCTCTGCAAATGTCTTTGCACTAGTGGGACTATAGCAAAGTCCAATAGCCACGTATAGGATGCCACTAGGTACACTGAGTGTTTGCTAGTATAATGGCTTGGTTAGAATGAGTTGTAGTGTGCAACGCAGGCAGACGCGCTCTGCAAATGTCTTTGCACTAGTGGGACTATAGCAAAGTCCAATAGCCACGTATAGGATGCCACTAGGTACACTGAGTGTTTGCTAGTATAATGGCTTGGTTAGAATGAGTTGTAGTGTGCAACGCAGGCAGACGCGCTCTGCAAATGTCTTTGCACTAGTGGGACTATAGCAAAGTCCAATAGCCACGTATAGGATGCCACTAGGTACACTGAGTGTTTGCTAGTATAATGGCTTGGTTAGAATGAGTTGTAGTGTGCAACGCAGGCAGACGCGCTCTGCAAATGTCTTTGCACTAGTGGGACTATAGCAAAGTCCAATAGCCACGTATAGGATGCCACTAGGTACACTGAGTGTTTGCTAGTATAATGGCTTGGTTAGAATGAGTTGTAGTGTGCAACGCAGGCAGACGCGCTCTGCAAATGTCTTTGCACTAGTGGGACTATAGCAAAGTCCAATAGCCACGTATAGGATGCCACTAGGTACACTGAGTGTTTGCTAGTATAATGGCTTGGTTAGAATGAGTTGTAGTGTGCAACGCAGGCAGACGCGCTCTGCAAATGTCTTTGCACTAGTGGGACTATAGCAAAGTCCAATAGCCACGTATAGGATGCCACTAGGTACACTGAGTGTTTGCTAGTATAATGGCTTGGTTAGAATGAGTTGTAGTGTGCAACGCAGGCAGACGCGCTCTGCAAATGTCTTTGCACTAGTGGGACTATAGCAAAGTCCAATAGCCACGTATAGGATGCCACTAGGTACACTGAGTGTTTGCTAGTATAATGGCTTGGTTAGAATGAGTTGTAGTGTGCAACGCAGGCAGACGCGCTCTGCAAATGTCTTTGCACTAGTGGGACTATAGCAAAGTCCAATAGCCACGTATAGGATGCCACTAGGTACACTGAGTGTTTGCTAGTATAATGGCTTGGTTAGAATGAGTTGTAGTGTGCAACGCAGGCAGACGCGCTCTGCAAATGTCTTTGCACTAGTGGGACTATAGCAAAGTCCAATAGCCACGTATAGGATGCCACTAGGTACACTGAGTGTTTGCTAGTATAATGGCTTGGTTAGAATGAGTTGTAGTGTGCAACGCAGGCAGACGCGCTCTGCAAATGTCTTTGCACTAGTGGGACTATAGCAAAGTCCAATAGCCACGTATAGGATGCCACTAGGTACACTGAGTGTTTGCTAGTATAATGGCTTGGTTAGAATGAGTTGTAGTGTGCAACGCAGGCAGACGCGCTCTGCAAATGTCTTTGCACTAGTGGGACTATAGCAAAGTCCAATAGCCACGTATAGGATGCCACTAGGTACACTGAGTGTTTGCTAGTATAATGGCTTGGTTAGAATGAGTTGTAGTGTGCAACGCAGGCAGACGCGCTCTGCAAATGTCTTTGCACTAGTGGGACTATAGCAAAGTCCAATAGCCACGTATAGGATGCCACTAGGTACACTGAGTGTTTGCTAGTATAATGGCTTGGTTAGAATGAGTTGTAGTGTGCAACGCAGGCAGACGCGCTCTGCAAATGTCTTTGCACTAGTGGGACTATAGCAAAGTCCAATAGCCACGTATAGGATGCCACTAGGTACACTGAGTGTTTGCTAGTATAATGGCTTGGTTAGAATGAGTTGTAGTGTGCAACGCAGGCAGACGCGCTCTGCAAATGTCTTTGCACTAGTGGGACTATAGCAAAGTCCAATAGCCACGTATAGGATGCCACTAGGTACACTGAGTGTTTGCTAGTATAATGGCTTGGTTAGAATGAGTTGTAGTGTGCAACGCAGGCAGACGCGCTCTGCAAATGTCTTTGCACTAGTGGGACTATAGCAAAGTCCAATAGCCACGTATAGGATGCCACTAGGTACACTGAGTGTTTGCTAGTATAATGGCTTGGTTAGAATGAGTTGTAGTGTGCAACGCAGGCAGACGCGCTCTGCAAATGTCTTTGCACTAGTGGGACTATAGCAAAGTCCAATAGCCAGGTATAGGATGCCACTAGGTACACTGAGTGTTTGCTAGTATAATGGCTTGGTTAGAATGAGTTGTAGTGTGCAACGCAGGCAGACGCGCTCTGCAAATGTCTTTGCACTAGTGGGACTATAGCAAAGTCCAATAGCCACGTATAGGATGCCAC
This sequence comes from Anomaloglossus baeobatrachus, assembly GCF_048569485.1. Taxonomy (NCBI): domain Eukaryota; kingdom Metazoa; phylum Chordata; class Amphibia; order Anura; family Aromobatidae; genus Anomaloglossus; species Anomaloglossus baeobatrachus. Next base: position 506,048,172 of record NC_134354.1, on the reverse strand, counting down.
TAGGTACACTGAGTGTTTGCTAGTATAATGGCTTGGTTAGAATGAGTTGTAGTGTGCAACGCAGGCAGACGCGCTCTGCAAATGTCTTTGCACTAGTGGGACTATAGCAAAGTCCAATAGCCACGTATAGGATGCCACTAGGTACACTGAGTGTTTGCTAGTATAATGGCTTGGTTAGAATGAGTTGTAGTGTGCAACGCAGGCAGACGCGCTCTGCAAATGTCTTTGCACTAGTGGGACTATAGCAAAGTCCAATAGCCACGTATAGGATGCCACTAGGTACACTGAGTGTTTGCTAGTATAATGGCTTGGTTAGAATGAGTTGTAGTGTGCAACGCAGGCAGACGCGCTCTGCAAATGTCTTTGCACTAGTGGGACTATAGCAAAGTCCAATAGCCAGGTATAGGATGCCACTAGGTACACTGAGTGTTTGCTAGTATAATGGCTTGGTTAGAATGAGTTGTAGTGTGCAACGCAGGCAGACGCGCTCTGCAAATGTCTTTGCACTAGTGGGACTATAGCAAAGTCCAATAGCCACGTATAGGATGCCACTAGGTACACTGAGTGTTTGCTAGTATAATGGCTTGGTTAGAATGAGTTGTAGTGTGCAATGCAGGCAGACGCGCTCTGCAAATGTCTTTGCACTAGTGGGACTATAGCAAAGTCCAATAGCCACGTATAGGATGCCACTAGGTACACTGAGTGTTTGCTAGTATAATGGCTTGGTTAGAATGAGTTGTAGTGTGCAACGCAGGCAGACGCGCTCTGCAAATGTCTTTGCACTAGTGGGACTATAGCAAAGTCCAATAGCCACGTATAGGATGCCACTAGGTACACTGAGTGTTTGCTAGTATAATGGCTTGGTTAGAATGAGTTGTAGTGTGCAACGCAGGCAGACGCGCTCTGCAAATGTCTTTGCACTAGTGGGACTATAGCAAAGTCCAATAGCCAGGTATAGGATGCCACTAGGTACACTGAGTGTTTGCTAGTATAATGGCTTGGTTAGAATGAGTTGTAGTGTGCAACGCAGGCAGACGCGCTCTGCAAATGTCTTTGCACTAGTGGGACTATAGCAAAGTCCAATAGCCACGTATAGGATGCCACTAGGTACACTGAGTGTTTGCTAGTATAATGGCTTGGTTAGAATGAGTTGTAGTGTGCAATGCAGGCAGACGCGCTCTGCAAATGTCTTTGCACTAGTGGGACTATAGCAAAGTCCAATAGCCACGTATAGGATGCCACTAGGTACACTGAGTGTTTGCTAGTATAATGGCTTAGTTATCAGTTGGAGTGTGCAGAGGACAAGAGGGTACAGTGGCAGGATTGTGGTGCTCTGGGTAGAGGAATGGAAGACTGCCTTTCTATTCCCTCCTAATGGTGAAATGCAGGTAGGAAATCCCTGACCTGGGCTACACAGACGCTGTTGCTGTTTGCAGGACCTGTCACCTATGGCTCTCTGACCCTGCCGGTTGGAGCCCTTAAAAGGACTGCTATAAAGTGCTCTCCCTAAGCTGTCTAACGCTGTGTATGCAGCGCATACAGCTGTATCGGCTATAGGACTCAGGAAGACGGAGCTGCGACAGTGATGTCTGACACCAAAGACGCAGAAGGCAGATAATGGCGTCCGTGAAGAAAATGTCCGGTTTTATAATGCAGGGACATGTGACATGCAGATCCTATCACACATGCCGTTGCTTCTCTGGCTCAAAGTCCACTTAGCTGTGTGTGTGTCTGGGATTGGCTGACATGCTGGCCCGCCCCACAAGACGCGCGCGCTTAGGGAAGGAAGACAAGAAAAAAAAAAAAAAAAAAATGGCGATCGCCATTATAGAAACAGCAGTGATCTGAAGGCGCTGTTCACGCACACTATACACTGAAATGTGATAATAGTTTGATTCACAGAGTGACTTACACTATTACAGCAGAAACCAAGCTATGATTTAGCTGTTTTTTGGCTGCTAGAACCGTTCTCGAACGTTTCTAGAACTACCGAGCTTTTGCAAAAAGCTCGAGTTCTAGTTCGATCTAGAACATGCCCCAAAATCACTCGAGCCGCGAACTGGAGAACCACGAACCACGAACCGCGCTCAACTCTACTCCCCATACAGTGGTTCTGCCCCCCACTCTGCCACCACACACACTGACACATACGGTACCGGTACAGCCCCACACGGCACCCACACACATATCGTACCGGTACCGTACACACACACACACACTGACACATACAGCCCCATACGGCACCCATACACATACCGTACACATACCGTACACATACCGTACACACACACACACACACACACACACAGAGAGAGTTTCGGAACTTACCGTTACTTTCCTTCGATCTCCTCTGCGGTGCCGGGCTGACGTATCTGATGCCGGGGACGCTGGACCAATCGGAGCGAGCGCCTGCAGGCGGTGACGTCACAGCTGATTCGGCCAATCAGCTGCAAGCCGGCTGACTGGCCAATCACAGCTCGAGCTGATGGCCAGCAGGGAGCCTGTGACTTACAGGCTGATCGGCCAATCAGCTGCGAGCAGGAAGAGCGGTGACCCGGGACGCGCCGCAGGCCGGTGAGATATGCGGCCTTACATTACATTACGCCGCGACCACCACCCATAGGCGGCCTTACATTCCCGGGCCCCCCGCTACCCTGCCTTACAATCGGGGGGGTGCCCTACATTGGCGGACCCCCCCGAAACCCCCACCCTGCCTTACTTTCGGGGGGGTCCTACTTTCGGGGAAACACGGTAATTTAGTCCTCTAAGAGACAAGCAATCAAGACGGAAGCCCACTCGCTTTCCTTTTGAAAGAAAGATCTATTATAGTCTCCTCTTCTCAATTTAGCTCTAATTACCTTGGCTACCAAAATTATACTTCTTTAATGACTCCATGATGAATCTCAATCATACGTCGTGCTAGCGGTGTTTCATGTCAGTTATATCCAAGGTGTTCTCCTGTCTTCTTTCTAAACTCCTTTTTATCTTCCCCACGTAATTCAGCGGACACATGCAGGGGCCATGTGGACTAGCCTTGCAATCTTAAAACCACACAAGAAATTATGAAAGACGACAAAAAATCTTAATGATTTAGAGATGATCTACAAAGAGGAGTGGAGGAAATATTACATTCAAATATTTATTGTAAGCGTCTTAAAAGAGTTAAATGTAATTAGTGGGGAGTGCGTAAATAACACGTAAATAACGAGAGGGAATCTAGATTGTGGCATAATGGTGAAAATGATATATATGTATATGTATATATATATATATATATATATATATATATATATATATATATATATATATATATATAGTTGTGCCCTGCACTCTCTCTTACAGTTGGCAGAATAACGGATATGGAACACCCTACCCATCAAAGCACTAGAAAAAGTTCTGCACGGATTCATCCAACCACAATCAGTGCAGTTTCCACATCAGGACAAAAATGCACACTTTTTTTTTATCTGGCCATGTACTCTTAGAAGGCAGTTTTTGGTATAGACTGTGTACCAGATAGTCACTAAGTGAGTGTCATTTACTGAATGTGACACTGGGGGCTGATTAAATTATCCTTTAAAGAGGACCAACCACCAGGATTTTCCTATATAAACTAAAGCCAGTGCTATACAGGTGCTATCATGCTGATTCTAAACATACCTTTAGTTGTGAGATCGGATCTATACTTTCTGAAATATAAGTAAGTAAAATTTGTGAAATCTGTTTTTTGATCAGAGGTGCAATGGAATATCTAAGAGGTGGGTCGGGTTTTGATAGTAATTCCCGCCCCTGTCTAACATAAAGAAGATAATCTAGGGAGACCCATCATCTCTGATATTGTGACATTAACTGAGAATATCTCAGGCTGGGTGGAGAACAATCTGAAACCCTTAGTGAGGCAAACACCATATCCAGGACACCACAGACATTCTTTGCAAATTATCACCCCTGAGTCCACTTCCAGATGATACAATATTAGCCACCGTGGATGTATAGTCTCTTTACTCCAACATTCCTCATGAAGATAACATTGCTGCATTCAAATGTTTTATTCAAAAAACATTCTGGCCACAGAGCCAGCCCTGCAATTTATCAAGTTTTTGCTCCATCACAACTATTTTTCCTTTGGGAACAATATATACCAACAATGTATGGGCAGTGCCATGGGAAGCAAAATGTCACCACAATATGCTAACCTGTTTATGGCTAAACTAGAGGAGGGGTTTTTGGCATCTTGTGCTATTAAACCTCAGGCATACTTCCACTACATTGATGATCTACTAATAATCTGGACAGGGTCAAAAAATAATCTGTTGACCTTCCATAATTATGTAGGGTCGGTTTGGGCATTGGCCGAGGCCTGAGGTTGTGCTCGTGCACCCGCCCGACGCACTACATGAAACAAGGTTTGGGTGTGTGGTGGAGCCTGCATGGTGTGGTTACCTGAGGGCTGCGGTTTATTTTCACAGGCTGCCAGTCCTGAAGAATCACAGACACACTCATGGTTGCTGAATAACACTTTACTGTAACACTAATATTCTTCTCCTTTGGAGAGGCACAAGTTCTTTACAGGCATTGTTACACAGTGTAACACGGCTCTTCCCATATCAGCTATATACAGAGTTACACCGGCTCTTGGGAGTATACAGATTCTCCACTCTGGGTCTAAGGCAAGTGGTTTCTCCCCTAAGCATAGGCTACCCTGAGTTTTACATCTGAGGACCCCAGAACTGGCAATATCAGAATAAGGCAACGATCTTCTCCCGCACTACTTCAGTCTGCCTGCTGACCATGGAGGCGCTGCTGATATATCTCCCAGACACCGCTCTGTAACATCCTTCTGTAGGTCTTCAACTTCAGTTTTCCTCCTGCCCAATGCTTCTGCCTGTTCTCTAGCACACCACCACACAGCTCTTTCTTTCTATTACTTGCTTGTCTTCATCTCTAACACATACTGACTGAAACAGGAAATCCTACCTCCTATATCCCCCTAACCTGTGGGCCGGGCTTCCTTCATTAACTCTTGCAGATCTGCCACTGTATCTTTTATCTAAACTCCCTTCTAGCACTTAGAGAGTTCAGTGCCATGTGGTGGTAGCTGGCAGGACTGTGACATAACCCACAGGAGCACTTACATATAATACATAAAATGCATAATACAGTCAACACATAAAATACACTGTCAGAGTAAAACATTCTTCGGGGGGGTTCTATCCGTAGGACATCCTCCTACATGACCATTAACAAGTTCCACCCAACTATCATGCTCACCCTCAACTTCTCAAAGTCCCAAATACATTTTCTGAATATGACCATACAGTATGTGTCAAAAAACGCTACCACACAAACATAAATGTATCATAAACCCACAGGACATCTGGCATACCTGAGATGGAACAGCTTTCATCCAGTACACTAAAAAAAAAAATCCATCCTCTACAGTCAAGCTCTGAGATACATTTGGATCTATTCAATGAGCATAGAAAACTACACCTGCTATCACTGATGGATACATTCCTACAACAAGGATACCATCCCATTGTAATAGATGAACAGATACACAGAGCTTCAAGGATCCCAAGAAGCAACCTCCTGGATTTCAAACATAGGGATGATAAAAACAGGGTGCCTCTTGTGGTCACATGCAAACCCCCATATGAGCATTCTAAGGAAATTTGGTGCTGATTTTTAACCCATATTCCACAGAGACTACAGGCTGAAAGAAATATTCCTAGAATTACCATTTCTTGCCTACAAGCAGCCAGAAAACGAAAATAATCTTCTTGTCAGAAGTGTCCTTGCATCACCATCAGAGACGGTCACATCCCTTGTAACAGTAAAATAATTCAGGACCTGTACCCACATTTTACCAACAGATACAGTCCACATACCCAACACAAATCAGGACTATAAATAAGATCATGGATTTCTTTTCATGTACATCCTCCAATGTGGTATACATGATACAATGCACAAAATGCCCCAGAGAAACATATTGTATATTGGGGAACAAAGCAAAAACTACAAATGAGGTTGAATGTACACAGGCACACTATAAGGAATGAGCTGGATACACTTGTGGGAAGACATTTCTCTGGACTTGGAACACAGTGTGGCAGATTTAAAAGTCTCAATTCTGAAAAGTCATTGTAAGGACGATAGAGAGAGAACAATCTGGGAATTCAAGCTGACAAAAATATTCCAGCCTTTAAAGTGTAACCGTCGTTTTAATTTTTATGTCATAAATCAATAGTACACAAATTTGCTTCTCTTTCTGCCAGAATTGATCAGTCATTATCAAAATTCTCAGTTCTGAGATAAAATCTATATTCAGTGAAGACTTTCCCATTAATGATATAGAAGATGGCAGTTGATACTGATGAGATTCTATGTAGATAGAAAAGGGAGGAGGGGATGGAGCTCTGCACTAGCTCCTCCCTCTGCCTCTAGCTCTTCCCTCTGCCTCTAGCTCCTCCCTGTGCCTGTAGCTCCTCCCTGTGCCTCTAGCTCTTTCCTCTGCCTCCAGTTCCTTCCTCTACCTCTAGCTCCTTTCTCTGCCTCTAGCTCCTCTCTCTGCCTCTAGCTCCTCCTTCTGCCTCTAGCTCCTCTCTCTGCCTCTAGATCAGGGGACTCAAACACACGGCCCACGGGCCGCATGCGGCCCCTCAGGCTGATTCGTGCGCCCCCCAGGCCCGTGCCCCCAGTGACTATCGCGGCAGGTGCAGGGGCCGCAGCCACTGTCTGCGCTTTATGTCAGATGAATGTTTTGCTGGCGCTGCGCTCTCGCGCCGGCAATACAATCATCTGACATAAATCGCTGACAGTGGCTGAGGCCCCTGCACCTGCCGTGATAGTCACTGGGGGCACGGGCCTGGAGGCCGCACAAAGCAGAGATGAGGCAGCCAAGGGAACGCGGGACAGGTGAGAAGAATGGAGGGGGTTTTTGTGTGTGTGTATGTGAAGCACGGCACATTAACCCTTTAGCGACCTATGACGTACTAGGTACGTCATGGCTCCCTGGTACTTAAGAACCCATGACGTACCCAGTACGTCATGGCGAAATCGCAGCCCCGAAGTGGCTGCGATCGCTGCAAATACCTTAGATTCGGGGAGGAGGGGACCTCTGCCTGACCTCAGAAGGAGTGGTGTCTCCTCCCTGGACCTACGGAGGCTGTGATTGGCTGACGAACGCCGCTCAGCCAATCACAGCCACTGTAATGTTTAGCCATTGAAAATGGCTAAAACATTGAAATCCAGCCATGACCAGTGCAGCTCTAGCACTGCTCATTGGCTGGAGCTGGGTGACCTCAGTTTCACCCGCCCCCAGCTCTGATTAGCGAGACCGGCCTTGTGACCAATCTCTCCAATCACTGTGGATCTGGTGCCTGAGAGCGCGCCCCTCAGCTTCACTCCGGATTCTGTAGAAGCTGAGGAGAGCGATCAGTAAGTTATAGCCACTGCCCCCTTTTACCCGCCGCCGCCACCGCCACTGCCCCCCCGACCCATTACTACAGGATGGGGACAAAGTGCACACATTACTATGGGATGGGGATAAGGCTGGGGACATTACTATAGGATGGGGACATTACTATAGGATGGGGACATTACTAAAGGATGGGGACATTACAAGGATGGTCACAATACTATTGGATGGGGACATTATTACTATAAAATGGGGACAAGGCTGGGGATATTACTATAGGATGGGGACATTACTATAGGATGGGGACATTGCTATAGATTGGGGACATTACTATAGGATGGGGACATTGCTACAAGGGGACAAGGATGGGGAACATTGCTATAAGATGAGGGACAAGGATGGACACATTACTATAGATTTGGGACATTACTATAGGATGGGGATAAGGAGGGGTACTTTACTATAACATGGGGTCAAGGATGAGGCACATTACTACAAGATGGGGACAAGGATGGGGAACATTACTTTAGGATGGGGACAAGGATGAGCACGTTACTGTGGGATGGGGACTAGGATGGGCACGTTACAACAGGATGGGGAACATTACTAAAAGATGTTGGTCAAAATTTCTATATAGTGCTAATTGTAACACTATTAGTTACAAGAAAGGAATAAAATGTAAAAAAAAAAATATATATTTTTTTATATTTAAACAAAGAATGTGCCCGTTTGCTATAATAAACAAGTGAAAATGTTCAAAATCAGTGATCCAAAGGTGTGTAAAAAAAAATTATATTATATATTGTACCAATAAAAAAATGTCACTTTGTCCTGCAAAGAATGCGTCCCCCCCCCAAATTATTTTTTTTTCCTCTGTGCGGCCCATACACCCAGCCGAGTTTAAGACCCCTGCTCTAGATCTTCCTTCTGCCTCTAGCTCCTCTCTCTGCTCTAGCTCCTCTCTCTGCCTCTAGCTCCTCCCTCTGCCTCTAGCTCCTCCCTCTGCCTCTAGCTCTTACGTATGCATCTAGCTCCTCCCTCGGCCTTTAGCTATACCCTCCTCCCATCATCATAGAACCTCACCAATAATAGCTACCATGTCCTATCTCATTAATGGGAAAGTCTTCACTCAATACAAATTTTACCTCAGAATTGAGAATTTTGATAATGACATAAATTCTAGTAGAGAAGGAAGCAAATTCGTCTAATAACATATTTTACAAAGTTGCTTATTTTCATGTGTACTATTGATTTAGGAAATAAAAATTAAAAAGATGGTTACGCTTTAACAATAGAATTCACTCTAAAGGGTGCTTTACACGAGACGATCTATTGTGCGATAGATCGCCGGGGTCACGTTTTTTGTGACGCACATCCGGCGTCGCTTGCGACGTCGGCCTGTGTGACACCTCCTAGCGACGCAGTATTGCTCACAAATCGTGAGTCGTGTACTCGTCGCTAGGTTTCAGAAAATCGTTTATGAAACATGGCGCCGGTTGCTCATCGTTCCTGTGGCAGCACACGTTGCTCCGTGTGACACCATGGGAACGATGAACATCGCTTACCTGCATCCCGTGGCTCCCGCCGGCTATGTGGAAGGAAGAAGGTGGGCGGGATGTTTACATCCCACTCATCTCTGCCCCTCCGCTTCTATTGGCCGGCCGCCGCGTGACGTCGCTGTGACGCCGAACATCCCTCCCACTTCAGGAAGTGGATGTGCACTGCCCTCAGCGACGTCGCCCGGGAGGTAAGTACGTGTGACGGGGGGTTAACGAGTTTGTGTGCCACGACAATCAATTGCCCGTGACGCACAAACGACGGGGGCGGGTACGATCAATCGTGAAATCGCACGATCGGTCGTCCCATGTAAAGCAGGCTTAACAGCTGGATTTATGACTCACTACATGGAGACACTGCACATCTCCAGATCACTAAGACATCACTTCCACCATGTCTCCATTTGTAACAAAAACCTTAGCTTATCTTTCCTTGGCTTATCTTCAGGAGGCATCATCCCATCTTTCCTATGCACAAGTTCCCTGTTCTAACAACTTGTAAATGTTGTTCTCTAGTCTCGGTGATTCATTTAGTAAACCCACCTGAAGAAGGACCCTCTTTGCTTTGAAAGCTGCAAATATCATTTTTATGGTTAGCCAAGAAAGTTATCACTCCTAGAATACTTTTGTCATTTTTGGACTCAAGCATTTACATCTACCAAGATAAAAATTCCTTTCATTTTAGTCAGAATTACAAATAAGGAATTTTACTAATGTGCTTTAATTCTTAATGTTACGCCACTGGTCTAATTTCAGACCCCTTCTCTTGGTTCTGGAACTTTTTTGTGTTCCTTCTGACAAAGGCACAATATTTTCTCCTTCCTTGTAAGGTTATGTGCACACGGTCTGGCAACACTGTGTCCTGGACACAGTGTCGTCCCTCCTGCGGAGACGTGAGTGCTCTCCGCAGGAGACCACAGCTGCCCGTGCACTCGATCAGGAAGAAGAAGTGCCTTAATATCATAAAGTCCCTCAATCCAAAAGGAAACAAACCAAACAAAAAAAAAAATTGACATGTAATAAAGTTGACTGCATGTGTGGACCATTTCATTAGCTAAACCAGTTTCCTTCTACATGTCATCAGCAGCTGAGAAGGAATGGAGGCTGATGTAGCTAACTATTTTAAGCTACTTTCACACACCCGGCTTTTGCCGTCAGGCACAATCTGGCGAATACCGGATAAAAAGGATCCGCCGCCAGAAGCGTTTTTATCCTCATTGAATTGTATTAGCACCGGATTGTGCCTGATGCCCTTGCATTTCATCCGGTGTGCGCCGGATCCGGCAAAATTTCTGGGTCCGGCTGCCGGAAGGATGCACAAGGGAAGGTTTTTTTTCACTGGCAAAAAAATGCACCATGACGGATCCGGCGCTGTGCGGCGTGTTGTAAAATAAAAGACTATGGGTGCCGGATCCGTGGTAATGCAGCAAAAAAAACGCATTCCACCGACGGATCCGTTATTTTTAACTGAACGTGCTCAGATGTGTAAATTTCTTTCTGGTTAGAAAATTTCTCATTCTCTCTGTCGGTCTCTCTCTCTGTCAGTTTAAGCAAGCATTGTTGACCTTAGGGAGATCAACATATCCACTGCGGAGACACCATCACGTGTTTCTCAACGCAGTGATTCTAGAGCAAAGCCCCCTGGGAAGTATGCAAATGAGAAAGCCGCGGAGACACCATCACATGTTTCTCAACGCTGGCAGGAAACTAGCCAGGTCTTTCACCGGGAAGGAACAACCATGGGAAGGGCAGTCTCCAGTCAAGGAGACCACCTATACCAAACATGGTATCCATCCACAGACAGCCGTTTCGGGGTATTGCCCCTCATCAGTGTGGAGTAGGAATCTGGCTAGTGGGGGCAATGCCTAGTAAAAGACTACTTAAGCAAGCATTGTTGACCTTAGGGAGATCAACATATCCACTGCGGAGACACCATCACGTGTTTCTTAACGCAGTGATTCTAGAGCAAAGCCCCCTGGGAAGTATGCAAATGAGAAAGCCGCGGAGACACCATCACATGTTTCTCAACGCTGGCAGGAAACTAGCCAGGTCTTTCACCGGGAAGGAACAACCATGGGAAGGGCAGTCTCTAGTCAAGGAGACCACCTATACCAAACATGGTATCCATCCACAGACAGCCGTTTCGGGGTATTTGCCCCTCATCAGTGTGGAGTAGGAATCACTGCGTTGAGAAACACGTGATGGTGTCTCCGCAGTGGATATGTTGATCTCCCTAAGGTCAACAATGCTTGCTTAAGTAGTCTTTTACTAGGCATTGCCCCCACTAGCCAGATTCCTACTCCACACTGATGAGGGGCAAATACCCCGAAACGGCTGTCTGTGGATGGATACCATGTTTGGTATAGGTGGTCTCCTTGACTGGAGACTGCCCTTCCCGTGGTTGTTCCTTCCCAGTGAAAGACCTGGCTAGTTTCCTGCCAGCGTTGAGAAACATGTGATGGTGTCTCCGCGGCTTTCTCATTTGCATACTTCCCAGGGGGCTTTGCTCTAGAATCACTGCGTTGAGAAACACGTGATGGTGTCTCCGCAGTGGATATGTTGATCTCCCTAAGGTCAACAATGCTTGCTTAAGTAGTCTTTTACTAGGCATTGCCCCCACTAGCCAGATTCCTACTCCACACTGATGAGGGGCAAATACCCCGAAACGGCTGTCTGTGGATGGATACCATGTTTGGTATAGGTGGTCTCCTTGACTGGAGACTGCCCTTCCCGTGGATGTTCCTTCCCGGTGAAAGACCTGGCTAGTTTCCTGTCAGCGTTGAGAAACATGTGATGGTGTCTCCGTGGCTTTCTCATTTGCATACTTCCCAGGGGGCTTTGCTCTAGAATCACTGCGTTGAGAAACACGTGATGGTGTCTCCGCAGTGGATATGTTGATCTCCCTAAGGTCAACAATGCTTGCTTAAGTAGTCTTTTACTAGGCATTGCCCCCACTAGCCAGATTCCTACTCCACACTGATGAGGGGCAAATACCCCGAAACGGCTGTCTGTGGATGGATACCATGTTTGGTATAGGTGGTCTCCTTGACTGGAGACTGCCCTTCCCCTGGATGTTCCTTCCCGGTGAAAGACCTGGCTAGTTTCCTGCCAGCGTTGAGAAACATGTGATGGTGTCTCCGTGGCTTTCTCATTTTCTCTCTCTGTCGGTGTCAGTCTCTCTCTCTCTGTCTGTCAATCGGTTGGTCTCTCTCTGTCGATGTCAGTCTCTCTCTGTTGGTCGGTCGTTCTCCCCCTGTCACCCCCTCTCTCATACTCACCGATCACCGGCGCAGCGCTGCACAGCTGTCACAGAGCTCCCACGGCTTCTCCTGCTTTAAAAATGCCGGCCGCTCATTATTCCATCTTGTATTCACTGCTTCCCCTGCCTACCAGTGCCTATGATTGGTTGCATTCAGACGAGCCCCCACGCTGAGTGACAGCTGTCCCACTGCAACCAAACAAAGCCGCCAGTGGGCGGGTCTAAATCTTGCAGTAAAATAAATAAATAAATAAATAAATAATTAAAAAAATACGGCGTGCGGTCCCCCCCAATTTTGATACCAGCCAAAGTAAACCCACACGGCTGAAGGCTGGTATTCTCAGGATGGGGAGCCCCAAGTTATGTTGAGGCCCCCAGCCTAAAAATATCAGCCAGAAGCCGTCGGAAATGCCGCATACATTAGATGCAACAGTCCTGGGGCTCTACCCGGCTCATCCCTGGTGCGGTGGCAATCAGGGTAATAAGGAGTTAATGGCAGCCCATAGCTGTCTCTAAGTCCTAGGTTAATCATGGCAGGCGTCTATAAGACCAAAAGGCAAAAACCGGATGTGTGAAAGTCGCCTTACTCAGACAGCCATTAGTCATGAGCGGGTGTGCTCATTACTTGATCGATCATCGGGGTGTTCAGGCATGACTCGAGTACCGAGAAAAATGGAAAACTCGAGCATTTTTAAACTTGAGCGTACCTGAGTACACCAAAGCTCGATCGAGTAACGAATAGTGGGAAACACGCTCACTCGTTCCTAAAGCGGCCTTTACACGCCACAATTTATCTGACGATGTCATCATATTTCGTCATCGTTAGCGACGTCGTTGCGTGTGACACCTACGTGCGACTCCGAACGATTGCAAATAGGGTGAAAATCGTTGATTGTTGACTCGTCGTTCAGTTTCAAAATATTGTTCGTCGTTTAGAATGCAGCAGACATATTGCTATGTTTGACACCCTGCCAGTGACGAACAACATCCACACGACTGCCTTGTTCAAACAATATATCGTTGAATGATGTAGCATTGTTTGTGAGATGTGTACATGTGACCGCTACAAAACGACCTATGAGCGATCTCGGCAAATCGTAACAACGATCTGGGCGTGTTGCATCACTAATGAGATCGCTAGCGATATCGTTGTGTGTAAATCAGCCTTAAGTCTCAGCATTCGGATCTCTACCAGTCTAGAAGTTATCACCTATCCAGTGGATAGATAACTTTTTCTTACTGGAAAAGTCATATCATGACATTATAAGGTAGAATTTAACCCTATAGTTATGTGACCTGTCTACATTCAGATGGTGTCTTTTTGGCCCCCTCCACACCGTATAAAATCTAAACATATTGGCAGCAGTTTTATATTGTAGTTTTTGCTTGGATATAATTATAATCATTCATTTTATATTAAACTATCTGGAAGAGCATTAAGCTAATTTGTTCAACGTTAGAATGCTAACTAAGTTTCAAAGTAATTTTAATATACCGCAATAAATTAATACATTCTTTCAAATCAAGAGAAAGGGAAAGACCTGTACCTTAATCTCCTCATTTAATCTCATTTTCGGCAGTTCATTGCATATTTTCAGCAGCGCTCATATTGGAATATGACTATTTAATTTTCATATATCTAATGGATTGTAACGCTGTCTTTTTAATAGCCTCACGTCTAATAGATTTGTCATGAAGTTTAATAATTACAGGCTATTTCCATTTGAAATAGTGTAGACAAAGAAAAATAAATCTTATTTATATGATGAGTAAGCGCTTGAACGTGATGATGCTCCCATAGGTTAGTGTACTTTCAAGTAGCCGTTAACATACTGTAAAACTACTATATGAATATGGAAAACAACAGAGCACATTTTATCCTATAGGGATAATTATGGTACATTATACTTGATTTGCTCATTAGTGCAGGAGTGTTGCAGTTCTGCAGATATGTGTTGTTATTGGATTGGGTTTTGTTAGTGGTGGAACATCTAAGGCATTATCTATTCTCAACCTTTGGAGAGTTGCACATCTGTGGAGAGAATACTGGTTGTAAGCCGGAGAGATGTAGAGTTAGAATCGTACAAGACTAGGATGGGGTAGGTGGTATGCCATACATTTACTATTGGAAGACTTGTTTGACAGGAGTCATTCCATCACACAGAGAAGCACTAATCAAGGCAAGTTTAACATATATACTGATCATAGTCATACTTGTCTACCTCCTCCGTCAGGTGGCAGTGCTTTAAATTAGCAGAAATTGCAGATAGCAATGGAGGTAGGAAGGATGTCATAACTGGGTGACCTAGTCTCATCCAAATCATCATTTTGTCAGAAGAGTGACAAATCCTGCTAGATTGCATGCACATGCCACCCTTGACCATGGTGTCAACTGTTTTGGTTCTTTGATCTCTAGAGTTCATTGATATAATAGCTCATGTACCATGTACTTAGTTCACCAGGTAGAACATATGGAAAGCAGTTGTCTTCATAAAAAGAGTTTGAGGGCCTCTTTTTTTACAGTCATTTTTATTTACACTAATTAACACAAAATATCTATATTCTGTATGATGGATCACAAATGGACTTTCACTTAAATCGTGCAAATTCAAAACCACTTTTCCCATTTTCTTTATTTCAGATTTCACCTCCATGTTGCTGCTGTGGCTGAAAACTGCATATTAACTGCATATCCATATCTTGCATACCACCGCTCTGATCAAGTCATTCTAAAAAGCGGTAATTCCTTCAATTTCTTTTTTTGCAAAAAATTAACTTGTGTAATATACAATGTTATTAAATTCACTAACAATAAAGGTACGGTGTACAATTATTTTCAATGATCATAATCAGTATTTGACATTACTGTATGTTTAGGAAACATTAAGATAGTAAAAATTCTGAGTTTAAAAAAATAATTGTTCTCTTTTTGAGCAAAACTAAAGACAATCTGCATTCAGGTTTCATACTTATAATTAGTAGATTATTATATTTTTATAAAACTTGAGACTTGGATGTGCTGACGAGGTTTTCCAGTTGAAAAAAGGTATGACCCATAAAGAGGATAGATGATAACTGCTGATTTGTGCGTGTCCTACCCTTTAGCAGTTTGGGGAACTCTCATTCCTGACGGAGATCTTTGATCCTATTATAAGATGGCACAGCAGTTCGGGAACTCAACTGCTGTGCCATTCCCAATGGTGCTGCTGGAAAAAGCCATGTGCACCAGCTCCATAGGGGATGAATAGAGTGATGGTTGCACTTTCACAGTGCGGCTCCATTATTATGGGGAGAAAAGTTCCTTGTTGTGCATATCTAGATGGGCACAAGTGGTCTTACCCCACCGATCAACAAGTTATCATCTATCCTGGTGAGAAGTGATAGTTTGTTGTAAAGGAACAATCCTTTTAACCTATTGTAATGTATTAAGCATAATAATTTGGTTCATTGTTTTCTATCATTCTTACAGTAAAGCTTTGTGCACATTTTGTTTTTTGAACACTTTAGGCACACATACTATAATCTTTCCCCATGCATACACTGAATGTGTACAAAGGTCCCTATTCAACCAGTGTACATTGGGCTGGTACTGGTTTGAGTTGGCATAACTCTTGTTTTCTGTACAAGTCAATTGTGCTTTATGCTATGGCATGCTGGTACAGTAGCATACTGTATGTCAGACACTTGTGTCAGACATATTTGCCAGGGAATACTCAAGTGTCAACAGAGTTTAACAATGATTTATTCTGTTTTTATAGATGTTTTACAAAAGGGGCTGTGCTGTCAAAATACAGATGGTTTTTGTTAGAACAATATTTCAGTGTTGCTTTTTGTATATTATTTAGGCCACAATGGGATTAATGGAAAAAATGGTGGCATAGGGGAAGCTGTTCTACGCCCTTGCCATATACCGGATACTCCTTCTCAGAGCACATCCTCCAGTTCCCTTGGGGCTGTTACAAGTTCCACATATGAAGAATCTATCTCAGGTGAGAAAGCTTTACTTTCATTATATATTATTGTGGAACTATGCTAGTGTTAAAAAGAATCTGTCATCAGGTTTTGGCGAGCGTAACTGAGAGCAGCGTGCTGTAGGTGCGGAGACGCTAATTTCAGTGACATCACTTACTGGGCTGCTTCATAAGAGTAGTGAACTATTGCTGTCCAGTTCTTGCCCCTGAAACACCAGTCTCGTTATGTAGTGTAATGTGAATAGTGTCTTGCGTCTTTTGTATATAATAAGTTATGAGAACTGTGATGATAATGTGTAGATTGTAATGTACTGCGATGTATTATATTGTGTTCCTCTGTAATGTACAGTGTTATAGGTAATAATCGTAATGTAATGTTTTGCAAGAGAGTAGAGATCTGCCCAGCAACAGACAGCAGAGTGAGAAGTAGTTAAGTATTGGGACTAGCCCAAAATGGGAGGAGCTAGTTAATAGAGTAAGAGACGATTCATTCTAGAAGAGTCAGTTCAGTTGCGGAGTGAAGATCTAGTGAACATCTGTTACGGGCGGATAGTTTGTAGGTTGTAAAGATCGTAAACAGTGGGTGGCTTGTGGCAGTAACAGGAAGAGAGGAGATTGGAGACGAAATAGCGTAAACCTTGACTGAGTTGACTGAGAGAAGAATGTGAACAGTGTTGAAAGAGAGACCAATTGACCAGAACGGCCCTAGACAATAAGAGCCAGAGGACAGGACTCCCGTGGCCAGGTCCATTAGCAGTCAAGATAACAGGTTTAACCTAACTGGAATGTGACTAAATTTGGCTTATCCGAGCGAATTCTCCCTGAATGTCTGACAGTGCAAGGCTCTTCTCTGAACATGGTGATAGAACCCCTGACCCCTACCTGTCTAAGAAGACTAGATGAGGAAAGTGCAAGGGAAAGTGACCATTACAAATTGTGCTGTAACACTGAGCTGGGATATGTGCTGGAACTCACAGGACCAGTAAGATCTGAAGCAACCCAGTGCTTACTAAGACTGTGTCTGAATTTGCCTTGTTGGTCTTTAATGTGCAGGAAGATATGTGCCCGCTATCTGAAGTGTAAGGTTGCTGTCAAGAATCAACCATTGAGTAAAGAGTTGTTATTTGAAACAAACTGTTGGTCTCCTTGTGGGTATGAGTCGTCATCTGGTCCTGGCCAGCCGTTGTCAGTGGCAGTATGCAGCCTACACGGGTTCACAGATCACAAGACACACTCACAGCCAGAACCAGCTTTTCCATGTAGCGTGCCATGGCGTCCGAAGTCAGTCTCTGCAACCCATGACTACCACCCAGCTCTCTAAATGCTTTGCTCTGTATAACTCACACCAATGATTGACAAATTTCTGTGTATAGGGTAGAAAGATGCCAATCAGTGGCGGGGCAGGGTTATACAGAACTTATGAATGTGGATGACTACATGACATAGATTTACTAGTCCTATAGTGATAATCTATTGCTGATAAAATAGGGATTTTATCAAGACTACATCAAGTAGCCCAGTAAGTGATACATCGCTGGACTCAGGGTCTCTGTCTCTACATATGTTTCTCTTAGATTGGGGGCAAAAACCTGGTGACATATTCCCTTTAAAGCTAGTGTTTTTTGTGGTGATAATTAGATACTTATTTTAACTGAGGCAAAAGTCAAACTTCCATTTACAATTGGGGTTGGACCTCTTTTTTCTGATACAGAGCTCAAATCACCTGTACTAATGGTTCAATTACAAAAGTTTACACTTAGCTCCCTCCAGTGTTGACTGAAGATCAACAGAAAGGGGTTGTCCAGGCATCTAATCTTGATGATGACCTACTCTCATTAAAGGTAATCAATATTAACTCAGTAGGGTCAGACACCCAGAAGTCCCGCCAATCAGCTGTTATGAGCTAAAGAAAATATGAGATGATGTGCAGTTGTCGTCAGTGGGTGGATTTAATAACAGCTCACTAACACTGATCTTATATTAATAACTTGTCCTTCAGATAGACCTTAGCCTTTATGCAGTTTCTCCTATATATAGTATCCTGTGCACTATACTATTTTGAGGGCTATCTGGGGGCCATTATACTATCTGCAGGGCTATTCCCGGGACCATTATACTATTTGGAGGGCCATTGTACTCTTTGGAGGCTTATGTGGGGCCATTATTCTATTTAGAGGGCTATATGGGAGCCATTATACTATTTGGAGGGCTTTGTGGGGCCCATTATAATATTAGGAGGGCTCTATGGTGGGGCCGTTATACTGTTTAGAGAGTTATGTGGGGTCCATTATACTGTTTGGAGAGCTATGGGTTGTAATTATACTGTTTGGAGGGCTGTATGTTTGCCAATTATACTGTTTACAGGGCTATGTGGGGTCTATCTATACTATTTGGAAGGCTTTGTGGGGGCCAATTTTACTGTTTGGAGGGCTATATTGGGGCCAGTTATACTATTTAGAGGGTTATGTGGCAGTCCTTTATACAATTTGAAGGGCTATGTGGAGGGCCATTACGCTGTTTGGAGGGCTATGTGGGCACCTATATACTGGTTGAAAGGTTATGTGGAGGGCCGTTATGCTCTTTAAAGGGTTATGTTATGGACCATAATACTATTTTGAGGGATATTATTATACTGTTTGGAGGCTTATGTGGGCATTTTTTACTATTTGGAGCGCAATATGGGGCTCATTATAGTAGTTGGAGAGCTTTGTGTGGGTCATTATAATAATTGGAGGGATATGTGGTGGCCATTACACTGTTTATAGGGCAAGCCATTATAATGTTTGCAGCGCTATGTGGAGGGCATTATACTGTGTGTCGGCCATTATACAGTGTGGAGGGTTGTATGGGATCCATCATACTATGTGGATATTTCTGTGGGGGCCGTTATACTGTATGGAGGGCCATTATACTTTTATGGGGGCCATCATATTGTGTGGAGGGCTGTAGGGGGGGTCTCATACTGTGTGGGACTGTTTTGGCCATCCTATTGTGTGTAAGGTACCATGGGTCCATCATACCTTATGTGGAGGACTGTTGGGGCCACAATACTGTGTTTAGGATCACTGTGAGGCATCATTCTTTATTTGGGGACCCTATGACGTATCATACTTTCAAAGTGTGGAGGAGATATTGTAGGGTTATTATACTGTGCCTGTGGAGGAATTCACTGTGGGAGGTATTATACTATATTTTGGGGACACTTTGTAGGCATCATACTTTATGGGGGTCAAGAAAAAGGTATCTTAATGCATAGGAAAACTAACTGGCTTCAATAAGAGCAAAATTACTTTGTAACGGTTGCAAAGTTGTTAGTTACACTTTTTTGTGACCCTGCTGAATATTAGTTTTTTGTTTTGGGGGAGGTGAAGCTGCCAATTTAGACCTTTTGCTGTGGGATCCTATGAGTTCTATATGCACTCCTGGCTCTGATCCGAAAAAATATAATAATAAAAAAATATAAAAAAAGATATACATTAAGTTTAAAGATAGAGTGGGCTTTTCCAATGGTGATTTCGCATTAACTCTTCCACTGCAGAGCTGCTTTCACTGTTCTTATATCTCATTGCGACATGCAGGGCATCCTCTGTTCTATAATGGCTTTATTTCCTTAACTTATGGAGTTTGGAACCAAAAATAAATACAGTGCTGTCACGGTCGTCTCTCTATTTTGTGGAGACTAGTGACGGATTCAGGGTTGGAATTCCTTATTTCCATCTGGGACTCTACATTTAGACATGGCTTCATTTCTTTCAATGCCTAATGAGTTCATGTCAGGTTTGTTGTCCATCAGTCCCTAGCTGAGTGTTTCACCTGTAGCTGCTTTGTAGCCATGTCCCTTCAGGTTTAAGTAGGGGTGTTTCCCAGCTGAAGATACAAATTCATTGTTCTCTGACTGACATGGAGGAAAGTCCTGCTGGGGCGTTGTCCTGAACTTCGGATTTATCCGTTTTCATTGCTGTTTCCCCGGTTTGTCTTTCCTACCCTTGTGTCTTATTAGTGCAGCAGAAGGTCTAGTGAGCCTTAACTGCTTCTCACTAGCCTGCGCATCTACAGTGCTTCTCAGGGTCTCAGGTTCCTGCACGGTGACAGTTGTGGAGACTGTAGAGGAGAGAAAGGACAGCTGCAGGTGAGGATAGGAGGTGTCCTATTTACCCCTTTCACTATCTCCAGGGCCCTCCATTGTTATTGTGTTCCCGGTGTCCCCTTTGTTTGTTGTGTTTTTTGTTGTGCGTCAGATGCCCATAGGTCTGAACGCACGTGCCATGCTCGTCACACTTGACAAGTGTGACAAGTGCTTTTACAATGCAGTCCTTAGCGTTAGGCCTTATGGACCCTTGATAGTGTGATATGGGAGGACATGGATATGAGTAGGCTTGGAGGGATAAAAGGTAAATATACTCTGAGAAAAGAAAACATTATTGCAGATGAAAAAACATTTAAAGCATAAGTACTGAAATGGATTTCAATTCCAATAGTGAGACACACAGCCGTGCATAATCGGAAAGAGCTTTGCGTTATACCTGTGATACTTTTAGTTTGTGCTGCATTTGGTTTTATTTTAGCACTGACTACTCATTCGGGAAAGCAGTGTTATTTTCCAATTTGCTTTACAGTTCTGTTATTTTCAAACATATAGCACAGAGCAATCCTAAAGATTAAGTGTGGCTGTCAAGATTTTACAGTGCCTTCCCCAGATCCTAGAGGACATATCTCATCCAAGAGAATCACCAACAGACTGATAATGATTTTATAATTAGCATTATTAAAACAGAATTCCACCCTTGTCGCATAATCATATACTTATGAGTATACGTATTTCATATTTATTTCTAGTGTTCTGTCATGCGCTCGATGATTAAATGATTATTAAGAAAGGACATACTAGATGCATACATACATGCCAGGAGAGCTTTTCCAGTTTCCTAACCTAACTTTAAATTTACAGTTCTTGTCGGGGTTGTGAGATCCGTCTTTTCTACAATCCTGACAAGTAGCTATGCTCAGGTGTAGAGTAATACAGCAGATATGGATGTCTTAGCAAACTTAGGCAAATCATTCCAGGGCTTATTACAGTTCCAGTATAAGAAGCCATCCGATAGGCCCATTGTTGTCACACACCCCAATAACAGAATAGAGCTTAGCTTCAGGTAATGTTTGATTTAGTTGCTTTCTAAGGGCCTGTAGGGCATTCTAAGAAAACTACCAGCCATTTATACTGCTCTGTACATTTGTTTCATTGCAGGCTGGGGCATGGGGTCCATTGCTAATCAACTGATAACTCTTCAATTCAAGAGAAATAAAATGTCTATTCCCATGTATAGTCTATGTCTTAACTTTATAAGTCCTTCCTGTCGGACTCCCAACTATCTAGAAAATAAATGGGCAGCAATGCTAGTTTAGCAGGCCCAATTCACTTGAGTGGCTGGTGTTATGCTATGCTTCACCAACACTGTGTCCGCCTTATTTTCAGGATTGGTGTGGGCCCCAGAGGTCGCGCCGAACTGATCATGCAATGACTTCAAAATTCTTTAAAGGAGCAACTAATATTGATAACCTATGCTATGGATAGGTAATCACTATAAGATTTAAAGGGGTCTGGCAGCCGGCAGCCCCATATATATCCTGATATTAACTCTTGGGGTGACCAAATGTACAGTTCTGTTCAAATGTTTTAAGCAGCTGTTGAAAAAATGCTTTCAAAAATAGGAGTGTAAATAGTTTTTTTTCTCAGTTAACAAATGAATGCAAAGTGAATGAGAGTGCCATATCTTCACTACCAGGACTCTTCTGTTTTTTTTTCACAGAAGATAGTTCTTAATGACATTAACTGTATGCTTGGGGTCGTTCTGCACCAAAATACATTTAGAAGCAAACAGATGCCTCCCTGATGGTATTGCAAGATGGATAAGTATCAAGCTGTATTTCTCACTATTGAGAGCACCATTAATCTTGATCAAATCCCCAACTCCTATTGCTGAACTGCAGCCCCAAGCTTGTAAGGAACCTCCACCATGCTTCACACATTGCAGGAGACACTCATTATTGGAATGCTCCCCAGCTCTTCACGATCAAACTGCTGTCTGTTACAGCCAAATATTTCACATTTTGACTTTTTGATGAGTTATTTTAATTTGTTTTGATATCAAATGTATTGCCTTTAGCCACAGTTCTTCTATGAAGACCACTCCTGGCCAGACTTTTCTAAACAAAAGTTGGGTGTAGCTGGATCCCATTGTTCTGACCGACTACTGCATCTACAGTCCTCAACATTGTGTATTTCATGATACCACCTAGGCTGAGAAACCAAGCACATACTTATCCTATATGGAATACCATCAGAGAGGTGTTGGATTGGTCCAAATATATTCTGCAGCAGGACAATGACCCCAAACATATAGACAATCTTATTAAGAAGTATCTTCAGTATAAAGAAGAACAAGGAGTCCTAAAAGTGATGATATGGCCCCCAGGGACCCTTGATATCAACGTCATTAAAGGGTTGTTCACAACTCCAAGATCCTATCCCAATATGTAGTAGGTGTAATAATAATATTAGCAAATACCTCCAATTTGAAATGTAATATAGATCTCCTGATTAGCTATGTCACTTATCTCATGTGCAGGGCATTGCAGCTTAGGTATCCATGGTTACAACCACTCATATAGTGATAGTTGTTCATTGTCATAACCATAGATACCTAAGCTGCAATGCCCTGCCTGCTCATGAGGTAAGAGACCTAGGAGAAGGATTAGTTTTACATTACTCTTTTGTTCGTTCGCTTTCATTTTGTTAATTGATAAAAATAAACTATTAACACTTCTATTTTTGTAATTATTTGTCCTTGGCAGCATTTTTTCCCACTTGCCTATACCTTTTTTTAGAATACCATAAATATTGACCAAAGCAGAACAGCACAGCTCCATTCAGTGTGTAGCGTCTCCTACCCAGAACTGCACATCAGCTCCTATTCTTTTGAATACTTTTGACTTTTTTCATCTGGCTGCCAGGGAACTTAATAACAGCTGATTGGTGGGCCTGACAGGTTTCAGATCCTGCACTGATCTGATTTTTATAACCGAGTCTGAGGATAGGTCATCAACATTAGGTGTCTGGACAAGCCCTTTAATTTTATAAGATACAGTGGGGAAAATAAGAGAAATATCCAACTCACCATGTGAATATGGATGGAAGAGCCTTTCCTTGGGTTGCAATCATGACAGAACAACTGGCATCAACGTAGAAATGACCTTAGCTAGCTCTATTTAATCGTTGTATTTGAGTTATGGAATCATGCTATGATTAAGATCTTGACCAATCGAAACGCATAGCATGGTTGATTCCTGAGGATTTTAATCCTGTCTTGTCATGCCTTAACATTTTAAATTTTTCCAGTAAACTACCATGTTTTACCTGGACGTTGTTGATGGACATCTGTTTTCTTCTACGTTGAGTGGGGAAAATAAGTATTTGATACACTGCTGATTTTTCAACTTCTCCCACCTACAAAGAATGGAGAGGTCTGTAATATTTATTTTAGGTATACTTCAACTGTAACAGGCAAAATAAAAAAATCCAGAAAATCACATTTTATGATTTTTAAATAATTAATTTGCATTTTACGGCATGAAATAAGTATTTGATCACCTACCAACCAGCAAGAATTCTGGCTCTCACAGAACTGTCATTTTTTCATTACCAAGCCCTCTTACTATGCACTCATTACATGTATTAATTGTACCTGTTTGAATGCGAAACCTGTATAAAGCCCGCTTTACACGTTGCAATATATCTCACAATCCGTCGTTGGGGTCAAGTTGTAAGTGACGCACATCCGGCATCGTTCGTGACGTATTTGCGTGTGACACCTACGTGCGATCAAGATTGAACGCAAAAACGGTGATCGCAAACACATCGTATCTTTGTCTAGAATTGAACGTTTTGTTGCACGTACCTAGTCAATTGAAACGTGTGACATCCCTCATACGATTTTGCAAATACAACTTTCAGGCCGGCTTCTCCCTTGCGAGTTTCTCGCAGTAGAGCAATGCGAGAAAATCTCGCATTGGAATCAGACACATGTTAGTGAATGATTCGGCCCGCATTTGCGATTTTTGTTTTTTCAGTCCAGATCGGACTGAGAAAAAAAATCGCAGCATGCTGCTTTTGTCGGTCGGTCACTATCTCTGTCCCTCTCTCTCTGTCCATCTCAGTCAGTCTACCCCCCTCTCTCATACTCACCCATCCCCGATCACCAGCGCGGCACTGCACGGCGTTCACACTGCTCTGGCGGCTTCTCCTCTTTTGAAACAGCCGGCCGCTCATTATTCAATCTCGTATTCCCTGCTTTCCCCGCCCACCGGCGCCTATGATTGGTTGCAGTCAGACACGCCCCCACGCTGAGTGACAGGTGTCTCACTGCACCCAATCACAGCAGCCGGTGGGCGTGTCTATACTGTGCAGTGAAATAAATAATTATAAAAAACGGCGTGCGGTCCCCCCCAATTTTAAAACCAGCCAGATAAAGCCATACGGCTGAAGGCTGGTATGCTCAGGATGGGGAGCTCCACGTTATGGGGAGCCCCCCAGCCTAACAATATCAGTCAGCAGCCACCCAGAATTGCCGCATACAATAGATGCGACAGTTCTGGGACTGTACCCGGCTCTTCCCTATTTGCCCTGGTGCGGTGGCAATCGGGGTAATAAAGAGTTAATGGCAGCCCATAGCTGCCACTAAATCCTAGATTAATCATTGCAGGCATCTCCCCGAGATACCTTCCATGATTAATCTGTAAGTTACAGAAAATAAACACACACAGACGAAAAATGCTTTATTTGAAATAAAAAACAGTAACAAATTCCCTTGTTCACCAATTTAATAAGCCCGGAAAAGCCCTCCATGTCCGGCGTAATCCAGGATGGTCAAGCGTCGCTTCCAGCTCTGCTGCATGAAGGTGACCGGAGCAGCAGAAGACACCGCCACTCCTGTCACCTCCACGTGGCAACTGAGGGGAGTAGCGCGATCAGCTGAGCTGTTACTGAGGTTACTCGCGGCCACCGCTGGATCCAGCGGTGGCCGCGGGTAACTTCAGTGACAGCTCAGCTGATCGCGCGGCTGTCTTCAGTTGCCCTGCTCACGACAGCACATGTCCAATGGAAGTTCATCAATGACCATCTGGATGATCCAGTGGAGGAATGGAAGAAAGTCATGTTGTCAGTTGGGACCAAAATAGAACTTTTTGGAGTCAAATTCACTCGCAGTTTTTGAAGGAAGAAGGATGAGTACAATCCCAAGAACACCATCCCAAACATGAAGCATGGGAATGGAAATATCATACTTTGGGGGTGCTTTTCTGCAAAGGGGACAGGAAGACTGCACTGTATTGAAGAGAGGATGGATGGGTTCATGTATCGCGAGATTTTGTCCAACAATCTCTTTGCCTCAGTAAGAGCATTGAAGATCAGTCATGGATGGTCTTCCAGCATGACAATGACCCGAAACACATAGCCAGGGCAATTAATGAGTGGTTTCACAAGAAGCATTTCAAGGACCTGGAGTGGCCTAGCCTGTCATGTCCCACAACTTGTTAAATGATTTAATGTTTGCATTGCTTGTATTGTATCCCTCTTGTTAGGCAGAAGTTTGCCTTTCCCCTGTATTTTGTCCCAACTCTCTCCCTGTAGCTCCGTAATGTAAGTTTGTTCCCTCCCTTCGTCTCCATTTTGTGATTACCCCTCCATTTGCATGCATGTTATATGCTCTCTGGAGAAATTATTCCTTTTTACCTGCCACTTTCATCATTGAATACAAGATTTTCAGTTAAAGGCAATCCTCTTTTCCTGGAGTCTTATTACATGAGATGGTGGCTGTGTTAAGCTGTCTGATGAGCTGGTATGAACGTGAGTAGAGGTCATACGATAAACCCAGAAAGAGTGGTTTGTTCAGGCACTGCTACGTTCAACATACTCGTGAGTCAGAATATAGCTAGTCTCCAGATGTTAATGAAATAGAAAATCTTTGCAAGGAGTTGAAACTCAATGTTGCACAGCAAAAGCCCCCAAACCTGAAAGATCTGGAGAAGATCTGTATGGAGGAGTGTGCCTAAATCCTTGCTGCAGTTTGTGCAAACCTAGTGAAGAATTACAGGAAACGTCTGACCTCTGTAATTGCAAACAAGATTTCTGGAACAAATATTAAGTTCTGTTTTTCTATTGTATCAAATGCTTATTTCATGCACTAAAATGAAAACTAGTTATTTAAAAATCATACAATTTTATTTTCTAGATTTGTTTTAATTCTGTCACAGTTGAAGAGTACCTAGTATAAAAATGACAGACCTCTTCATTCTTTGTAGGTGGGAAAGCTTGCAAAATCAGCACTGTATGAAATACTTATTTTCCCCATTGTAAGAATTCCCCCTTTGTAGAAATTAATATCTACAGATAGCAGGTACCTCAATTCGTGAATACTGTGCCATCCGGTGGAACAGCGAGATGTCTTGTGCCCATTTCAGCGTGTTACTTACAGTGCTGGCGAAAAGAATTGGCACCCCTGCAATTCTGTCAGATAATACTCAGTTTCTTCCTGAAAATGATTCCAATCACAAATTCTTTGGTATTATTATCTTCATTTAATTTGTCTTCAATGAAAAAAAAAAAATTTGTCATAAAGCCAAATTGGATATAATTCCACACCAAACATAAAAATGGGGGTGGACAAAAGTATTGGCACTGTTTGAAAAATCATGTGATGCTTCTCTAATTTGTGTAATTGACAGCACCTGTAACTTACCTGTGGCACCTAACAGGTGTTGGCAAAAACTAAATCACACTTGCAACCCGTTGACATGGATTAAAGTTGACTCAACCTCTGTCCTGTGTCCTTGTGTGTACCACATTCAGCATGGAGAAAAGAAAGAAGACCAAAGAACTGTCTGAGGACTTGAGAATCCATATTGTGAGGAAGCATGAGCAATCTCAAGGCTACAAGTCCATCTCCAAAGACCTGAAAGTTCCTGTGTCTACGGTGCGCAGTGTCATCAAGAAGTTTAAAGCCCATGGCACTGTGGCTAACCTCCCTAGATGTGGAAAGAAAAGAAAATTTGCTGAGAGATTTCAACGCAAGATTGTGCGGATGGTGGATAAAGAACCTCGACTAACATCCAAACAAGTTCAAGCTGCCCTGCAGTCCGATGGTACAACAGTGTCAACCCGTACTATCCGTCGGCGTCTGAATGAAAAGGGACTGTATGGTAGGATACCCAGGAAGACCCCACTTCTTACCCCGAGACATAAAAAGCCAGGCTGAAGTTTGCCAAAACTTACCTGAGAAAGCCTAAAACGTTTAGGAAGAATGCTCTCTGGTCAGATGAGACAAAAGTAGAGCTTTTTGGGAAAAGCCATCAACATAGAGTTTACAGGAAAAAAAAAGAGGCATTCAAAGAAAAGAACACGGTCCCTACAGTCAAACATGGCGGAGGTTCCCTGATGTTTTGGGGTTGCTTTGCTGCCTCTGGACTGCTTGACCGTGTGCATGGCATTATGAAGTCTGAAGACTACCAACAAATTTTGCAGCATAATGTAGGGCCCAGTGTGAGAAATCTGGGTCTCCTTCAGAGGTCATGGGTCTTCCAGCAGGACAATGACCCAAAACACACTAGAAAATGGTTTGAGAGAAAGCACTGGAGACTACTAAAGTGGCCAGTAATGAGTCCAGACCTGAATCCCATAGAACACCTGTGGAGAGATCTCAAAATGGCAGTTTGGAGAAGGCGCCCTTCAAATCTCAGAGACCTGGAGCAGTTTGCCAAAAAAGAATGGTCTAAAATTCCAGCAGAGCATTGTAAGAAACT
Organism: Anomaloglossus baeobatrachus; assembly: GCF_048569485.1. Taxonomy (NCBI): domain Eukaryota; kingdom Metazoa; phylum Chordata; class Amphibia; order Anura; family Aromobatidae; genus Anomaloglossus; species Anomaloglossus baeobatrachus. Next base: position 506,020,110 of record NC_134354.1, on the reverse strand, counting down.
CATTGATGGTTACCAGAAGCGGTTGTTCGCAGTTATTTTGGCTAAAGGTTGTGCAACCAAGTATTAGGCTAAGGGTGCCAATACTTTTGTCTGGCCCATTTTTGGAGTTTTGTGTGAAATGATCAATTATTTGATTTTTGTTTCATTCTCTTTTGTGTTTTTTCATTGCAAGCAAAATAAATGAAGATAATAATACCAAAGAATTTGTGATTGCAATCATTTTCAGGAAGAAACTGAGTATTCTCTGACAGAATTTCAGGGGTGCCAATACTTTTGGCCAGCACTGTATGTGTACAACAATGGTAATGTGCGCTATATATCGAAGACAATATCATATGATTGTACAGATTATTGGCCATTATGGATCTGTAGTACCAGTAGATGTCATTGAGCTCAAGAAAGTTTTCTTCCAGCACCGGATTTATCTACTATTCATGTACTGTAAATTTTCAACATTTCTATGAAGAAACAAAAACAACCGCAATCTAATTTATTTGTTAATTTGTGCAAAGTGAAACATTCAATCACCAAGTGCTTAATGAAATCCAAACTGTAAAATAAACTTTGTTGTTGTTTCATCCATTGCCTTAGTCAACTGTGAAAGCTGCACATAATAGCGGGAAACTGCTTCTAACTTAGATTAATGCCATTAATAACATTATCTCAGAGAGCAGAACATTTATTCTTTCCTAAACTTTATGAAGTACAATGCAGCAGTTGGGAAACAAAGATGAGTTTTAATATTTGGATGTTAAAATGTTTTGTGGTTAAGATTATCATGTAGTAACGTAAAATATATTCCATTCTATACAGCAGAAGATGACAACATGCCGGCTAATGAAAAAGCACAAATGCCAGACGAGGAGAATCAATATGAAATAATAAAGGACAAGCTGGAGCTATCATTTTACCCTGAAGAAGACTCTGAAGAATGGATGTTTTTTCAGAAGGTTCTAACCACAGTTCAGACCTGGTTTAGCCTGTTTGGATGGGCTAGTGGCTGCAATCCTATTACTATTCCACAATCTCTATGGAGGTAGAGTAAAACGGAAAAAGCTTCTAGAACCTCTCCTGTGTCCATTTATATTGCATTACACACCTATGTTTTATGACCCTGAGAATGATAATATGAGGGAGAATGCAAGGATTAAGGCTATGTCCGCACTTTGCGTTTTTACCTGCGCTTCTGCTGCGTTTTGAACTGCAGCGTTTTCATGCCAAAATGCATGCGTTTTGATTTTCCAGCAAAGTCTATGGGAAATGGGGATTTCTTGTCCGCACTTTGCTGTTCAAAACATTGCGTTTAATTTGCATAATTTTGGGCAAAATCTCTGCATTCAAAGAAGCAGCATGTCAATTGTTTTTGCCATTTGGGCAGCGTTTTGCTTACATTGAAGTCAATGAGAAGTTGCAAAAAGCAACCAAAATCAAAATTCCAGCGTTTTACATGCTTTTTAGCTGCAGAAAACATGCGTTTATGACATCAAAATAATGGAATGATATGTCCCTTTACACACACACACACATAGTCCGACAATTAAATTAATGAAAAATATTAATTTATTGTTATTTTAGCCATAAATAGTATAAAACCGCTCTAATTATATTAAATATATCTATTATCTTTATGATTTAAATAAATATATTTGTTTTCATTTTTTTATCCTTTTTTCATAGCGTTTGTATGTTAAAACTTTATTTAGCAGTGTCTTTTTAGCAATGGAAAAGCAGGTACGCACTCCTATTTACCGCGTTTTTCTGGTCAAAAGCAACTTTGGCAAAAACCATTTCTGCCAAAGGATGCGTTTAGAACTGCAACTACCTCGACGCAAAGTGCGGACATAGCCTAAGTCCTCGTTCACACGTCCGCGTAAAACACATACGTGTTTCACGGTCTATGGTGAAGGTGTGTGTGTGTGTGTGGGTGTTTGACGTGTACGTGTGGGCGTATGACGTGTGCTGTCCCTGGGCTATCCATGTAACATTCTGATAGCACACAGACAGCAAGAGCTGCTATGCTTACCTGTCCCCGGCATTGCTGTCTCCCGCTATCTGTTACTTCCGGGTCCGCGGTGACTGCAGTGAATATGCAATTAGCATAATGAGTGGGCTAGGAAGCAATAGCAGAGGCAGAGACCTCAATGCCGGAGACAGGTCAGTATAAAAATTCTTTATTTTTATGTCACCTGTGTTTTCTCCGGTACGTGTCACACTGATGTCACACTGCTTACATCAATCATTGTGCGGTCTATGCGACCCCTATGCTGCCCGAGATAAATGGACATGTTGCCGTGGGGAGTACATGGACACACGTATGCTCCACACGGACACACGGTCCATGTTAAATCACGTACGTGCATACAAACCCAATGATTTTAATGGGTCTATGTGTGCCGTGTCTCCGGTACGTGTGAAAATGGACATCACACATACCAGAAACACTGATGTGTGAAAGAGGTCTTAATTTGACCATCATAATTTGGTTATCATTCTCTGTTTGCTTTTTTCACTTTCCGGATCTATACAAATAGCGCAATTTAAGGAACATAGCTAGATATACAACTAGGAGTGGACACAGACAGAAGAGGGCACCTGTGTCAGAACAATATATGGGTCCTTTGCAGTCCAGTAGCTCATAATAAAGCTTTGGAGTTGGAAATGGGACCCCATACCCTCAGGGCCCCTGTCTGCACAGGTTGCACCTTTGTATGTCCGCCCCTGATACAACTCATATAGCCTATTAATGCCTTAAATTTAATTATACAAAATGTAAGAATGTAGATAATAAATGTAGTGCAACTAGGTAAGCATGTTAGGGCCTGGTCTTATTTTTCTTTTACATCCCATTTAGTGGATCTACTAGGAAAGCTCCTGTACACACCCAAAACATACCATGCACCCAGTTTACACCACAAAAGTGTAAAAAAGTTTATGCTAGGCCACTATGAATTGACATACCTGCTACATAAGTAACTTCAATTTATTTCTATTGAACAGAGGGATTTTTAATTCTATTGCTTACTGCTCAGGTTCCTAGGTTAATATCGGCCATTGCTGCAGCCTATCAGAGGTGGACATCTTATAGGCAAATTGCATAGTGCTTACAGTCTCTTTTCTACAGGGCTTGCAAATGCTGCTCTGAAGTTTGCTGGATCGTAGAGTTAAGGTACCGTCACACTAAGCGACAGTCCAGCGATCCCACTGCCAGCGACCTGGCCTGGCAGGGATCGCTGGTGCATCGCTACATGGTCGCTGGTGAGCTGTCACACAGGCAGATCTCACCAGCGACCAGTGACCAGCCCCCAGCCAGCAGCGACGTGGAAGCAATGCTGTGCTTGGTAACTAAGGTAAATATCGGGTAACCAAGGAAAGCACTTCTCTTGGTTACCCGATATTTACCTTAGTTACTAGCATCCGCTGCTCTCACGCTGCCAGTGCCGGCTCCCTGTTCTCTGCACTCCTAGCCACAGTACACATTGGCTTAATTACCCGATGTGTACTCCAGCTACGTGTGCAGGGAGCTGGCACTGGCAGCGTGAGAGCGGCGGACGCTGGTAACGAAGGTAAACATCGGGTAACCAAGGAAAGGGATTCTTGGTTACCCGATATTTACATTGGTTACCAGCGTCCGCAGAAGCTGGCTCCCTGCTGCCTGCACATTTAGTTGTTGTTTTGTCGCTGTCACACACAGCGATGTGCGCTTCACAGCGGGAGAGCAACACCTAAAAAATGGTCCAGTACATTCAGCAACAACCAACGACCTCACAGCAGGGGCCGGGTTGTTGCTGGATGTCACACACAGCAACATCGCTAGCAAGATCGCTGTTGCATCACAAAAATCGTGCCTCAGCAGCGATGTTGCTAGCGATGTTGCTTAGTGAGACGTGGCCTTTAGGTGTACAGTTTGAGCCAGCAGCTCAAGAATGCCATCGTCTTTAATTGTCATCAGGCTTCCTAATAAGTAGAACGTCAGAAGGCCGAGGAGCAGTAGTTCTTTCAATCTATGGTCTCTATCCTTAGTAATATACTCACGCTCCGCCATCTTCACCTTATACCCATGCCGCACCGGTGACTCAGTGTCCAACTTATGACTGGCTAGAAGTCAGAAGTTTCATCACAAGCTCTCAATATGAGTCTATGAGAGCCAGAACGAGGCTCTCATAGAGTTGTATTGAGTTGTGACCTCCAGCACGACCTCCATGAATTTCTGGAACAGTCGGCAAGCCACAAACTATAGAAGACCAACTGGATTGACACTGATAACAGATGAAAATGCTGAGTATTGGACTAGGAGAAGGGGACTAAAATTTAAAAAAAACAAACAAAAAAAAACACTGAAGGGGTGCTTTAATATACCCATTGTATAAGAAAGCTGTCTGGTCGGATCTTATGCATTTTTTACCTATATAGATGTGACCTACAAAAGACAGTGTAAGACAATTTTCAATTATGCAATGCTAAGATGAATTGCTTACTTCCATATTATAAAATATTCGGTTATATGTGGTATTGAATTTATTGTTTGTGTTTATTTATATTGGTATTTACTATAATTTATGTCATAAGATTTTCAGCTTTTGTATTAACAAGTTAAAGTTTTCTTTTATTATTCTCTACAGTATTAATCATTGTTTTTTTTACCTTTTTATGTATTTCTAATGTTTTTAGCAGTGTATGCAAAGTCAAGTTGTCAAAGTCTGAAGGAAAAGCAACGAAAACAATAAATCTTGGCAAGCAGACAAAAACCATTTATGACATGCTGTTCTACCTGAGTGGACAGATGCTGCCTGGAATTACTGCAAGCCAGTCATTGCCCTCTGATCCCACAGAAAGAGTCCTACAGCTTCACTGGCAGCATGCGACACTCCTCACTTTCCTCAAGTAAGCCTTGACATTTTGCGAGATCTAAATAAATGATTTAAAATGTGATAGAAATAGAAATGAAATGTTATTAACCATGAACTGTAAGATGAATGCACTGAAGTAAGAATGTAATCCGTGAGGATTTTAAAGGAGCATACAATGTTTCAATGAAAATAATGGGATTATAATTTAAAAAGGTTTTCCAGTGAAAGTAAGTTATCGTATCTCCACAGGATAAGTGATCATTTATTAATCAGTGGCAGTCCATCAACTGGAACCCAATCAGTAAAATGGGGAATTTTTATACCCTTTAGAATGAAGCAGTCATGTGCATGATTGAACGCCACTGCATTAATTTCCTATGGGGCAACTGAGCGCTGTGTTCAGCTTTTTCCAGATACCTCATATAGAATGAATGGAACGGAGATCATTGCTCCGACTTGATGCCCAATTTTAAAGCGGGAATAACAGTGCCTTGTTGGAGATAAAAGTTCACCATTCTGCTGATTGGTGTTTAGTTGTTTGGACGAGCACTGATCAGTAAATGATTAGAGTTGAGCGGATTGCTAATAATCCAGGTCCGGCGGATCCGTCGCGGGTTGCCCCAGAAGTCCGGATCCGATCCGGAATCCGGCCCAATGTAAGTCAATGGGGGAGCGGATCCGGGACGAGAGAGAGAGAAAAAGGGAGAGAGAAAGAGCGAGAGAGAGAGAAAAAAAAAACAAAAAAACCCGAACCCGGATCGTGCAGCCGGATTCCCGGGTCCCGGTCGGACCTGGATTGGACCCTGAAACCGCGCGGATCCGGACTTTTACAGTTCGGATCCGCTCAACACTATAAATGATCTCTCCTGCATGATGGCTCATTTTCACTGGACAACTTTGCTAAATTTTATTGCCACTGTATAGAAATATCATATTTTTCGGGCTATAAAACGTTTCAGCCCATAAGTCGCACCTGGCTTTTAGGGTCGGAAAATAGGCAAAAAGTTTTTTAAACAAACATTGTAGTCATGCCACACTGTTATAGGGGGATCTGCTGCTGACACGGTTATGGGTGTATTGTACCCCCAATTCTTGTACTAATGTTCCTCATCCTGGACTCCATAAAGGTATATACGGTATGCCCATCCATCCCGGTATATATTATCCCGATCTTACATCCTGGTATATATGTCCCACATCTTAGTATTTATGCCCTTCATCATGAACCTGTCCTGGTATATATGCCTCCCATAATGCTGCACACATAAAGTTTCGGTCATGTGCACTATGAAGCCGGGTGTACGCGTCCCGGCTTCAAACCGAAGTAGTTCACATTACCGAAAGTCTGGAATCATGCGCACTGAGCAAAAATCCAGCGTCGGGCGGCGATGGCAGCGGAGAGGTGAGTGAGATCATCCTTTGATGCTGCGCGTTCATTAGCATGTTAGTGCCCCACAGGGGCGTGCTAAAATGCTAATGGTGCCGACTAGGAAGGAAAGAAACGGCTTGATTCATATGTCCTTCACAAAGTTTAATCTGCCCAATATCTAGAGTAAGGTAATCTTCTATGATGACTCTAATTTTCAGCTTTGCTCAACACTTGGTCAATCTAATTGTTAGATGAAGACCTGGAGAGGTGTACGAGCCACAGTGTCTTGCACCCACTGTGAAATTTGGTGGAGGATCGGTGATGATCTGGGGATGCTTCAGCAAGGCTGGAATTGGGTAGATTAAACTTTGCGAAGGACTTATGAATAAAGCCACATACAAGGTTATCCTGGAAAAACAGTTGCTTCCTTTTCCTCAGGCAATGTTCCCCAACCTTGAGGACTGGTTTTACCAGCAGGCCTAAGTGCCATGCCACACAGCTAGGTCAATCAATGTGTGGATGAAGGACCACCACATCAAAATGCTGTCCAGCCCAATCTCCAGACCTGAACCCTATTGAAAACCTGTGAAATGTAATCAAGAGGAAGATGGATAGTCACAAGCCATCAACAAAAAACTGCTTACATTTTTGCACCATGAGCGGCATAAAGTCACCCAAAAGCAGTGTGAAAGACTCGTGGAAAGCATGCCAGGACGCATGAAAGTTATGATTAAAAATCATGGTTATCCCACAACATATTGATTTCTGAACTCTTCCTGAATTAAAACATTTTTAGTATTGTTGTTTCTAAATGATTATGCACTTGTTTTCTTTGCATTATTTGAGGTCTAAAAGCACTGCATTGTTTTGTTATTTTGACCATTTTTCATTTTCAGAAAATAAATACAAAATTTATTGCTTGGAAATTCGGAGACGTCAGTAGTTTATAGAATAAAAGTAACAATTTACATTTTACTCAAAAATATACCTATAAAGAGAAAAATCAGAAAAACTGACAATTTTGCAGTGGTCTCTTAATTATTTTTTTTTTTTTTTTTAACATAGACTCCTGTACTTTTCTGTGGAATAGAAAAAAAGTAATTCCAATATATACTACCCAATAGAGGTCAATGGTGCATTATTTTACCTCAAATTGGGTGAATGTGGCTGGTGGATATGTTTGTTTTAATATTGGCCTAAGGAACTGTGCCGCCCCCGTGGAAGCAGCCGAGCTGCTCAGATCCGGGTTCACTGTGGCTCGAGACCTGGGGGTCGTGCGGCCACTCGAATGAAAGGGGGGTATTTACAGGGGGGTTGATGTACAGTTCGTGATGCCACCCGTGGTGTACGGTAAATTGGGGAGTACCGCCGCTGCCCCTGGGAGTACCCGGGGTGATGGAGGGGGGCAGCAAAGTTTTATAACCCTCCATGGGTAGGAGTATGCCCCGGGACTCGGTGAGGGGAGTGCCGTGGAGTGCAGGGGTCACTCTCGTACTCACTCAGTTTATAAGCAGACACTGACAACTGGGTAAACCAAGTCTCTGGGTACCACTGCCGCTGAGGGAAGCTCGTCCGGGTCCTGTCCCCAATGGTGCTGCCTGGTGATCCGTGACCTGCCTCCTGGCATTTAGTTTGACTTCATCTTGTGGGTTCGGTAGCATGGAACTAGCCGGGCCATGCTCCCCACTATTGCTAAGTATGGGAGCTTGCTCTCAGGGCTCACACTTGGGATTCTCTGGACTGTTTTGGATTGGAAAGTCCTATCCCCCTTGTTGCGCTAACGCCCCGATTCTGGAGCAGGTGGGAACAGATCATAAAGGCTCCGTTCTCCTCAGGTGAACTGTCGGGTTACCTGAAGCTACTCCTCGACCTAGGGTCTGCGTACCCCATTGTGCCTTCGGACCCGGACCGGTGATAGTGCTAGGCTGCCGGCTGTCCTCCTCAAGAGGTCCGAGCACCTCGCCACAATTCCCTGTGACTGGGGGTCCGACTCCTCTAGGCCCAGACCACCGTCTGCAACCTAGCCAGTTACTTCGGGAGTCCCCACTCCCGACTTCCTCTGAGCTCCTCACAGCTCGAGGGCTACTTCCCAACCTCTCTCCTTCACTCTCAACTCACAACTGACTACACTCCTCACCTCCCCTCCCTGACCCCCCAGGTGGACGACTCTAATCCACTCAAGCCTTCCACTGGTGTGTCTGGTGGGTGTGGTGCAGGGTGTATCTAGGATTTGATTTGCTGTTGGAGGCAACACCATATAGTTAGGGACCCAAAACCAAGAGGGAGGTGGAATACTGTACGGAAGGGCAGCTTGTGCAGTACCCTGTGACGACCTGATAGTCCAGGGGCGTCACAGAACTTGTCCCTAAATCCTGTTATCATAAAAAAGAGTATTCTGGAGTTTCTATCAGAAATGGGAAAGTTGATTATGTATGAGCCTCATATGTTTTTCATTCAATAGATTGCTTATAAAAATTGTGCATTAAATCACCACCTTTACAAAATCAATCAAGGTTTCAATACATAAATAGCATCACTTTGTTCTAAAATAATCTTATAAATCATGACAGATAGGAAAAAACAGCTGTTAAATCACGCTTGGACTTTCCTTCTGTCTGTCTGTTCTTAGAAAGCAAAAAGAGTTTTCTCTGACACGGAAAATAAGCGCTACTGACGGGTTTGTGTTGACAGCAATCATTAGAGTTTTGAAAAATTAATTAAAGTGGACAACTTAGTCTGCTACTCAATGAAAATCTTGGCTGGATCAATTATAAAAGCTAATTGACATCACTTAAGCAGACGGTACAAGCAATAAACAACTAATGAACCTTTAATGTATGATAAATTACCTAGGAGTGATTTGGGGCAGAACAACACTCATTTTTCACTTGGAAAAGCTCTTTACTACCTCATATTTTTCTTTTCCAAAATCTGGAAACCACAGATGAATGTAGGCCTTCGTAGTTTAATGTGCTGTACTTAGTCTAGGAATGTTTATATATTAGATATATTTGATAATAGGCTTCTTTAGTAGAAAAAAAATGTTTAAAATGTGACAAATATGATTAAGATCATTCAGGATTATCCTGAATGTAAAGTGTGATGAAATATTCTTACTGCTGTTTTACTCCATGCAATGTAATACCTTGTATCAGATAAAGATGTAGCAGAGCTGAATTTATCAGGGACCTATTATTTTGTGTACTGCAGTACCTCTGTGTGTAGAGGTAATTGAGTCGGCTTCCCGCAGGGCTATTGAAAACCACCGATAACATATTGTGCTCTATTACATTGGGAAATTCAGCTCCTCTATATCGCTACCATATTATTTTATCTTACTGCGGTATTTTCTATACACATAGTTTACAAATTGATATTTCTGTGTGTTCTAAACAGAAACCAAGGAGCGTCTGTTTCTCACATAAAACCCGAGTACCTCTTTGAGCCTCTTGATTATGAACGATGGATGCAAGTACAGGTAAGCTTTATTATCGTCATAGTAACCTTAAAGGGATTGTTCACTATTCAGGCAACCCCTTCTCAATCACCATGTTTACCCCCCGGTAAAATAACAACGCTTATACCCACAATGACGTTTTTATTGAAATCATTTTGGGATAGATATGACATTTTGATCGCTTGTTACAGCACTCTTTGTAGTATTATTTGTAGTATTGGGCATTCCAAAAAATGTAATTTGGGCGGTTTTGATTTTATTGTTCTGTATACGGCGTTTACGAATCGGGTTGTTATTTATTTTTTTAGATTTTGATTGATCATAGATATCTGAGCTCAACAATACCACATATGTGTATTTTTTATTTTTTTATTCGTTTTATCTTTAATGGGGGAAAAAATGGGACATGATTTAAACTATTAGTTTTTTATTTTTTCAAACATTTTTATTTTTCATTGTATTTGTATATTTACTAGGGATGATCGAATATCACAAATATTCGGCAATATTCGGCTTTGCTAATATCCGACGAATAGGTCGCCGCTATTCGAATATTCGATGTGTAATGTAAGTCTATGGGAAGCCCGAATAGTTGCTATTCGGCAACTATTCGAGTTTCCCATAGACTTAAGCCCGCTTTACACTCTTCAATATATCTCACAATCCGTCGTTGGGGTCAAGTTGTAAGTGACGCACATCCGGCATCGTTAGTGAGGTATCTGCGTGTGACGCCTACGTGCGATCAGGATTGAACGCAAAACCGTTGATCGCAAACACATCGTATCTTTGTCTAGAATTGAACGTTTTGTTGCACTAACCTAGTCAATTGAAACGTGTGACATCCCTCATACGATTTTGATGTCTGAGGCTATGTGCGCAGGTGTGCGCTCTGCACCACAGCTTAAAAAAGGTCCGCTTCAGAGCGCAGCTGAAAAGCTGCATTCTGAAGCGCCTCACAATGTCTGTCATTCACTAATCTCTGTCAGTCGGTCACTATCTCTGCCCCTCTCTCTCTGTCCATGTCAGTCTATCCATCTTACCCCCTCTCTCGTACTCACCGTTCCCGATCCCCAGCGTGGCGCTGCACGGCATTCACACTGCTCCGGCGGCTTTTACTATTTTGAAAAAGCCGGCCGCTCATTAAACAATCTCGTATTCCCTGCTTGTAACTGAGGTTACCCGCGGCCACCGCTGTATCCAGTGACAGCGGGTAACCTTAGTGACAGCTCAGCTGATCGCGTGGCTGTCTTCAGTTGCTGCGTGGAGGTGAGAGGAGCGGCTGTGTCTTCTGCAGCTCCGGTCACCTCCATGCAGCAGAGCTGGAAGCGACGCTGGAGCATCCTGGATTACGCCGGACATGGAGGGCTTTTTCAAGCTTATTAAAGTGGTGAACGAGGGTATATGTTTGTGTTTTTTATTTCTAATAAAGGATTTTTTTGGGTGTGTGTGTTTATTTACTGTCACTTACAGATTAATCATGGAAGGTATCTCGGGGAGACGCCTGACATGATTAATCTAGGACTTATTGGCAGCTATGGGCTGCCAATAACTCCTTATTATCCCGATTTGCCAAAGCACCAGGGCAAATCGGGAAGAGCCGGGTACAGTCCCAGAACTGTCGCATCTAATGTATGCGGCAATTCTGGGCGGCTGCTGGCTGATATTGTTAGGCTGGGGGGCTCCCCATAACGTGGAGCTCCCCATCCTGAGAATACCAGCCTTCAGCCGTATGGCTTTATCTGGCTGGTTTTAAAATTGAGGGGACCGCACACCGGTTTTTTAAATTATTTAATTATTTCTCTGCACAGTATAGACACGCCCACCGGCTGCTGTGATTGGTTGCAGTGAGACAGCTGTCACTCAGCGTGGGGGCGTGTCTCACTGCAACTAATCATAGGCGCCGGTGGGCGGAGAAAGCAAGGAATACGAGATTGTTTAATGAGCGGCCAGCTTTTTCAAAATAGTGAAAGCCGCCGGAGCAGTGTGAATGCCGTGCAGCGCCGGTGATCGGGGATCGGTGAGTATGAGAGAGGGCTGCTCAATTCAGTTACTCAGGAGATTAGCGGTCACCGGTGAGCCCTTCACAGGTGTCCGCTAATCAGGACGTGACACACACAGAGCCGCAGCATGACAATGAAGTCGGGTGAAGTTAACCTGAGTTCATTCTGATCGTGCGGCTCTTTCTGTGTCTGCTGTCATCTGCCATTCAGCTCTGCTACATGGCTGTCTGTGTCTGCTGTCAGCGGCCATGTAGCAGAGCTGAATGGCAGATGACATAGTAAAAGCGCATCCCTACACATTACACATGCTTGGCAAGTCAATAAATAAATAAAAAAAAAAAAGGGTGCCCAATGCATACGTCACAGAACACATGATCTAAAGGATCGCACACAAAATTGATCAATTTAACATAGACTACTAACGCTCGTGTGACAGCAAATGAACGACCTACGTGCAATCTCATAAGATCCCGTATGCAACCTGGGCGTGTCACATTGCAAATGCGATTGTACAACTAATTGCAACGTGTAAAGCAGATTTTACATTGCACATTGAATATTCCCAAATAGTTGAATAGCGGCAACCTAGTCGTCGAATATGGGCATAGCCGAATATTTGAGGTATTCGATCATCCCTAATATTTATCTTTCACTTAGGGGACTTGAACCTGCAATCACCTGATCATTTGTGCTATAAATAGCAGTGCCATTCTCTTGCTGTATACAGTAAAAATCACGTTTTGATGCTCAGCCACAGGCAGGGTATCAAGGAAGCGCCATAATGACATGCATACCCCCGGCTGTCATAGCAACCCATCGGTGACTCGTGATCGTGAATCACGCACCCACATGCCGGCACGCTGTTAATGCTGCTGTAAGAGTTTGACGGCGGCATTTAACAGGTGAACAATCATGGGTGGAGCTCTGCTTCACCCGCGATTGATAGAGGCAGGTCCTGTAACACACAGTCATTACTTGTAGAGTAAGGGCAACCTCACCCCGTGAGCCCCCTACATACACCCTCTGGTGACTTATGCCATACTTTTACAACTGATGCCAGTAAGGGGTTAAAAATGGCATAAATTGAAAGAAGAATTAGATGCCAATGAAAAACAGGTGAAAAACACTGAAAACAAGAATAAAAATTATCACAAATGCAATGATGAATCGACCCCCATGTTCTTCAAGCTGTCAACTCAAACCATAGATTGAATGAGGGGTTGATATTTCTAATGCAAGAGCTCGCCTTTAGAAAATGAAACATTACACACAGGAAAGCCTAAAGTGCCTCCAGTATTATACTTGTACAGGAAAATACTATGTTATGTTATTTGTAAAACATCTTCTTCATGTTCTACAATTTATTCCTCAGAAATTCCAATACCAATCACCGTAGGTGGTAATAATGTAATACTATTGAGGAAAGAAACATAGCCACTGGTACTTGACTTTAAAATATCAAGCAATTGTCAATACCTAGCTCCCTTGAAATATCCTTGATGCTCTTACAAGGAGTGTGTATTGGTAACTATTTTTTTTCTAGTGGCAAACACCAATGCTTGAGAAAAGAGCTCTTGATTCTCAGCTTTTGTTTAGGCTTGGATTTCTGCATGTGACAGAGATTCAGACTAAAGGGTGCTTTACACGCTGCGACATCGCTAACAATATATCGTCGGCGTCACGGTGTTTGTGACGCACATCTGGCGTCGTTAGCGACATCACAGCATGTGACAGCTAGGAGCGACGATCAACGGTCGCAAAAACTGCAAAAATCGTTGATCGTTGACACTTTGCTCCAAATCATAATGTCGTTGGTGTTTCATTTCGCAGGTTGTTCGTCATTCCTGTGGCACCACACATCGCTGTGTGTGACACCACAGGAACGACAAACATCATCCTACCTGCGTCCATCGGAAAGGAAGAAGGAAGGAGGTGGGCGGTATGTTCCGGCCGCTCATCTCCTCCCCTCCTCTTCTATTGGGCGGCCATTTTGTGACGCCGCTGTGATGTCGCTGTGACGCCGAACGCACCTCCCCCTTGAAGGAGGGATTGTTCGGCAGCAACAGCGACGTCGCTTAACAGGTATGTGTGTGTGACGCTGTCGTAGCGATATTGTTCTCCACAGCAGTGATCACCACATGTCGCAAGAACGACGGGGGCGGGTGCTATCGCTCATGACATCGCAATTGCTAGCGATGTCGCAGCGTGTAAAGCACCCTTTAGGATTGGCGTCTGCAACTAATCTGTACTTTGTTATGTACTTTGTTCAAAATAGTCCAATATTTTTCACTGAGCCAATTATATTTCATTAGTATGACACAATGCGTATTTATTAAATATCATTACTTCACCATTATCAGATGTTCTCTTATATAATATATATTTGGAACTGCATAGATGGGCTCATTGACAGTCGGAATCCATGATAAATCTGTGTATCATTATATGATGTGATTAGAGATGAGCGAGCGGTAAAATGCTAGGGTGCTCGATGCTCGGGTCCAGCATTTTGAAATGCTCGGATGCTCAACCCGAGCACCGAGCCCAATGTTAGCCTATCAAGACAAAACAATTACTGATCTCGAGGAGACCAGCCAGAGAAAACACTGCCGGCAGCCAGCGAGAGCGCCTTCGCTTGCTGCCGTCAGTGTTTTCTCTGGCTGGTCTCCTCGAGATCAGTGATTGTTTTGTCTCGCGCCCTCGCTGGCTGCCGGCAGTGTTTTCTCTGGCTGGTCTCCTCGAGATCAGTGATTGTTTTGTCTTAGCGCCCTCGCTGGCTGCCGGCAGTGTTTTCTCTGGCTGGCCTCCTCGAGATCAGTCATTGTTTTGTCTTGTTGGTCTACTAGGCATTGCTCCCACCTGGCCAGAGTCCTATTCCACACTGATAAGGGGCAATACCCTGAAACAGCTGTCTGTGGATGGATACCTGGCCTTGGTACTTCCCTTGTCATATCTTCAAACTTGTCAAAAAGTTGGATATTGACTAAAAGGGCCACTTAATATGGTGGTTATGGTGGTCTCCTAAAAAGAGCCACCCCTGGGTCCTTCCCGGAGGGATATCTGGCTGGTTTCTGTGTTGAGACTCCTAACAGAGGCTCCACGGACTTTTTTGATTTGCAATGTTAGCCTATGGGATACCGGAGCATTTTTCCAGGCAGCAGCCCCGGCAGTCTGGAAAAAGCTCAAAAATGTTACAAATGTATAACAGTGCTCAAATGACAAGAGAGCAGCATGGGGAAGACCCCTGTAAGCATTTCTGACTTCCAGGTCACTGCTGTGAGCAATGTTGTCTGAGTATTAGGGGGAGGAAGAATCCTGTGTTCCTCCTCCCCCGTGTGACATGTGTGACATGCACTTTCGCTTAGTAGCGTATGTAAGGAAGCTTCTCTCTGCCTGTACATTCGCTACTAAGCTAAATCAAAAGTGATCAGTAGAAAAAAAAATAATTTCATATTCACCTCTCTGCAGACTCCCGGGACACGTCCGATCGGCTCCAGGACCTGCCAGTAATCAGCTGATGTGGTCACCTTGACAGCATCAGCTGATCGTATAAGTCCAGAGGTGAGGCCGGCTTTTTACCGCCCAGCCGGTTTAAATGATCAGCTGATGCTGTCAGGTGACCACATCAGCTGATTACCGGCGGGTCCTGGAACAATCGGATCGGAGTCTGCACAGAGGTGTATAGTTTTTGTTTTCTACTAATGCATCAGCTGATTGTGTAAACGGCTTTTAAACAATAAGCTTATGTGTCATGTGATTCAGGTCCTTGAACCTGATACATCTGATTGCTTTGCCTTCCGGTAAACCAATCATATGGTATTGGGTTCGGATTGGACATCGCGGGACCCTTGACCCAGGACTACGGTGGAGGGGGGGTTCTTTGTTCAATAAAGATGGAGTCACTATTGTGTTGTGTTTTATTTCTAATAAAAATATTTTTCTCTGTGTTGTGTTTTTTTTTATCTTTACCAGAAATTCATAGTGGCCATGCCTAATATTGGTGTAACACCATGAATTTCGGACTTGAGGCCAACTGATAATACACACCTGGCCCTAGCCCCATTATTACCCATTGAGCCACCCAGCACCAGGGCCACTAGAAGAGTTGGATACAACGCCAGAAGATGGCGCTTCTATGAACACGCCATTTTCTAGGGCGGCTGCGGACTGCAATTCGCAGCAGGGGGGGGCCCAGAAAGGTTGGACCAACCTGCGCTGAAGATTCCAATCCCCAGCTGCCTAGTTGTACCTGGCTGAACACATAAATTGGGCAAAGCTCACATCGTTTTTTTTAATTATTTCATGAAATTCATGAAATAATTAAAAAAAAGGGCTTCCCTATATTTTTGGTTCCCAGCTGGGTACAAATAGGCAGCTGGGGGTTGGGGGCAGCTCGTACATGCCTGCTGTACCTAGCTGGCATACAAAAATATGGCAAAGCCTATGTCGATTTTTTTTTTTTTTTTTAAATCATTAAAAAATAAAAGAAAAAACCCAAACACATAACCCTAACCCAAGGGTTAGGGGTAAAAAAAAAAATGCATGGGCTACTGCTGCATTTTCTATTGCTAGCTAGGGGTAATCCAAGTAGCTACTGGCTGCTAACCCCCACTGCTTAGTGTTATCTTCACTGGCAATGGAAAATCCAGGGAAGCCCTTTTTTAATTTTCTTTTTCCAAAAAACTAAAAAAAAAAAAAATGACGTGGGCTTCGCCATATTTTTGTATGCTAGCCAAGTACAACAGGCAGGTACGGGCTGCCCCCAACCCCCAGCTGCCTATTTGTACCCAGCTAGAAACCAAAATATAGGGAAGCAATGTTTTTAATTATTTCATGAATTTCATGAAATAATTAAAAAAAAAATGATGTGGTCTTTGCCCAATTTTTGTATCCAGCCAGGTACAGCTAGGCAGCTGGGGATTGGAATCCGCAACGCAGGTTGACCCAAGCTTTTTGGGCCCCGCCCTGCTGCGAATTGAAGTCTGCAGCTGCCCCAGAAAATGGCGCTTTCATAGAAGCGCCATCTTCTGGCGCTGTATCCAACTCTTCCAGTGGCCCTGGTGCCGGGTGGCACGTTGGGTAATATGGGGTTAATACAACCTTTATTTTACCAGCTGGTATTAAGCCTGAGATTCTTAATGTCAGGCCAAATTTGACCCGGCCATTAAGAAACTCCAATAAAGGGTTAACAAAAAGACACCACAAGGAAAAAAATAATTTATTATAAATAAATACACAGACACACTTAGGGACTCCATCTTTATTACTCCCTCTCACCCCTCCACTATCCTGGGCTACTGTTTTCTTCGACCCATGCAGCTCTGCTATATCACACAGCACAGGGAGGAAGAACACTGCTCCTCCCTGCGCTGTGTAATCGAGCAGAGGCTGCGGCGGGTTGGTAGGCAGTGCCACTGTTGCCATAGTAATCTACTGAGCGGGTTACTACAGCAACGGTGATCTCTGATCAGCTGATTCCCGGCGCCGCTATTCAGTGGCTCCTGCATAAGCCGCTGAATAGCGGCGCCGGTAAACAGGGAGTTAACTCCTGTGGCTCCTGCAGGAGTCCAGTGCATGGCGGCCCCGGCCAATCAGGTGATCAGAGATCACCGATGCTATAGTGACCCGCTTGGTAGGTTACTATAGCAGCGGGGACGTTACGTCTCCTAGTACCTACACTACCTACACACTAAATCTGTCCCTAGCGCAGCAGCACCTCCCCCTACACTAGCTGACTGTGGATCACAATGCCGAGCACAGCGCCATCAGGTGTCATGTAGAGCTGATGACGCTGTGCGGCCAGCCAATCACTGTAATGCCACAATCAACATGGCTGTGGCATTACAGTGTGTGACTGCCAATCCCTGCATGTGGGCTGACTCTGTAAATACTGCCAAAATGCCGAGCATCTGCCCGAGCATCTCGCAGGTACTCTGAGCTCGCCGAGTATACCGAGCACTGATATGCTCGGGCGAGCACCAAGTAGCGGCGAGCATGGTCGCTCATCCCTAGATGTGATGTAGAAATTAGGAAATCATTTGAAATTTATATTTGCCAACTTTTTTATTCCCCCCACCCCTCAAATTAAATTTGCATAAAATTTCAACTACGGAAAACCTCTAAGGCTGGAGTCACACTAGAGTATGCTATCCGATGCAGTATGCTATTGACCCTTAGCTCCCGCTCTACTGCGAGCGCATGCTCAGTGTCATGCAACTTTGATTCAATCTTTTGATTGGATCACAGCTGTGGAGGAGAGGGAGGGATTCATCTCTCCATCTCCTCCATTGTCAGCCTGTGCATATATTGCACTGCACTTGGATGACATCCGAGTGCAGTGTGATGTTTCACTCGCACCGATAGACTTGCATGGGTGCGAGTGATGCTAGACTAGAAGACAGTCGCAGTATTTGCGATTTTTCTTCAATTCTATTAGGGCTGAGTAAAAACTCACAGATGTGAGCAGCTGTATTGTCTTAAATGACTCCGAGTGCAATGCAAGATTTTTTACCATTGCACTTGTGTGAGTCATACGCCAGTGTGGCTCTAGCCTAATTGTCTGGAAAAAACGTGTATAACACTTTGAGGTATCCTAGGACTGTAATAAACCTCTTCTACTTGGCTAGGGAAAAAGAAATGGTAGCCAACAGTTGTGTTTTTTTGTCATGAACAGGTCTAATATCAGACTAATACAAGAAGTACGTGTGCAAAAATATTTTTTTACAGTAATCATACACACACTGTATGAGGTTGCATGTAAAATTTTTGTAAATGGTTATTTTTCTTTAATGTAAAAAAATATCCTGACCCATCTCACAATGTACGAATGCAGGAAGCACAAGACTTTGTTTCAGGATTTGTCTTTAGCAGAAAAGTTAGGACAGAGGAGCAATAAACTGCCCTCCTTGTTTTCAGTGTGTGAAGAATAAAAAAAATGTTGTTATGAAGGTGAGATTACTGCAGTATATCACAGATCAATTCACAGTCACACTGAGTGACTATGGAGCAACAGCACCTCCCTATATCACTTGAATCATTGGATTATTATTCAGACACTGAGACTTTCACTCCCATTCTTAAACGGCTGGTTCATTACTCTGCAGTAGTGACCACATCCCTGTAAAACTGATGGGAGAGTTTTTTTCTAAATACTTTGATAAGCAAATTCTGCCTGTGAGTGGCTCTATTGCTATCCGCTCTTCCCTATGCAATGACCCCTGGGCTCTGTGACCTCTGGGATCCAGTGATATCACATCAACTTCAAGTTGACCTGACATCACTCTGGCTGGCCCCAGTCTTCCTGAGTGACTGGGCTGTGGGCGCTATTTCACCGCTGATCGCAGCCCAACATCACAGCCCAGCATCTCGTGTGTGCTCTGCTTCACTGCAGAGCACCGCAAGCATGGAGATGCTGGGCTGTGACGCTGGGTTGTGACGAGCGGTGAAATGCCATCCACAGGACAGTTACTCAGGAAGACTGGGGAATGCTACAGTGATTTCAGGTCAACTGGAAGTTGACCTGACATCACCGGATCCCGGATCCCAGAGGTCACAGAGCCCTGGGAGTCACTGCATGGGGATGATCAGACTGCAATAGCGCCGCTCACAGGCAGAATTTGCTGATCAAGGTATTTAGAAGAAGCCTCTCCCATCCGTTTTTCAGGGATGTGGTCAGTACTGCAGAGTAATGAACCATGTCTTTAATGTGCTTCAGCACTGCACTAGTGGACCACAATCAGATTTAGGCCTTTTTCTATCGATATATGGAATGATTGTGCCATGCCCTTTGCCTTCCTATCCCTAGCCTGTAAAATCCTAAAATAGTGTTATTTATCCATCCCTCATCTTATACTTGCTATGATAGTCCACCCTGATTGTCTGTGCTACACCATGTGATATGATAAGACATTAATATCTCTTAAGGACCCCAAAGTAATTTGATCTTATTATCTACATTTTTTTTTTGCTTTTTCATTGTCACATTTGAGGAGCCATAATTTTATTATATTTTTTTTTTCTGGGTTATGATTTATCAGTGGTATCTTATTTGGTACATACAACCTGATACCTGACTTTCATTAACTCTTTATGGGAAGAAATAGAAATTTTGCTTTTGGTTGTTGACATTTTTTCTTTCAATGAGCTTAATTTTTGATGTGGCAAGATGTAGTTTTCATTGATCCCATTTTGGGGCACAAATGACTTTTGATCACTTTTTATCATCCTGTAGACTGTGAGCCCTCGCGGGCAGGGTCCTCTCTCCTCCTGTACCAGTCTGTTATGTACTGTTAATGATTGTTGTACGTATACCCTTTCACTTGTAAAGCGCCATGGAATAAATGGCGCTATAATAATAAATAATAATAATAATTCTGTGAGATAAAATTTTAAAAAATTCTAGTATAATGGAAATACGATAATGACAATAACAAATTTGTTAATTTTCTTTACTTTTTACTATTTTTGCTAAGATAAAAAAAAATAGAATTTCAGTCACCATTTTCTGAGACTCGTGACTTTTACATTTTCCTGTTGACAGAGATGTGTGAGGACATTTTTTGTGGAGCAAGCTGCAGTCTCCAATTGTACCATTTTAGGTACATAACACTTTTTGATCACTTTTCCTTTTATTTTTTTGTATGGGGCAGTAAACAAAAATCAGCAATCCCGAAACTGCTTAGGCTCTTTTGCATAAAATATTACATAAAATATAAAATCCTTTGCATAAAATATTATGGTTATTGGCCGCACATTTCCTGTTTACAGAGGATGATGTGCTTTAAACGATGATTTTAATACCTGGAAGAACTGTTGGATCTCCTGGCAAACTAGTGTTTTTCTCATTTGTTTGGTGATTGTCGGGATGTTTACACAAGCTGATAATAGCCTCAACCACTCATTCCAGATGTCTTAATGGCCATTTACACCTCTGACATTAGCATTCCATCCCACTAGTTGTAGCGGCTGTCACCTACATGTAATCACAATAACGTACAATAATATAAATTAACATACAGTAGTATGACCCACAGAACACACAGTAAAATTCAGACTCAATCAAGAACATTTATCATTGCAAAATCACCAACATTTTAGGGCAAACTGCAACATTTCGTTGTAGTATATGCCAAAGACAAACATATGAATTTTTTACTCCATTTCAGTTTTTAGTACCTTCTCCAAAACTGAAAATGACAAGAAAAAGGGCTTGGTATGACCGATTTTAAGATTGTATGTCTACTGACAATCAGAAATAATATCACATTCTAGACAAGTTATAACTGTATTAAAAAAGGTGTTGGACTCAGGCCTAAAGGGTGCTTTACACGCTGCGAAATCGCTACCGATATATCATTGGGCTCACGTCATTAGTGATGCACATCCGGCGCCGGTAGCGACATCGCAGCGTGTGACACCAAGAAGCGACAATCAACGATCGCAAAATCGTTCAAAAACGGTGATCGTTGACACGCCACTCCTTTCCTTAATATCGCTGCTGCCACAGGTATGATGTTGTTCGTCGTTCTTGTGGCATCACACATCGCTATGTGTGACACCGCAGGAACGACGAACATCTCCTTACCTGCTTCCACCGGCAATGAGGAAGGAAGGAGGTGGGCGGTATGTTATGTTCCACTCATCTCTGCCCCTCCACTTCTATTGGCCGGCCGCTTAGTGACGCCGCAGTGACGTCGCTATGACGCAGAACGCACTTCCCCCTTGAGGGAGGGATTGTTCGACGGTCACAGCGACGTCGCTGACAAGGTATGTACATGTGATGCTGTCAAAACGATAATGTTCGCTACGGCAGCGAGCACCAAATGTCGCACGAATGACGGGGGCAGGTGCTATCGCGCTCGACATCGCTAGCAATCGCTAGCGATGTTGCAGCGTGTAAAGCACCCTTTAGAATGGAAATGTTCTACCTTGCTAAAAAACTTACACTGGCATAGTTTGCTCCAAATATATCATTAAAGAAACACACTTTTTAAAAATTTCACCCATTTAATGCTGCCTTAATTTAAGTCCCCTGCCACCTGTCTTATATTAACCTTCCAGCATCTTCATCTGTTATGAGCATTACTCCGGTCAGTCTCGGGCACTTTCTGACCTGCCAATGTTTAATGAAGTGTGCTGGAGGTCACAACTCAATGCAAATCTATGAGAGTCTCATTCTAGCTCTCATAGACTTGCACTGAGAGCTTGTGATGCAGCTTCTGACTTCCGGTCTGTCAGAATTTACGGGCACAAGATGGCATTGCTTTACCAGAGCGACGCTGGAAAAAGGTAAAGATGCTGGAGGATAAGTGTAAAGCAGGGGAGTGGTGGACTTGATTTGAGTACACTAGAGTTTTGGTGCAAATATGCTATTTTTAATAAATGTAGACCAATTTTGTCACTGTTATTTCTATTTTCTCAGCTTCAGATTCAAAATCTTCAGACGCTAAACAAGAAGACCACAGATCCTATGGATATCAATTTGCTTCGCATAAATAATAGCGCTTTTCAGTGTGTGAGTAAACGTGTATGGACAGACATATTGTTACAGATATACAAGGTGAGAAACTCAGTGATAATTGTGACAATTCATATTTACAGTACCGTATATAAATATGTAAAGTAGATACTAACTGCATTATATGACAAATTGATCCAACGTCGCAGGTCTCTTTCCATTTATCAAGCCATCCGTCTTTTTGTTCCTGCAGTGTGCTACATAAACAATGGAGGGAAACTGAAATGAAAACTGATTCCACAGTTACACATTTTTCTATGGTGTTTGTGAAGATCTGAGGTCATCAGTTGTATTAAGAACCTAGGAAGGTTAACGATGCAAGAATTTTTATTTACAGTAGTCCTTATGCGCCTCCAGATGATGGATATCAACAATAGACCTTAGGATAGTTCCTCAAATCCAGATGATAGATATCAACAATAGTCCTTAGGATAGTTCCTCAAATTCAGATTATGGATATCATCAATAGTCCTTAGGATAGTTCCTCAAATCCTATTGGCAAATATCATGACCGTGGCACGTGTCTCCAGCTCCAATCTCTATAGTCTATTCATGAGCACCAGGACCTGTAAGCAGCAACAGATCTTACCTTTCCATGTCACACCACCAACTCACTGACCAAACATGTGGCTTATTGTTTTCCCTTTCCTGGGATCAGCTCCCTGGATGGGCAGACGTGCTCATCACACCCACCCCCTTAGACATTTTAGACTTTTTTTTCATGTGACTCCAAGTATGAAGGAGCCAGTCTCCAACCAGTCTGCAGGATTGTGTATCAGTGGGGCCCTCTGTAGAGGGGAACCATAGACTCACAACCCCACGGGTCCCACAGATGCAGGACAATGAATCCTACTGCAGACCTGAATACAATAGAGTCCATGGAGGCTAACTAGGATAAACACATTTATAACCTCTTCCCCCTTCAAATTGTGTACCTAAACTGCCGAGCAAGCAATCTTAATAAAACACAGCAATAAGATTGAAGTAACCAGCACTTTTTTTGTCTTTTATAAGGGAACAATACTCTTTTATTACTTTTCTGAGATCCAGACTATTTCATATTCTAATATGGACCTGGTCCCACCGATACCACATTTATAAGGTTTAGTCATTACTGGAAAACCCCTTGTTAATTCCTCCACACAAAACAAAAAAAAACCAAAACAAAACATAAAAACATTTATGTTCTGGAGTAGAGATGTTGCTCTAATTTTGGCAGTGTGCTATGTGACATTAACAATGTCAAGGTATAAAGTTTTTAATTTTCTTTGGCATTTCGGAACTATTAAGAATGACTTGTAGTTGTCCAGTAATGGACAACTCCTTGAAGGAACTTTACCCTTCAAGTACTGTTTATAACATCCAGGCAGTCAAAAAATGAGTAGTCAAAACTAAATTAACAAGTAGTAAAACAGTAATGTTGACCACATATTTATGTGGTTATCTACGGACATTTTTTTTAGAATTGACAGACCCGCTTGTCATTATCATGAGTCGTCTACTTATGGAATCCACAGAGGTTTCTCTGTCACTTATCTTCAGAATTTACAGCTTCACAGTCACATGTATTTCTATGTAGAGGATTATCTGTTGTCAGACTGATGAACAGGAACAAATCCAGAATAAACAAAACCAGTGCTTAACTATGGCTCTACAACATATTGTTCAACACAGGAATTATCAAGGTGTAAGGCAGGAAAATCCTTCTGTTTATCCTCTAACTCTATCACATTAGTATTAGT
The DNA here is from genome assembly GCF_048569485.1 of Anomaloglossus baeobatrachus. Classification (NCBI taxonomy): domain Eukaryota; kingdom Metazoa; phylum Chordata; class Amphibia; order Anura; family Aromobatidae; genus Anomaloglossus; species Anomaloglossus baeobatrachus. Next base: position 505,996,179 of record NC_134354.1, on the reverse strand, counting down.
GCTCACGTTGTCTTATACTGTAGGGGAATGTATTCCTAGTCAGTGATGTACTACATTATGTACTACTGAGCTGTAGTACATAGAAAGCCCTGACCTTTGCAATATTAAAACAATATCTAACATCTTTCAATGATTTAAAAAAAAAAAAAAAGTTAAAATAAATATCTAAATAATGGAGATGAACAATTCGATTCATGCTGCCCTGGTTCGTTGTCCAGTCCTGTCCTTTCCTACATGGTAGTTGGTATCCTGGGCTGCTCACATTAGCACAATCAAGATGTGGTATAGCATTATTGTGGCGCCCTGGACAAGCCAGGTCGTCACAGAACTACACCAACACACCCCACACCCCGGTTAGGCACACCGCAGCCAAACACAAAATCCTTGTTGCCTTCCTCCAGGGGCTGATGTCCACACCAGGGGGTGGGTCAGGCGGTTAGTCCCGCCTACCGAGGAGTTCACAGTCCTGGAGGCGGGAAAAGGAAGGAGTTCAGATTAGTTTTGGAGTGAAGTGGTAGAGGAGCAGTCTGAAGGCAGTCCAGGTGTGTGGCCCGGACGGAACAGCAAGGTTGGCAGACGGTGGTGACCGTCTGCAGGAGAGGCTAATTGGAGCAAACCGTATGGACCGTGCACGGGCGGTGGCCCGGCGGTACCGGATTGGAGAGTAAAGAGAAGCCAGCACCATCCGGCAGGGCTTACGGACCCCGACAAGGCTAGGTGTCACCGTCAAATTTGTCGAATCCGTTAGCGAAGGGAACCTCCGGGGTTTCCCAGCAGTCAAGACCCGATTGAAGGCAACCACTCAAACCGTAGAGGGAAACACAGTCACCGCCAAGGCTACAGTTCCCAGGGCCAGAGCCTGCGGGCAAAAGGGGCTCCCTCAGCATCCATCCAAGCAGGGGAGCGGGTTACCGGTGGGAAGCCATTGGAACCGTAACACAACACAGGTGCAGGGAAAGGCAGTCACCATCAACCTGCCGGGAGGAGAAACACTGCAGCCATCTGTGGGACCCGTCCATCCAGCCGTTTGTTTTACCGGAGACTTTGTATTCGTCATTGGCTGAGTGAGTACCACCGTGCCGTGCGGCACAGCGCTGCCCCCGCGACCCTGCACCTCACCAGGCCCCATAACCCGCCTGCCATCCCTAAACCCCTCATCGGGCCCTGGGACAACCAACCCCCTACCCACGGAGGGGAGAACTAACATCCAAGCTGCTCCCTGTCATCGCTCCCGGGATCCCCGTCCAGAGCAGCGGTGGTGTCACCAATCTCACCACAACCGTGGGTGGCGTCACGGACAATATCCCTTAACCCAAACCACCCCCTTTCACTCACGGGCGAGGAATGCCGCTCGAGTCCCCAGGATCCGGCCCACCGCTCGAGCCACCACCGAGCAGCAGCAGCAGCAGTAGCCGGACCCGAGCAGTGGGTGAGCGCAGCGTCCCCTCCTCCGCCCGCGACATTATCATGTTGACAAGACACTTCTGTGTCTGGCATCCTGGGCACCTCTGCCACCTAATAGGCCCTGGAATTATATTGTGCAGTCTAGTAAGTGCCAGAGCCACCCAAGAAGCGTTGCGCAGAAATGAAGAACAGATGCCAATGAGGACCATGACCAGGAAATGGTGAATCAAATTGCTCATCTGTGTTAAATATATCAATAAATATTCCCACATAATTTAATTTAATTATCCCATGATTAAATATTACATTTCTGTGTTAGATCCTGTGTGCAGTTATTACGTTCACATACTTGCATGCTGCCGCCTGGTGTTATTTTGATTCCCTTTTCAGACCATCCACCAAATGTTTTCAGTCATGTAAGATAGTAATATAGATAATTCATCGGGTCCATAAAGAGATAATATACACTATGTCATTTTAAACATACAATTTATATATTTCAGTATTGCATACTGTCACGCATGCATTGCTCTTTATGCTACAGATACCAATAAAGTCATGGCTGAAAATGTTGTCACCCTTGATATTGTTTCAGTAAATGAAGTATTTCTCCATGAAAATTATTGCAATTATGCGTTTTGTCATACACATGTTAATTTCCTTTATGTTTAGGGGAACAACATAAAAAAACAGAGGTAAATTGGGCATAATTTCACACAAAACCCCCAAAATGGGCTAGACAATATTGATGGCACTCTCAACTTAATATTTGGTTGAACACCTTTTGGAATAAATAACTGCAATCAATCGCTTGCTATAACCATCAACAAGCTTCTTACACATCTCACCTGGAATTGTGGACCACTTTTCTTTTGCAAACTGCCTCAGGTCTCATATTTGAAGGATTGCTTCTACCAACAGCAATTTTAAGATCTCTTCACAGGAGTTCAATGGGATTTAGATCTGGACTCATTGCTGTCATTTCAAAACTTTCCACTGCTTTGTTTCCATCCATTCCTGGGTGCCTCTTGAAGCATGTTTGGGGTCATTGTCTTGCTGTAAGACCCATGACCTACGATGCAAACCCAGCTCTCTGACCCTGGGGAATACATAGTTACCCAAAATCCTTCAGTAATCTCCAGATTTCATGATGCATGCACACAGTCAGGGCACCCAGTGTCAGAAGCAGCAAAACAACCTCAAAACATCTTTGAACCTCCACAATATTTGACTGTAGGTACTGTGTTCTTTTCTTTGTAGGCCTCATTCCATTTTAATAGTTATAATATCTGTTAAAATTGATAATTGTATTGGAATTTTGTGTATGTTAATTAGCTTTTTAGGTTCCTCTATAGTTCATTCTACCTTGTTTAATATATACTTACTCCATTTTTAGTAAACAGTAGAATGATGTGCTTTACCAAAAAATTCTATCTTGGTCTCATCTATCTACAATATGCTTCAATATGCTTTCCGAGAAGGATTTTGGCTTACTCATGCACATTTTGGCAAACTGCAGTCTAGCTTTTTTTATGTCTGTGCTAGCAGTGTGGTCCTCCTGGGTAGAGTTGAGCGCGGTTCGCGGTTCTCCAGTTCGCGGTTCAAGTGATTTTGGGGCTGTTCTAGATTGAACTAGAACTCGAGCTTTTTTGCTAAAATTCGATAGTTCTAGATACGTTCGAGAACGGTTCTAGCAGCAAAAAGCAGGGCTTTTTACAGCTACAGTGTGCAGGAGCCATCGCTGGCAGCCTGCCACAAGCTGGTAACCAAGATAAACATCGGGTATCCAACCAAAGCGCTTTGGTTAGTAACCCGATGTTTATCCTAGTTACGTGCAGGAAGCCCACACACGTACACACACACACACACACACACACACACAAACTCTGCACACACACTCTGCACACATGGTCCCGCTCGGCTTACCTGCGGTGATGAAGTCCTGCCATCCTGACCTCAGCGCTGCCACTGTCCTCCATGGCCGCCGCTTGTCACATCACCTTCTCTCGCTTCCGACCCGAGACTGACTAGCGGTGACGTCACGGGCCTCTCGCGATACTTGGCTGTGAAGGCGGCGGTCATTGAACTCAGTGACAGGTGCTGTCAGTGTGCTGGAGATCAGCGCAGGTAACGTACCTCGCTGACAGCAGCACTTGTCATGCCCTGCAGTGACCTGGGCTGACCCATTGATGTTAGCTCAGGTCACTGCATTGCTCTCCCAGCCAATGGGGAACATTCTGCTCTTCATTGACTGGGACAGTGTGGATCGTCATGGCAACCCCTTGGATTACACCAGACCTGGATTTATTTTTCTTTCTAATAAATTGGTTAAAGAGGGAATGTTTTGGGGAGTGTTTTTTCAAATAAAAATGTGTTTGTCGTCTATTTTTTTTTATTACTGACTGGGTTGGTGATGTCGGGTATCTGATAGACGCCTGACCTCACCAACCCCAGGGCTTGATGCCAGGTGACATTACACATCTGGTATTAACCCCATATATTACCCCGTTTGCCACCGCACCAGGGCGCGGGATGAGCTGGGGCGAAGCACCAGGATTGGCGCATCTAATGGATGCGCCACTTCTGGGGCGGCTGCGGCCTGCTATTTTTAGGCTGGGGAGAGTCCAATAACCATGGACCTCCCTAGTCTGAGAATATCAGACCCCAGCTGTCTGCTTTACCTTGGCTGGTGATCCAATTTTGGGGGGACCCCTACGTGTTTTTTTTTTTAACTATTTATTTAATTTAAAATAACAGCGTGGGGTGCCCTCAGTTTTGGATTACCAGCCAAGGTGAGGTTGCCAGCTGTGGTCTGCAGGCTGCAGCCGTCTGTCTTACCCTAGCTGGCTACAAAACTAGGGGGAACCCTACGTTATTTTTTTTTTTTCATTTTTTTGGCTAAATACAAAGCTAAGCACCCCTTAGTGCCACATGAAAGGCACCAAAGGGTGCAAAATTACAAAATGCAGGAGAGTGGGACATTATGTGTCTTTCTGCCATTATAATGACAGAAAAGACTGATATGAAGTGCACAAGCACAAGAAAATCACCAGAGCGCTCTACGCTGTGAAAAGCAGTAGAAAATGGCACTGGAGTGAACATGTGACCGCCTCATGTAGGATGAAGCTATGGATCCTGGGTAAATGTATGCATTTACCCTCCTTCAGTTTTTTTGCAGTACACAAAAAAAACGGAAGGCACACGGATGACAAACAGATGACATACGGACCGTCTACGGAACGGAAACGGATGCCACACGGATACACCCGTGAAAAAAAACGGACTGTTTTTTGCAGACCGCAAAAATGGATTGGTCATGTTAATGTAGCCTTATTCTGATCTGCCGTTTATAAACAGCAGGCAGAAATAAGTGAATAGCGCCCCCCAGCATCAGAAAATCTCCGGGGTTTCAGGGCTAGCTGAGACCCTGGAGATCATGATTCAGGACGGTTTTTCCGGTCTCCGCTCACGTGATCACAGGTTTACACCGTACACCGATGATCACGTTACAGTAAATGACAGCGCCGGTACAAAATTATTTATCTCCCATCTGGCATGAACAAACATGATAAATCTCCTCCCCGGTCTCCTCCGGTCCCCCGGTGTCGCCAAAGTGCCCCCCCTGATGCCCTCCCAGAAATCCAAGATGGCCGCGCGCACAGCAGCGCGCCGGCCGCATTCACCCTACTCCTCTGATTTCTGTCGCATGTGCCATGACACATGCGACAGAAAACTCCTCCCCAGGCCCTGCCAGGTCACCCCCTATTACCCCACCGGTGTTCCCCGGTGTCCCACGGTACCTGTGCAGCGTTGATCCCCCGCGGCCCTCTCCTTCACAATAGACGCTGCCGCATGCACAGAGCGGCTCTCAGCTCAGCTTCCTGTGTTCAGACACAGTGAGTGGTGGTTATGCATCTGTAAGCTAAATGGGTGACACGGTGGCTCAGTGGTTAGCACTGCAGTCTTGCAGCGCTGAGGTCCTGGGTTCAATTCTCACCAAGGACACCATCTGCAAGGAGTTTGTATGTTCTCCCCGTGTTTGCGTGGGTTTCCTCCGGTTTCCTCCCACACTCCAAAAACATACAGCGCTATGGAATTAATAACGCTATATAAATGAAAAAATTATTATTGTTACTGCAATGCCCTGCTCATGAGGTAAGGAACATAATTGATCAGGAGAGCTATACTACATTTCCAAATGGAGGGATTTGCTTTTATAGTTGCCCTGCTGAATGACTACCAAACATGAGAGTCCATTATACGCCACAAGAAAACACATCTAAATAGCGAGCTCTGTTGTTAAGTATTCATTCAGCTGGATAACTGGACTTAAAGGGGTATTCCATCTCCAAGATCCTATCCCCAATATATAGTAGGTGGAATAGCAATAATATCAGCAAATACCAATATTTGGAAATGTAGAATAGTTCTCCTGATTAGGCATGCCCTTACCTCATGAGCAGGGCATTGCAGCTTTGGTAGCAACCATTACGACATGGACTCTGCTGCTGTGGACCCGGGGAGAGTGAGTGCAGATTCATTGCACCCACACTCCTCACATGAAGGGTCTGCACTTGTTAGGACCAGGATGACGGGTAGGCCCAGGAGGTGGATCCACTGGACTGAGCACCCCACCGAGGGCAAGGTGCCCGGTAGCCGAAGCAATATGGGTAGCAGGACAGTCCGTTCAGAGAAGTGGGTGTAGAAGTCCCTGGGACCACGGAGTCTCTGAAGGTAGTCCGGGTGACGGAGCGCAGGTTCGGAGGCCGAGATGATGTCAGGCAGGGTCCGAAACCAGCGGAACGGGGAGGTCGGTCACAACACGGATCCAGGGATCGGAGACAGTAGGAACTGAGAAGATAGCGGACAGTCCGTTCGGGGTTCTGGAACCGTCAGGACCGGTTGGCGAGACAGGAGCGGCTCCACAAGAGAGATAGGTAAGTACGAGATAATGGCACAGGGAGACCTGACTCCTAGCTTAGCAAACACGAAGAACAGGCCCCGCCCACTTGGAAAGGAACCCCCTATATACCCTGCACCTGAATCTTCAATATCCTGTTGGAGGACGCTGGCCCTTTAAGAGAGGGTCAATGACCGCGCGCGCGCCCTAATGCGCATGCGCGAGGCCCGGTTTCCAGAAGCCAGAGCAGGGAGCGGTGCACAGGAGGCAGGAGCGCTCAGCATCGCAGATGGGCGCCGGGACCGGGGACCAGTTTGCCTGGAGGACGCAGGTGAGGGAGCATGGAGGCCGTGGAGCGGGGGACGCCTGGCAAAGGAGCCGGGGAGCCGGGGAGCGTGGCAGGGGAGCCGGGGAGCGTGGCAGGGGAGCCAGGGAGCATGACAGCACTCCTAGAAAATGGGGGATACGTTCCCTGAGTGTCTCCCCCCCATATTCTAGACGGTCCAGAGTCGTCATGGGACCCCTTTATTTTTTTTCTTACAATAAATTGGTGAAAGAGGGAATGTTTTGGGGACTGTTTTTTCATATAAATTTCTTTTGTCGATTTTTTTTTTGTTAGTACTGACAGTTTATGATGTTGGGTATCTAATAGACGCCATGACATCACAAACTGCTGGGCTTGATGTCAGGTGACCTTACAGCTAGTATCAACCCGATTTATTACCCCGTTTGCCACTGCACCAGGGCACGGGTTGAGCTGGGGTGAAGCGCCAGGATTGGCGAATCTAGTAGATGCGCCACGTCTGGGGTGCCTTCGGCCTGCTATTTTTAGGCTGTGAAGGCCCAATAACTATGGACCTTCCCACCCTGAGAATACCAGACCACAGCTGTCCGCTTTACCTTGGCTGGTGATCCAATTTGGGGGGGACCCTACTTTTATTGTGTAATTATTAATATTTATAAAATAATTATAAAAAAGAGCCTGAGGGGACCTCCACATTGGATCCTTAACCACGGTAAAGCTGCCAGCTGTGGTTTTCAGGCTACAGCCATCTGCTTTACCCTAGCTGGCTATGAAAAATGGGGGGACCCAACGTCATTTTTTTTTTAACTATTTTTTAAATAGAAAAAATTAATGGGCTTCCCTGTATTTTGATTGCCAACCAAGGTAACGGCAGGCAGATGGGGGTGGCAACCCATAGCTGTCTGCTTTATCTGCGCTGAGAATCAAAAATACCGCGGAGCGCTACGTCATTTTTTTTAAAGATTTATTTTTACAGCACTGTGATGTCCAGCAATCAAAATACAGGGAAGCCCATTTTGTTTTTAGTTATTTAAATAAATAATTAAAAAAAATATATATGGGCTCCTGTTACACCTCGTGGCTCTCCTGTGGCAAGGAATGAGACAGTCTCCTTGCCTGCCACGAGTGCTCCCGCTCAGCAGCGCCGAAGGTCTGCCAGACTGCGCAGAGTGCAGGAGAAACCTCCTCAGAGAGGCAGCACAAGGGTGACACCTAGTGGTACTCCTGTTGCAAGAAATGAGGCGGTCTCCCATTCCTTTCCTGCCGCAGCTCCTCCTGCTCAGCAGCCTCGAAGGTCTGTGAGGTTGCGCAATGTGCAGAGGTTTGCTGCTCAGGGAAGCAGTGAGACTCCCGTTATCTCTACACATTGTGAGACCGAGGATCCCGCCTCTATTTCCCAGAGGCAGGAGGGTGAGCATGTGCTATGCTTGGTGGATCCTGATTCGCCCACTGACGTCACACGGCTTGATGACAAGGCTGGTGACGTGGTGAATCCTGACTGGCCAGGCTGGGATGTCGTGGACCCTGATTGGGTCAAGTCCGTCATCTCCGCCTCGCGCCCGCCCTTGGCTGGAGCTACACCTCCTTAAAAGCTCCTCCAGCCATCATGGCGGCGCGCGACCGTCCTTCTATGTTTGGATGTCTGGCAGTGTGCTGCCACGCCACTGCTCAGGCATTATCTTCCTCTGTGGGCTTGGCCCTTGCTGCTTAGGCAGCACCTGGTTTGCAGGCCGTGTCCCTGCCTTGCTGCTCCGGCAGTAGCTCCTTCTACAGGCCGTGTTCCTGTCCCAGGTGAGCTCCTCGAGTCTCCACTGGACTCACCTGGTTATTGAAAGCACACGTGCGTGGGCACCTCTGTGCTACCTTCGTGCCATATTCTCGTGACTTCCACTGGCACACGTGCGTGGGCACCTCTGTGCTTCCCCGTGCAACAGGTACACTGAGCCGTGTGATCCCTGCCATACAACCCACATGGGTTAGGGCAGACCGGTGTACATAGATCGTCTGTGACATTCCAGACGATCGCTAGCAGCAACCCGCTCACTCTTCACCCACCATAGCAGCGGTCCCTTACACCGCACAGTGGACCTTGACCGGCGAAAGCTGTCCATTCCCCATCTTGGCACGCTTCCCCGGGTCCCCCTCGTAACATTACGGTCGCGCCAAAGGTCTGGCTATGGCTGAAGAGCAGCAGCAGTTGCTGCGTTATGTGCAGCAGTTGGAATCACGTTTGGCAGCAGTGGAGCAGTCTTCCTCCGACAAGACTGCTCTGACGACAGTCGCCACCCAGGCGGCTACCCAGGCTGTGCTATTGGGTGGAAGGTCTCCTCGCCTTGCGCTTCCAGAGCGCTTTAGCGGGGACAGCTCCGAGTGCCGTGGGTTTATAAACCAAGTTACCACCTACTTAGAGCTGTCCGCGAATCTTTACGCTACCGAGAAGGCGAAGGTAGCCTTCGTCCAGTCCCTGCTCACAGGGAGAGCGCTGAAGTGGTCTACGCCGTTGTGGGAGATCGGGTGGTGACTAACTTAGCATCTTATCTTGGGGCCATGAGAATGGTGTTCCTCGGGCCTCAAGTCACCCACGACTCCGCGCTGCGCCTCCTACGACTTCGGCAAGGGTCCGCTTCAGTCGGGGACTTTGCCGTACACTTTAGGACACTTGCCGCAGAGCTGGACTGGCCCGATAAGGTCCTTGTCCCTGTGTTCTGGGAGGGCCTGGCAGGGTTCGTCAAAGACGCACTGGCCACGCGTGAGGTGCCTGCTACTTTAGAGTCCTTGATTGTGGTTGCCTCTCGCATAGACATCCGCCAGGCGGAGCGGAGGCTCGAGGTCTCTTCAGCACCCACGTCCTCACGGCCTAAAAAGCGTCTGGCTCCCGTCTTCCACCAGACAGGTCTCCCAGCCAGCTCTGTAGGCGACTCCGTGGAGTCAATGGAGGTGTCCAAAGCGGTCTCCTCTACCCCAGGTTCTCGGTCTGGTGTCATCTGCTTTTCCTGTGGGCAGAGGGGACACATAGCCACCCGATGTCCCAAACCGTCGGGAAAAGACAGCGTCTAGTTTCCATCAGAGGGGGGTTCCTAGACGCTGCTTCTCCCTCTAGGTTGACTATCAGCGCCCAGTTGCAGTTTGGCACTACTCTCTTCTCTGCTCTGGCCTGCCTGGACTCAGGCGCTGATGGCAATTTCATTTCGACCTCCCTGGCAACCCGATACTCAGTTCCCCTGGTTCTCTTGCCCAAGCCACTCAGGGTTCGGGTAGTCAACGGGTCCCTACTAGTCGATCCCATCACCCAGATCACCATCCCTCTCAGGATGGAAGTATCACCAGGACACCATGAGCAGGTGTCCTTCCTGGTGCTTCCAGGGGGACGGATGAGATCCTACTGGGCCTCCCCTGGTTGAGACAGCATGCTCCTATACTCAACTGGGCAACAGGGGAGATCTCATCATGGGCAGGATCCTGTAGGGAGCACCTCGTGACTACCGAACCACCCGCTACCATTAGGTCGGTTGGGTCCTCAGGGAATACAGGGGAGCCAGGTTTACCGACACCTTATGAGGCCTACAGGGACGTCTTCTCCAAGAGGGCCGCAGATACCCTTCCTCCCCACCGGCCATACGATTGCCGAATAGACCTGAAGCCAGGCTCCGAGTCCCCTAGGGGCAGAGTGTATCCCCTCTCTGCTCCAGAGACGGAGGCTATGTCCAAATATATTCAGGACAGCCTGGCAAAAGGGTTCATTCGCAAGTCTATTTCACCGGCCGGTGCGGGGTTCTTCTTCGTGCAAAAGAAGGAAGGGGATCTACGCCCCTGTATCGATTACAGGGGATTAAATGCAATCACGATCAAAAACAAATACCCTTTGCCCCTCATTACGGAGTTATTTGATCGATTCCGCGGGGCAAAGATCTTCACGAAGCTGGATCTACGCGGGGCGTATAATCTAGTGCGAGTCCGAGAGGGCGATGAGTGGAAGACCGCCTTCAACACCAGGGACAGTCACTACGAGTATCTCGTAATGCCCTTCGGACTCTGCAATGCCCCCGCCGTATTTCAAGACTTTGTGAATGATGTTTTCCGGGATTTGTATCTTTCCGTGGTTGCATACCTGGATGATATCCTTATCTTCTCCCCCGATCTTGCCACCCATCGGAGGGATGTCATCTGAGTACTTAAGAGGCTCTGCACTCATTCGTTATATGCTAAGCTAGAAAAGTGCGTTTTTGAACGTGAATCCTTGCCGTTCCTGGGGTATATCGTGTCCAGTCAAGGGTTAGCAATGGATCCGGGGAAGTTGGAGACAGTGATGAAATGGCCTGAGCCCCGCTCGCTGAAAGCGATCCAGCGATTCTTGGGGTTTATCAATTATTATCGCCAGTTCATTCCCAACTTCTCGACGGTGGCAGCACCCATCATTGCCCTTACCCGCAAGGGCGCTAATCCCAAAGCATGGACACGGGAAACGGTAGAGGCATTTCACACTCTCAAAACTTACTTCTCCAGAGCTCCCATCCTTCATCATCCAGACATCTCCAAACCCTTTCTACTAGAGGTAGACGCCTCTTCGGTCGGTGCTGGTGCAGTCCTGTACCAGAAAGACGAACGAGGAAGGAAGCATCCATGTTTCTTTTTCTCCAAAACCTTTTCTCCGGCCGAGAGGAACTACTCCATAGGGGATAGGGAGTTACTGGCGATGAAACTAGCATTCCAGGAATGGCGGCATCTCCTGGAGGGTGCGAAGCATCCATTTGAAGTATTTTCCGACCATAAAAATCTCACATACCTCCAGACAGCACAACGCCTGAACCCAAGGCAGGCCCGTTGGTCCTTGTTCTTCTCCCGGTTCCGCTTTATTATCCGCCACCTGGCCGGTGAGAAGAACGTACGGGCCGATGCCTTGTCACGTTGTATGGTTGTGTTGGAGGAGGACGAGGAGGAGCCTCGTCTTATACTACCCCCGGACAGCTTGAGGATGGTCACTCCCACTTCTTTGGACCAGGTGCCACCTGGCAAGACCCTCGTTCCCCCTGAACTACGGAATGAGGTGCTATCGTGGGCCCATGCCTCCAAGGTCGGGGGTCACTTTGGGGTCAAAAGGACCAGAGACCTTGTGACTAGGCACTATTGGTGGCCGAGACTACCCCAGGACATACAGGAGTATGTGGGAGCCTGTATGTCGTGTGCACGGAATAAGCCGTCCCGGCAGAGACCGGCAGGTCTTCTTCACCCACTGCCAGTGCCGGATCGTCCCTGGGAAGTGGTGGGAATGGACTTCCTGGGAGATCTGCCCAAGTCAGCAGGTCACAAGGTCGTATGGGTCATCACGGATCACTTCTCTAAAATGGTTTACTTGGTGCCTCTCCCACGACTCCCGACGTCACGTGCTCTCGCCACCTTATTCATTAGGCATGTATTTAGGCTGCATGGCATGCCTGACAAGGTGGTGAGCAACCGGGGTCCCCAGTTCGCGTCTCGCTTCTGGAGAGAGCTCTGTAAGCTCCTGCAGATAGAGCTGAACATCTCCTCCGCATACCATCCCGAAACCAATGGACTGGTAGAGAGGACCAATCAGACCTTGGTAACTTACCTCCGCCATTTTATCTCCGCGCACCACGACAACTGGGCTAACCTCCTTCCTTGGGCCGAATTTGCCATTAATAATTCGGTCCATGAATCCTCTGGTCAGACTCCGTTCCTGCTCAATAACGGACAACATCCCAGAATCCCGGTTCCTATGCCCATAACGTCACCCGATCCTAGAGTGGAGGATTGGGCGACCGAGGCCCGGGAGATCTGGGATAACACCCAAGAGGCCCTTAAGAGGGCTAAAGACCGGATGGTGACAACGGCTGATGAGCGCCGCCGCCCTGCACCATCCTTCGCCCCTGGTGACCTAGTGTGGCTGTCCTCTAAGAATGTTAACCTACGGGTACAGGCAGCCAAGTTCGCCCCTAGGTACCTGGGTCCGTTTAAAGTGTTGGAGCAGGTGAACCCGGTGGCATACCGACTCCAGCTTCCTCCACGCTGGGCTATAGCCAACACCTTTCACGTGTCCCTCCTGAAACCCGTACGACTTAATAAGTTCTCGGGGTCCCTGACGCCTCAAACTGACCCCCTGCCCGACGACGCTGAGGTGGCGAAGCTTGTGGAGACAAAAGTTATACGGGGCAGGAGGTACTACCTTGTGGAGTGGGTCGGCCGTGGTCCGGAGCATAGATCCTGGGAATTGGAGGATCATATCCACGCCCCGGGTTTGATAGCGGCCTTCGAGCATGGGCAGGGGGGGGGGCAATGTTACACCTCGTGGCTCTCCTGTGGCAAGGAATGAGACAGTCTCCTTGCCTGCCACGAGTGCTCCCGCTCAGCAGCGCCGAAGGTCTGCCAGACTGCGCAGAGTGCAGGAGAAACCTCCTCAGAGAGGCAGCACAAGGGTGACACCTAGTGGTACTCCTGTTGCAAGAAATGAGGCGGTCTCCCATTCCTTTCCTGCCACAGCTCCTCCTGCTCAGCAGCCTCGAAGGTCTGTGAGGTTGCGCAATGTGCAGAGGTTTGCTGCTCAGGGAAGCAGTGAGACTCCCGTTATCTCTACACATTGTGAGACCGAGGATCCCGCCTCTATTTCCCAGAGGCAGGAGGGTGAGCATGTGCTATGCTTGGTGGATCCTGATTCGCCCACTGACGTCACACGGCTTGATGACAAGGCTGGTGACGTGGTGAATCCTGACTGGCCAGGCTGGGATGTCGTGGACCCTGATTGGGTCAAGTCCGTCATCTCCGCCTCGCGCCCGCCCTTGGCTGGAGCTACACCTCCTTAAAAGCTCCTCCAGCCATCATGGCGGCGCGCGACCGTCCTTCTATGTTTGGATGTCTGGCAGCGTGCTGCCACGCCACTGCTCAGGCATTATCTTCCTCTGTGGGCTTGGCCCTTGCTGCTTAGGCAGCACCTGGTTTGCAGGCCGTGTCCCTGCCTTGCTGCTCCGGCAGTAGCTCCTTCTACAGGCCGTGTTCCTGTCCCAGGTGAGCTCCTCGAGTCTCCACTGGACTCACCTGGTTATTGAAAGCACACGTGCGTGGGCACCTCTGTGCTACCCTCGTGCCATATTCTCGTGACTTCCACTGGCACACGTGCGTGGGCACCTCTGTGCTTCCCCGTGCAACAGGTACACCGAGCCGTGTGATCCCTGCCATACAACCCACATGGGTTAGGGCAGACCGGTGTACATAGATCGTCTGTGACATTCCAGACGATCGCTAGCAGCAACCCGCTCACTCTTCACCCACCATAGCAGCGGTCCCTTACACCGCACAGTGGACCTTGACCGGCGAAAGCTGTCCATTCCCCATCTTGGCACGCTTCCCCGGGTCCCCCTCGTAACAGGCTCCCGCTGCATTTTTTGTATTGCTAGCTAAGGGTAATCCAAGCAGCTACTGGCTGCTAACCCCCACTGCTTGGTGTTACCTTCGCTGGCAATGGAAAATCCAGGGAAGCATTTTTTATTTTTTTTTGCCAAAAAACTCCAAAAAAAGGACGTGAGCTTCGCCATATTTTTGTATGCTAGCCAGGTATAGCAGGCAGGTGCTGGAAGAGTTGGATACAGCGCCAGAAGATGGCGCTTCTATGAAAGTGCCATTTTCTGAGGCGGCTGCAGACTGCAATTCGCAGCAGTGGGGCCCAGAAAGCTCAGGCCAACCTGTGCTGCGGATTCCAATCCCCAGCTGCCTAGTTGTACCTGGCTGGACACAAAAATGGGGCGAAGCCTACGTCATTTGTTTTCTAACTATTTCATGAAATTCATGAAATAATAAAAAAAGGGCTTCCCTTTATTTTTGGTTCCCAGCCGGGTACAAATAGGCAACTGGGGGTTGGGGGCAGCCGTACCTGCCTGCTGTACCTGGCTAGCATACAAAAATATGGCGAAGCCCACATAATTTTTTCAGGGGGGCAAAAAACTTCTGCATACAGTCCTGGATGGAGTATGCTGAGCCTTGTAGTTCTGCAGCTGCTGTCTGTCTGTATAGAGAAGAGCAGACAGCAGCTGCAGAACTACAAGGCTCAGCATACTCCATCCAGGACTGTATGCAGAAGTTTTTTGCCCACCAAAAAAATGACGTGGGCTTCGCCATATTTTTGTATGCTATCCAGGTACAGCAGGCAGCCACGGGCTGCCTCCAACCCCCAGTTGCCTATTTGTACCCGGCTGGGAACCAAAAATATAGGGAAGCCCGTTTTTTTAAATTATTTCACTTATTTCATGAAATAATTAAAAAAAAACCGACGTGAGCTTCGCTACATTTTTGTGTCCAGCCGGGTACAACTAGGCAGCTGGGGATTGGAATCTGCAGCACAGGTTAGCCCGAGGTTTCTGGGCGCCTCTGCTGCGAATTGCAGTCCGCAGCCGCCCCAGAAAATGGCGCTTTCATAGAAGCGCCATCATCTGGCGCTGTATCCAACTCTTCCAACAGCCCTGAAGCCGGGTGGCTTGTTGGGTAATCATGAGTTAATACTGGCTTTGTTTTACTAGCTAGTATTAAGCCAGAGATTCTTAATGTCAGGCACGTTTGACCCAGCCATTAAGAATCTCCAATAAAGGGTTAAAAAAAAGACACCACACAGAGAAAAAATACTTTAATAGAAATAAATACACAGACACATTAGAGACTCCATCTTTATTACCCCCTGTCAGCCCTCCACGATCCATGGTCTTCTGTCCTTCTCGTTTATCAAATGCAGCTCTGCTCCATCACTGCTGAATGGGGGAAGACGCTGCTTCCCGTGCAGAAATCACTCCGTGATGGCTGCACGGAAAGCAGCTTGCAGCCTTCACGGAGTGAGAGATCAGTGCTGTTGGCGGTGACAGACGCGTTACCATAGCAACAGGGCTCTGATCATGTGATTCCTGGAGCCGCGGTTAGCGGTGACGTCAACGCTAACTGCGTTGCTATGGCAACGGTGATCTCCGTTAATGACCGGCTGTGTCAGCCGGTCCCTAACGGAACGGGGAGTCGACCGTGTGCTACAGCATGTCGCCGGTACACGGCGATACACAAATGTGCACCGTGTACCGGAGAGATGCACTCGCAGGTCCTACATGACGCGTCATAGTCATGTGACCAGTCTGTAGCCAATGAGATAATAGCCACGTGACTGGTCACATGGCTATTTTGACGTCACGATAGGTCCTGCATCACTGCTGGCAGTGCCGGTCACCGGGAGGATTCAGCGATCATCGGATGGAATAGCGGCAGGAGACAGAGTGCAGGAGGGATCGCGGGGACCGGTAAGTGTTATGGCAATGTTTATTAACTGTATGTGTACATTTATAATGCATTTTTATGTGTTTGTGATTGCCTCCCATTATAGCCTATTGGTTCGAGTTCGGTTCGTCGAACGTTCGACGAACCGAACTCGAACGGGACCTCCGTTCGGCGAACCAACCTCGAGCCGAACTGCGACCAGTTCGCTCATCTCTACTCCTGGGTCTAGCATTAGCATAGCATCTGTCATAGCATTCTATTTCTTTCAAATGTCAAAGGATACTTCATGCTGATACTGATGCACCCTGAGCCTGCAGGACTGGTTGATTTTTTTTTGGTGTTTGATTGGGGCTGCTTATCAATCATCCAAACTATTCTGTGTTGTAGGCTTTCATCAATTTTTTTTCTGCCTTCTACATCAAGGGAGATTAGCTACACTGCCATGGGTTGATTATGTTATGCACTATAGACAAAGGAACTTCAATACTTAATGATATTTTTCAACAATTTTGGCTCTCAAGTCCTCAGACAGTTCTCTTCTTCTCTTTCTATTCTCAATGCTTAGTGGTACTTTGCACGCTGTGACATTGCTAGCCGATTATAGCGATGCTGAGCGTGATAGTACCCGCCCCCGTCGCACATGCGATATCTTGTGATAGCTGCCGTAGCGAACATTATCGCTACGGCAGCTTCACACGCACTTACCTGCACTGCGACGTTGCTGTGGCCGGCGACCCGCCTCGTTCCTAAGGGGGCGGGTCGTGCGGTGTCACAGCGACATCACACGGCAGGCAGCCAATAGAAGCGGAGGGGCGAAGATGAGTGGGACGTAAACATCCCGCCCACCTCCTTCCTCCCGCATAGCCGGTGGAGGCAGGTAAGGAGAAGTTCCTCGCTCCTGCGGCTTCATACACAGCGATGTGTGCTACTGCAGGAACGAGGAACAACATCGTACCTGTCGCTGCAGCGAAATTATGAAAATGACCAACACTGCACAGATCACCGATTTACGACGCTTGTGCGATCGTTTATCGGTGCAGCTAGGCTTTACATGTTGCGACGTCGTTACTGGCGCCGGATGTGCGTCACTTTCGATTTGACCCCGATGAGATCGCAGTAGCGATTAGAGTTGAGCGCGGTTCGTGGTTCGTGGTTCTCCAGTTCGCGGTTCGAGTTATTTTGGGGGGTGTTCTAGATCGAACTATAACTCGAGCTTTTTGCTAAAAGTTCGTTAGCTCGAGTTACGTTCGAGAACGGTTCTATCAGCCAAAAGCCAAGCTAATTACTAGCTGGCTTTTCGCTGTAATAGTGTAAGTCACTCTGTGATTCACACTCTTATGAAATTTCAGCATATAGTGTGCGCGGACTGCGCGTTCAGATCACTGCTGCTGGGGTAATGGTGATCGCCTTTTTTTTTTTTCTTTTCTTCCTTCCCTAAGCACACGTGTAGTGGGGCGGGCCAGCATGTCAGCCAATCCCAGACACACACACAGCTAAGTGGACTTTTTGCCAGAGAAGCAAGGGCATGTGTCATAGGCTGTCCATGTCACATGTTCTTGCATTATAAAAACGGACATTTTGTTCCAGCACGGCATTATCTGCCTTCTGCGTCTGGGTGTCAGTCACCGCTGACGCAGCTCCTGCCACCGATCCTGCTGTGTACGCTATACACACAGCGTTCTACAGATTAGGGATAGAAGTTTCTTTCAGCCCTTGTAAGGGCTAATTACAGCTGGCTCAGAGCCATAGGTGACGGTCAGGTCCATGGAAACAGTTTTTAACAGCTACAGATAAGAGCGTCTATGTAGCTAAGCTCAGGGACTTCCTTGCTGCATTTCACCATTAGGAGGGATAGAAAGTGAGGCTTCCTTTCCTCTACACTGACCCACAACCCGGCCACTGTACCCTCCTGCCCTTTTTAGCAAAGCCATTTTAATTGCAGAGTGCTGCCAGTTAGTGGCATCCTAAAAGTGGCTGTTGGACTTCATTAGTGTCCCACTGGTGCCAAGCTATTTCCAGCACCTCTGCATTGCACCCTCAAGCTCATTTTTACTAAGCCATTATAATAGCAAACACTGAGCAAACTTAGTGGCATCCTAAAAGTGGCTGGTGGACATCATTAGTGTCCCACTGGTGCCAAGCTATTTCCAGCACCTCTGCATTGCACCCTCAAGCTCATTTTTACTAAGCCTTTATAATTGCAAACTGTGCTGCCAGTTTAAGGGCCATAGTTGCATTGTCAGGGATAGTCTGTGTTGTTTCTTCTGCTGCCAATAAAGCTAGACCACCTCTGCAATCTACACCACCTCTCAATTTTTACTACCACATTTTAAGTGGACAGTCTTGTCGCAATCAAAATGAGTGGCAAAATGACAGATGCTGGTGGGAAGGGGAATAGGCGTGTTGGAAAGGGAAAAAAAGTTTCTGTCTGTGGGGAAGGTGGCAAAGCTCCATTAACATCTGCTGAAGATAGGCCATCTTCCAGCAAAAGTAAGATGTCTACTATTTTCCGTGGAGAATCAGATGTGCTCTCTTTTTTACGGAACAAAACAACTGGAACAAAGGTAGATGAAGCACATGCTTGAATGGATCTCAAGTGCTCCAACAAGTGCCCTTTTCTCCACCTCATCCAAAAAAAAACCAGTCCTCTGAGTTGTCATCCCAATCACATTTGCTTTCTCCCAGCTCTCAAGTCTCCACCCGCCCTGCACAGTATGGTGGAACAGAGATGGCTGAGTCTGCAGAGTTGTTCAGTCACACTATTGCCTGGGAATCAGAGGTGTGCTCCCAAGCTACAGTGAGTACAGACCAGGAAATGGTTGCAGTGATGCCCAGAACCTTTGTGACTCAGATTCAGGCCGTGATGACCAAGTTTCTGACCATAATGTTGACCCTTATTCACAAACTGTAACACCTGTTGGTAGAGACAATGAGGAACATACTGATGATGATGAGACACAGATACCAGATTGGGATGACAACTTAAATATTCGGTCAGGGCAGGTAGAGGCTCGGTCTAAGGGTGAGGGTAGTGCAAACACAACGCTTGATGAGGAATTTCTAGATCCCACCTACTGTCAACCCACAGTCAGGCACTCGAGGAGATCAACAGAGGCAGTGGAGGAGGATGCAACTGACGACAAAGTTACCTTTCGCCTTCCTGGACAGAGTCGGAGTACTGGTAGCACGTCTACAACTGCATCCTCAGCCACCACTCTGCCTCTGAGCACAAGTCGGGGTGTCTCTGCAGCTCGCATGGCCTTTAAGCCTTGCCTAGCCTGGTCCTTTTTTGACCTTGAAAAGGATCGCCCAAATCATGTGATCTGTAAAATTTGTCGGGAATCTGTAAATAGAGGAAAAAACCTCAGCAGTTTGACAACTTCTTCCATGAATCGTCACATGAATAAATATCATATGTCCCAGTGGGAAGCTCACCGTGCTGCAATGCGGCCTAGCGAAGCGGACCATCCACCGCCTGCCTCTTCCAGTGCATCCGTGCGCTCTTCATCTTCTAGGACTGTGGGGACAGCTGTCACACCTGGTTTTCCACGCACAACTTCCACCACTGTAACCGCAA
This sequence comes from Anomaloglossus baeobatrachus, assembly GCF_048569485.1. Lineage (NCBI taxonomy): Eukaryota > Metazoa > Chordata > Amphibia > Anura > Aromobatidae > Anomaloglossus > Anomaloglossus baeobatrachus. The sequence continues at coordinate 505,976,739 of NC_134354.1, read as the reverse complement.
CAGGCAGTTTGTTTTGTAGGTCGTCAGTTGGTTTGGAAGGGGAAACAAGTGCGTGTGTACAGCTCTCTCAGACATCGATAGCACCAACGTTGGATGAAGGCAGCATCATGTCTACGCCTGCACTTTCCTCACAAACCTGCATTTTTCCAGGGACACCCTACTCACCACCGTCTACACACAGCAGCCAGATCTCTGTCCCTCAGATGTGGACAAATAAAAGGCCATTTCCTGCAACCCATGACAAAGCTAAGATGTTGACTTTATCCCTCTGTAAGCTCTTGGCTACCGAAATGCTGCCTGGTTGACACACAGGATTTTAGAGACCTTATGTCTGTTGCTGTGCCCCAATACCAGATGCCCAGTCACCACTACTTCTCTAAGAAAGGTGTGCCTGTGCTACACCAGCATGTCGCACACAACATCACCGCTTCCTTGAGAAACTCTGTGTGTGAACGGGTGCATTTCACCACCGATACTTGGACCAGTAAGCATGGACAGGGACGTTACATGTCGCTGACTGGGCACTGGGTAACTATGGTGATAGATGGTGAAGGGTCTGCTGCACAAGTCTTGCCGTCCCCACGACTTGTGTGTCAATCCTCTGTCTGTCCAAGTTCCTCCTCTGCTTCTGCCTCCTCAACCTCGTCTGGCTCCTCCACCTCCACCCCAAGCCTGCCTGCTCAGGCCACCAGCATTGTAACTGCGCAGAAAGAATCACGCACCCCTTATTACTATGCTGGCAGCAGAGCGCAGTGACATCAGGCGGTCTTTTTCTTGACATGTCTTGGAAATAGGAGTCACACAGCGGCTGAGTTGTGGGCAGCTCTGGAGACTGAGTTTGGTAAATGGTTGTCTCCACTCAACCTGCAGCCTGGTAAGGCTGTGTGTGACAATGCTGCAAACCTGGGTGCGGCCCTTCGCCTGGGCAAGGTGACACACGTGCCTTGTATGGCTCACGTGTTGAACCTTGTTGTCCAGCAATTTTTAACACACTATCCCGGCCTAGATGGCCTTCTGAACAGGGCACGAAAACTGTCTGCTCACTTCCGCCATTCAACCGCCGCAGCTGAGCGACTTGCATCGCTCCAGAAGTCTTTCGGCCTGCCGGTTCATCACCTGAAATTTGATGTGCCGACACGCTGGAATTCGACTCTCCACATGTTACAGCGACTGTGGCAGCACCGCCGAGCTCTGGTGCAATACGTCATGACGTATAGCCTGGGCCAAAGAGATGCAGAGGTGGGGCAGATCACCCTGATGGAGTGGTCTCAGATCAAGGACCTATGCACCCTTCTGCATAGTTTCGACATGGCGACGAATATGTTTAGCGCTGACAATGCCATTATCAGCATGACAATTCCAGTCATTTACATGCTGGAGCACACGCTAAACACTATTCGGAGTAAGGGGGTGGGACAACATGAAGGGTAGGAACTACAGGAGGATTCATATGCGCAAGGGACAACAACATCACCAAGGTCCAGACGTTCATCATCACCAAGGCAGCAGGCATGGGACCATGGGGGACAGGGATCATCAAGGGCGCATGGTAGCAGGCGAAATGTTGAGGAAGCTGCAGGAGAACATGAAGAAATGGAGGACGAACTGTCCATGGACACGGAAGACTCAGCGGATGAGGGAGACTTTGGTCAAATTTCTGTTGAAAGAGGTTGGGGGGAGATGTCAGAGGAAGAAAGAACGGTTAGCACCTCTATGCCACAAACACAGCGTGGACTTGGTCTGGATGGCTGCGCAAAACACATGAGCGCCTTCTTGCTGCACTACCTCCAACATGACTCTCGTATTGTCAAAATTAGAAGTGATGATGAGTACTGGCTTGCCACACTATTAGATCCCCGGTACAAGTCCAAATTTTGTGACATAATTCCAGCCATAGAAAGGGACGCACGTATTCAGGAGTATCAGCAAAAGCTGTTACTCGATCTTAGCTCGGCTTTTCCACCAAACAACCGTGGTGCACGGAGTGAATCTCCCAGTTGTAACTTCACAAACATGGGATGGTCTCGTCATCTTCAACAGTCTACCTGTACCAGTAGCACCGTATCTGGTGCTGGTAACAGCAATTTTATTGAATCTTTTTATAATTTTTTTAGACCATCCTTTGGAAGGCCACCAGAGACAACAAGTCTGACACATAGTCAACGGCTGGAAAGGATGATACAGGAGTATCTCCAAATGAACATCGATGCCATGACCTTGCAAATGGAGCCTTGCTCATTTTGGGCTTCAAATCTTGAAAAATGGCCAGAGCTCTCCACTTACGCCTTGGAGATCTTGTCGTGTCCAGCTGCCAGCATTGTCTCTGAATGTGTCTTCAGTGCTGCTGGGTGTGTGCTGACAGATAAGTGCACGCGTCTGTCCAGTGACATTGTGGACAGACTAACGTTCATCAAAATGAACAAGTCATGGATCCACAAGGAATTTACAACCCCAGTGTCATTCTGGGGAGAGTAAATGCTTGTGTATTTTGAATGTGCTTGATGCAAATCTACCTGTGAAGTATACAACTTGGGCGTAAGTGCTGCCACTGAAGGGGTGTCTGTGTGGCCCAATTTTTGGAAAAGAGGGAGACTCCGCTTGGAGTAACCCTTGCTTGCAGTGTTTCTCAAAATGATCCAAGATGAACAGATCTGGGATCAGCAAAGAGTTTGCTACCTACCCCGGTGCCATCCTGGGGACAGTTAAGGATGGCGTATTTTTGAATGTGCTTGATACAAATCTACCTGTGAAGTGTAAAACTGGGGCACAAGTGCTGCCACTGAAGGGGTGTCTGTGTGGCCCAATTTTTGGAAAAGAGGGAGACTCCGCTTGGATTAACCCTTGCTTTCAGTGTTTCTCAAAATGATCCAAGGTGAACAGATCTGGGATCAGCAAAGGCTTTGCTACCTACCCCGGTGCCATCCTGGGGACGGTTAAGGATGGCATATTTTTGAATGTGCTTGATGCAAATCTACCTGTGAAGTGTACAACTGGGGCACAAGTGCTGCCACTGAAGGGGTGTCTGTGTGGCCCAATTTTTGGAAAAGAGTAAGACTCTGCTTGGAGTCACCTTGCGGTGTTTTACATCATTTTAGAAGGGCATGCCATGCCTATATCGGTGTCTCGTCCTCTTTTTCCTCGTAACGCTGTTTTGTTTTCGCATGAGAATTTGTTCTTGTCACTTTCCCATGTGTTTGTGTTGTGAGTTGTTTGTTACCTTTTGGACACCTTTGAGGGTGTTTTCTAGATGTTTTTATGTGTTTGTGATTGCCTCCCATTGTTTTCTATGGGTTCGAGTGGTTTGCCGAACCGGTTCGCCGAACCGAACTGGAACTAGACCTCCGTTCGACGAACCAAGCTCAAGCCGAACCGCGACCGGTTCGCTCATCTCTAGTAGCGATGTCGCAACGTGCAAAGTACCCCTAAGTGTGGCACACACAGACACCCAATGCACAGATTGGGTCAACTTCACCCCTTTTTGTCTGGTTTCAGGTGGGATTTTCATATTTCCCACACCTGTTACTTGCCACAGATGAGTTTGAACTACCATCATATGCTTAAAGCAAAGTTATTTACCCGCAAGTTTGGAAAGTTGCCAATAATTTTGCCTAGACCTTTTTTTGAGGGTTTTGTGTCAAATTATGTCTAATTTGCCTTTTTTCAGTTTTTTTCCCAATACAAACAAAAGAAATAAACATGTTTATGACAAAAATATGTGTAATTGTGATAATTTTTGGTTAGAAATGCATGAACTAGACGGGAGAAATGAGCAATATGGAAAGTCAATGATTGACCTGCTCGGGTCTCCACCCACACACAGCCAGCCATAAACAGAGCTTTTCTGGCTGGAGGGAGGTGTTTTTGTTGCTTTTTTTGTCACACTACATCCGAGAACGTTGTTGTATCACCCAGGGAGAGCCATTCAGAGACTGCAAATGGCTCTTCTTGCGGTGCCTGCACACATCATGCAGTGAAGTAATCCTGTGGGGTTGTGGTCATTGTTTCATTGACGAAATATCAGGGCACCAGCACTACTCGCCTGAGCTCCTTGAGTACCTGAGCACCCCAATGCTCAATCGAGTAAAGAGCAGTGTCGAACATGCTCGTTCATCCCTAGTGCCAATACTTACTGCCATGACTGTAAATAGCTTATCTTCATTGCTTTGTACACTGGTGTTTATTGGCTTCCTATGGTGTTGCCTTTAGTATGCGTTAACAAATATTCTGTTTGTAGAAAACTTTTAGAATATATTCTACAGTTCACAACATTAAAACTGTAACACCAAGAAAGAAAAGACATGGAATTATGTAAATCAAAGGATACATAGACATGTTAATGATGGCACTTACACACTTTACAATCCTAGCAATTAAGTTTCTCTGAGGCTTGACACACACGTCCTTGAAAACCACGTGCGTGTAATACGGGTTATTTTTCGGGTCCGTTTTCCGTTTTTTAGGTCTGTTTTTATGCTATGTGTGGCCTGCGTGTGTATCCCGTATGCTAGCCGTATGTGCGTGTGAAATGTCCGTGTGTGCGTGTGAAACTTAACTGACATGTCCACAAAAATGGTGTGTCTCAAACACACAAAAGGGAGTACGATTTCCATAAAATATAATAATCTTTATTTAGAAAAATAGAATAAAAAACACGAAAATATACAATACAGTATTACATCAATTGTGAGGATGTAGGAGGACCTCTACCAAACATCACCCTCCACAATAGTATGTGTGAGTGCTCAATAGAAGCATATATGAATAATGCCTGTAGCATCCATGCAGACAGGAAAAATCAGCATATCCTAGGATTGAACAGTCAACAAATCCTGAAAGACTGCTGCATAAGAGCAAAACAGCTCCAAAACTGGCCAAGGGTAAGAGCTTATATCATGATCAGGAAAAAACAGCAGGTGAAATAGTTAAATGCAACTTACCCATAGAAGGACAGAGAGCAAAGAGGCACACACAGTGGGGGGAAGAGGAACCGCAGCCAATGAGAAGACACCGCCGCTCCTGACATCTCCATGCAGCAACTGAAGAGAGTCAAGCAATCAGCGATAACGTCAGTCTGGTAACTCGCTGTCACTGCTGGATCATACAACTGTGACAGCAACTCACCTGTGACTTCATCGCTGTCACTCGGGTGACTTGCTGTCACAGTTGTATGATCCAGCGGTGGCCGCGAGTAACCTCAGTGACATCATCGCTGATCGCGCGACTCTCTTCCGTTGCTGCATGGAGCTGTCTGGAGCGGCGTTGTCTTCTGCAGCTCCTGTCACCTCCATGTAGCAGAGCTGGAAGCGACGCTGGAACTCCATGGATTACGCCGGACATGGAGGGCTTTTTCGGGCTGAATAAAGTGGTGAATGAGGGTATTTGTTAGTGGTTTTTATTGCAAATAAAGGATTTTTTTCATGTGTGTGTGTTTATTTACTACAGGTAAAATATATCTTTGTACCGTGTTAGCCAGTAGAGATAAAAAATTGGTTAAAAGAACTGAAGTCCTCAGTGGTTGATACCTTTCTTTTAATGGCTAACTGAAAAGATGGTAATAATAGCAAGCTTTCGAGACTACTCAGGTCTCTTCATCAGGCATGGTATAACACAAAATCTGAACTTAAGAAACTTCTGTTTATTTACTGTAACTTACAGATTAATAATGGAAGGTATCTCGGGGAGACGCCTGACATGCTTAATCTAGGACTTATTGTCAGCTATGGGCTGCCATTAACTCCTTAATACCCCGATTGCCAATGCACCAGGGCAAATCGGGAAGAGCCGGGTACAGTCCCAGAACTGTCGCAGCAAATGGATGCGGCAATTCTGGGCGGCTGCTGGCTGATATTGTTAGGCTGGGGGGCTCCCCATAACGTGGGGCTCCCCATCCTGAGAATACCAGCCTGCAGCCGTATGGCTTTATCTGGCTGGTATTAAAATTGAAGGGGACCGCACGCCGTTTTTTTAAATTATTTATTTATTTATTTCTCTGCTCCATAGTGACATGCCCACCGGCAGCTGTGATTGGTTGCAGTTAGACAGCTGTCACTCAGCGTGTGGGCGTGTTTCACTGCAACCAATCATATTTGCCGGTGGGCGGGGAAAGCAGGGAATATGAGATTGTTTAATTAGCGGCTGGCTTTTTCAAAATAGTAAAAGCCGCCGGAGCTTTTAAAACAGCAGTGCAGCGCCGCGCCGGAGATCGGGGAACGGTAAGTATGAGAGAGGGGGGAAACTGACCGACAGACAGCGAGAGGGACAGATAAGACAGAGAGACCGACCGACAGACATAGAGAGAGACCGACCGACGGACTGAGGGAGAGCACGACACAGAAAAAAAAAAAAAACAACATCACATGAAAAAAGCACAAAACGTACACGGAGCATACAGTGATGCGTCCGTGTCACTTAGGCGTGCGCACAGACCCATTGACTTTCATTGGGTCCGTGTGTGCGTGTTCATGTTCAGTGATGAAAACGGACATGCTTCCGTGCAAAACGGAGACACAAACGTAGCACGCACACGGACACACGGACCTTAATGAAAAACGCACATGTGTCCTCAAACATTAAATAACATTGGTGCACGTTTTCCCGTGTCTCCGGTATACACAGAAACGGACCAAACACGCACGTATTTAACGGATTTGTGTTGGAGGCCTGAGGAATGTTCTACCATGCTGAATGTACTTGGGACATTTTAGAAAAATGGTTGTACCACTGGTTTCAGCACCAAGTCTGTGTTCCCTAAACATGCTACTATGCCCTGCAGCATCTCCAAACTTATCTCCCATTGATCATATTTGGGATATCTTTAGTCGACAGTTGCAAAGAGAACTGACAGTAGTACAACTTAATTATTTGGTTTCTCAAGTGTATTCAATGTGGGTGAACATCATTCTCATTGATATCATGCCAAGACGTGTGTATATTTTTGCACATGGCTCTCATACTCACTACTGAATTAATCGAGATGTTTTGAAAATGTTGTTTCCATTTTTTCATAATTTGCATACTATCAACATCTATTGATACTGTGAATTCCACCACTTTTCCTTCATGATGTTGAAGTTTCACTGTTGTAGAGTGTATTTTAAGCAATCAAAATAAAATGTTCTCTGTTTATTGTCTGCTTTCTTTTTCAGGTGTTCATCCTTTCACGAGTTACACAGAGCAACAGTGATGATGACAATGTGATAGATTGCATGCCAAAAATCAGTTCAGAGCCATTATCCAGCAACATATATTCAACATCAGAGAGAATTCTTCTTACTTGGCTCAATGTCCATTATGAAAAAATGAGAAAAGTGGCATGGAGAAATTGTAAAAAAGGTACGAACATGGAAGTGTAACCATTCTTTTGCAGTGTTTGCATACAGTGTGTCCACCCATATCCTGTCCATTGCCATTAACTTGAGAACGATGGCAGCTGTAGGCATAGAAGCAGGGGCGTAACTACCGTGGTCGCAGCGGTCGCCATTGTGACCGGGCCCGGGAGGTTAGGCGCCCGGCGGCCGCCAGGCAGATCAGCAGCCAGCTTCTGTCAGTGAGAGAGGAGCTGCGCTGATCTGTCACAGACCACGCGGCCGCTATATGACCTGGTGCCGCCGCCGACAACGGGCCCCCCTGCCTGGTGTCAGCGGCGACACCGGGGCCCACTGCCTGGTGTCAGCGGCTGCGACGGCTCCCCCGTCACCGTGCACAGTAATGATGAAGCATAGCGCGGCCGGTGCCACACCATGCATCATCATTCTCCCCCTTTGCCTACACGGTAACGTCACTCCCGTGCGACTGCTATGCTGAGTGCCCAGAGCGCAGGACGGGAGGACGCCGACCGGAGCACCGGGAGAACGAGGAGAGAGGTGAGGACAGCAGCGGTGGCAGGGAGAGAGAGGGTGAGTACTTGTTTTTTTTAATATAAATTAGTTAGCACACGGTGGCCAGAGGCTAGGGAAGGCTGCCTTATACATGGAGGCCTGGAGAGGCTGTATTATACATGGAGGCCTGGAGAGGCTGCATTATACATGGAGGTTTGGGGAGGCTGCATTATTATACATGGAGGCCTGGAGAGGCTGCATTATACATGGAGGCCTGGAGAGGCTGCATTATACATGGAGGCCTCGAGAGGCTGCATTATACATGGAGGTCTGGGGAGGCTGCATTATTATACATGGAGGCCTGGAGAGGCTGCATTATACATGGAGGTCTGGGAGGCTGCATTATTATACATGGAGGCCTGGAGAGGCTGCATTAAACATGAAGGCCTGGAGAGGCTGCATTATACATGGAGGTCTAGGGAGGCTGCATTATTATACATAGAGGCCTGGAGAGGCTGCATTATACATGGAGGCCTGGAGAGGCTGCATTATACATGGAGGCCTGGGGAGGCTGCATTATACATGGAGGCCTGGGGAGGCTGCATTATACATGGAGGCCTGGGGAGGCTGGCTGTTATATTATACATGGAGGCCTGGAGAGGCTGCATTATACATGGAGGCCTGGAGAGGCTGGCTGCTATATTATACATGGAGTCCTGGAGAGGCTGGCTGTATTATACATGGAGGCCTGTGGAGGTTGCATTATACATGGAGGCCTGGGGAGGCTGGCTGCTATATTATACATGGAGGCCTGGAGAGGCTGGCTGCTATATTAAACATGGAGGCCTGGGGAGGATGGCTGCTATATTGCACATGGAGGCCTGGAGAGGATGGCTGCTATATTAAACATGGAGGCCTGGAGAGGCTGGCTGCTATATTATACATGGAGGCCTGGAGAGGCTGCAATATACATGGAGGCCTGGAGAGGCTGGCTGCTATATTATACATGGAGTCCTGGAGAGGCTGGCTGTATTATACATGGAGGCCTGTGGAGGCTGCATTATACATGGAGGCCTGGGGAGGCTGGCTGCTATATTATACATGGAGGCCTGGAGAGGCTGGCTGCTATATTAAACATGGAGGCCTGGGGAGGCTGGCTGCTATATTGCACATGGAGGCCTGGAGAGGATGGCTGCTATATTAAACATGGAGGCCTGGAGAGGCTGGCTGCTATATTATACATGGAGGCCTTGGGAGGCTGGCTGTATTACTATACATGGAGGCCTGGGGAAGCTGGATGCATTATTATACATGGAGGACTGGCGAGGCTGGCTGCATTATTATAGATGGAGGTCTGGGGAGGCTGGCTGCATTATTATACATGGAGGTCTGGGGAGGCTGGCTGCATTATTATACATGGAGGGCTGGCTGCATTATTATATATGGAGGTCTGGGGAGGCTGGCTGCATTATTATACATGGAGGCCTGGGGAGGCTAGCTGCATTATTATACATGGAGGCCTGGGGAGGCTGGCTGCTATATTATACATCGAGGCCTGGAGAGGCTGGCTGCTATTTTATACATGGACGCCTGGGGAGGCTGGCTGTATTATTATCCATGGAGGACTGGGGAGGCTGGATGCATTATTATACATGGAGGACTGGGGAGGCTGGTTGCATTATTATAGATGGAGGTCTGGAGAGGCTGGCTGCTATATTATACATGGAGGCCTGGGGAGGCTGGGTGCATTGTTATACATGGAGGCCTGGAGAGGCTGGCTGCTACATTATACATGGAGGCCTGGAGAAGCTGGCTGCATTATTATATATGGAGGTCTGGGGGGCTGCATAATACAAAATGAAGGACACCTTATACATGGAATATATGGGTGCATTATGCATGGAAGAGTATGGGGCTGCATAGTACAATATAAAGTTTTATGGGGTTGCGTTATAATACATATAGGACTATGGGGGCTGCATTATAATATATGGAGGACTATGGAGGCTACCTTATACATGTACTATGGGGGTGCATTATAAAACATTGGGGACTATGTGGTGCAGTATAATATATGGAGTACTATTGGGTGAATTATAATATATGGAGAACTATGAGAAATTCATTATAATAATTGGAGGGCTATGAGGGCTACTTTATACATGGAGGACGATAGGGCTGCATTATAATATATGGAAGACTATGTGGTGCAGTATAATATATGGAGAACTATGGGGTGAATTATAATACATGGAGAACTATTAGAAATTCATGATAATACTTGAAGGGTTACTTTATACATGGAGGATTATGGGGGTGCATTATAATATATGGAGGACTATGTGGTACAGTATAATATATGGAGGACTATGGGGTGCAGTATTATATATGGAGGACTATGTGGTGCAGTATAATATATGGAGGACTATGTGGTGCAGTATAATATATGGAGGACTATGTGGTGCAGTATAATATATGGAGGACTATGTGGTTCAGTATAATATATGGAGGACTATGTGGTTCAGTATAATATATGGAGGACTATGGGGTGCAGTATTATATATTGAGTACTATGGGGTGAATTATAATTCATGGAGAACTATGGGGTGAATTATAATACATGGAGGACTATGGGAGTGTATTCTAATATATGAAGGGTTATGTGGGACACTTTATACTATTTGGAAGGCAATGTTGGGGCCATTATTGTATTTGGAGAACTATATACAAGGGGGGACAAAGATACAATCAGGGGATGGGAATGTTTTGTGCTGAGGGAAAAGGGCTCTTTTTCTCGGCACCCAGCTTTCCCATGCTCTGCTGTACATCTTCTCTCAGCACCCAGTTTTCCCATGCTCTGATATGGGAAAGCTGGGTGCTGAGGGAAAGATGTATAGCAGAGCATGGGGAAGCTGGGTGCCGAGGACAAGATGGATATCAGATCATAGGAAAGCTGGGTGCTTATAGAGGGATTTCAGATCATGGGAAATCTGGGTGCTTTGGGTAAGAGCCAAGTGTCAGCATCATTATCCTGTACCCCGAGTGTCAGTGTTATTATCCCGTACCCCAAGTGTCGATGTATGTGGAGGCGGGGCCCAGGTCTGAACTTTGCACCGGGGCCCATCAAACTCTAGTTACACCACTGCATAGAAGTGTTGTCTATGTATAGTAAAGTAGCCATGCGCTACGCAATGAAACCACCTATAGCGCCACCTGGTGGAAAACAACAGAGTTAGCATTTTTATCTCGAAAACGGAACGAGATAGAGAAAAAACGTGAATTAAAAAGTTGTAGGGCATCATCAATGCAATACGAATCGACACCTTGCATACAGAAATGCTATGATATGAAACCCATGACCCCCCCAAAACATTGAATGCTGGTCACGCATATGGCGCTCATTTAACTTTGATGCTCAAAGTGGCCACCGTCAGCTGCAATGCACATCTGGGCTCTGGACAGTATACTGTATCTTGCTGCACGTTGTGCAATATGGTAGGTGATACATTTGCACAAGCATCTGTGATACGTCGTCGTAGGTCCTGCATTGTTGGTGGAGGGGTCGCATACACCTGCTGTTTGATGTGACCTCACAGAAAGAAGTCCAATGGGGCCAGGTCAGGTGAGCGTGGAGGCCACTCCACGCAGCCACCATACCCAATGACTTGTAGGAGGTCTCCATGAGGTATTGCTTCACGTCTGCAGCCTTGTGAGTCTTACACATTCTAATCATAGCATTTCTGTATGTAAGGTGTCGATTCATATTGGATTGATGATGCCCTACAACTTTGTAATTCACTTTTTTCTCTATCTCATTCCGTTTTCGAGATAAGAATGCTTACTCCGTTGTTTCCCACTAGGTGGCGCAATATGTGGTTTCATTGTGTAGCACATGGCTACTTTACTATACTTAGACACCACTTCTATGCCTATAGCTTCCGCTGTTCTCAAGTTGGTCCGCCATTGGTGGACAGGATATGGTTGGACACACTGTGTAGAGAGAAAATGTTGAAAAGGGGATTTTATACCAAATTATCATAATGAGAAATCTTCTCATCCTTGTTGGCTAATTAATAATTTTGCAGGGCTGTCAAACAGTCTTTATGAAGAAAATCAGTTCACCCAACTGGGTCTTTGTTTTTCTTATCCACACATGCAATAAGCATTACAAGGACTCTATTGTGTTATCCTTGTTTCCCAGTTTAAGCAGCAGTGAAGCCAGACACTTTCTTATTAAACCTTTTAGCCTTTGCCTAAAGCCCCCCCATCACATTTAATGACTTACCAGCGATCCCGAAAATGATGCGACCTGATAAGGATCGCTGGTAAGGGTACCGTCACACTTTAGCAACGCACCAGCGATCTCACCAGCGATCTGACCTGGTTAGGATTGCTGGTGCGTCGCTACATGGTCGCTGGTGAGCTGTCAAACAGGCAGATCTCACCAGCGACCAGTGACCAGCCCCCAGCCAGCAGCGACGTGGAAGCGATGCTGCGCTTGCAGGGACCTGGCGTCTGGAAGCTGCGGACACTGGAAACCACGGTAAACATCGGGTATGGTTACCCGATATTTACCTTGGTTACCAGCGCTTTGCTTATTTATCCGATGTGTAATCTGGCTACGTGTGCAGGGAGCAGGGAGCCGTCACTGGCAGCGTGAGAGCAGCGGACTCTAGTAACTAAGGTAAATATCGGGTAACCACCTTGGTTACCCAATGTTTACCTTGGTTACAGCTTACCGCAGACTGCCAGACGCCGGCTCCCTGCTCCCTGCACATTCAGATTGTTGCACAGCTATGTGTGCTTAACAGCGGGAGAGCAACAATAAAAAAATGAACCAGCAGTGTGTGCATCGAGCAGCGATCTCACAGCAGGGGCCAGATCGCTGCTCAGTGTCACACACAGCGAGATCGCTAATGAGGTCACTGCTGCGTCACAAAAACTGTGACTCAGCAGCGATCTCGCTAGTGATCTCGCTATGTGAGAAGTACCCCTAAGTCGCTGGGAGGTCGCTGGTGAGATGTCACACAGTCAGATTTTACTAACAACGCAGTAACGATCAGCGACCTGTTTAACAATCTCAGCAGGCGTTGGGACTGTGTTAGGAGGTCGTTGGTAGGCGTCAAACAGAGTGATGCATCCTACCCAGCAGGACATCGTCTTTGAAGAAAATGGTCCCAACCATTCAGCAACAACTAGCGATCTCACAGCAGGGGCCTGATCGCTGGTAGTTGTCACACATAACGAGATCGCTGCTGCATCACAGAAACGGTGACGCAACCCGATCTCGTTAGCGATCTCGTTGTGTGTGACGGGGCCTTAAGTTTAACCTACACTATCTAGGGTTTTTGCTCATGGCGTATAAAGTATGTAAGCAGGTTACTTGCAACATTACAGAAAAGACAACTCAGTGGTGGCTCAACAACACAAATAAAGGAGTGACAGTGGTAAGGAACGATCAGGGAACATCACATGTGACTATTAAAAGATAAGATTATAACAGTAAAGGAATTAGCAACACAGTTTTCTTTATCGTTCCTATGGGAGACCCAAACCATGGGTGTATAGCTTCTGCCTCCGGAGGACACACAAAGTACTACACTCAAACGTGTAGCTCCTCCCTCCTAGCATATACACCCCCTGCTAGCCAGTCCTAGCCAGTTCAATGCTTTGTGTTTCAGGAGGTCACACACACATGCATTCTCTGATTTTTGATTTTTGATTTTTTTCTTTGGATCAAAGATTTGGAAGAAAAGCGGGTCCAGTCTGGACTCCCGGCATGTCCCTTCTCACCCCACTGTGTCGGCGGTGCTGTTAAGGTTGATTTTCCAAGGCTGGAGCCTTCACATGCCGCGCTCCTTCAACACCCTCTGAGAGGCTCTGGTTTGAAGTGGGAGCCAACACGGTTCTCACTGCTTTGCAGGAGACCGGTCTCCATCCACAGCCCTGTTCAGGATCCTGTCGGACGGAGCGCTCATCCCCCAGGGACCTGGCACCTGCGTCTCACAAGCTAAGTACATGAGACGTTATTACCACAGAAAGTGGTCTTTCCAGGGGTCCTTTATACTTTATTTTGTGGGGAGAGTGTGTTTTATGTTTGTGTTAACATTTCCGGCCGGTTCTCCAGTTTTCACTGGAGAACCGCGCCGATGGTGCCTGCACGCCGGCCGCATGTTTAAATCTAGGCCCCGGCTTCGCCTGAGGCCTAGTTTCGGTTTCCACTGCCTCTGCTTGTCAGTCACGCAGAGAGACAGGATGGCTCCGCCCAGCGGCTGTGCAGCACAGGGAAGGGACACTCCTCACTGAGGAAGGATTCCCTCCCCTGTCTACCTCATTTGCCGCTCTCAGAGTAGGCCCCGCCCCCTCTCCTCGCTCCGGTCGCCATTTTCTCAGCGTTCTCTGTGCCTGCATAGGCACAGAGTTTCCACATTGTGACAAGTGGGGGCCTGGGCTGAGGGACTGGGGGCACAAAAATGTCTATTAAACGGCCTAGCAGCCACAACCATGGGTTTGTGCAGCTGCTTATTTTATCTGTTATATACTCTGCTGGGGGCCACTCTGGTCAGAGCCCCCACCTCTGCAGCATGTCTCACATCAGAGCAAGGCTGCAGGGCTGTTTTTAATTTGCACTGTATGAGGACTCGTACGGCCTGTACCGAGCACATAAACACAGGAGACGCAGAGTCAGCCTGGAGGCTCATCAGTGGTCCCTCCAGCTGCTCCGGCTTCGGTGGCTGAACCCCCGGTTTGGGCAGAATCCGCTCTTTCCAGGGGATGACCGTCCCGGACTCTGCGGAGCATGCATTAGCCCCCTTCTCAGGGTGTTTCTGCGGCTACTCGCTCAGCAAAGCTCACGGAGGACTCTCCTTCTGGTCTCAGACCCCGTCCTCCTAAAATGGAGACGCAGGGTCCCCTGTCCTTCCCCGTCCCGCAGCTCTGATTCACGAGCTGACTCACTGGACGAGGAGGATGTCCCTACCAGGGGCTCGGACGCTACTTTATGTACCATTGATCTGTCCGAAGGTGACGCAGATGCTAATGATGGGATTGCGTCCATTATACTTGTACTGGACCTCCATCCGCCTGTATCAGGGGAGCACTCCCCGCTGGCAGAAAGGCATCAGTATACCTTAAACAGAACAAGGAGTGTGTTCCTTACCACTCTAGTTTTCAGCCCACTGTGTCCAGGCCCACAGCCTGTCCTGTCAGACCCCAAAGCGGAGTTCTGATGACTGTTTCTCCCTCCCACCAGTGGTGGTCAAGGAGTGAGCTATTTCGCCAAGGGTGGTCCCTCCGGTGTCTAGACTTTCAGCCCGGATAGTTGTATCAGTGCCTGACGGCACCTCTATAGGGATCCCATTGTACATTACTTTTGTACTGGACCCTAATCCGCCGGAGTTACCTTGCCTATGAGAACAAGGAGTGTGTTCCTTAACCACTCCAGTTTTTCAGGCCTCTGTGACCAAGCCCAGAGTCTGCTCTGACAGACGCTTCCCATGAAGCGTGGTTCTGATGACTGTTTCCCTTTCCACCAGTGGTGGTTAAGGAGTGGGCTCATTCACCAAAGGTGGCTCAGCCCGGGCCGTTATATCAGTGGCTGATGGCTCCTCATTTATAGTTTTGCTGTCCACCAGGTTGTCCTTCTGGCCAAATCTGTTTAGGGGCGGCAGGAGCTTCGTTCTCCTCAGCTTTATAGCAGTGCGGGCTTTCGTAGCCTCCTCTGCTTCTCTAGAGGAGATGCGTCCCTCACAGGGACTCTATGCCCGAAATGGTTGCCTGAACTTCCAGATTCAGCCTTTTCATCCTATGCCATGTCTGCCATGCTGGAGACTCTCACCGCACCGCGGTGGCCTCGGCTACTTTCCTCGCTTCCGCAGGCTCCTGTGGCTTCGGAAGTGGAAGGCAGATGCTTCTATAGAAGTTCCTTGCTGGGCTCCCTTTTGTTGGGACCAGTCTTTCGAAAACAACTAGATGAAATTGTTAAGGAAGCTTTTGGCGGGAAGAGTTCTTCCATGCCACAATCCCAAATCAGGAAACCTGTCCAGGGAAGGAATCAGCGGAGGTTTTCGTTCTTGCGTTCCTCCATCTGAGCGTTTTCTAAGCCCTCGGCCTCGTCCACTAGTTCGGCCAAGGATCGTAAAACCCAAATGGCGCTCGAAGCCGCGTCTTCAGAAACCGCAGGAGATGCTGCCACTAAGTCAGCTTCCTCCGGGCTATCTGGCCACGCCAGCAACGTCCTTGGTCGGTGGCAGGCTCTTCCACTTTGGCGACGTATGATTTTAACATGTCTCCGATCAGTGGGGGCGGGATTACTTCTCCATGGCTACAGGATAGATTTCTATCCACCCGCCAAACAGATTTTTTCTGTCAACTCCCCCCTGTTCCAAGGCCGCCGCCTTCTCACAGGCCGTGGCATTCTTGCAGGCCAATGGAGTAATTGTACCGGTTCCCAATTGGGAACGGTTCTGAGATTCTGCTTAAATCTATTCCTAGTCCCCGTAGAGGGCAGGTACTTCCGACCTGGATCTCAAGCTTTTCAAGCATGTTCAGGTGCGGCGTTTTCACATGGAGTCTCGGTCTTGTTCCGGGTGTTTTCAACGGATCAATTGATAACCCAAGGACATTCCCTATCATCCATCGACATCAGAGATGTCTATCTGCATGTGCCAATCGCAGCTTCTCACCAGCGTTGGCTACGTTTTGAAATCGGAGTGGTCTAATTCGTGGCTCTTCCCTTGGAGTTAGCCACGGCCCCTCGAGTACTCTCAAGGTTGGGGCAGCTGTGATTAGGGTCCTGCACCCCTAGAGGTTGGCAGTGATCTTTTGCCCTGAACGGCCTTCTTGTCGGGGCTTCATCCAGTGCAGACTCTTAGCAGAGTGCCTCGCTCACTGTTGCCACGCTAACCATTTCGGGTGGCTTGTCATTCTGTCCAAGACCACTCTGACTTCGAACCAGAAGTTCACGTACCCAGGGACGCAATTCGAGACTCTGTCGGCACTTGTGAAGCTGTCCTTAGTCAAACAGTAGTCCCTCTGCTGGCGGTCGACGTCGTTCCATCAGGCACCGAATACAGGTACTGGATCATATGGTGGCGTCAATGGAAGCGATTCCCTTGCCCAGTTTCTCCTCCTCGGAGGCTGGATATTTTCCGGGATGGTGGCTTCGCCACAGACCAGGGGCTCGTTTCAGTGGTGGCTTCGGCCACTCTGTCTCAGGGACGCTCCTTCCTGGCCCCGTCACGGGTGATCCTCACCAGGATACTAGTCCATCTGACTGGGGAGCAGTGTTTCTCCACCACAGAGCGCAGGGCGCTTGGACTCTGTCCGAATCAGCCCTCTGGATCAATGTGCTGGAAATCAGAGCTCTCTAAGCCTTTCACCATCTGTTGGCGGCTGGGCACATTCGAGTCCAGTCAGATGACGTGACAGCGTTTACCTACATCAACCTACAGGGCGGCACACTCAGCCGCCTGGTAATGTTGGAGGCTCAACGCATTCTTCAGTGGACGAAGGACTCCTAGTCCACCATATCCGCAGCCCACATCCCAGACGTGAAGACTGCGAGGCAGATTATCTCAGCTGTCCATCCGCGGTCCACGATCCTCAGGTTTTTGCGGCAGACGCACTGGTGCATGTTTGGTCCCAGCTTCGTCTGTCTTACGTGTTTCACCCTCTAGCTCTTGCCCAGAATCCTGCGCAAGATCAGTAAGGAGGGCCGTCGGGTCATTCTCATACTCCAGACTGGCCCAGGCAAGCTTAGTACCCTGACCTGCTCCATCTGTCCGTAGTGTTGCCATGGCATCTTCCGGACCGTCCAGACCTTCTCTCAAAGGGTCCGTTTTTTTCCGCCAGAATTCTGGATTCTCAGATTGACGGCGTGGCTCTTGAGTCCTGGATCTTGACGACTTCTGGTATCCCTCCTGAAGTCATCTCCACTATGACTCGAGCTCCGAAGTGTCCTTGGCCTTTTGGCCTTGCCGACCCTCCTGTCCCTTCTACAGTCCGGTCTACAGCTTAGGACTATCCCTCTTTAAGGGACAGCTCTTGGCTCTGTCAGTGTGTGCCAGCGGCGTATCTTCCGGCTGGCTCAGGTGCGCTCCTTCAAGGGCGCATCTCACATTATTCCGCCTTACCGGCGGCCTATGGAGCCCTGGGACCTTAATCCGGTCCTCACGGTTTCCGGAAACCCCCCTTTGAGCCTCTCAGGGAGGTTTCTTTGTTTTGTTTTTCACAGAAAGTGGTCTTTCTAGTGGCCATAATTTCCCTCAAGAGAGTCTCTGTTTTGGCTGCACTCTCTTCTGAGTCACCCCCTTTTTTGGTTTTTCATCAAGACAAGGTGGTCTCCGTTCGACTCCGGACTTTCTCCCTAAGGTGGTTGCTGCTTCCACCTTAACCGGGGCATTTTCCCTGCCTTCCTTTTGTCCGGCTCCTGTTCATCGCTTTGAAAAAGCGTTGCATATCCTGGATCTGGTGCGGGCGCTCCGGATCTTTGTGTCTCGCACCGCTGTTATTAGGCGGTGCACCTCTCTCTGGTGCTGACCACTAGTCAGCGTAGCGGTCTCTCGGCATCTACGCCGACCCTGGTTCGTCTTAGGTCGGCCATTTCCGATGCCTACCAGTGTACTCAAGTGCCTTCCCCGCCTGGGATCAGGGCACACTTGACCAGAGCTGTCGGGGCCTCTTGGGCTTTCAAGCACCAGGCTACGGCTCACCAGGTCTGTCAGACTGCCACTTGGATTAGTCTGCATACCTTTTCGAAGCACTACCCAATGCAGGCTCATGCTTCGGCAGACGCGGGCTTGGGCAGACGCTTTTTTCAGGCGGCTGTCGCCCATTTGTGAAGTTAGGTTTCGCCTACTTCTCAGTTTGTCTGTTTATTCCCACCCATGGACTGCTTTAGAACGTCCCATGGTTTGGGTCTCCCATAGGAACGATAAAGAAAAAGAGAATTTTGTTACTTACCGTAAATTCTTTTTCTTATAGTTCCGTCATGGGAGACCCAGCACCCTCCCTATTGCCTGTTGGCAGGTTTCTTGTTCCGTGTGTCTTCACCGGCTGTTGTTGTTGCAGACAGAGGTACCGGTTGTTCCGGGTTTTACTCTGTCTCTACTTGTGGGTGGATGTCCTCCTTCAGCTTTTGCACTAAACTGGCTAGGACTGGCTAGCAGGGGGTGTATATGCTAGGAGGGAGGAGCTACACGTTTGAGTGTAGTACTTTGTGTGTCCTCCGGAGGCAGAAGCTATACACCCATGGTTTGGGTCTCCCATGACGGAACTATAAGAAAAAGAATTTACGGTAAGTAACAAAATTCTCTTTTTTCAAATGTAAACAATCACAATATTATCACACAGTAATATTCACAATATTAACTACACTATATTATTCCTATCACTATACAACTGTCACCATCAATGTTATCATAAACTAAATCACTCTATCAGGGAAATAACTCTATTTGGTAGTTCTTTGTCTACATGAGACTAATCGGCACATAGGCCCTAACGAGGTGAGAGATGCTACCCACTTGGCCAAAAGTCAAAGTTGTTGGGTATCCTTGCTTACTAAATTGGTTGCTGTCTTCATTTTTGGAAATGTGGCCTCAGGCCTCTCTTAATACCGTATTTCTCCACAGGAGGCAATGACCCTGGTCACTCGCATCTTCTTTTGGAAACTATGTTCAGTATTTGGTCTTCTGTGTTCGGTCTTCGGTGAGCGCTTGTCACAGGCTTCTACTGGTGGAGGTCAAGGGCTTTTACTAGTGTAGATCACAATCTCATACTGGTGCTGGTTAAGGTCTTCTATTGCCGTAGATCATTGACTTCTACTGGCACTTGTAAGGGTTCTTCTACTGGTGTATATCCTGGTCTTGTACTGGCATTGGTATACATCAGGCCCTCTCCAAGATCCGACTGCTTTCTGGCCCTTCTGGGGCAGTGGTGGTTGTAAGCACACTTTGGTACCACATCAACTTCCTGCTACAGGTTCTGGTAATAACTCCCCCTCTTCTTGGCCCAGCCTTTTTTTGTTTAGTAACTGCGCCACAACTGTCAAGCGACCCGGCGTCTTTTATAAAGTCTTCCCTCGTGGAAACACACTTGACTCTTTAGTTCCTGTTTGCTCTTAATACCTTCTACAAGCAGATTGCGATGTTCACTTGCATTGCCATCTGCGTCACCTTAAAAGTACACCACCAAATTCATTACAAGGCCCTGTATAGCGTTCTATCCCCCTCTTTCTATTTTATGCTCTTTCCCACAGTGTTTGAAAAATAATAAAGAGTCACTCACTTCTCCAGACGATTCCCTGCAGCATCATTTTTTACACCTTTTCTAGCCGGGAACATTTTACATGATGCAAGCGCCCTGCTCATGTCATCATGCTGCACTCATCTGAATCATAGAGAAAGAGCTGGCCAGGATGCTGGAGACCTTTTCCTGACTCTCCACTACTACTTTCTACTGTAGGCAGCGGAGCTGTAAAAACAATGCCTGCTTGCACACAGGAAATCAGGGCAATCTGGCCTTGGGCATACTGAGGCCTTAGACCCTGAGTGCCAGGCCCTTGGAAATTGCACTCAAGGATGAACCAGACTTGTGCAAGTGCACAATTCTCTTCCTGAGATCTTGGCTGAATTCTTTTGACTTTCCCATGATGCTACACAAAGAAGCAGCGTGTTTCAGGTGTGTATTAAAATACAACCACAGGTGTGTCTATAATTAACTCAGATGTTGCCAATAAGCCTATCAGAAGCTTCCAAAGACATGACATAATCGTATGGGCTGTCCCATGTTGTTTAAAGGCATAGTACTCGTAGTGTATTTATAACCAAGGGGATCAACCACAGTAAGGTTGAAAAAGAGTGACATAAGGTCCAACTAGAGCAATTAAAATTTAAATTTTATTGCAAGAATATATTTAAAATATATACAGCAATAAGCTGCTTCAAGGATGGTAATAAAATAAAACACCAGGGACAATTGGACAAGTGGCAGGATTATAATATGACAACCTATGAATATAGATATTATTATAATAAAGCTAGGTAGATAACACTTCATACCATGTGATCATAAATTAAATTCTATCCTTCACACAGTAGGTATATACAAATGTGATGACAATATGTTGTGCAATGGTATGAACAATGCAAGGTGATTGAAGCAAAAATTATCAGCCAAATGGTAGTAAGCAACAGAGATTGCAGTCACCAAAAGAAAGCAGCATATATCCTGTACCTGGGTATGTATGTAGTCCTGGTGCCACGTCCCAACCCCTATTCATAGTTTGTCATATTATAATCCTGCCACTTGTCCAATTGTCCCTGGTGCTTTATTTTATTACCATCCTTGAAGCACCTTATTGCTGTATCTATTTTAAGTATATTCTTACAATAAAATTTAAATTTTAATTGATCTAGTTGGACCTTGTGTCACTCTTTTTCAACCTTACTGTGGTTAATCCCCTTGGGTTATAAAGGTTGACCACTTAAGGGGGCTTTACACACTACGATATCGTTAATGTTTTATCATCGGGGTCACGTCGTTAGTGACGCACATCCGGCGTCATTAACGGTATCGCAGCGTGTAACACTTACCATCGACCTTAAACGTTCTCCAAAGTGGTGAAAATCATTCACCATGGAGAGGTCGTCCTAAAATCAAAAATTGTTAATGGTTGTTTATGGATGTTGTTCCTCGTTCCTGCGGCAGCACATATCGCTGTGTGTGACACCGCAGGAGCGAGGAACCTCACCTTACCTGCAGGAGTGAGGACCCTCACCTTACCTGCGTCCCGCCCCCAAAATGAGGAATGAAGGAGGTGGGCGGGATGTTCGTCCCGCTCATCTCCGCCCTTCCGCTTTGATTGGCCGGCCGCTTAGTGACGTCGTGGTGACGTCGCCGTGACGCCGAACGCACCTCTTCCTTGAGGAAGGGATTGTTCGGCAGTCACAGCGACGCCGCCGTCCAGGGAAGTGTGTGTGACGCGATATCGCATGCACGACGGGGGCGGGTGCTTCTGCGTATGATATCGCTAGCAATTGCTAAAAATATCGTAGCGTGTAAAGCCCGCTTTAGTGCGGTCTGTGATTAATATGACCATTTTGTTTATTTTTGTTTTGTTGATACTCTTAAGGGTGCTTTACATGCTGCAACATCGCTAGCGATTGCTAGCGATGTCGCGAGCGATAGCACCCGCCCCCGTCGTTCTTGCGTTATGTGGTGATCGCTGCCATAGCGAACAATATCGCTACGGCAGCGTCACACGCACATACCTGCTTATCGACGTCGCTGTTGCTGCAGAACAATCCCTCTTTCAAGGGGGAGGTGCGTTCGGCGTCACAGCGACGTCACAGCGGCGTCACTAAGCGGCCGCCCAAAAGCAGAGGAGGGGCGGAGATGAGCGGCCGAAACATGCCGCCCACCTCCTTCCTTCCTCATTGCCGGTGGACGCAGGTAAGGAGATGTTCGTCGTTTCTGCGGTGTCACACATAGCGATGTGTGATGCCGCAGGAACAACGAACAACCAGCGGCATGCACCACCAACGATATTATGAAAAGGAGCGACGTGTCAACAATCAACGATTTTTGACGTTTTTGCGATTGTTGATTGTCTCTCGTAGGTGTCACACGCTGCGATATCGCTAACGCCGCCGGATATGCGTCACTAACGACGTGACCCCGACGATATATCGTTAGAGATCTCGCAGCGTGCAAAGCACCCTTTAGTGTATGTAAACTTTTGACTTTGCAGAAAGTAATAAAAATGCTTTAAAACATTCTCTCCCTTTCATTATTCTGTCATTTGGCAAATATAAATAATTTTGGTAATCCTAATTGACCTAAAGTAGGAATGGTTTATTCTGATTTCATGTCAGTGAGAAAAACATGCATATGTGTCTTTGTAGATAGTGTATGTAAACCTCTGGTTTTCAACTTTATATACCAGGAAGGATCCCAGGATGGGGAAAATATATATTGAGGTGGGGGAAATATATACCAGGAAGGGGCCCAGGATGGTGACATACTGGATATACCAGGATGTGAGACATTACTACATAATGAAGTGGGATGGGAAGCAACATGTACAGTATGTCTCTATAGGATCTATAATTCTACACGGGCCAAACATCTGATCAACCTGCAGGGGGGGACCAGGTCCAAATTTTGCAAAGGGGCTTATCCAAATCCAGTTATGCTACTGGCCATAGAATTACCTTGTGATGACTGATAAATACGTCAACCGCTTCGAAGTAATTGTTATATCCCTCTATCTCTGTGTATCTTTCTATTTTATATATACGGTATAGTAGTTAGGAATAATACAGTGACCATTTAGAACCTTGCAATTGTAATTTGTTTTTCTAGTTTTTGGTATTTTCAGCCTGTATTTGATTTGAGCCAAATTCTTCCTTCAATATAGATATTTTTTTAGTCTATTTTATATGCGCTTGCTAGTAGCTAGTACTTGTTTTTCTGTTCACTAGATTTTATGTTCTAGATGTTTTCAGATAATTCATCAATTGCGACTTTTTAACCTTTACGTCCGGTACGTCCTTTGTCGCCTATCTCCGGTTACCATGGGCTCCGACGGGGAGCCCGCTATAATTCCCATACATATCTGCTCATCTGATCAGCAGACATGTGTGGTTAACAGGCGCAAGTCAATCAGAGATCTGCCCGCACCTATTAACCCTTTAGATTGCACTTTTAAACACTGACATTGCAATTTAAATGGCCACAGCAGGGACTGTGTTTCCCCCCGCCATCGGTGGCCCCCTGACATGATCAAGTGGTGCCAATGTGTTGTCATGGCAGCTGATGAGTCCTGACGCTGCCACGACTCACTTCCTGTGAGAGCCGTCAGAGCGACGGCACTCATAGGAGATGAGCATTTCTGCTGATCAGAGCGATGCTGTGGAGTTATAAAGTCTCCTAGGGGACTAGAAAAAATAAAAAAGGTAAAATGTAAAAAACAGTTAAAAAATTATGAAAAGAACTAAAAAGTTCAAATCACCCCCCTGTTGCCCCATTGAAAATAAAACTGTTAAAAAAAATTAAAAATACACATATTTGATATCACCGCATTCATAAATGCCCGATCTATCAAAATATAAAATCGATGAATATCATTGATACACGGCATGGCGTGAAAAATTTTCCAAATGCCAAAATTATGTTTTTTGGTCTCATTTTTTTAAAAATGCAATGACAGGCAATCAAAACATTGCATCATCCAGAAAATAGCATAATTAATAATGCCAGCTCAAGATGCAAAAAATAAACTGTCACTGAGCCCCAGATTCCGAAAAATGAGAATGCTACCGGTCTTGGAAATGGTGACAAAAGCATTACTCTTTCTTTGACAAACTTCAGAATTTGTTTTTCACCCTTTAGATAAAAGTATACATGTTTGGTATCTACAAACTCATACAGACCCGAGGCATCATACTGACAAGTCAGTTTTTACCATATAGTGAATGTGGTAAATAAAATACCCCCAAAACAATCGTTCAATTGCATTTTTTTTGCAATTTCACCGCACTTGGATTTTTTTTACCATTTTGAAGTAAACTATATGGTGAAAATTTTCAAAAGTACAACTCGTCCTGCAAAAAACTAGCCCTTATTTGGCAATATTGACAGAAAATTAAAAAAAGTTATGGCTCTCGGAAGAAGGGGAGGAAAAGACAAAAAAGAAAAATGGAAAATCGCCCGTGGGTTGGTTTAAAAAGTTGCAAATATATTTTTTAGAATACTACTGCAGTCCCTCCAGAAGTAATTTTATGTATTCTTGAAATTTTGTCACAAATTATGCAACATTTTAGTTGAATATGCAACCCTTTTTTCTCAAAAAAATGTTTTTAAAACATGTAGAACATTTTTTTATTTTGCGCATAATTCGTGTCCTATTTTGAAGAATGACAACAAATACCCAAGGGTAAAGATAAAGAAAAGTAACCACATGTTTATGGTCATAATATTCTGGGAGAGAGGAAAGAATAGAAGAAATATACAGTATTCGGCAGGAGCAAATATCCCGCTACCATAGAAGAATGGAACACACATACAGTATTACTTTGCTAATAACTTTGTAGTGTGAGCTTAGGTTTTTTTTTAGTTTTTTTAAATCGTTATTTCTTCAGGCTCATTCCACAGAAATTTTATGTTTTTACAATGTTATTTCCTCTTGTTACTATTGGATTATGTGGTTGTATCCAGTGATTAGTGCTCTTTACCTTGGTATATTATACAGATTAACCTCTATATAGATTGACCTTTTGTATCCGAAGGTTAAGAGATAATGTTCTCTGTTGTATCCCGTACATAAGACTTTCTATGTTGAACCAGAATAATAATAGAAATATTGTACATTATGGATTACATTTATTTGTGTATTCTTATTATTTTTGCTGTTGCTTGACAGCGTTATCACCTGGAAGCAAATGAAGTCTATATTGCAGGGTTATGAGAATGGCAGTGGCTCTAGGCCATTGGTAAAGCTTAGCTTTTCTACTCAGACACCTGTAATTAGTTTTCTTTGTATGCCAGATATTGGTTCTCCATTCGTATACAAGGTTCTCTGAGGTCATTCACACAACTATCGGAGCTTTATTTTCTTTAGTGATTTAAGGGAACAATAGTTATTGGAAAGGGAAAGGCTGTTGTTGGTGGCCCCATTTATTAGAAAATAATACAGTATGTCACATTTAGCTTTGTACGGCACATTCATTATCTGAAACCAGTTTCCGGCCTAATCTATAGAATTGTTCAGCCTTCAATCTTTAGTAGAATCTTATACCACCTTGTACCTAGTATTCAACCTTCATGTTTAGGAATGCATCAAGAACTGTATGTGGAAATTGTAATAACTGCAATACGCCAATATATTATGCAGGGGGTTTGAAAATAACCTAGATGGTTGTTTTCGGTTATGTTCATGAATTTGTCACAGTAAAGGGCGCTTTACACGCTGCGACATCGCTAGCGATGTCGCTAGCGATCGCACCCGCCCCTGTCGTTTGTGCGTCACAGGCAAATTGCTGCCCATGGCAAACAATATTGCTGGTACGCATCACACATACTTACCTTCCTAGCAATGTCGCTGTGGGCGGCAAACAACCTCTTTAAGGGAGCGGTTCATGCGGCATCACAGCGACGTCAATCAGCGGGCCACCAATAGAAGCGGAGGGGCGGAGAGCAGCCGCATTAACGACATGCCCAACTCGTTGCCGGAGGACGCAGGAACGCTGTTGTTTGTCATTTCCGGGGTGTCACACATAGCGATGTGTGCTGCCTCAGGAACGATGAACAACCTGCGTCCAGCACCAGCAACGATATTTTGGAAATGAATGATGTGTCAACGATCAACGATTAGGTGAGTATTTTTGATCGTTAGCGGACGCTCATAGATGGCACACGCAACGACGTCGCTAACGAGGCCGGACGTGCGTCACGAATTCCGTGACCCCAACGATATCTCGTTAGCAATATCGTTGCGTGTAAAGTGGCCTTTATTCCTGCGACTGAAAATCAGGAGATGTAATCCGGTCAATATCTGAGGGTCAGAAATCCAGGAGAGCACATATTATGTTCAGGGAGAAAACAGTGATGTGGTCAGGTAACGGTCCAAGGTCAATAGGCAGGAGGTCATGACTGGAGCAAGGAGAAAAGTCAAATAACAATCCGGGGTTAGAACACAAAGATCAGAACACTAGCAGAGACAACACTAGAAACATAAAGTACAACTATGAAAGGTCTGGGCAAGCATTTGTCAGTAAGGCTTTGTGCGCACGTTGCATTCTATTCCGCAGCGTGTAAGTCACTGCCTGTGCGTCTCAGAACGCTGCTGTATTCTTGTAGAATTCATGCGTTCTGGAAGCTTGCTCTGCCATAGACAGAGTGGGAAAAGCATCCAGAACGCACATTTTTGACCGTGCGGTCTTACTCGACTCTGCAGCATCCCCATAGACTGACAGCAGAGCCGAGTGGGACCGCACTGTCAAAAAGAGCATGGCTGGCTGCGAGACAAAGCCGCGCGATCAGAATGAACTCAGATGAACTTCACCCGACTTCATTGTGATTGCGGGACTGTGCATGTGCGGGATGTGCGTGTGCCGCGGCTTGATTTGCTGTCACACGTGAAGGACTCACCTGTGATCACAAATCCCCTGAGTGACTGCAGTGAGCCACGCGATCAGCTGTGCTTTCACTCAGGTTACTCGGGACCATAGCTGCAGTCCTCCACCTGAGAGCGGTGGCCGCGAGTAACCTCAGTGACAGCACAGCTGATCGCGTGACTCACTTCAGTTGCTGCATTGAGCTCACAGGAGTGTTCTACTGCCGCTCCTGACAGCTTCCGATGCAGCAGAGCTGAAAGCATCGTGGGACCTTGCATGGATTACGTCGGACCTGGAGGTGTTTTGAGGGGTTAATAAAGTGTTGATAGAGGGTGTTTTTTTTTGTCTTTCATTACAAATAAAGGATTTTTTGGATGTGTGTGTTTATTTTCTTTAACTTACAGGTTAATCATGGAAGGTATCTCGGGGAGATGCCTTCCATAATTAACCTAGGACTTAGTGGGCTGCCATTAACTCCTTATTACCCCGTTTGCCACTGCACCAGGGCAATTTGGGATGTGCCGGGTAGAGTCCTGGGACTGTCGCATCTAATGAATGCGGCAATTCTGGGTGGCTGCTGGCTGATATTGTTAGGTTTGGGGGCTCCCCATAACGTGGAGCTCCCCATCCTGAGAATACCAGCCTTCAACCGTGTGGCTTTACCCTTTCTGGTATCCAAATTGGGGGGGACCGCACATCGTTTATTTTTTTAATTATCTATTTATTTTTTTTACTGCTCGATATAGACATGGCCACCGGCGGCTGTGATTGGTTGCAGTGAGACAGCTTTCACTCAGCGTGGATGCCTGTCGGACTGCAACCAATCATAGGCGCCGGTGGGTGTGGAAAGCAGGGAATATGAGATGGATTAATGAGCGGCCGGCATTTTCAAAAGAAGAAAAGCCGCCACAGTGTGAACGCCGTGCAGCGCCGCGTCAGTGATCGTGGATCGGTGATGACCAGTCATGTGTCTATTTACTCATTGGCTACAAACTGGTCACATGGCTGACGTCATGCTAGGTCCTGTCAGTGCATCTCTCTGGTAAGCGGTGCTTGTTTGAGCATGTTCTTTTACCGGTGAGATGCTCTGGCACATGGTCGGCTTCCCCGACTGAGTAAGCAGCAGCTGCGTGCTGTAAGCGGTGATGTCACCGCTGACAGACGGGTAACCATAGACGCGGTGCTCCGATCACGTGATTCCCGGTGCCGCAATTCACCGGCTGTGGCATGCATGGACGCTCTTTACAGAGTCAGCCCACATGCAAGGACTAGATGCCACACCTTGTGAATTGCGGCACTGGGAATCACGGGATCGAAGCACCATTGCTATGGTAACCCGTCTATCAGCAGTGACGTCACCGCTTACAGCACGCTGCAACTGCTCACTCACTGAGTGATTAGACTGCACGGGAAGCAGCAGCGTTCTTCCTCCCATGCAGTGCTGTCTGATGTAGCAGAGCTGCATGGGTTGAAGGAGAAAGAAGACAGAGGGAGGGGTGAGAGGGAGTAATAAACATGGAGTCTCTAAGTGTGTCTGTGTATTTATTTCTATTAAAATATTTTTTCTCTGTGTGGTGTCTTTTTGTTTAACCCTTTATTGGAGATTCTTAATGGCCGGGTCAAACTTGCCTGACATTAAGAATCTCTGGCTTAATACTAGCTAGTAAAACAAAGCTAGTATTAACCCATTATTACCCAGCAAGCCACCCAGTTTCAGGGCTGCTGAAAGAGTTGGATACAGCGCCAGATGATGGCGCTTCTATGAAAGCGCCATTTTCTGGGGTGGCTGCGGACTGCAATTCGCAGCAGAGGGGCCCAGAAACCTCGGGCCAACCTGTGCTGAAGATTCCAATCCCCAGCTGCCTAGTTGTACCTGGCTGGACACAAAAATGTGGCGAAGCCCACGTCATTTTTTTTTTTAATTATTTCATGAAATTCATGAAATAATTAAAAAAAGGGCTTCCCTTTATTTTTAGTTCCCAGCCGGGTACAAATAAGCCGCTGGGGGTTGGGGGCAGCCGTACCTGACTGCTATACCTGTCTAGCATACAAAAATATGGCGAAGCCCACGTCATTTTTTTTTTAGTTTTTTGGCAAAAAAAGTAAAAAATGCTTCCCTGGTTTTTTCCATTGCCAGTGAAAGTCACACCAAGCAGTGGGGGTTAGCAGCCAGTAACTGCTTGGATAACCCTTAGCTAGCAATACAAAAAATGCAGTGGGAGCCCATAAATTTTTTTTAATTATTTATTTAAATAACTAAAAAAAATGGGCTTCCCTGTATTTTGATTGCCTGACATCACAGTACTGTAAAAATACATCATTAAAAAAAATGACGCAGTGCTCCATGGTATTTTTGATTCTCAGCGCAGATAGAGCAGACAGCTACGGGTTGCCACCCCCATCTGCCTGGCGTTACCTTGGCTGGCAATCAAAATACAGGGAAGCCCATTCATTTTTTTATTTAAAAAAATAGTTAAAAAAAAAAAATGATGTGTGGTCCCCCCACTTTTGATAGCCAGCTAGGCTAAAGCAGACCGCTGTAGCCTGAAAACCACAGCTGGCAGCTTTACCGTGGTTGGTGATCCAATGTGGAGGTCACCCCAGGCTCTTTTTTATAATTGTTTTATAAATAATAATAATTGCAAAAAAAAAGTAGGGTCTCCCCCAAATTAGATCACCAGCCAAGGTAAAGCGGACAGCTGTGGTCTGGTATTCTCAGGGTGGGAAGGTCCATAGTTATTGGCCATTCACAGCCTAAAAATAGCAGGCCGCAGGCGCCCCAGAAGTGGCGCATCCACTAAATGCGCCAATCCTGGCACTTCACCCCAGCTCATCCCGTGCCCTGGTGCAGTGGCAAACGGGGTAATAAATGGGGTTCATACTAGCTGTAAGGTCACCTGACATCAAGCCCAGCAGTTTGTGATGTCATGGAGTCTATCAGATACCCGACATCACAAAATGTCAGTACTAACAAAAAAAATAGACAAAAAAAAATGTATTTGAAAAAACACTCCCCAAAACATTCCCTCTTTCACCAATTTATTGTAAGGAAAAAAAAATAAGGGTTTCACGACGACTCTGGACCATCTAGAATATGGGGGGACACGCTCAGGGAACGTATCCCCCATGTTTTAGGAGTGCAGACCCTCCATGTGAGGAGTGTGGGTGCAATGAATCTGCACCCACTCTCCCCGGTTCCACAGCAGCAGAGTCCATGTTGCAACTGTTGCTACCAAAGCTGCAATGCCCTGCTCATGAGGTAAGGGCATACCTAATCAGGAGAACTATACTAAATTTGCTAATAAAGGTATGTCCTAATATTATTACTATTCCACCTACTATATATTTTGGATAGGATCTTGGAGATTGAATACCCCTTTAAGTCCAGTTATCCAGCTGAATGAATACTAAACAACAGAGCTCGCTATTTAGACATGTTTTCTTGTGGCGTATAACGGACTCTCATGTTTGGTAGTCGTTCAGAAGGGCAACTATAAAATCAAATACCTCCATTTGGAAATGTAGTTTAGCTCTCCTGATCAACTATGTTCCTTACCTCATGAGCAGGTATTGCAGTAGCTTACAGATGCATGGTTACCGCCACTCACTGTGTCTGAACACAGGAAGCTGAGCTGACAGCCGCTCTGTGCATGCGGCAGCGTCCATTGTGAAGGAGGGGGCCGCGGGTGATCAACGCTGCACAGGTACCATGAAACACCGGGGAACACCGGTGGGGTTATAGGGGGTGACCTGGCAGGGCCTGGGGAGGAGTTTTCTGTCGCATGTGTCATGGCACTTTGGCGACACCGGGGAACCGGAGGGGACCAAGGAGAAGATTTATCTCCCATCTGAGATGTTTGTTCATGCCAGATGGGAGATAAATAATTTTTTACAGGCACTGTCATTTACTGTAACGTGATCATCGGTATACGGTGTATACCGGTGATCACGTGAGCGGGGACCGGAAAAACCGGCCTGAATCATGATCTCCAGGGTCTCAGCTACCCCCTGAAACCCCGGAGATTTTCTGACGCTGGGGGGCGCTATTCACTTATTTCTGCCTGCTGTTTTTAAACGGCAGATCAGAATAAGGCTACATTCACACGACCGATCCGATTTTGCGGTCCACAAAAAACGGTCCGTTTTTTCTCACGGATGCATCTGTGTGGCATTCGTTTCCGTTCCGTCTATGGTCCGTATGTCATCCGTTTGTCATCAGTGTGCCTTCCATTTTTTTGCGTACTGCAAAAAAACTGAAGGAGGGAAAATACATAAATTTACCCAGGATCCATACCTTCAACCTACATGAGGCGGTCACATGTTCACTCTAGTGCCATTTTCTACTGCTTTTCACAGCGTAGAGCGCTCTGGTGATTTTCTTGTGCTTGTACACTTCATATCAGTCTTTTCTGTCATTATAATGTCCAGCTCTCCTGCATTTTGTAATTTTGCACCCTTTGGTGCCTTTCATGTGGCACTAAGGGGTGCTTAGCCTTGTATTTAGCCCAAAAAAAAAATAAATAAAAAAAAAAAAATGACATGGGGTTCCCCCTATTTTTGATAGCCAGCTAGGGTAAAGCATACGGCTGCAGCCTGCAGACCACAGCTGGCAGCTTCACCTTGGCTGGTAATCCAAAACTGAGGGCACCCCACGCTGTTATTTTAAATTAAATAAATAAATAATTAAAAAAAAAAACATGTGTGGGTCCCCCCAAAATTGGATCACCAGCCAAGGTAAAGCGAACAGCTGGGGTCTGATATTCTCAGACTAGGGAGGTCCATGGTTATTGGACTCTCCTCAGCCTAAAAATAGCAGGCCGCAGCCGTCCCAGAAGTGGCACATCCATTAGATGTGCCAATCCTAGTGCTTTGCTCCAGCTCATCCTGTTGCCCTGGTGCGGTGGCAAACGGGGTAATATATGGGGTTAATACCAGATGTGTAATGTCACCTGGCATCAAGCCCTGGTGTTCGTGATGTCAGGCGTCTATCAAATACCCGACATCATTAACGCAGTCAGTACTAAAAAAAAATAGACAACAAACACATTTTTATTTGAAAAAACTTTCCCCAAAACATTCCCTCTTTCACCAATTTATTAGAAAGAAAAACAAATCCAGGTCTTGTGTAATCCAAGGGACGATCCTTATCATAGTCAATGTCCCAGTCAATGAAAAACAGAATGTTCCATATTGGCTGGGAGAGCAATGCAGTAAAGTGAGCTAACATCAATAGGTCAGCCCAGGTCACTGCAGGGCATGACAAGTGCTGCTGTCAGGAGGCTAGCGAGGTACATTACCTGCGTTGATCGCTGCACTCCTGATAGCAGAGCTGTCACTGAGTTCAATGACCGCCGCCTTCACAACCAAGTATCGCTGGTGCCTGTGACATCACCGCTAGTCACAGTCTCGGGTCGGCAGCGAGAGGAGATGTGACAAGCGGCAGCCATGTAAGACAGTGACAGCGCTGACGTCGGGAGGGCAGGACTTCATTACCGCAGGTAAGGAACTTCACTAACCTCCTGACGGCAGCGCTTGTCATCCTCGCGGCTGCTGTCACTGCAGTGTGGGCAGCTGTGGACACCGAACAATGCAGGCAGCTGTGGACACTGCTGAGCGGGCAGCCGCGGGGCTGGAGCTGGGGCTGGAGCGGGACACAGACTGCAGCGGCACCCGACGGAAGTCACACGGAAGTGCTTCTGTGTGGCTTTCGGGGATGTTTGCACACGTAGCCAGGGTAAACATCGGGTTACAAAGCAAAGCGCTTTGCTTGGATACCCGATATTTACCCTGGTTACCAGCTTACCGCAGGCTGCCAGCAATGGCTCCCTGCACACGTAGCTGTAAAAAGCCACACTTTTGTTGATCGAACCGTTCTCGAATGCTACTCGAACTGTCGAGCTTTAAGGAAAAGACTCGAGTTCGCCGAGCCACTCGAACACCCCCCAAAATCACTTGAACATGAAATTGGCGAACCTCGAGCCTCGAACATCGCTCATCTCTACTGAGGACTCCTAAGCTGAGAAAGCGGACAGCGCCAGTTAGGAGACTCCAGGTCCATTACCCGGCAGAGACCTGGAATGGGAGTGGTGGCTAGCCGGGATGAAGTACAGAGCCCTGCAGCTTCAGGTGGCAGAATAATGGGTCTCAAGAGCTCCACAAACAAGGAGGGGGGACCACCACACAAAATCACAGGGGGAGAAAGCCCACAAGCTGCTCTACAGAATTTAACCTCTGCCCTGCCTGGAAACAAATGGAGTAATTGCAGAATATGAAAGAACTGTGAGTAAACAAAATCTGAAACCCGCAACCCAGTGACTCTGACTCTATTTGTCATCGCCTTGTGATCCAGCGATTCCCACTTCCCCGTTCTCCCTCCCGGGGGGCGCTCCACCTGTGGGGAGTGATATTTTCCCGGCTGCACCCCAACATCTCACGCGGCGAGGTACCATGCAGCGGCGGCCTTATCCCTGGCCGCACACCACAGATGGCGTTGTTGACATCATCCGTTTCACTCCTGGAGGAGGAAAGGTCGGAGGAAGGGTCCGCAGCGGAGGAAGCCGGGACCCCAGTCACCACTGTAACCGGTGACTACCTCTCCAGGACAATCCTTGCTAACCCCTTTTACTGTGCACCACGGGGCCACGGAACAGGGTCAGGCCACGACTTCTACAAACCACTGGCCCGACGACGGGTATACTGGGTACGGAGGAAAACTCTTACCTTGAACTCCGTGGGGTGTCACATATACACAGAGACAGCAAATGTAGAAATTAAATTCTCCATCTTCTCACCTGTGATCATATTCTCACTTGCAAAAGAATTGGAGCACAGTTTATTGACAAGTGTCATTAGCATATTGCATCCAATGCTCTCATATCAGATGCTATAGATTCAAGTGCCACTCCAGTGCTGAAAAAAAAATGCTGGGGTAGTACTTTTATAAAGAGTTTTCTAGGTAGTAAGTTTTAGTAAACGCTCAATTAAAAAAAAAAAAGAGTTTTCCCACTTTTGCATGCATTTCCACAATGCATGTGTGTTGCCCTGGGTTATGGGGTACTCGGTCCCGGGCAGTGTATATCTGGGGAATTTCACTTTGGTGGCCGTTGCCCGGTTCGTGCCCTGGGTATCTTTTTGAAAATGGGAAATATTTACAGGGGATTACAGTAGTGTTCACACGTGACCCCAATTGCGGTGTTGCGCTATGTGGATGGAGCCGCTGCTGCACAATGTCCACTACTGGGGCTGGTGTTAATGGCAGCTTGGATGTTATACCCTCCGCAAGCAGGGACGGGCCCCAGAGGGTAGGTGAAATGACATGTGTAGGAAGAAGGTAGCCCACACAAGGGGTTCAGTGCAACTGGTTCTTTACTCACTTTCTGGTGGTAACTGGTCACCCGAGGCAAGCTGGTTTCACCTTCAGGTCCCCTTTGTCCCAGTGCCAGTTTAATAATCTGGTGCCTTCTTCCCTTGCACCTGTCTCTGGTTGGTGGGTCCCCGTGGCATAGAGCAACTGGGGGTCCCCGGCCAGTGGTTTTCCACTGCATTATTTATGACGGTAGCGTGAACCCTGTGGGGTTGGAGTCTCTGGTCCTGTCCCTGGTTCTCCCTTTGCTACTGAGTCTCGGATTTCTAAAGTCAACGAGGTCCTTGATGGTCCCCTCGCTGTGCAGGTGTTATCAGTCCTGCCTGGAGCTTCTGCCTGACCTAGGGTCCTGTATCCCATGGTGCGTAGTTCTGGGAGTACTCCACCGACAACTACCTTCCTGGGCCCCAGGTTACTGTTCACTCCAAGTCAGTGCGTCTGCTCACTTTCACAGTCACCTCTAGACTCCTACTGTCTTTCTTACTGTCCACAGTCTGCCCCTCCCATCTGGTCAACTAGTGGACTGGACTGGCTCCACCTGTAGGCAGCCATCCATTGGTCCGGCTCTAGCTGTGTACCATTCTATGGGGGATTGTTGGGGAAAAACTGGGATTTTGTGAAGTGTTTGTGTGTGACCGGCACTGGTCTTCCGCGGCCCTAGGGGGTAGGCCCCGCATCCTGGTGAGGATGCAGAACCTTGTAACTCCCTGATGGCTTCAGGGGCGCTACACATGTTAGGGTCTACTTTTATCTCTACAAGAACAGTAACATTTTTTCATAGTTCAAGTTAGTGAATATCCTAGCTGCTTGGCTTTCATGCATAAATGTAGCAGATATCTTCTAACATATAAAATCAGGTATCTATGACTTCAGATTGGTAAAAGAGAGGAATACTTCTGGGTAAAACTGCACTTTACGTTAAAGGGGTTATCATATCGGGAATGCTCCTTTTCCATATACTCTATTAAGCAATAGGGATAACATTAAGGGAACATCTACTAATGAAAATGGGAAGCTGCATTGTCTTGCAGTTGTAATATCAATATAATAACTGTGTTACCATCAGTTTGTGAATAGTTAATACCTAGATATTTACATGCACATATTTTTTTATCTAGGTGACATACCAACCACACGATGGATTATGAACTTTGATAAAGACCTTTTAGATGGGCTTGTTCTCGCTGCTCAGGTGGCAGCATATTGTCCATATCTTGTGAGTACCCATTTCCCTACAGTCGGCCCTGTACATTCTGTTCTTTGGAGGACTTCGTAATAGTCATGTTTTATTTGTTTTCAGATCTCCACTCACTTTACAAATATGTATACCAACCCTGAGACTCCGGAGCAGTGCCTACACAATTGCCTGATTCTAGTCAATGCATTCCGGGCTGTAAGTCTTAACATCGATATTCAGGTGATTTTCTTAATTCATTTCCACAATATATTAATCCTCTTTGTTGTTGGGATTGCCGGTGATTTAGATTCCAAGGTTGTTTTTTTGTTCTGCTTTACAACATTACGCTGATTGTTATCGAAAAATGACTGCACAGAGGTACTTTACCGAGCTCCAAGGAAACCATTTGACCCTCTTGCCCACGTTACTAAAATCTGAACGCTGAATGTTCCAGCAATACTAATTTCTCCAGGTGCTGGAAAAACATTAACATTACATTAGTAGATCTTCATAAACATTTGTCTTCCTTTCCTTACATTGTACTGGTATATTATCTGCTTTATATGCTATGTTCCATGTCAAATAATAAAGCGAATCTGTCACCATATTATTTTTGTACTTCTAAAGGCTGCTTTACACCAGACAATCTATCGTGCGATAGATCGTCGGGGTCACGGTTTTTGTGACGCACATCCGACATCGCTGGCGATGCTGGCCTGTGTGACACCTCCTAGCGACGCAGTATCGCTCACAAATCGTGAGTCGTGTACTGCTCGCTAGGTTCCATAATATCGTTTAATTTAGTTGTTGATCGTTTCCGGGGTAGCACACGCCGCTCCGTGTGACACCCCGGGAACGATGAACAGCAGCTCACCTGCGTCACGCGGCCGCCGCCGGCTATGTGAAGGAAGGAGGTGGGCGGGATGTTTACGTCCCGCTCATCTCCGCCCCTCCGCTTCCATTGGCTGGCGGCCGTGTGACGTCGCTGCGACGCCGAACGTCCCTCCCACTCCAGGAAGTGGACGTTCGCCGCCCACAGCGTGGTCTGGTCGCACAAGAGGTAAGTACGTGTGACAGGGGTTACTGACTTTGTGCGACACGGGCAGCAATTTGCCCGTGACGCAAAAAGGACGGGGGCGGGTACGATCGATTGTGAAATTGCACAATCGGTCGTACCGTGTAAAGCAGCCTTTAAGGTAAGCAGAGAATAATGACACCTATCCCGGGTAATTACAGTGCCCACCTCTCCCTGGCTGCTACCGTCCCTGTCTGCCATTGTGCTTCTGTATACTTCAGGGTGGCAGAAGGAGTTGAGAAGGGGTGGTGGAATCACTTTCTAATGAATTATAGCAGACATATAACTATTAGTCCATTGCATTCTTCTTAGATGTTATTATGCAAATGGTGTAGTATTTGCCAGGTGGATCTTTCACTATTTTAGACTGCACTAGAGTTGAGCAAAGTGATTTGCAGTGCCATGGCCCGGTATTTACATTGGTACTCTGCGGTAATTGGACCAGGGTCCTGAGAACTCTTTCAGTCGGCATCTGTTATATTATGATGCTGGATAAGGCCTATTTATTGTATCCAAGGTGCCAACATTCCGATGCCAGCTGAGGAAGTTGTCAGGACACTGATCCAACTGCCGCACAGTACTGATAGGAAAGCCGGACTAGAGTCCTTTTTGTGTAAGTTTACAGTGCACCTAGACAGTAATGTCATGTCTGTATTACTAATAATGTTTACATCTAACAAATGAGACCATATGGGTGTCCTCTTTCTTATACCTCATTTATTGACATTATTATAGATTAATAACAAAAAATATTTTACAATAATAATAATTACATGCATCCACATTGCTCTGTAAAGTCTGTATTCTCAGTACAAGTGTGGCGCCCCTGAGGGTCCAGCCGCCACAGAGGTACTGCACCTCAACCAGAGGTGTGATACCCCATTCCTGGTAAAGAGGAGCACACAGACCACAGTACACACACACTCTTAGTAGAGCTACACTCCATCAGGCTGTGGTTAGGGCGAGTTGCATCTTAGGGAGAGCACAGTTCCGGAGCTAGTCTGGAGGTGGAGTTAGTTAGTGGGTGGACACTTAGAACGGAGTGCAGAAAATGTAACTAGATAGAAGGAGTTGGAGTTAGGAGGAGAACGAAGGAAGAAGCGGAGGGTAGAGGTTCCGAAGACTGGCGCCGGAGGAGCTCGTCCTTGGACAAGAAAGAAGGGGTCCTAGAGTCAAGGGAAGTGAGTGATCCACCCATGGGCTCACATCCACATCAGATACACCAGTGTGGAGGGACTTGGCTGTTAAAGGGATCGGCCCCTAGACTAGTGGAGAACTACAAGGCTCAGCAAGCAAAACAGGAGGTTGATGTAACTTCAAGTACCGAAACCACAACCACACGCAAATCCACTTTGTGTGAGACGCAGAGCAGGAGGGAGAAGCCAGAGTAGGAAGAAGACCAGGAAAGGACACAGAAAGGTACACCAGTCTTGTGCCTCCGAATTACCCTGGGATCGACTGGATTCCATCACCACAGAACTCAGCACTCCAAGGGCAGCATCTGACCGGCCGTGATAAACTGGAACTGGCAACTGTGAGTAAAGAACTTGTGACTGCACCCTGCTGTGTCCTGGACTCATTGCCTGCGCCGCCAGCCCCACACTATTCCGACATTCCACTGGCTGAAAATTGCCTACGGTTGCAATGGGGTCCCAGCTCTACATGTGGAGATCTGTACCATCTCAGATGCATCACCATCTGCCCCAGTGCTGCCATCTAAGCAGCGTCAGTCATACTTGGCCGAATACCACAGGTGGCGTCACGAAGCATCATCCCATGTAAATATTCCCTCAGCTCATTTTACAAAAGCCACCGCCAGGGTCACGGAGTCAGGCCCTGCAGTTGTGACATCTCAGAACAGAACTGCGGCCCGGTTCCGAGTGCCCCCACGGCCCTGGTAGGGCGTGTCACAAGTACCCTCTGAATTATAAAATGCTGTGGAATATGTTGGTGCTATACAAATAGAATTATTATTCTTAGCTGCTGTCATGCCTCAAGGCTCCATCCGGCGACCCTGTGCTGTATGACCGACTTTCTTCTCTACTGAGGCACAGCTGTCTCTGTCTGAATATTAATTATCTCTTATCTTTTGTTTCATTCTTTTTGGCAACAGGCGTTTACACTGATTATTTAGTCTGTCCTATCACATTCCGGGTACGGCTATTTTTACCTTCCCGATCTTGGTCTTCACTGCTGGCTAAATTCCTGTGTGGATCCTGCCTAGAGGTTCCAGTCTCATTGTCATGGATTTATTGCCTGCAGATGGAGACCAGCTTTGGATATTCTATTAATTGGCTCTCTTGTCTACCTACACCTTTCTTTCCTCTACATTAACTTTGTAGTAGGTGAATCTTTCTTACCTCAATTATTTTTCCTTTTTCCACTTATGCACCTTTTTTGTTTCCACACCCTGGAACTTCTCCTATCTCTGTACATTTTCCCTAGTTAGAGCTATAGTGCTCTGGTACTTCCCTGGTTCCGTAGGGGGTACATGATATACTCAACAGCTTATTAGACAGCCAGGTCCAAGTTGTGCTCTCCTTGTATTGTGCGTAGGGTTATCCCAGTCTGTGTGAGGCCATCAGGGACTGTGCAGCTAGGAATATTAGTCTATAGAGCAACCGGTTGGTTCAGGTGTAGTTTATTTGAGATAGGAAATAAAGCCTATGCTGGAAACATCCTCATCACAACAGGTGCTTAATTAGGGCCATACATAGCAAAATGGGCCTTACAGTACAAAATACTATAGAGCTTTTCAATGTGGTGCATCATTCACTATTGTTGTCAAGAGTCAGACTGACCAATATTTGCTTACCCATCTAATTAACCAGCCTTTTTAACAGTTATGTTGGTGGATGAAAGCATGCAATGATGTTTAAAAAGAAAGTTATATCTTCTATAGATCAATGGCAAAGGTAAAATAAATTACAATTAGCTCATAGTGAGTAAAGAAAAGTTGCAATACTAATTTTATGTCACACTGACTTCAACAACTGTCATGATAGAATCAGTTCTTGTTCAGATTGCAGATTCTGACACTCTGCCTGGGAGATTCTCTGGTGTCTGGGAACAACGAGGGCAGACTCAAATGTCGATCTGCTGTGTGCTGATTCATGGGCAGGTTAGCAAGAGTTAATCTCTGCTAGTCTGCTTGTTTATTTCCTTTGATCAGCTGTTGTGAGGGAGCCAATCACATCTGCTCCCCACATATATATACTGGCTGGGTCCTTCCTCCTATGCCAGCTATAACCTATTGTCTTAGTTGGCGTGGTGTGATGTGGTCTCCCAGGCTATCTCGTGCTTGTAGTTCTTGTTGCTTTGAGCAGTTTTCGACTTTACCCAAGTTGTCTTTTCTACTTTCCTTCCTGCCCTTGTTTTCCTCCTGCATCTCATATTTTTCTATCCTGTGTGTGTGAGTGTGTGTGTGTGTGTGTGTGCATTGTGTCAAAGTTTTGGTTTTCTCTTGTGTGTGTTCATCTGTGTTTAACATTACACTCCTGCCCCGTCCTTCCCTGGTGAGAGGGGGAGGGAGGAAATAAGATTAGGTCTGGTCAGGATCAGAGCCAGGAACGGGACTCAGGTGTCTCCGCCATTAAGAGTATCCCTGAGATTAGGGAAAGCACAGGGCCCCCCAGCATGAGGGACAGCATGGGGGCCCCTATCCAACACTATCCAACAAGTCACATTGTGACATTTTACTAATCAAGAACCCCCCCATTTTGACATTGACCAGATCCTCCATTGGTCTCTATGTACTAGTCCTATATCAACACCCCAGTGTGCAAGGAAATGACCACACAGTCAAACTGGAGATCTGTTTCAGCCACTGGCTAAGTGTAATTTCCCAGCATTTCCTGTATCAGAAACTGGAAACTCAATAACAATGGAATAGGAGTGTCATGCACGGAGTGGGGAAATGTCCGTACACACCTATGGATGTCTGGTGCACTACACAACACACAACGTACAAGGGGGACACTTTAACAATGGTGAGCCTTGGCGCTAGGGAAGGGAAAAATGGAACAACTCCTGCACTCACCAGCAGATGTACCCTGCACTTCCTAATGCATGCTACACGGGTCCTTTCACCCCGTCACCAAGCAGGATACCTAGAACCCTCGCAAGCCCTGAACTCACCCTTACTAGTGAGATGACCAGCAAGAGCACTAATTTCACCACTGCACTAATCAACATAAAAGGAAGGAAGACAGACAGGGGAAAAATTATACCAACAAACACTTCATGGCTGCAGACAGACTCCGAGACTGCAGATGGCTGGGCACCAGGCAGAACCCCAGCAGCTCCTTCCACCCAGACGGCCTGAACAAAACTGAATTCTTTCATGATCCAGGACCAGTATTCCCTGCTCTAGAGTTTCCCAGACCGGGCCTGGTCATGACAGGGGTTAACTCCCATCATCCTTGTTCCAGTTTCAGGAGACACTATATCTGGGTGCTGCACCAGCATTCCAGTGCTAGTTATAGTTTTACTCTGCAGCCTGTAACTGTCTCTGTTGAGATTTCCTGTTGGATCTGACTACTTCTTACTGTGCCCTGACCTGTACCCTCCCCCGATCGTCCGTCTGTCCCAGTCTCTGACTTCCCGCTCCTGTCATTTGTTTACCCATCCTGGTTCATCCTCCTTCCTGTGTTTGTGTCTTCTCACCCTCCGGCCTTGTCTTCTGTTCCCTGTGCCCTTTGTGTTTCCCTCTGCATACCTGATCTCCTGGCATCCAACCTCAGTTTTGTTTTCTGACCTGATCTTGATCCTCCCTCTGCAGTGACTTGACTTTCAGACTAGACCCTGACTGCTTGACTATTCTATTGCCCCCTGGTGGTTCACCTGTGAACTGTCTGCTGAAGTTACTCTGCTGTACTTCAGCCTCCTTTCTGTTACAGTGTTACTTTGACTCTCCTTCACTACTCTGCTGCCACCTATTGTGGAATACGCTGTACTACTTCTTACCAGTTCTTTGTACAGCGTGACAAATTCTTTCACCAGCAAAGGTTCATGAGTATTGCAACTATTTGTAGGGGATTTGCATGATCACAGAGCAGCTGCATCTGAAATGGAGTGGAAGAAAGCTGCTGGCAACAAATCTGATATGAACCCTTAATACACCAAATAAAAAGAAAACACTTTTAATATTAAGAGTCTCAGAGCACTGTGAGTCTCCCAGCTTGAACTGTCACAAGTCTCTAAATGCTGAGAAATCACTGTGACAGTACTCCCCCTTTAACATGGGACCTCAGGACCCTCAAGACTCAGTTTATCCGGAAAACACATGTGGATTCTAATGTGAACTGATCTCCAAAGTTACCATTAACGCACACCGGTGATGGTGGTAATGATGTTGGCTCTGGAGACACAATACATCTCCTGAGTGACAACCTTTAAACGTTATGGGCATTTAGTGCTCTGGGTAGCGTCGGCTGAATGGCAATAGGGTTAACAATGTCTGCCATAAACCGATTTCAGTTATATTTAGATTAGAGGATCACTTGAAAACCAGAAAAAACTCTCTAAAACGTCACTTTTATTAATACTGTTAAAATACTAAAATAGTACTGATTTCTGGAATAATATCCAGAAGTAAGGACATCAACAAGTCGTGCTTAGTGATAACTGAATAAGGTCTTGAAGGAGGACAGGGGACAAGGGGTGTGCACCGCCTACTGTATTGAATTATAATGCTGATAATTATGAGGATGAGATAGGGGGTCTGATAATCCCTGATGTTATTCCCTACCTAACAACGGAGGTCAAAAATACCTTGATTTTTTGGGTGCCCCCCGTTCCTCGGCGGCTAGCCCTATCTGCCCCTGTAACTGCTCCTGACCCTAGCCCACCACCAAGTGAATTGTGCAGCGGTGCATAACAGTCATGTGTCATAAGTCATAAACAATTACGAAAATGAACCCAAATCTCATGTGCAAATTAAGGGTTTCAATTCACAGTTTTACAAAATACCTATATGGCTATGAAACTGGGAAGATACATGAAATTAAGGGTCTAGGCAAAAGATGATGGACCTGTGGTCCTAGTACTTATCCTGCCAGGACTAACTTGATCCCGACGCGTTTCCCCCCAACGTCTTGGGGTTCATCAGGGGATATAGATATATCAAATTATCTCTAATCTGTTTAGGCCATCAATCTCCTCGTTGTTTGTATTCTCCATAAAATGAAGGTCCTATGTGGTCCTTATGTGGGTCCAGTTGATACTCTGTACCCCCCCAATAGGTGCTGGATTTACAATGAAAAAT
Source organism: Anomaloglossus baeobatrachus (assembly GCF_048569485.1). Taxonomy (NCBI): domain Eukaryota; kingdom Metazoa; phylum Chordata; class Amphibia; order Anura; family Aromobatidae; genus Anomaloglossus; species Anomaloglossus baeobatrachus. Next base: position 505,933,924 of record NC_134354.1, on the reverse strand, counting down.
CCTTCCACCGGTACCAGAAAGGCTCTCTAGGCAGTAGGTGTCTGTGATGACAGCCTTTCACCGTGGCATCAGGTCCACAATGTTAACAATGTCTGCTACACGATACAGACCTTGAACTCAGAGCCCCTTCCACTTGATATTTTTTGTGGACGCCCACACGTAATCATTCACACACAGGTCCGGACCTCAACATTACCATGCCTGCATTTGTTGGAAACAGGTAACCTCTCAGAAGGACTGACATCAGAGGAATCACGACTAGACTGCACAACCTTATGACCACACCCCTTCGACCACCTCTCCGGGGGGTCTAGAATTAACCTGAGGAGTGGGAAGGTTAACACCGCTTCTCTCGTTAGATACTTCAGTAGGAAAGATGGGTGTTATGCAGAAAATATACACGCTCTGTTCACCTCCCTCCACACAAACAGGGGGATGCTGCTTTTTAATAAATGTTACTTGTTTGGGTATGGATGGACAAACCCTAATATTATGACCCTTATAACCATAGTAGAAGCAAGCCCTCATCCCACAGCAAACCGCAAATGACATACTAGTAGGAGGGACCCCCACCAACTGTTTGGATTCATCAAGATACACCAGTGGGACCTGAAGAACTACCGGGGACCAGGTCATGGTTGATCTCTCTCTGAGGCATCTAACCACCCTAATAGCAACGGCCATGGCGGCCTCCAGTGACTTTGGAGCAGCATATTGAACTAGAGAATCCCTCAGCCTATCAGACAAACCCTGACAGAACTGACTCATGAGAGCAGTATCATTCTGTTGGCTGTTTGTGGCCCAAATTCGGAACTCAGAGCAGTTCTCCACAGCTGGCTATGCCCCCTGATGAAGCCTACGGAGTTGGTCTCAGCTAGGGAGGCACCATCAGGATCACCAAAGACCAGAGACAAAGCTGTAAAAAACTCAGCCACCCACCATAATACCAGAGAATTGGTTAGCAAAGAGAACGCCCAGGATTGGGGATCTTCCCGCAACAGGGAGGCTACAATCCCCACTCGCTGTTCCTCAGTCCCTGAGGAACAAGGGCAGAACTTGAAGTGTAACTTACAAGCTTCCCTCTATGTAACTAATTTATCCCTCCCTCCAAAAAAACTGTCTGGGAGTGCTATCTTGGATTCTGGCTGAGTCTGGGCATGAGCCGTGACCAGAATCCCAGAAATTTGTCACAACTGCTGCAGCACCTGAGAACACAGATAGGTAACGTCCTGCGAGAGGGTCTGCATTAGGTGTACAGTAAGTCTATATATATGTCTGTATACACAAAGTGACAATTGCGCTCAGACCTAAAGACGTCTGGTGCACAACACACAACATACAAGGGGGACACTGGGGACACTTTAAAACAGTGGGCCTTGGTAATAGGGAGGAGGAAGATGGGACACCTCCTGCACTCACCAGTAGCTGTACCCTATACTCCCTAACCAACCCTATACGGGTTATTTCACCCCGTCGCTGAGCAGGATACATAGACCCCTCGCAAACCCTGAACTCACCCTTACTACTGAGATGGCAGACAGACGCACTAATCCCACTATTGCACTAATCAATATGAAAGGAGAGAAGACAGACAATGGAAAAAGGATACCAACACAAATTTCAAGGCTGCAGCCAGACTCTGAGGCTGCAGAAGGCTGGGCACCAAAACTGATATTAACCCTTAATATACCAAAGGATTAGAAAACATGTTTAATATTGATTCTTCAGAGCACTTTGAAACTCCAGACTCGAACCTCTCAGAAGTCTCTAAATGCTGAGAGACCATCGTGACATGGAAAGGCGAGGATTGTTGATTTGATTGTTGCTACTTTTTTTTTTTTAACCCATTCTGAGCAATATGTAAAAAAAAATATAAAAAAAATACTCTTGGGACAACTGGTATGTTTTAAACCACTATCATTTTGTTTGGATATACGGTAATTTTTACACTAATATCTGTAAGCTTGATACATTGATATTTATTATTATATTAATGATTTATTTATCTTATTATTTTGAAAAGTGAATAAACTATTCGGGTAGGTTGTAAGATTTTGATTTAGAGTTGATGCTCCTTATAGGATACAGGTAGATACAGTGGGCAATGTATTAAGGTTTTCATGTCACTAATAGAGGACATATACATTTTATCCTATAGGCCACAGATCTATGTGATCCAAATCCAGTAACAATGCTAATGCTGTGTGTATATCTGCATGAAAAACTTCCTTTCTATGTGCCTAAGAAAACAATTACATTTGATGGAGCTCTTCACCAAACGATTTCACGCCAGGTAACTAAGTGTCTATTGTTAAGGCATTTTCTGTGCGTTTTCGTAACCATTTCCTAAGTGCACCATTATTTGACTGCTCACAGAGTAAAATCTTTTAGTTTGAAGTGAATATTCTGAATAATGGCCAGTAATTTAAATGGACAATTACTGTGATAAGGGCAGCAGCTAACAGAAATACAGAGGAATCTGGATAAAGTTGCATTTGGAGCTTGTTACTTGTTGAGGTTTACAGGTCTCTTTACCACTTACGAATCCATATAAAAAAAAAGAGACTTGTCCGACATAGCCCAAATATGTATCCAAATTTTCTTTATGCGCTTTAGGATACCTCTAGATACACGACTTTTCTTGTAAATTCTATGTTGCATAAAATGGTAAAATTACGCCGTTCTGTTGATTTTGCAATCCCTACACTTGAATTTTCTATCACGTGATAGAAACCACTATTGATAAAATAATGTCTCTTGCAGGTTTTGCATTATTGTGCTTTCCCGGTGCTTTCAAAGAGATTCTTTGCAGCTTCATTTAAAGGTTTTCTGTTAGAATTCTTCCTGCCTGTTATATGTGGTTTTGTTACTTGGCATCATACGCTAAAAAACAAAGCAAATAATATAAAAGAATAAACATAAAGAAAAACAACAAAAAGATTTGTGCAGAACTCATGCAGAAACAGCCATGGGATGTGTCGTCTGGGATCAAGTCCAGTAATTTGACTTTTGACCGCAGACAGTACAGATTTTTCTCACTATTTTGATTTAGAATGTTCACTTGGAACCTGACTGACTCGGAAATAGAGATAGAAAGCCTTTCAAGGGGTCAAGACTTCCAATTTCCAGACATGACACATTCATTTTGTCAAAAGCCTCATTTTTCCTTTCACTCAGGACTCACCACTGTTACAGTAGATGTTAAAAAATAAAGCACTCGCAGACCCCCATTGATATTTAGCCATTTATCTCCAGTCAGTGAAGCAGCCTTTACTTTCATAAACAAAAACAAACAGACAAGAAAAAAACACAAATTTAGGCCACACAATCATTATAGAAAAATGTACTGGAATTACAATCTATCATATCTCTGTATGTGATGGATAAGGTCAACACCTTCTTTAAGTAGCAGATATAAAATGCACTGCATTTAAAGGGGCTATCCCACTGTTATGTTTACAGTTTCCCACCACTCCACCGTGCAGGTCACTTCCAATTGCTGCTGCCACCTGACCACATGCAAAGAATGATGTAGGGAGGCATAATATATGTGTGACGCCCTGGCCTATCAGGTCGTCACAGGGTATTGTGCAATCTGCCCTTCTGCACAGTATCCACATCCTCCTTGGTTACGGGTCCCTGACCTTTGGTGTTGCTAAGTACAAGCTAATTAAAATCCTAGGAACACTCTGCACCACAACCACCAGACACACCAATGGGTAGCCTGAAGGGAATAGGGCTGCCCACTTGGGGGGTTGGTTAGGGAGGGTAGGAGTGTCAGGAGCAGGCAGTTGAGGAGAGACTCTCAAGCTGAGAGGTTGGGAAGCAGGGCTCCTTGAGACTACTAGGTGGCAGTCGTTGCTCTGGGCCTGGTAGGAGCTGGAATCCCGGTCGCAGGGGATCGTGATAAGGGGCACGGAACTGCCGAGGAGGGCACCCGGCGGCCTTGTGCCATCTCCGGGCAGGGGCCAAGGCACGACGGGGTACGTGGACCCTAGGCCAGGAAGTAGCTTCACGCGTCCTGGTAATTCACCCAACGAGGACGAAGTCTTCAGGAATCGTCCTCCATCCGCTCCAAAATCGGGGTACTAGCGCAACGAGGGGGATTGGACTTTCCCTATACACAGTCCAGAAAATCCCAAGTGTGAACCCTGAGAGCAAGCTCACTCCGTTAGCCATACGGGTGAGCCGGACACGATTAGTTCTATACTACAGGGGCCAAACAGTAAAGAAGGTGCCAAGGGAAAGGTCACAGGCAAACAAGCAACAATGGGCACGGGATCCAGGCGTGTTCCCTCCCTGCTGCAGCGGTGCTCATAATTTTGGTTTACAAGTTGTCGGTGTCAGCGTTATTGGACTGAGTGAGTACGCAGTGACCCTTTCCTCCCCGACGGTATCCCCTCACTACCATAACCAAGCCCCGGCACATTCCCCCCTACCGACGGAGGGGTTAAACACCTGGCTGCCATCCCATCGCCACCGAGCGCTTCCAAAAGCAGCGGTGGTACTCCACCTTACCACACACCATCGGTGGCATCATGAACTTTAAACACACAACCCCCTGTAAATACTCCCCTTTTATTTTGAGTGGCCGCATGACCCCTCCCGGGTCCAGAGACCCCTCAAGCCACCGCGGATCCCGATCCGAGGAGCTTTGGCTGCTGACGCTGGGGCGGCACACCTTGTAGCTGGATCCCCTTAGCCTTTATTCCAGGTACACTATCAGCTCAGAATTTTATTGATTGAGTGGTTATAGAACCAGTGGTACAGTTATTTCTCCAAAGGGTCCCAGGAGCTGTGTTTGCAACACTATAATGCCAGGCTTCATGCTATTTGTGCTAATGTGAGCAGCTTATGTGGCCTAAACATGCTACCATGGCCTGCAATGTCTCCAGACTTGTCTCCTGTTAAGCACACCTGAGACATCATTAGTCACCAACTGTAAAGTGAGCTGCCAGCACTGGATCTTGATGATTTGTGTGGCCAAGTGCATTTAGTGTAGCAAAACATTTCTCAATCAAATTTCTCCATTAATTGCTTCATTGATAGCATGGCAAGGCGTCTAAAGGCCACTTTACACACAGAGATAAATCTGCGGCAGTTCTGTGGTTGCAGTGAAATTGTGGATAATCAGTGCCAAGTTTGTGGCTGTGTACAAATGGAACAATATGTCCATGATTTCACTGCAACCACAGATCTGCCAAAGATTTATCTCTGTGTGTAAAGTGGCCTTAAGTGTGAGGATTTCTGGCTCTCATAGTAGATACAGAATTAATGCAAATATTTTGATAATTTTGTTTCAAGATTTTCACCATTTGCACACCATTAACCTTTCTAAGGATTTTGCTATTTTCATAATTTCACGGATTTTCCATATTGGTGTTACAAATTCAGTGTTGAGGAGTGTATACAGTACTGTGCAAAAGTTTTAGGTCAATTTGGTAAAATGCTGTACTGTAAGAATGCTTTAAAAAGTATATATAAAGTATACTTGTCAAGTATATAGTTTCATATGCCATTTTGATGCAGCCAGAAACAGTTTAGGTGACTTCTAAATGTATGCATCTTGCAACACTTATGCAGGCGTCACACGGGACGATCTATTGTGCGATTGCACGAGCGATCGCACCCGCCCCTGTCGTTTGTGCGTCACGGGCAATTAATTGCCCGTGGCGCACAAAGTTGTTAACCCCCTGTCACACGCACTTACCTCCCGGATGACCTCGCTGTGGGCGGCGAACATCCTCTTCCTGAAGGGGGAGGGACATTCGGCGTCACAGCGACGTCACACAGCGGCCAGCCAATAGAAACGGAGGGGTGGAGATGAGCGGGACGTAAACATCCCGCCCACATCCTTCCTTCCGCATTGCCAGCGGGACGCAGATAAGCTGTGTTCATCGTTCCCGGGGTGTCACACGGAGCGAGGTGTGCTGCCTCAGGAACGATGAACAAGCAGCACACAGAAGAAGAAACGACTTTTTGAAAATGAGTGACATGTCAACGAGCAACGATAAGGTGAGTATTTTTGCTCGTTCACCGTCGCTCGTAGCTGTCACACGCTATGATTTATCAAACGATGCCGGATGTGCGTCACTTACAACGCGACCCCGCCGACATATCGCCCGATATATCGTACCGTGTGACGCCCACATTAAAAAGGTGGTCCACTACAAAGTGGCCACATCAATTTAAAGCAGGGAAAGACTTTTTTTATTACCTCCTTTTTCCGATTCAGCCTGTGAGCGGCGCTATCGCTGTCTGCTCATCCCCATCACGTGGCTGCTTTGACCTCTCATGTCTGGTGTTGTCTCATCATTGGAAGTTGAACCGGCAGTCTCCCTGAATAACTGGGCTGTGGGCGGATTTTCATCATACGTCACAGCATCTTGCGTGCTTGCGGCGCTCTGTTAAATGGTGAAGGTGAGAGCGCACAAGATGCTGGGTTATGACGTGCAATGACAATCCATTCAGAGCCCAGTTACTTAGGGAGACTTGGTCTCACCTCAGTGATGCTGGGTCAACTTCCAATTTCAGAAGTTGACATGACATCAGACATAAGAGGTCACAGCAGCCCATGTCAGATAATGGGGATGAGCGGACAGACAGGTTGAATTGGAAAAAGAAGTAAAGAAGGTATTTAGAAATTCCCTACTTTAAATCGATCGGGCCACTATGCTTTGCAGTGGACAACCTCTTTAAAGGAGTTTTCCCGTCTCTAAGATCCTACTACCTTCAGTTGGAAATATAGTATAGTTCTCCTGATATCATGTCTATTACCTCATGTGCAGGGCATTGCAGGTCCTTAGCTATCCATGGTTATGACCGCGAGCAGCTAACTAACTGTCACTATATGAGTGGTCGTAGCTGTGGATACCTAAACTGCAAGGCCCTGAACATGAGGTTAGAAACATGGCTATATCAGGAGAACAGTAATACATTTCTAATTGGCGCTATTTACAATTATTATTATTACACCTACTACATATTGGGATAGGATCTTGGAGATGGGAATATCCCTTTAATAATCTCCCAAAATTCTTAATAACCATTTCCAAAAAGCGGGAAAAATTATCACATTCAGCGCATACTATGCATATTCCTTGCAATCCTTTGTGTTGATTGATTTAGACAAATTAAATGGCTTTTAATAAACCTTGTGGTACATATAATATTAATTTTTGTATGAAGTTGAGTTAGGAATATTCTGTAATAAAGGTTAAACAAGTTCATATTTTCTCGGTTGACCGAGCTGACATATCTATAACTGAGCAATGTTCTTTATTGCTGTTGTTCAATCACAATCAGTCAGTACAGAACCTATACACAACCACTGATCAATAGTCTGACCTTTGTAATATTATGTTGCTCGAACAGGTCCGTCTGAAAAATCCAAGCAGCAAACCACTAGTGTACCAGGCAACAATAGTAGGTCGAGAGTTAGCTGATTTCTCATTGCCTAAAGGAAACATGATAACGATTGCCCCAAAGTAAGTAACCTTTCTTATTGTCTTCATTGAAAGCGACAGCTCAGACAGCCCGAATATGGAATACACAAATACAGCATGTTAATTGTGAATAATAAGGATTTCATTTTTACCAGGGGATATCCAGATGTTTACATTATTCATATATGGTAAACCCTGTGAATATATGTATTGCTCTTTCAGTTTATATGGAGACTAATCCGTGGCTTTTAGTATGTGTATTTGTGAGGTTTTTTCCAACTTGAAGACCATTAGTTTTGCTTTTCTTGAATTATCTTGAGTAGTAGTCAACTGGGTCAATGTGCTTTGACATGTAAAACATGTATGACATTTACTGTGTTCTCCAATAGAGTATACATTATTGTGTGTGACCCATAATACATCATCCTTTATACTCAAAACTAAAGTTGACAGGGAGTAAAAGCTGTGTCAGAGCTGACATCGCTATCAATGCAACAGTCCTCTTGTTGTTGACCTTGTTCCAGTTTTTATTTTACATGAGGAAATTAGTGATGACCTGCTTTCCTTGCTCCATCATCTACATTGTTCCTCGGTTGCCTCACTAGAGTATTACGTAAAACTACTTAAAGGGGTTTTCATTTTAAAGTTTAATCAATACAGTAGATCTTGGAATAATAATAATTTCCACAATTGGATGTGTTTAAAACAAATGTTCCCATGCTGAGATAACCAAATATATGTCGCTGCTATGCACTGTGTAATGGCTGTGCATGACATGTGTGACGCCTGCCTGGAGCCACAGACTCAGGATCAGTGAAACAGGTGGAGAGAGGCAACCGCCCACAAAGCAGGAACCTGGACTCCACAACCCTTTAACCCCTACACAGGGATATGGAATTACGACAGGGCCCAGGTGATCGCTGCCCATGGAAGACTGCAGTCCTGAGAAGAGTAGCAACCAGGTAGGGTCAAATCTAGAAGGTAGAACAAGGACAAAAATCATCAGGCGGGAGGATGGTCAGATATCAAGCTAAGGGTCAAAACCAGAGCTAGCAACGAAGTTCAGAATTGGCAGGCAGAAGAGTGGTCAGGTAGTCAAGCTAAGGTCAATATACGGGAAAACAAACAGCAAGGAACCTGAGCCTAGCAGGGAATTACAGGACTATATCTGGCACCTGCCAGCAGAAGGGAGAAAGCATAAGAGGGGTGTGGTGCCCTCCCATTGACCCCAGCTAAAAGGTAGTTACTCAAGCAGGAAGGCACACATCACCACAGTCAACCAGTGGTACTGCAGGTCCTGGTGAAACCCAGCCTAATAGATGAGCGGAGCCTGCGTCCAGCAGTGCAACCAACTTCTCCCTTGTCCCCAGCGCCGTCCACAGTGGTGACGCGGCGGTGTCTGGTGATCGAACCAGAAGTCAACTCCGGTGGAGACGTGACAACAATGGTAGTGATTCATTTTTTTGCCAGGTGGTGTAGATTGGGTGCAGAAATATGCTGTTGAAATTTCAGCACCAAATCTGCATCTCTTGACAAAAAAATCCTGCGGTTTTCTGCCAGGAGATGCAGGTCTGTGAACTCAGTGACCTCACCTGAGGTGAGGTCACTGAGTTTACTGAGGTCATCTGAGGTCAGGTTACCTGTCAGGTGGAGAACCGTGGGAACTTCCAGGTGTGACCACAAATAATATGAGTGACATCACCGATCACTGCCACAGCTCATTCTCTGCCTGAAGCCCACAGTGGGCGTTCATGTTCTATGGCCTCCCCTCATCACTTCAGATGTAGCAGAGCTGGAATCGCCATGTAACTTCATGTGGATTACGTTGGACCTGGGTGTTTTCGGGTGATAAATTGGTGAAAGAGGGTGGTTTTATTGTATTTCAAATAAAGGATTTATTCGGTGTTTGTGTTTATTTTTTCCAATTATAGTTTAGTGATGGGGTGGTTTCATAGATGCCTCCTCATTATTAATCTAGGGCTAAGTGGCAGCTGCGAGCTGTTATTAACCAGTTATTATTACCCCGATGAGCTGTGTAAAGTTCTGGGATTGTCACATCTAATGGATGCAACAATCCTGGATGGCTGCAGGCTACTAATTTTAGGCTGAGGGGCCCAATAAGCATAGGCTTCCCCAGCCTGAGAATACCAACCCCCAGCTGTCAGACTTTATCATGGTTGGGTATCAAAATTGGGGTTGAAGCACACACCGTTTTTTATAATTATTTATTAAAATATTTAAAAAAAAAAAAATCCTGGATGTGGTTCCTCTTATTTTGATACTTAGCCAAGCACGGCTGGGCTGCAGCCTGTATTTGTATGCTTTATCTGTATCTTAATATGGGGGGGACCCTACACCAATTTTGTCTTTATTTATTTATATTTACTCCAGTCTACAGTGACTCGCAGGTAGGGTCTGTGATTGCAAGTAGTACGACACGCTGTTGTACAGGCTGGGGTCGCTGTCTGACTGCAACCAATCACAGACGCCAGGACTACCAGCGGGCGGAGGAAGCAGTGCATATGCATGAAGGAAAATAAGTGGCCCTGGAAGTAGAGTGAGCAGCCCAGAAGCAGTTACAGCCATGCCGGAGACTCGGTAAGTATAGCACGCTTGCTTTATTTTTACTTTATTTTATTTGCCGAGTTGCTTCATCCGGATTAGCTGGAGCTCCCTGAGAAGTTCAGATACTTTTAAAACCACATGGATATGGACTTTTACAGTCCTGGTCCGCCCATCACTATTCCTAATATATTCGCTCATCACTAGTAATAATATATATTCAGAGGTGGGGCATCTGCATCTTATGGCTGTATGAGGCACATGGAATTTCTGTGGTTCTGACATTCTGAGTCCCATAGTCTGGAGATTAATGCTGAGATAAATCCCCCTAAAAAAATCCAAGGGAGCACTCACCTTTGAGGGAGCCTGACAGTTTTTTCTCTGAAAATATAATTGGAGGCATACATACATTAGGTACAGAGAGGCCCCATAGACTTCGATAGGGACCATATTGCGGTTTTGTACATTTTATATGGTTTTAGATTATATAGAGCTGTAATACGGTAGTTTGCATGAGCAGTAAATGTGAGTGATTGCATATCATCTACTACTTTATGACTCTTAGTCAAGCTTGTTGGGATTTATGGTTAGCAGAAGGAAATTGGTAGGTATATAGTTCATGAGGCTGAAGGCAATGGAGTCACATTTTTGAGCGATCATATCATTTAGCTGCATCGCATGAAATCATTTAATGTTACTAAACCCTATTTATAAGCTAATGCATCCAAAGAAGAGATCCCTTCTTCTGTGTAAGTTGTCATTGTCAGCAGTAAGCGAGCGATTAACTCTTTGACCTTGGGAATAATTACATTACATGGCAGGTAAGCCTTTATACTCACAACCATTTTTTTGGGAATATGACAAACTTTTTAAAGAAGTACAAAGAGTCCATTATTGATTGTGACCTATTACGTCTCCTTAATGCTGTATATTTTTCGTCTTACATCAGCAGACTATAAATGTCCTCGTACTTAGTTGTCGGTAATGAATTTCGGATCAAGGCATAATATAATTTAAAATAACAGCTTGCATTTTTGACAAGTTAATACCTTGCTTGTTTCTCCCTTTCTTTCCTTTTCAGTGCCTTATCAGCACCTTATAGTTTTGGAAGAAAACTCTTTTCACATTTAACTGTCATTACTGAATGTCAGCGCTAATTTGGCAGAAGAAATCGAGGGAAAATGATTTGAACTGTTGGTGATGCATGCAGAATTGCCGCATTGCACAGCCCTTTATTATAGCTAAATGCTTTTTGATGTACAGTATTTCCATTTGGTTTGTTTCCAGCGGGAGAGTAACAAAACATTTCATATTGGTTCCAGCCTGGCATTAGATTCTGTATTACAGAAAGGCTGATGTGACCGTCTCATTCTATGTGATCTCAGTCCTTCCACTCAGCATGATGATTGATGGTCGGATGCCGCTCTTGTCATAATATCTATCAACATATTTCATGAGATTGTGCTCAGATGCTTATAAGCACTGTACAAAGGCCAGTCATGTAGATTACCGAGGATATCTAAGGGATCACCAGGGGTTAATATCAAGTTATGAGCCGCTGAAATAATTACCTCATTTTTCAGTTATTTTTACATAATTAAATCACTATGGTTGTGCCAGCACCCAAACACAATAAAAGTGGCAGCAAAACCACATTTGTGTTTTTTACAATGATTTGGTTTGGCCATGTTTTTAAATAAGCTGTTTTACACTATGTTCACACAGGGAGTCTTTGGTGCTTTTTTGCATGTGTTTTCATTGGTTTTATGCAATTACCTGCTAATAAAAAAGCTGCTTTTTATGCTACCAGCAATATTTATAAGATTCCAGAAATCTCATGCATATGTGGAGCCCCATTACCTTCAGGTCGACTCAGTGTCTTCAGGGACTCCACGTGCGACGATTCTTCTGGCCACAGGTACGTCAGGTTAACTTCAATGGGAATCGTGATGCCACTCTCGGTATTGCGGTCAGGCGGTGACCACCACTGCAGTTTAGGGAGCTTCTGGGGCTGATCGTAAATGCAGTTTGATGTTATGGCCTCCCGAGAGTGAGGCTGGCCCCAGGGGCTCAGTGTAAGTGTGTAGTACTACAGGTCGCAGAAGAACTCACACACAAGCAGCAATGTCTTTCAGGGTTTTTACTCACTTTCAGATGGTAGCTGTGAGTCAACCTGGGTGATACTATGATGAACCAGGTGGAACCAGGTATCCCTTTAGCTGATGTCGGGTTGACTGCTGACTCGCCTTCCTAGCCCTTCTTGTTTGGGGTGACTCCTTACGTGTAGTACTGCGGGGATCACCAAGGAAAGTCGCAACTGCTGTTCTCCCCTTTCTGGCCCGTTTGCTGGCAGCGTGGACCAAGGTTAAGAAGCTCCAGGCTCAATCCTCCTTATGGGCCCCCTCGTTGCTGCTGATGCTGCAGACTCTGTGTAGGTTGGTGAGGCACATTCAGTGCCCTCACCATCAGGTTTGGCAGGCCAAGTAGATGGGTTCCTGCTCTGGGGACCTGTTTGCTTGGTTTACCGGTAGTCTTCATACTCAGCCACCTCTGCACTAGGTGGATTTCAGGCAGCACCACTGGGTAGCCTCTCTCCCCCGCCAGCAGCCACTACAGGTGCAGGGTCTGAGCGTGTCCTGATCTTCTACTCCACACCTCAGACGCAGCTCCTCCACTCCTACTCCTTTGGCTGCCACTGCACAACTCTCTAGCTTCCAGTCCCACTACCCACCACTAGCTGGGATGCGAGTGCTACGCCCCCTCCCTGGGACTGCCCAGGGGTCCCCTCTAAGCTGTGTGTGTGTCCTGGTTACTAAGTGTCTGTGTGTCCACACCCTAGTCAGCCTTCAGGATTACCTGTTTTGTACTGACCCAGCATGGGTGCAGTACTCAATGGCGCCTGACCAGGTCAGGGGTGCCACATTCCCCCTTAGTTACCAACAGCACGTCCTCGGGCTGTAAAGACAAGAAAGGTATAAAGGGCAAACTTTTCAGATAAAAACATTTAAAACAGTATAAAACATTATAAAACACACCAGATACCACTTTTCACCACCCTCCACCCACAAGTCCTTAACCCACCCAAGACCCTCTGATCTTCTTCTTGAGGTTGGTGATTAAAGGGTAAGCCTCCCTTGTCGAGCCGCATCTTCGGCCACTTCTGGCAGGAATGTAGAGGCGGCGTTCTCGGTCAGGGTCACTTCTTTGTGGTGGAGAGCCATGCCCCGTAAACAGGTGTGCTCCCTTGTCGTAGGCGAGCCAGGCCCCTCAACAGGCGTGCTCTGGTGTTGGTACCTCTGGGGTAACTACATGCAGTGCGAGAGTTTGTGGCTATAGCCAGTTCATAGCCTTATGGTCCGTTATAAATGCACAAAACCAGGTGCAAAGAATTTTTCAAAGAGTTCTCACAATAGTTCGTGTGGGCACATCATCTTGAACTTCTGTAACGTTGCTTAACTGGTAACTGTAACTTTCTTACTTGCTCTACTTTTCATAGACCTTCTCCTCTCACAACCAGGGCTCTTGCTTGCAGGGCTCTGACACCTGAAGGTTTCTGCGCCTTCATCTGCATCTTTAGCTGTGTCTTCTTCACCAACATTTTCAGTGTAGATGTCTTCCTCTTTTTCAACATCAACTTCTTCTGATGGCGATTTCTTTAGGGATTTGGTAACCGCAGTAGGGGTAGGGCTTGATCTTGCCGCAGAAGTTTCTGGGACCACTCCGGGTCCAGGTGACTGCCTGGGGACTATGTATCTGTCCACTAGGTCCTTAGGGAAACATGCACTCAGCTCCTCCTTGAGCCGCAGGAATACTGGGTCTTCTCCCGGCGGTGACGCAGGACCCGGTTCTTCAGTCGGCGGCCGCGGCGCGGTGGCTGCTTCTGCTCTGCAGGCAGGGATAGACGGCGTTGCGGCCTGGTCTTGTCTGGCTGGGCGTGGCTGCGGCCTGGTCTGGTCTGGCTGGACGAGACGTTGCTGTGGCCTGGTCTGGAATGGCCGGGCGTGGCGTTGTTGCGGCCTGGTCTGGTCTGGCCGGACGAGACACTTCTGCACCAGACATCGCAGCAGGGACTTCAGTCGGGATCGCAGCAGGGATCATGGCAGGCATCGCAGGGGCCTCTGGTTGTAGCGCCGGTGGGGTCAGCGTACCCCAGCGGGCAGGGGCAGCGTGGGACTCACCCAGAGGCATCAGCATGGGGGTCTGGGTAGTCACCTCTCAGCTCGGCACTTGTCGCGCGGTCCACCTCTCATAGGCCCGAACCGCCGCCGCCAGCTCCCGTAGCTCTGAGCGCCCTTCCATCACCTGCTGGAGGATCCTTGCTTGCAGCCAGTCACAAAACTGGGCAAGCTCCCAGTCCCACCAGGCAGCGGAGCCTGGTTCTGGGTCACTGCGTGCGGACGTCATTCTCTCTGCGTCATTGCTGCTTACCAGGTTCCTTCTGCACTCTCTGAGTTTCATTTCTTGCAGCCTTGTGACTTTTCCTTCCTTTTCCACCAGCCTGGAACATCTCCGCTGGGTATGGTCAGATCCGCTCCCATCACTTGCAAGGTCCGAGCACTCCAGGGGTTCTCTGGGTAGCCACACCTCTTTGTGGGCGGTTACTTCTTGCGCGGGCTGCTGTTGTTTCTTGGTGCGCTTTCTGCAGTGGCAATATGGCGGTGCTTCAAATTTTTCAGACAGACCGCCAATGCACATGGTCACCTGCCTTAACAGGTCTAGTCCTGATCCTGTTCATGATGCCAGATGTGGAGCTCCATTACCTTCAGGTCGCCTCAGGGTCTTCAGGGACTCCACGTGCGGGGATTCTTCTGGCCACAGGTTGGTCAGGTTAACTTCAATGGGAATCGTGGCACCAGTCTCGGTATTGCGGTCAGGGGGTGACCGCTACTGCAGTTTAGGGAGCTTCTGGGGCTGATGGTAAATGCAGTTTGATGTTATGGTCTCCCGAGAGTGAGGCTGGCCCCAGGGGCTCAGTGTAAGTGTGTAGTACTACAGGTCGCAGAATAACTCACACAAAAGCAGCAATGTCTTTCAGGGTTTTTACTCACTTTCAGATGGTAGCTGTGAGTCAACCTAGGCGATGCTATGATGAACCAGGTGGAACCAGGTATCCCTTTGGCTGATGTCGGGGTGACTGCTGACTCGCCTTCCTAGCCCTTCTTGTTTGGGGTGACTCCTTACGTGTAGTACTGCAGGGATCACCCAGGTAAGTCGCAACTGCCGTTCTTCCCTTTCTGGTCCGTTGGCTGGCAGCGTGGACCAAGGTTAAGATGGCTCCGGGCTCAATCCTCCTTATGGGCCCCCTCGTTGCTGCTGATGCTGTGGACTCTGTGTAGGTTGGTGAGGCACATTCAGTGCCCTCACCAGCAGGTTTGGCAGGCCAAGTAGATGGGTTCCTGCTCTGGGGACCTGTTTCCCCATGCGGGCTTGGTCTACTGGTAGTCTCCTTACTCAGTCACCTCTGCACTAGGTGGATTTCAGGCAGCACCACTGGGTAGCCTCTCTCCCCCGGCAGCAGCCAGTACAGGTGCAGGGTCTGAGCGTGTCCTGATCTTCTACTCCACACCTCAGACGTGGCTCCTCCACTCCTACTCCTTTGGCTGCCACTACACAACTCTCTAGCTTCCAGTCCCACTACCCACCACTAGCTGGGATGCGAGGGCTACGCCCCCTCCCTGGGACTGCCCAGGGGTCCCCTCTAAGCTGTGTGTGTGTCCTGGTTACTAAGTGTCTGTGTGTCCACACCCTAGTCAGCCTTCAGGATTACCTGTTTTGTACTGACCCAGCATGGGTGCAGTACTCAATGGCGCTTGACCAGGTAAGGGGCGCCACACATACACACACACACACACACACACGCGCGCATGCACACACGCGCATACACACACACGCATACACACGCGCGCATACACACACGCGGATACACACACGCGCATACACACGCACACACATACACAGACACATACACACACACGCAGGTGCACACACACACACATGCAGGTGCACACACACACACACTCCTGCTTTTTGACTGAAATGGCAAAATGCTGTGTTTTGCTGTGTTTTTGAAAGAAGCAGCATGTTATTTCCCTTAAGCATGTTTGCTGCTTTTTTCACCTTGAAAGCATTGAGAGTGAAAAAATACAGCTTTCTTTTTTGCTGCGTTTTTGATCCCTTTTTGGTGAATGAAACTAACTTTATTTAAATATGTACTGTAGACAAATCACACACAAAAAAATCCAGCAAAAACAGCAAAAATGGAGTCAAGAATTAGTTTCTTTACTTCCAAGAAATCAGGTTGTGCTGTCAAAAAAACAGCAAAAAAGCCAGGTGAACATAGCCTAAAGGCTGCTTTACACGCTGCGACATCGCTAGCCGATGCTATCAATGTCGAGCGTGATAGCACCCGCCCCTATCGTACGGCCGATATGTGGTGATCGCTGCCGTAGCGAACGTTATCGCTACGGCAGCGTCACACGCACATACCTGCTCTGTGACGTCGCTGTGACCGGCGAACCGCCTCCTTTCTAAGGGGGTGGTTCGTTCAGCGTCACAGCGACGTCACTAAGCAGACGCCCAATCAAAGCGGACGGGCGGAGATGAGCGGGAAAAACATCCCACCCACCTACTTCCTTCCTCATTGCTGGCGGGACACAGAAAGGAGATGTTCCTCGTTCCTGCAGTGTCACACGTAGCGATGTGTGCTGCCGCAGAAACGAGGAACAACATCGTTACTGCAGTAGCAACAATATTTGGGAAGAGGGGGGTATGTCACCGATTAGCGTTTTTTAACGTTTTTGCAACGATTCAAAATCGCTAATAGGTGCTACACGCAACGACATCGCTAAAGCGGCCGGATGTGCGTCACAGATTCCGTGACCCCAACGAGATCGCTTTAGCGATGTCGTAGCGTGTAAAGTCACCTTTAGGCTGGCATCACACATGCGGGCTTCTGTGAAATTTCGTGAAGGTGACAGGGGTCTAGTAATGACTAACACTGACTGTTAGGGTATGTGCCCATAATCAGGAACCACTGCATCCTGGAAGCGGAGGGTCCTGACCTGTGGGGCCGCGAGTCCCCTGCACAAGAGAACACAAGAGACCGCAGCTGCTCGTGCCCACGATCCGGTCTCAGGCAGTTGCGGTCTCTCGTGTTCTCCCTGCAGAGGACGCTTGCGACTCCGTAGTAAACAATTGACATGCTTGCTACTTGGAAAGCTGCACCGCAGGTCAGTGTTTGCTGTGGAAAAAACAAGCACAGTAGGCATGGGATTTCTAGAAATCACATCCACTGTCCTTGTACTGTACATCGTAGTGTTTTGGACACAGTTGAAGCATGCTGTGTCTAATACACTGTGAAAACTGATCGTGGGCATGTACACTTAAATAGACAAGAGTCTTCTAAATGGGTCTAAAACCACAGTGGCGCTGAAGTGTCAAGTTTTGTTTCCCTAGTCAAAAAAAATAGATATCATTATCTAATGCATAATAATGAAACAGTATTTGTGACGTAGTGGATAAAAAGTTCTAAAAGCTGGGCTGCCTGTGACTACATCAGTCTCCAAATAGCCACATGAAGCATTCTGTACCCATCAGAATGATCATTTCTCCATCATGGTGCTTCAAGAATACAGGGAATTTTTCTTAACGAACGTAACATTGTTCCACTGTTTAGTATAAATTTATTAATGTTATGGATCACTGGTGAGGTGGATATGCTAAGCAGAAGATAAGGGAGAGCAGCACGGACTAGAGACATTGATGCAGTGGAGTTTGATATTCTAAATGGCACAACATTAGCGAGAAACAGTAGACCTAGTTATGCTGGATGGTATGTGGAACAGCAGAGTTAAAATTCCTATTTGGCAGTATAAATAACATGGAATAAAATAGCTGGATATGCTTATTGGCATGTGGAATAGTATGTAAAAGTGTAGTTGGATATGTAGGATTTCAACCAGAAACTCCAGACAAACACCTTGAAATTGATGAGCCGAGTGTGCGGACAGCATTTTAGAACAATAAGGTTATGTTCACACATGGCATCTTTTTGCCATTGCATCTTCAGTGCATCTTGAGTTCATTGAAAATGCACTAAAGACGCACCAAAAACCCACCAAAAGCGCACTGTGTCAAAAACATATTGCGTTTTTACCATGTTTTTGCCCAATGAATTTTTAAGTCAAATCTATTGACTGTAAGGGCTCAAAAACGCTGCAAAAACGCAGAAATAATTGACATGCTGCATCTTGGGTGCATTTTCAAAAACGCAGCCAAGATGCAGCCAACAAAAGATGCCCAGTATGGACAGCAAAATAAAAATCTCATAGACTTTGCTGGGGGAAGGAAATGCATGCATTTTGGTGCATCTTTGTAATGGCAAAAATGCACCAAAGATGCATCAAAAGATGCCATGTGTGAACTTAGCTTTAGTCTGATTTCAGAGACAGGCACGTTGATATAACAGAGTATTTGGACAGCACCTTTGATCTATAGAGCTGGATTAGCAAAAAGTCATCTTGATGTAGGAGAGCTGAATGTGTCTAGCATCTAGGAGCAGCAGAGTTGGATAGCTAGCACAGTATATGGACATAACTTTGGAATAGCAGAACTGGATTGGCAAAAAGGGACTGTATACAGACTGTAGCAGTGACCAACAATAGCAGAGCTGAGTCTGTCTAGAAACTGAGCAGAGTGCAAGCACTTGGTAAGAGCTGGCACTCTCTGAATACAATGGTGGCATACAGCTATCTGAGCCAGCCTTAAAAGGCCATAAGAGCGCGACATCAAAGAAACCTGACATGCACAAGACCAGAAGAGACACCCTCTGAGAAGTAAGATGCACGGTCCGGCACTGGAGCTAGGATAGGTGAGTAACAGTAATGTTCGCCTTCCTCTCTTCAGTCAGTGGCAGCCTTTCAGCAGGTTTAATTGTATAAACCATTTCCACCACTTTGATATGAGAGGTGAGATATACAGTGTGTCCACCCATATCCTGTCCACCGCCATTAACTTGACAATGGCGGCAACTATAGGCATAGAAGTGGTGTCTAGGTATAGTAAAGTAGCCATGCACTATGCAATGAAACCACCTATAGCGCCACCTGGTGGAAAACAACGGAGTTAGCATTTTTATTTCGAAAACGGAACGAGATAGAGAAAAAAGTGAATTACAAAGTTGTAGGGCATCATCAATTCAATACAAATCGACACCTTGCATACAGAAATGTTATGGACACAGTAGACACACTGTAGACTGGCAGACACAGAAAAATAAAATTATTCTTCTCCTTGCAAATGGGGTAACACAATACAGCGCCAGTTCTTTGCTGAAATGGCCTTTCGATCATGTTCCAAGCAGACCTCTTGGCTGGTTCCTAACATTTTTGTTTATTAGGGTGAATCCTTCAGGGAGGATCGGGAGTCACCCTGCATTCCTACCAGTGCCTTGCTGTTTTTAAAACTCTGTTTTCTCTGAACCTGTGCAGCATTTTAGAGTAAAACTAAGTGCATTTTAGTGAAGTTACCTGCTGATTTTTCCTGTTACCCATGGTTAAGGTGGCTTTACACGCTACGACATCGCTAAAGCGCTCTCATTGGGGTCACAGAATTTGTGACGCACATCTGGCCGCTATAACGATGTCATTGCGTGTGACACCTATTAGCAATTTTGAATCATTGCAAAAACGTTC
This sequence comes from Anomaloglossus baeobatrachus, assembly GCF_048569485.1. Taxonomy (NCBI): domain Eukaryota; kingdom Metazoa; phylum Chordata; class Amphibia; order Anura; family Aromobatidae; genus Anomaloglossus; species Anomaloglossus baeobatrachus. The sequence continues at coordinate 505,914,225 of NC_134354.1, read as the reverse complement.
AAAATCGCTAATCGGTGACATGCCCCCCTCTTCCCAAATATCGTTGCTGCTGCAGTAACGATGTTGTTCCTCGTTTCTGCGGCAGCACACATCGCTACGTGTGACACCGCAGGAACGAGGAACATCTCCTTACCTGCGTCCCGCCAGCAATGAGGAAGGAAGGAGGTGGGCGTGATAGTCATCCCGCCCATCTCCGCCCCTCTGCTTTGATTGGGCGGCCGCTTAGTGACGTCACTGTGACGCTGAACGGACCGCCCCCTTTGAAAGGAGGCGGGTCGCCGGTCACAGCAACGTCGCAGAGCAGATGTGTGCATGTGATGCTGCCGTAGCGATAACGTTCGCTACGGCAGCGATCACCACATATCGGCCGTACGATAGGGGCGGGTGCTATCACGCTCGACATCGCTAGCAGCGGCTAGCGATGTCGCAGCGTGTAAAGTGGCCTTTAGGCTCCTAGTAGTTGTGGGAAAGGAGGGAATTCCTTTGCAAATTTAGTTATTCCATGAAACATTCTTATGTAAAGCAATAAATGAATAATATGAAGTTTTTACATGTAGAGGTCAAATACTTGAATAATTTTCTAAGACTTACTTTTAATGTTTTTCTCTCCTGGGACTGAGCTCATCACTGAAATACTGCTGGGAAAGTAATGACTTTTCTTGCGGAAGCCGCCTGTATTGCTGGCTTTTTCCCAAGTACTGCTTCTCATCAAAGAATTAAAGAATAAGAACAAATTATTTTATCTCACATTTAAAGTATGAAGAACCTGTGTCATCATGAGGATGTGTTATGTGTATTGTTAATAGATCATGTAACTTATACATTTCTAAATCATGGATTCATCTGTCTATTAGCAACTTTTTCCTCTATAATCTGAGTTGAGTTTACTGAGTTTACCTCAGGTGAGTTCACTTGAGGTCACAGGGGAACAGCAGTTCCCATGGTACCTCAGGTGAACACATTGAACGCAAGTCAAGATAAATTAAATTGAATTTCTATACATTCCAAAATAGCCGACAATGGCAAAAGCACCATATTGCTCTCATATGGCAACCTGAATGTTACAAAACAAATGTTCAAACAGAAAAACAGCAAATAATGGTATTTAGTTTCCAAAAATACCTTATAAATTATAATATGTTATAGGGGATCCACACTGAGGATCAGGAGTGGGGGAGGATGGAGTTTGGATTTTTCCATGTTCTCGTGGACATAGGATGAGGAGAAGGGAAAAGGGTTATACAAGGGGTAAATAGCTTGAGATAGAGTAGGTCCATGGTATGGCCCAACTCCACCATACTATAGTAGCTCCTATAGGTGTTGGTGTTGGTGGTGAAATTGTCCCACAGTGTAACCATGGTGGCAGGTGTCAGATCCACTCCTCCCACAAACTGATAGTACACTCTGGTGATCTGACTGACCACCTGGTGTTTGGAGTATGGCTGGATCTTGTGGAGTTGGTGGTGAGTGCAGAGGCAATAATGGTGTATTCCCTGCTGGTGGCTGGTTGCTGGTGGTCCTGTGGCATTGACATGCATAGGTGGTCTATTGTTGGCAGCTGCCACCTTTCAACAAATTCATAAAACACCAGGGAGTCATTCGGAGCTATAGAAACTGGTACAGCTATATGAAGTGCTGCTATGGCATGCAGCTTGACAGGATGGGAATGTCCCACATAAAACTGATCAGGCTACGGCAAAAAGCCTTGTCACCATCATCATTACCCATGCACGATAGGTTCATAAGGTTGATCTTATTACCCTTGGGCCTAGTAATGGGCCTTGTAATGTTCCTCTATGCTTGTTTCGATGGGTGATGGGGTCAGTTTGGGAGGAAGTGTCCAAAGGCTGGGTTGAAGTACTGCCCTGGACATGGACCTCTTCCTCTGGTGTTTTCAGATGTTCCCAGTGGTTTTCCTCTTGCCTCCTCCTTGCACCTCCTCAACAGGATCCAACACCTCAGAATCCAAGCTTGTGTCCCTTGTGTTGATTATGGATCTGGATGTGCAAAAATACGTCTTAGTACATACATTGTTTGTACATTTAAACAAGATAGTAAATACCCAGCAACGACCAAAACTTACAGACTCAGATTAATAACTGGGGCCAGGAAATGGGGGAAATGGGGACTGTCAATGTAAAGGTATCTCCTTTTTTAAAATTTGCGTGAAATGCTGCTTTACCCACAGTTGACGCTTTCACCAATTTTAGTCATGGCAGTTCTGCCAGCGTTATGTCACATCAGTCACTGCAAATTAACGGAGTGCAACAGTTGAAATCACAACATCCTACAAGGATGATTTTGGTCAACACGCGATTGTGTTTTGCATAGAAACTTGTCTCTTGTCCGGTTGACAAAATTGGGAAGCCAGTGGACATGTCCCCGCTAATTATAGTATATACCTTATATGGAGATAACTTTATAGCCATCTATACATTTGGCAGAATGTAATTCATTACTCAGTACCGTATCTAAAAACCATGATTATTAATTACACTTTGAGCCTCTTGTGTGCTGTCATCATATTTTGGGTACATTCTGCAGCATTTATATAACCAGGCTGTTTTCCTTTTTCCCCAGTCGAAATAGCCAGGGTCCTGGGCATCCCACAGTTCAAGCTTTTCCTGGACAAGAAAAATGATCAGTTCCACATTCATGTTCCTCAACATGGTCTGCTTTTTTTCTCCATAGATGTGTTTTTTTTTGGGTTTCTTGGTTACCAGGAGGCTTTTGGCTATGAACTTCCTCTGCTTGGCCAACACAATTTCCTGGTTCTTATGATGTGTGTGTACAAATCGGACAGTACATTGATAGTGCGTATGGCATACATTTTTTATCACATCCATCGACATGCATTGGCAAGTCTTGTCCAATTTGCAGACCCACTCACAGCATGCTGTGATTCTTTGTTACCGAAGTTGAATGCAGCTGAGAAAAAAAATGCAGATCAGCACCATCTCGTTGAATAACATTGTCCTAGTGCAATCCAATTTTTTATTGGATTGCACCCTTCTGATTTATATGCCAGTGTGAATGAACCCGTAGCAGTAGTGTCACTTGACTTAGGATATTTAGGAATACCAAAGTCTTGTGGTTTGGATAAATCTTTTTAATGGTGTGGTAAAGCTCCTAAAAGGATCGGTGGCACTAGAGGGACAGTTTCTTCAATCCTTGGAAGAGGGCTTCTTTGCATTAGGCATGACCTGGTGTGTACACTTTGCCTGAGGTATATCTCTTAATTACTGATCATTTAATGTCCTTCAGATTATAAGTCATAACATTCACTAGAATAATACAAGAATTACATATTACCGTTGTTATCAAAGATAAAGGAGGGAATTATGTGTCCCTAATCTAACATGAAAATAGTAATAAATAATTTACATCTAAATATTTATTTTGCAGAAGCCAAGTGGATATGACTATAGAGTACAAGAGTCGTTTCTTGCACCCAGCTGAAGCAACCATGTTACTGATATCTAAACCTAGCTGTGGAGCAGGTGGGACTACACTCTCCTTCTCTCTTCAGTCTAGACTGACTGATTTATCTCCAACTGTAAGTATTTTTTCTGACTTATTTGGGGTAAATAATATATTACAAAAAATAGAATCGTGTATGATGCTCACCACAATCATATAGAATAAGCCAAGCAAATGGTGTAACCGATTGTGTGAAGACAAAATAAATTTAACTTTTAATAAATACTGATTAAAATATTTTTCACACACAACATAAATGGTTGCAGAGCAACCAATATAGAATACAGTAAGAGACATGCAAATCTCTCACTGTATACACAGATATTTAAAGGACAAATACAGTAAGAGAAGCCGACACAATACAGATCTCTTAAGCCAGCTGTACACCTTACAATTAGGTATGCGATCTCGTATGCGATGTGACACGCCCAGGTCGCATATGCGATCTAATGAGATTGCACGTAGGTCGTTCATTTGCTGTCACACGAGCGTTAGTAGCCTATGTTAAATTGATCAATTTTCTGTGCGATCCTTTAGATCATGTGTTCTGTGACGTATGCATTGGGCACCCTTTTTTTTTTTATTTATTGACTTGACAAGCGTGTGTAATGTGTAGGGATGCGTTTTTACTATGTCATCTGCCATTCAGCTCTGCTACATGGCCGCTGACAGCAGCCACAGACAGCCATGTAGCAGAGCTGAATGGCAGATGACAGCAGACACAGACAGAGCCGCACTGTCAGAATGAACTCGGGTGAACTTCACCCGACTTCATTTTCATGCTGCGGCTCTGTCTGTGCCGCTCCCTGATTAGCGGTCACCAGTGAAGGACTCACCGGTGACCGCTAAACTCCTGAGTAACTGAATTGAGCAGCCCTCTCTCATATACTCACCGATCCCCGATCCCCGGCGCTGCACGGCATTCACACTGCTCCGGCGGCTTTTACTGTTTTGAAAAAGCCGGCCGCCCATTAAACAATCTCGTATTCCCTGCTTACCCCGCCCACAGGTGCCTATGATTGGTTACAGTGAAACACGCCCCCCACACTGAGTGACAGGTGTCACACTGCACCCAATCACAGCAGCCGGTGGGCGTGTCTATACTGTGTAGTGAAATAAATAATTAAATAATTAAAAAAAACGGCGTGCGGTCCCCCCCAATTTTAAAACCAGCCAGATAAAGCCATACGGCTGAAGGCTGGTATTCTCAGGATGGGGAGCTCCACGTTATGGGGAGCCCCCCACCCTAACAATATCAGCCAACAGCCGCCCAGAATTGCCGCATACATTATATGCGACAGTTCTGGGGCTGTACCCGGCTCTTCCCGATTTGCCCTGGTGCTTTGGCAAATCGGGGTAATAAGGAGTTATTGGCAGCCCATAGCTGCCAATAAGTCCTAGATTAATCATGTCAGGCGTCTATGAGACACCCTCCTTGATTAATCTGTAAATTACAGTAAATAAACACACACGCCCGAAAAATCCTTTATTAGAAATAAAAAACACACACACATTCCCTGGTTCACCACTTTAATCAGCCCCAAAAAGCCCTCCATGTCCGGCGTACTCCAGGATGGTCCAGCGTCGCATCCAGCACTGCTGCATGGAGGTGACCGGAGCTGCAGAAGACACAGCCGCTCCGGTCACCTCCACACAGCTAATGAAGACAGCCGCGCGATCAGCTGAGCAGTCACTGAGGTTACCCGCTGTCACTAGATCCAGCGGTGGCCGCGGGTAACCTCAGTGACAGATCAGCTGATCGCACGGCTGTCTTCATTAGCTGCGTTGCGTGGAGGTGACCGGAGCGGCTGTGTCTGCTGCAGCTCCGGTCACCTCCATGCAGCAGCGCTAGATGCGACGCTGGAGCATCCTGGATGACGCCGGACAAGGAGGGCTTTTTGGGGCTGATTAAAGTGGTGAACCAGGGAATGTGTGTGTGTTTTTTATTTCCAATAAAGGATTTTTTCGGGCGTGTGTGTGTTTATTTACTGTAATTTACAGATTAATCATGGAGGGTGTCTCATAGACGCCTGACATGATTAATCTAGGACTTATTGGCAGCTATGGGCTGCCAATAACTCCTTATTACCCCGATTTGCCAACGCCCCAGGGTAAATCGGGAAGAGCCGGGTACTGTCCCAGAACTGTCGCATATAATGTATGCGGCAATTCTGGGCGGCTGCTGACTGATATTGTTAGGGTGGGGGGCTCCCCATAACGTGGAGCTCCCCATCCTAAGAATACCAGCCTTCAGCCGTATGGCTTTATCTGGCTGGTTTTAAAATTGGGGGGGACCGCACGCCATTTTTTTTAATTATTTAATTATTTATTTCACTACACAGTATAGACACGCCCACCGGCTGCTGTGATTGGGTGCAGTGTGACACCTGTCACTCAGCGTGGGGGGCGTGTCTCACTGTAACCAATCATAGGCGCCGGTGGGCGGGGTAAGCAGGGAATACGAGATTGTTTAATGGGCGGCCGGCTTTTTCAAAACAGTAAAAGCCGCCGGAGCAGTGTGAATGCCGTGCAGCGCCGGGGATCGGGGATCGGTGAGTATATGAGAGAGGGGGATAGACTGACATGGACAGAGAGTGAGGGACAGAGATAGTGACGGACTGACAGAGATTAGTGCATGACAGACATTGTGAGGCGCTTCAGAACGCAGCTTTTCAGCTGCGCTCTGAAGCAGACCTTTTTTAAGTTGCGGTGCAGAGCGCACACCTGCACACATAGCATCAGATATCAAAATCGTATGAGGGATGTCACACGTTACAATTGACTAGTTTCGTACTACCAAACGTCCAATGTATGAGGAATAAACGACGTGTATGCGATCACCGTATTTTCGTTCAATATCGATCGCATGTAGGTTTCACACGCAAATACATCACGAACGATGCCGGATGTGCGTCACTTACAACTTGACCCCGACGACGGATTGAAAGATCTATTGAAGTGTGTAAAGCAGGCTTTAGGCCGGTTTCACACTTGCGTTGTTTGGACGGGAATGGGCTCTGTCACAAATGTAGTACAGTTCATTTATTAACAGTGGAAGCGCAACACCATGTGGGCACATGCGGGTAGTGTATGAAGCACACAATAGCATGGTGTTGCACTTCCACTGTAAATAAATGAACTGTACTACATTTGTGATGGAACCCGTTCCCGTCAAAACAACGCAAGTGTGAAACCGGCCTTACTGTGTACGTGAAGCCCACCTGCAGCAGTCGCCCCAGGGACATAACTCCACCTTCAGAGACGCCACAGGGTCTCCACTTTGGTATTTCTGGCAACAGGTATGTCTGTTTTTTTATATATAGGAGTCGTGACGCCACTCATGGTTTGCGGTCAGGGTTATGGGTGACCGCCACTGCAGGTTTAACGAGCGTCTGGGGCTGATGGAGTCTGCAGTCAGATGGTGTGGCCTCCCGTGAGTGAGGCTGGCCTCAGGGACTCGGGTGTGTAGAACAACAGGTCCCAGAATAATTCAGTCTCAGTCCGGAAAGTCTTTCAACTTGTTTTTACTCACTTTTAGATGTTTTGTGAGGTACCCGGGCGATGCTGAGATTAAACCAGGAGAAACCAGGAACTCCTTCAGGCTGTTCTGAGGGTAACCATTAACTCGCCTTCCTAGCACTTCTTGTTTCGGATAACCCCTGACTTGAAGTACCGTGGGGTCTATCCAGGGAAGACGCTACTGCCGTTTCTCCCCTTTTTGGCCCGTTTGCCGGCAGCGTGGACTAGGTGAGATGACTTCTGGCTCTGTCTCCTTATGGGTCCCCCTGTTGCTGCTGAGGCTCGGAGTCTGTATCGTTGGTGAGGTACTTCCAGTCCCCTCGCCGGCAGGTTTAGCAGATCAATAAATGGACGTCTACTCTAGGGACCTGTTCCCCGTGCGTGCCTAGTCACCACCAGTCCCCGTACTTGACTGCCTCTCTTCAGGTGTCTTTCTGACTGACTCACTGGTAACCGTTCTCCCCCGCTAACGGCTACTCCACGTGCAGGGTCTGACTTGCGTGTCCGAGCGCCTGCGTCTCCTAGCAACCACGCTCACTGCTGTCAGACTGGCTCTCCTCCTACTTTCCTGACAGCCTCTGCAGCTTAGCTCCCAGCCCCTCCACTACACCCTTTGACAAGAATTGAAGGCTAGGGTCCCATCTAATGGTGTGGGAGACCTGGTTGCTATGTGTCTGTGCGTACACACCTCATTCTGGCCTTTGGAATTACCTGGGAGCACTGTCCCAGCATGGGTGCAGTACTCAATGGTGCTTGACCAGGTCAGGGGTGCCACATGTACACAGATGTTCTTACAAAAATGGGACATCAATTGTAGCCCAACCGATGTCCACAAAAATATGTACACAAAAGATTGATGTGAGTAATCACAATATGAAAAATCCTCAAGTGATAATAGAAAAAAACATCCCCAATACATACTAATGGTCATAATTAAACACTGAGGTGAAAATGAAAGAGACATGTTGTCCAATAGAGGAGGGGGGAGGGGGCAAAACAACTGCCTCACATTACCCCTCAGTGGCAACAATCTGACCTTAAATGCTCCTAGACCTCCCGACGCGTTTCATAATTGGCTTAATCATCAGGGAAAACTGGCCAGGAAAGCAAAAGCTCAAATTGGAGCAATATGATCACAATATTTTCAACAGAATTTTGTTAACAAAAAATGATAACGTGCACAAAGAACACTCAGCATATGATAAAACTAGGTCCTACCTTAAGATTCATACGGACCTCCAACATAATATGTACGGGCATAATATAGCGCACAGGACTTTAAAATTACCACCCTTAAATGTGTTCAGGGCGGGTATAGTCACCACCCACCATGGCAATCAGAGTGAGGCTTGAAACGCTCACCTAGTTCCAGATGGCAGGGAAGGTAATTCCTGGTGCACCAGAAGGTATAACAGAATATTGCCAAATATTACCTGTGTCCTGTATTGAAGCAATCATCTGGACACAGGTGTCACTACCAAAGTCAGGTGACCGCCCTCCACCTAACAATCCAAATAAGGCTTGGAACACTCACCTGATTCTGGATGGCGGGGAAGGTAAAAGCTGATACACGAAGAAGTTGGGTCAGAGCATTACCGGATGTGTCCGGCGCTGGAACGCACACTCAAACATTATGCGTTACAGGTCTCGTACCTCAGATGTCACTACCCAGATCGCGCAGCTAGTGACTCAGAACTTGTTATTGGAACACCTACTGGAACGAAAGCCTGAAAACTATGCGCTCCAGCTATCACACCCTAGACGTAATTGCCATGATAGTGCGGCCGTATATTGTATCTAAAATACACATGCCTTTCTACTAAGGTGATGCAGTATGGCATATGGTCACATACCCTGTACAGACAGCCATTATCCAAGCAGCACAATAATATCGTCAAAAACATATGAAAATATAATTGATAATTAATGATAAATGTGTGAATATCGGGGTTCCAATCAATGACTAAACTGGGGGCCTTGAGTCCTCCTTTCCGACTAATTGCACAACAGTAGAGCAGAAAAGTTTGAATGAAGTGTTGGTTATAGTAAGCGCAGGGCTACTTCATTCCAAATCTGAGGAAAAGACAGATGAGCCCAGCTTTGTTATCGTTCAACCCAAAGACATTGAATGGAGTGCCTGGGTGCTGCTCCATTATCCTGTACTGTGGATAGGTGCTAAACCTCTGTTTTGGAAAAGCGGTGTACATATACTGCTTGTGTATATATATGTGACGCCCTGGACTAGCCAGGTAGTCACAGATAGAGCCCCGCACAACACCTGTCCCCTAAAAAGGTGTCATCAGCCAACCATTAAAACCTAGTCACCCCTCTCAGGGCTTGATAGACACACCAGGGGGCTGAGCCAGGCGGTTGGCCACGCCAACCGAGGAGTCCAGAGAGCCTGAGGCGGGAAAAGTAGGCTGTCTGTTAGTGGAGGTGAAGTAGAGTAGAAGCAGGCCTGTGCCCAGGTCTGCAGCAGTCTGACAGGTGCCAGGGTTGGAGCCCGGGCACCTTTGGCTAGGAGACATACGGTGGCCTCAGTCTGCAGGAGCCGGGAAGACGGCTCGGTGGAACCGTGGTGGACCGGAACAGGGTAGTAGCCCGCCGGTACCGACCCGGGGAATCGACTCGGAAACTGGAGCACAAAGGGGGGTACTCAGACCCTGAAACGAGGTCCAGAAGCAACTGGACTGAGTTAATTAACTGATTGTGGTCTGGACTACAGGTCCTTTCCCACCCAAAGTCCCGACTGAAGACAACAGCCCAACGAGGGGGATAGAAAGCCACTGCACAGGCAGAGAGATCCCACAGGCCAGCGTCTGTGGGCAAAAGGGCTCTCCCGACATCCACAAAGCCGGGGAGTGGACTTCCGATGCTGAAGCACAGGTAGCCCATAAATACACAAGATGGTGCAGGAGAAAGGCAGAGACCACCAACCGGGTGGGGGACCAGACGCAGCCGGCTGCGGGCACCGACCACCATCAACTTGGTTTACCAGAGACGCGTGTACATTACTAACTGTGAGTACAACAGTGCCCTCCGGCCGCGCACCTCCCTGCACCGCCCAACTACCCCACCAATGGGTCCCGGGGCTACCATCCCTGCCCACGGAGGAGTTAACAACTTGCTGCATAACTTCTCCCCCGGGTGCCCCCGTAACTGCAGCGGTGGTGTCCACCTTCACCACAACCCGTGGGTGGCGTCACAAACTCAAAGACGGCTCCGGCCATACACCTACATCCCCTACAAGTGCCAGACCCCTTTCAGATCGAAGTGGACCACGGGGCCACCGGGTCCGGAGACGCTCGAGCCACCACCCGGCAAGTCCGGATCCGAGCAGCTCGGTTGCCGCCGAGCACGGGGCGGTGCACATATATATATATATATATATATATATATATATATACTATATATATGCTGTAGTACCCGGGCGTTGCTCGAGATAGTAACTGTCTCTCTGTCTCTCTCCCAGTCTCTGTCTATGTGTCGCTGTCTGTCTATCTCTGTCTGTCTCTTTCCTTGTCTATCTGTGTCTATGTCTCTGTCTGACTATTTCTATCTCTCTGTATTTGTATCAGTCTATCTGTCTCCATCTCTGTCTGTCTCTCTCTATCTCTGTGTCTGTCTCTATGTGTGTGTCTGTCTGTCTCTTTGCCCGTCTGTCTCTTTGCCCATCTGTCTCTTTGCCCGTCTGTCTCTTTGCCCATCTGTCTCTTTCCCCATCTGTCTCTTTCCAGGGCTGTCTCTTTCCAGGGCTGTCTCTTTCCAGGACTGTCTCTTTCCCCGTCTGTCTCTTTCCCTGTCTGTCTCTTTCCCCGTCTGTCTCTTTCCCCGGTTGTCTCTTTCCGCGGAACGGAGTTAAATTTTTCTGTCAAAACATAGTCTACGACGCTCCCTGGGTCACACGGGGCATCTGCGCAAAATTTCATGATTGTAACTGCGATGGTGCGGATTCCTTTAGCGGACATACATACACACACACACACATACACTGAGCTTTATATATCAGCTATATATATATATATATAAAATCAGCTTTTATGTTTCCACACAGGCTGCAGAGTGGGTTAACTAAGAATCCATCAGTGAGTTTTTCTAATGAGGAGTTAGCAGCTCATTATATGTCATTTACTGACCACTTGTATGCTAATTTATGACCACAGATGACATCAAGGTTGAGAACTTTGATGTGGTCATTAATTGGGGGAGACTGGCTCAAAAAAAGTCATAAAATAGTTACAAACTGCCCATCAGAACAGCTCACTGATATATTCTGTGTTAAATGGGTTATCCGGCTTATTTTGACTTTTTTTTATTATTAAACTATTAGGCTACATTGGGGCAGGTAAGTAGATAGAGACCACTTACCTGCCCTGCTGTCAGCCCCTCTCCCCCGGCTCAGAGTGGTCATGTGACTGCTCCTGCCGCGATTTTGCTGCTTCCGGTCATTTCATGTCAACATGGGCAGGACCATGTTGACATGCAAATCTGTAACAGCTTGTTGCCGCCCTGTTGGGCGGCTACAGTGCGTGAGTCTCCGCCCCCTTCCCTGCACCCTCCCACACATTCCTCCGCACCCCGTACTCTCCCCGCCCACGGTGTCACCGCCAGCACCTGGCCCCCTGCTCAGGATAGTAGAAGTACCCTTTCAGTCTGTGTCCCGCTCCAGCCCGGCGGCTGCCTTCATTGCAGTGTGTCTCTGCCCACATGCAGATTCTCACCCTGCAGTGCTGGCTGCCGCAGGGAGGATGAACGCTGCTGCCAGGAGGTTAGATGACATCATTACCTGCGGTGATGATCTCCTCTTCACTCCTGTCAGCGCGGTCACTTACGCCTATGCCCGCTGCGTTCTCACGTCACTAGCGGTGACGTCACGGGCGATACTGCTGAGAACGCGGCGGGCATAGAAGGCAGTGACAGCGCTGATGGCAGGACTGCAGGAGATCGTCACATCAGGTAATGATCTCATCTAACCTCCTGGCAGCGCTCGTCATCCCCTGCAGTGACCTGGGCTGACCTATTGATGTTAGCTCAGGTCACTGCATTACTCTCCCAGCCAATGGGGAACATTCTGTTCTTCATTGACTGGGGGGACATTGTCTATGGTATGGATAGTCATGTGTCCCCCTTATTGGATTACATCGGACCTGGATTTGATTGTTCTTGTCAATAAATTGGTGAAAGAGAGAATGTGGGGAGTGTTTTTTCAAATAAAACTTTTTTTGTTGTCTATTTTTTTTATTAGTGACTGGGTTGGTGGTGTCGGGTATCTGATAGACGCGTGACATCACAAACCCTAGGGCTTGATGCCAGGTGACATTACACACCTGACATCAACCCCATATATTACCCCGTTTGCCACCGCACCAGGGCAATGGGATGAGTTGGGGAAAAGCGCCAGGATTGGCACATCTAATGGATGTGCCACTTCTGGGGCGGCTGCGGCCTGCTATTTTTAGGCTGGGGAGTGTCCAATAACAGTGGACCTCCCTAGTCTGAGATTACCAGACCCCAGCTGTCTGCTTTACCTCGGCTGGTGATGCAATTTGGGGGGACCCCATGTTTTTTGTTTTAAATTATTTATTTAATTTAAAATAACGTGGGGTGCCCTCTGTTTTGGATTATCAGCCAAGGTAAAGCTGCCAGCTGTGGTCTGCAGGCTGCAGCCATCTGCTTTACCCTAGCTGGCTACAAAGGATAGGGGGGACACCATGTCGTTTTTTTTTTTTTTTTAACCTTCTTTTTTATTAGATTTTAATAACAATAATCATATAATACATACATTATGATTATGTTAAACTACAAAATTACAGATTATGTATCTCCTCGAATCCCAACCCCCCTCCCGACCTCATTTTTTTTTTTATTTTTTTTTTTGGCTAAATACAAGGCTAAGCACTCTTTAGTGACACATGAAAGTCACTAAAGGGTGCCAGCTTAGAATATGCAGGGGGGTGGGACATTATATAGGTCTTTCTCATGTATCTATTCATCTATCCATTATCTATCTATCTGTCTATCTATCTATCCCTCTATTCTTTCATTCATTCATTCATTCATTCATTCATCCCTCTATCTCTGTCTCTATATCTATCTATTTATCTCTACATCTACTCATCTATTTATCTTTCTTTCTGCTTCCGTTTTTTGCGGTCCGCAAAAAAAACGGAAGGCACACGGATGACACACGGATGCATCCGTGAAAAAATGGACCGTTTTTTGCGGACCGCAAAAACGGAACGATCATGTGAATGTAGCCCACATATGTTCCCTATGGGGGTAGGGGTCGGTACAGAACGATGGTGAGGGGGGGCTCGGTACAGAGCGCCGTGTGTGTTTGTGTGTGTGGCTGGGGGAGGGTTGCAGAGCCTGATGTGATGTGGGGTGCAGAGTTCAATGTGTGTGTGTTTGTGTTTGTGTGTGTGGTGTAGAGCCCGATGTGGGGTTGTTTTTTCCATTGTTAGAGTGATAACAGGTCAGGTGCTGGGGCAGAATGCTGACAGGGAATGTGTGTGCAGGGGGCGGGCAGAGGGCGGGCAGGGGGCGAGCCTGGACAGTGAGCGCGGGCAGGGGGCGAGGCTGGACACTGAGGCCGGGCGGTGCCAGCTCTGACTGAGGTTTTGCACAGGAAGTGGTCAGTTTGCTTGTGCTGAATGTAAACAAAGAGCTGCAGAGACTAAAGGGATAATTCAAGAGGAACAAAAGATAGAAAACCAAAAATAACAATGTAGGGGTGTTTTATATGACAATACAGCACAGATAAACTCAACATTTTTTGGTAACTCCTTTAACGCATTCAACAAATAGCAATGTTCAAGGAAACAAAGGCGCTTATAAAAGCAAAAAAACTGTGAATCATATTTACTGAAATCCAGTTGCAAATATTATTTGCGAAGTCACAGTTTGCACAATTGTTGGGTATTTTGCATGGTAATAATGTATGACTCACTAACAATAGGAAATATTGCAATGAAAATGAAGATTTATAATGTAAATGTCACCATCTTGTGCTACAGATAGTAAAGGGTAATATGAATCTAGGATGAGAGGAAGCCACAGTCATTACTTGTCATTGATTAACTATCCTCACTCCGGTATCTTGACAGTTGTTCTTTGGCTGCCCTTCTACTTCTGTCTTTGTAGCCACTAGCAGAAGACGATGAAGGAGAATTGCATGACATTTTACATTCAGAAATAGCTTTTACCGAGTGGAGTGATAACCTCAAGATCTCGGTGTTCTCTTTAAGTCATACATCTCATGTGTTGTTGAAAATGAAAAGCTCACAAAGTAGAAGCTCCCACATCAGATAACGATAACAGACGTACACAGAAGTATACAGAATACTTTTACCGTTGTGTAATATGTGATAATGAACATTTACTTGGGAATGCTTATATTTATTGTAAGGTTCAACTGAAGCAAGAATCTCCATGTTATGAGTTGGAAAAAATCTGTTTATCTGTGGAAAGCCCTTACAAACGTCATGGAAAATTCAGGTATGTGTGTGTGTAATCCTCCAAGTATACAACAGATGAGATAATAAAATAAAGACCCACATAAATCACTTGTCAAAATAGTACTATTATTAGGCAGTTAGAATTTACCTCTGTAATATGCTGATAAAAAAGGCAGCTTCTGATTGGCTGATACATATAATATAGTATCATTATTTCTTAAAAAAACATTTTTGTGAACTTCATGGTAATCTTTCATACAGAAAATTAAATTTAAAAGAAATTTATAATCTAGATCAGCCCTTCTCAAACTTTGTTTTTATTTCGGCCTCATCAGACAGACCAAGCTCATGACCGGGCACCATCAGACAGACCAAGATGATATCTGGGCCTCACCATCTTTAGTTGATGTCCCTACTGAAAATAACTATGTTTCTCAATCTTCCTTTTTGTCTCCTAATCTCAATATTACTGTCATGACTATAGCTTGGCTCTGACAGGGTTAAATCAGGTGGATGGGGTCTGTGCGGTCTTGCCTCTCGCCACTTTATTATTGTGTGGAATCCTCCGGAACATCGCAAGTAATAGCTTTGCTCTGCAGCGTGCGCTCTGGTTCCTGTGAGTTTTCTCTGATCTGTCCCGCTACCCAGCCTACCTCTCTCTGACATCCGTGCCCCTAGTTCTGTTCTACCATCCTGTTTACCTGACCCCGGTCCCATTCTGTGTCTGGGCCTCCAACCCCTTCTCTGTACTTACCTGATCTCCTGGCCTCCGACCTCGATAACATCCCCTGACTTTGGCTCTGCTCCCCTTCGGCTCCTGACATGACTCCTTGGCTTCCAACCCCCTTGCTTCCATTTGACTACAGCTTGCTCACCTTCTTAGTTAGACGTGACATCCCGGTTTTGACTTTAGCTTGTTTGACTATTCTGATGCTTGTGCTAGCAACCTCTTGTGGGCTTTTTGTCTTACTTCACTTAGAAGTTTGATCTTCTCTAAGTCCCTGCACCCCCAAGTGGAAGCTTGACAATTACATTACAAGTACAAAATGACTCCATTATATGGTTAAACTAGAGTTGTGATTTGCATAGGAGTCGGCATGTGCTGACTAGACTCTCCTCTGCTTCTCTCAACTCTTAGAGAATAGAAGAGGATTGAAAGATGCTGGATAAGACTAGTTGGCAGGTGACCACAAGCATGCAAATCACATACATATGGTCCCATGATTGCCCACTGACAAGAAGGTGTGCACATTGCAAACTGTCATGATTCTGCAGACTTTTCATTTCAGCCTAGAGAATCCCTTTAATATGATCCTTGTGCCCCATAAACAGCATCATGTTAGCAGCAGCTTATCCTCAGCTAATGCTGGGTGATGTACTGCTGATAGCAATTATTTTATACTGATGTTAATAATTCAGGAACGCATCTTGCTCGCTTGTCGTATGGCCATTGGCATATTTTTGTGGGCCAAAAATTAGCAATAGGCCTTCTTTTGAGCTTGTTCACCATTTGGCTCATGTAAATATGCCATTAGGTTTTTCTTGCTTATAACATTACTCATACTCTGTTATTATGTGGAAAGAGAATTATTTCCTAATGTTCAAGAAAGAGCATTGACTACCAGAACGCCGGAGAATATATCAAGTAGCTGGAGGTTATAAAGACATATAAATCAAATGTTCCTAACCAGCCAGGAGATCTGTGTGCTACAGGCAGTCAGCAGTGCAAGGGTCAGAGGTATCCGCTGTCGTCATGTCCTTGCAGATGTAAATAATATCTGGGCAGTCTCTGACCCCTCCCGGCTTACAAACACTATAATTTTACTATTATTTTAAAGAGACATTCTACTAAATTTCTGTATCACTAAAATGATCCTAAATACC
Source organism: Anomaloglossus baeobatrachus (assembly GCF_048569485.1). Taxonomy (NCBI): domain Eukaryota; kingdom Metazoa; phylum Chordata; class Amphibia; order Anura; family Aromobatidae; genus Anomaloglossus; species Anomaloglossus baeobatrachus. The sequence goes on along the minus strand of NC_134354.1, from coordinate 505,897,885 downwards.
TGCTGACATTTATGCATGATCAGCAGATATCATACACACATGACAGGTATGTGGGGCCATAACATCATTGGCACCACACACCTACGCACCTCAAATGTGGAAATGTGTGCTACCAGAGTACCCCTTTAAAAGGGTTAACAGCCCCTTCTTAAAGTGAACTCGTCAGGAGCAATATGCACCCAGAACCACGAGCAGTTCTGGGTGCATATTGCTAATCCCTGCCTAACCATCCCTGTATATACTAGCATAGATAAAGAGATCTTTGGAAAAAGTATTTCTAAAGATCTTTTATAGTATGCTAATGAGCATGGGGACTAGTCCCCTGGGCGTTAGTTCCCCTGGCTAGTTGGCTCCATTAGCATGATAGTACACCCCAGTGGTTGTGCTATCATGCTAATGAATGTGCAGCATCAGAGGCTGATCTTACTCACATCTCTGCTGCCATCTCCATCCAATGCTGGATTTCGGCTCAGTGTGCATGATTCCGGACTTCTGGTCATGCGCACTACTTCAGTTTCAAGCCGGGACGCGTACACGCGACTTCGTAGTGCGCATGACCAAAACTCCGGGGTCATGCGCACTGAACCGAAATCCAGCGTCGGGCGGCGATGGCAGTGGAGAGGTGAGTGAGATCACCCTCTGACGCTGCGTATTCATTAGCATGTTAGCACGCCCACAGGGGTGTGCTAACATGCTAATGGAGCCGACTAGCAATGGAAGAAACATCCTTGGGACTAGTCCCCGCGCTCATTAGCATACGATAAAAGATCTTTGGAAATACTTTTTCTACAGATCCCTTTATCTATGCTACCAGTGGCAGGAACGCCTAGGCAGGGATTAGCAATATGCACCCAGAACTGCTCATGGTTCTGGGTGCATATTGGACCTGACAGGTTCCCTTTAATAATAGCCCTGGGTGTATCTTGATATAAACAATCTCATGTGACCACTGCAGTGAAAAACAAGATTTCTTCTACTCTGTTGGAATAGTGAAGGTTGCAGCCGATCAGCAGCCATATGACGTTGTTTGTGTCAAGATATTGACAGGGAACTCAGGACTGAGAAAGGAGAACCCTCTCTGGTTTGAGAGCTAAGTATAAAGTTTATTTTAGGCCTCCTTCACACGTCCATGTCTCCGGTACGTGTTTGGTCCGTTTCCTCACGTGCCGGAGACACAAGCATACGTAGACCCATTAAACTTAATGGGTCTGCACTAGTGTGCGTGTTTTGCCATGGACTGTGTGTCCATGTGGAGCATACGTGTGCTCGTGTGCTCCTCACGTACACATGTCCATTTTTCTCCGGCATCACGGGTGTCACACGGACAGCACACAGACCGCACGGATGTGATCCGTGTGACATGCACCGGAGAAAACACACGTGTTTTCTATACTCACCTTCTCCAGCACTGCTGTCTCTGCCACTGCTGGCACTTGCTTCCGACCTCCGCTCATTATGCTCATGTGACGCCCTGACAAAATCAGGTTTTCACAGGAGACTGCATCCATCTTCCAGATGCAGGATTCCCTCCTCCTTGGCCTTCCAGCACAACCCCACACACAGGTACAAACAACAGCCACAAAGCCTAGTCACCCCCCCAGGACAATAGGGACACACCAGTGGACAGGGCCAGGCAAATGGTGACGCCCACCTAGGGGTCCTGAGGTGTCAGGTTAGAGAACATGTCAGTGAGAGGTGAGACACAGATTAGTCTGGAGAATGGAAGTGAGAGGAATGGAGTGGTAGTCGGGGGTTGTGGGTCCCAGACTGCCGGACTGCTTGGGCTGACTGGGTGGCGGACAGCGGAGCGGGGCCGCGGGCAGCAGAGATCCTGTCACGGGGGACCTTGGGTGGACCGGGGCGGGGTTGTAGCCCGCCGGTGCCGACAGCGGGAATCCGGTCTGGAGGCCGTGCACAGTCGGGGTGCCCGGACCCTAGGACGAGGACAGCTTCAAGCCCCTTGTCAATTAGCCAGCAGGGGACAAGATTCCACGTCTTGTCCCACCAGTAGACCCAGATAGAGCGAGACGGAAGCCCAACGCGAGGGATTGGGCGTCTGTAAGTGCCTGTAAAAATCCCAAGGGTCAGATCTCGCGGGCAACAGCTCCCACAACAAAGACACAGGGAGCGGACTTACCCCGTTTCATACAAGAAATTTGCGCAAACCGACATTAAAAAATTCCAAAATTTTATTAACAAAAATACGTAAACAACAATTCTTATTTGGTGGGCATGATATCAGCAGGGAATTGGAGATAGAAGACAATTGTTGTAATCAGGTCCAAAAGGTATAACATACATAATCACAATCAGAGTATCAATTCATATTAAAGCCATGCACTGTACAAACAAAGTAGATTAAGGCAAACCCCCGTTATATAATCCAATAGGACAAAAATGAAAGAGCTTTCCAGACAAGACATTTGTTTCTTTAGGTAATGATGATTTTGTTCTGATTATATTACTACACTTTGAGTCATGCACTTTGGATTACTGTTTACATGGGCTGCTTGGGTATACTAGTGCACTTTGGAGTTTAACACTATCGCCAGAGCTTATTATTAGATCTATATTGATTGTTGGGCTATACTTTATATTTTCCTCTGGCATATGTTATACATTGCCGAGGAGGGGACCTTGTACATTTTTGAATAAGCATGTTTATTATTGGGAAACTTTACCATCTTCATATGGCTCTGTGCATCCTTATAGCCTACTGTTTCATGCAATTGTAGGGGTACCTCTTTCATTTTTGTCCTATTGGATTATAAAACGGTGGTTTGCCTCAATCTACTTTGTTTGTACAGTGCATGGCTTTAATATGAATTGATACTCTGATTGTGATCATGTATGTTATACCTTTTGGACCTGATTACAATTGTCTTCTGTCTCCAATTCCCTGCTGATATCATGCCCACCAAATTAGAATTGTTGTTTACGTATTTTTGACAATAAGATTTTGGAATTTTTTTATGTCGGTTTGCGTAAATTTCTTGTATTATGTTCTAATGAATAACGCTGACTCAGGGTCAAATACTGTATCTAGGCTTAATAGCCTTTATTGACCTGTCTCATTACAGCAAGTATTTGATCTATTACCCCATTTCATGCAGACTAGTCAACACACAAGACAAAAACACTGAAGTGCAGGGGGAAGGGCCCCTGTCTTGTCAACTGGTGTGTGGGACTTTAGCACACCCCTCCGGAGGTTACCGGTATCCGGCACTTGGTTTACTACTTGGAATTTGTGTAATTTATTCTACAACAGTGAGTACACCGGTATCATCCGGTCCAGCCTGCAGACGGCGCCCCAGTCCTGCACACCACCTACACCTGGGCCCCGGGACAACACCTCCCCTTCCTGTGGAGGGGATACCATCCTGCTGCCCTGCTGATCAGCCCCGCGTGCCCCCATACCAAGGCAGCGGCGGTGTCACTATTAGAGATGAGTGAACCGGTCGTGGTTCGGCTCGAGTTCGGTTCGTCAAACGGAGGTCTCGTTCGAGTTCAGTTCGTCGAACGTTCGACGAACCGAACTCGAACCGCATAGGAAACAATGGCAGGCATTCACAAACACATAAAAACACCTAGAAAACACCCTCAAAGGTGTCCAAAAAGTGACAAACAACTCACAACACAACACAAACACATGGGAAAGTGACAAGGACATATACTCATGCGAAAACAAAAGAGCTGGAGGAGGAGACAAAGATATAGGCATGGCACGCCCTTCTAAAATCATGTAAAACACCGCAAGGTGACTCCAAGCGGAGTATCCCTTTTTTCCAAAAATTGGGGCCCACACACACCCACCCATTCAGTGGCAGCACTTGTGCCCTAGTTGTACACTTCACAGCTAGATTTGCATCAAGCACATTCAAAAATACGCCATACTTAACCGTCCCCAGGATGACACCGGGGTAGGTAGCAAAGTCTTTCCTGATCCCAGCTCTGTTCATCTTGGCTCCTTTTAAAAAACACGGCAAGCAAGGGTTACTCCAAGCGGAGTCTCCCTTTTTTCCAAAAATTGGGCCCCACACACAACCAACCCCTTCAGTGGCAGCAGTTGTGCCCCAGTTGTACACTTCACAGCTAGATTTGCATCAAGCACATTCAAAAATACACCATACTTAACCGTCCCCAGGATGATACCGGGGTAGGTAGCAAAGTCTTTGCTGAACCAAGACTTGTTCATCTTGACTCCTTTTAAAAAACACAGCAAACAAGGGTTACTCCAAGCGGAGTCTCCCTTTTTTCCAAAAATTGGGCCCCACACACACCCACCCCTTCAGTGGCAGCAGTTGTGCCCCAGTTGTACACTTCACAGCTAGATTTGCATCAAGCACATTCAAAAATACGCCATTCTTAACCGTCCCCAGGATGACACCGGGGTAGGTAGCAAAGTCTTTCCTGATCCCAGCTCTGTTCATCTTGGCTCCTTTTAAAAAACACGGCAAGCAAGGGTTACTCCAAGCGGAGTCTCCCTTTTTTCCAAAAATTGGGCCCCACACACACCCACCCCTTCAGTGGCAGCAGTTGTGCCTCAGTTGTACACTTCACAGGTAGATTTGCATCAAGCACATTCAAAAATACGCCATACGTAACCGTCCCCAGGATGACACCGGGGTAGGTAGCAAAGTCTTTGCTGAACCATGACTTGTTCATCTTGGCTCCTTTTAAAAAACACAGCAAGCAAGGGTTACTCCAAGCGGAGTCTCCCTTTTTTCCAAAAATTGGGCCCCACACACACCCACCCCTTCAGTGGCAGCACTTGTGCCCCAGTTGTACACTTCACAGCTAGATTTGCATCAAGCACATTCAAAAATACGCCATTCTTAACCGTCCCCAGGATGACACCGGGGTAGGTAGCAAAGTCTTTCCTGATCCCAGCTCTGTTCATCTTGGCTCCTTTTAAAAAACACGGCAAGCAAGGGTTACTCCAAGCGGAATCTCCCTTTTTTCCAAAAATTGGGCCCCACACACACCCACCCCTTCAGTGGCAGCAGTTGTGCCCCAGTTGTACACTTCACAGCTAGATTTGCATCAAGCACATTCAAAAATACGCCATACTTAACCGTCCCCAGGATGACACCGGGGTAGGTAGCAAAGTCTTTGCTGAACCATGACTTGTTCATCTTGGCTCCTTTTAAAAAACACAGCAAGCAAGGGTTACTCCAAGCGGAGTCTCCCTTTTTTCCAAAAATTGGGCCCCACACACACCCACCCCTTCAGTGGCAGCACTTGTGCCCCAGTTGTACACTTCACAGCTAGATTTGCATCAAGCACATTCAAAAATACGCCATTCTTAACCGTCCCCAGGATGACACCGGGGTAGGTAGCAAAGTCTTTGCTGAACCATTACTTGTTCATCTTGGCTCCTTTTAAAAAACACAGTAAGCAAGGGTTACTCCAAGCGGAGTCTCCCTTTTTTCCAAAAATTGGGCCACACAGACACCCCATCAGTGGCAGCACTTGTGCCCTAGTTGCAAACAGGATGTTTTGATTTGCATCAAGCACATTCCAAATCCACAAGCATTTACTCTCCCCAGGATGACACAGTGGTAGTAAATTCCTTGTGGATCCATGACTTGTTCATTTTGATGAACGTTAGTCTGTCCACATTGTCACTGGACAGACGCATGCGCTTATCTGTCAGCACACACCCAGCAGCACTGAAGACACGTTCAGAGACAACGCTGGCAGCTGGACACGACAAAATCTCCAAGGCGTAAGTTGAGAGCTCTGGCCATTTTTCAAGATTTGAAGCCCAAAATGAGCAAGGCTCCATTTGCAAAGTCATGGCATCGATGTTCATTTGGAGATACTCCTGTATCATCCTCTCCAGCCGTTGACTATGTGTCAGACTTGTTGTCCCTGGGTGGCCTTGCAATGGACGGTCTAAAAAAATTATGAAAAGATTCCATAAAATTGCTGTTACCAGCACCAGATACGGTGCTACTGGTACGGGTAGACTGTTGAAGATGACGAGACCGTCCCATGTTTGTCAAGTTACAACTGGGAGATTCACTCCCTGCACCTGCACGGTTGTTTGGTGGAAAAGCCGAGCTAAGATCGAGTAACAGCTTCTGCTGATACTCCTGCATACGTGCGTCCCTTTCTATGGCTGGAATTATGTCACAAAATTTGGACTTGTACCGGGGATCTAATAGTGTGGCAAGCCAGTAGTCATCATCACTTCTGATTTTGACAATAAGAGGGTCATGTTGGAGGTAGTGCAGCAAGAAGGCGCTCATGTGTCTTGCGCAGCCATGCGGACCAAGTCCACGCTGTGTTTGTGGCATAGAGGTGCTAACCGTTCTTTCTTCCTCTGACATCTCCCCCCAACCTCTTTCAACAGAAATTTGACCAAAGTCTCCCTCATCCGCTGAGTCTTTCATGTCCATGGACAGTTCGTCCTCCATTTCTTCATGTTCTCTTGCACCTTCCTCAACATTTCGCCTGCTACCATGCGCCCTTGTTGATCCCTGTCCCCCATGGTCCCATGCCTGCCGCGTTGGTGATGATGAACGTCTGGACCTTGGTGATGTTGTTGTGTCTTGCGCATATGAATCCTCCTGTAGTTCCTCCCCTTCCTGTTGTCCCACCCCCTGACTCCGAATAGTGTTTAGCGTGTGCTCCAGCATGTAAATGACTGGAATTGTCATGCTGATAATGGCATTGTCAGCGCTAAACATATTCGTCGCCATGTCGAAACTGTGCAGAAGGGTGCATAGGTCCTTCATCTGAGACCACTCCATCAGGGTGATCTGCCCCACCTCTGCATCTCGTTGGCCCAGGCTATACGTCATAATGTATTGCACCAGGGCTCGGCGGTGCTGCCACAGTCGCTGTAACATAAGGAGAGTCGAATTCCAGCATGTCGCCACATCGCATTTCAGGCGATGAACCGGCAGGCCGAAAGATTTCTGGAGCGATGCAAGTCGCTCAGCTGCGGCGGTTGAACGGCGGAAGTGAGCAGACAGTTTTCATGCCCTGGTCAGAAGGCCATCTAGGCCAGGATAGTGTGTTAAAAATTGCTGGACAACAAGGTTCAACACGTGAGCCATACAAGGCACGTGTGTCACCTTGCCCAGGCGAAGGGCCGCACCCAGGTTTGCAGCATTGTCGCACACGGCCTTACCAGGCTGCAGGTTGAGTGGAGACAACCATTTATTAAACTCGGACAGCAGAGCTGACCACAACTCCCCATCTGTGTGACTCCTATTCCCAAGACATGTCAAGCTAAAGACCGCCTGATGCCGTTGCGCTCTGCTGCCAGCATAGTAATGAGGGGTGCGTGATTCCTTCTGCACAGTGCAAACGCTGGTGGCATGACCAGGCAGGCTTGGGGCGGAGGTGGAGGACCCAGATGAGGTGGAGGAGGCAGAAGCAGTGGCGGAACTTGGACAGACAGAGGATTGACACACAAGTCGTGGAGACGGCAAGACTTGTGCAGCAGACCCTTCACCATCTATCACCATAGTTACCCAGTGCCCAGTCAGCGACATGTAACGTCCCTGTCCATGCTTACTGGTCCAAGTATCGGTGGTGAAATGCACCCGTTGACACACAGAGTTTCTCAAGGAAGCGGTGATGTTGTGTGCGACATGCTGGTGTAGCGCGGGCACACCTTTCTTAGAGAAGTAGTGGCGACTGGGCATCTGATACTGAGGCACAGCGACAGACATAAGGTCTCTAAAATCCTGTGTGTCCACCAGGCGGAAAGGCAGCATTTCGGTAGCCAAGAGCTTACAGAGGGATAAAGTCAACCTCTTAGCTTTGTCATGGGTTGCAGGAAATGGCCTTTTATTTGTCCACATCTGAAGGACAGAGATCTGGCTGCTGTGTGTAGACGATGTTGAGTAGGGTGTCCCTGGAAAAATGCAGCTTTGTGAGGAAAGTGCAGGCGTAGACATGATGTCGCCTTCATCCAACATTGGTGCTTTCGATGTCTGAGAGAGCTGTACACACGTACTTGTTTCCCCTTCCAAACCAACTGACGACCTACCAAGCAAACTGCCTGTTGCGGTTACAGTGGTGGAAGTTGTGCGTGGAAAACCAGGTGTGACAGCTGTCCCCACAGTCCTAGAAGATGAAGAGCGTGCGGATGCAGTAGAAGGGGCAGGCGGTGGATGGTTCGCTCCGCTAGGCCGCATTGCAGCACGGTGAGCTTCCCACCGGGACATATGATATTTATTCATTTGACGATTCATGGAAGAAGTTGTCAAACTGATGAGGTTTTGCCCTCTACTAACAGAATCATGACAAATTTTACAGATCACATAATTTGGTCGATCTTTTCCTATGTCAAAAAAGGACCAGGCTAGGCAAGGCTTAGAGGGCATGCGACCTGCTGATCCACCCCGACTAGTGCTCAGAGGCACAGTGGTGGCTGAGGATGAAGTTGTAGACGTGCTACCAGTACTCCTACTCTGTCCAGGAAGGCGCAAGGTAACTTCGTCGTCAGTTGCATCCTTCTCCACCGTCTTTGTTGACCTCCTCGAGGGCCTGACTGTGGGTTGACAGTAGGTGGGATCTAGAACTTCCTCATCAATTGTTGTGTTTGCACTCCCCTCACCCTCAGACCGAGCCTCTTCTTGCCCTGACCGAATATTTAAGTTGTCATCCCAATCTGGTATCTGCGTCTCATTGTCATCAGTATGTTCCTCATTGTCTATAACAACAGGTGTTACAGTTTGTGAAAAAGGATCAACATTATGCTCAGAAACTTGGTCCTCATGGCCTGAATCAGAGTCACAAAGGTTCTGGGCATCACTGCAGACCATTTCCTGGTCTGTACTCACTGTAGCTTGGGAGCAGACCTCTGATTCCCAGGCTATAGTGTGACTGAACAGCTCTGCAGACTCAGCTATCTCAGTTCCACCATACTTTGCAGGGCAGATGGAGACTTCAGAGCTGGGAGAAAGCAAGTTTGATTGGGATGACAACTCAGAGGACTGGTGTTTTTTGGATGCGGTAGTTGAGGTGGCGGAGAGGGCACTTGTTGGACCACTTGAGATCCATTCAAGCATTTTCCTTTTTTGGCCATCATCTACCTTTGTTCCAGTTGTTCGTGTCCGTAAAAAAGGGAGCACATCGGATTGTCCACGGTAAGTAGAAGACATCTTACTTTTGCTGGAAGATGGTCTATCTTCAGCAGATGTTAATGGAGCTTTGCCACCTTCCCCACGGACAAACCCTTTTTTTCCTTTTCCAACACGCCTCTTCCCCTTTCCACCAGCATCTGTCATTTTGCCACTCATTTTGATTGCAACAAGATTGTGCACTTAAAATGTGGTAGTAAAAATTGAGAGGTGGTGTAGATTTCAGCGGTGGTCTAGCATTATTAACAGCAGAATAAACAACAATAATTATCCCTGACAATGCAACTATGGCCCTTAAACAGTAGCAGCAGTGTTTGCTAGTATAATGGCTTAGTAACAATGAGTTTGAGTGTGCAATGCAGGCAGACGTGCTGCAAATATTTTTGCACTAGTGGGACAATATAGAAGTCCAACAGCCACTTTTAGGATGCCACTAAGTTCACTCAGTGTTTGCTAGTATAATGGCTTAGTAACAATGAGTTTGAGTGTGCAATGCAGGTAGACGTGCTGCAAATATCTTTGCACTAGTGGGACAATACAGAAGTCCAACAGCCACGTTTAGGATGCCACTAAGTTCACTCAGTGTTTGCTAGTATAATGGCTTAGTAACAATGAGTTTGAGTGTGCAATGCAGGCAGACGTGCTGCAAATATCTTTGCACTAGTGGGACAATACAGAAGTCCAACAGCCACTTTTAGGATGCCACTAAGTTCACTCAGTGTTTGCTAGTATAATAGCTTAGTAACAATGAGTTTGAGTGTGCAAAGTGCAGGAGGGTACAGTGGCAGGGTTGTGGGTCTCTGGGTAGAGGAAAGGAAGCCTCCCTTTCTATCCCTCCTAATGGGGAAATGCAGCAAGGAAATCCCTGACCTTAGCTACACAGACGCTGTCATCTTGTGTAGCTGTTAAACTCTGTTTTCACGGACCTGTCACCTATGGCTCTGACCCTGCCGCTCTTGGCTATTAAGAATTATGTACATGTACTAATTGAGTATTTCGGCAGTTTTCTACCTCTGTTAAGCCTGCTTTACACGTTGCAATTTCGCATACGATTTCGTATGCGATTTGCAACACCCCCATCGTATGTGTGGCACGTTCAATTTGTTGAACGTGCCGCACAAACGATTAACCCCCGTCACACATACTCACCTTCCATACGAACTCGATGTGGGCGGCGAACGTCCACTTCCTGCAGTGGGAGGGACATTCGGCGTCACATCGACGTCACACGGCAGGCAGCCAATAGAAGCGGAGGGGCGGAGCTGAGCACGACGTAAACATCCCGTCCACCTCCTTCCATCCGCATTGTGAGCCGGGAGCCGCAGGACGCAGGTAAGATCTATTCATCGTTCCCGGGGTGTCACACACTGCAATGTGTGAAACCCCGGGTATGATGAACAATCTGACGTGCAATTCTAGAGAAAGGTACGATGTGTATGCGATGAACTTTTTACCGTTCAATCGCAATCGCACGTACCTGTCACACACTGCAATGTACCTTACGATGCCGGATGTGCGTCATTTACGACGTGACCCCGCCAACACATTGTAAGATACATTGCAGTGTATAAAGCAGGGTTTAGTGTAAGCCAAAACCAGGAGGGGAACAATCAGAAGAAAGTATAATAGAAACATGTCACCACTTCTGTATTTTGTCCTCCCTCCTAATTTGTGGCTTTGAAATACTGAGGTAAAAAACTTACCAAATACTCAACATGTGCACGTTGCCTAAGGTTCCCATGGAAAACTTAGGGCCTTGGTATTTATGTGGATTTTATTCTGTAGAGACCAAGTGCATATCTTCTTCCCCAAAGGCAGTGACAATTTCTAGCAGGATAGTGTGTCCTGTGCCGCCCCTTCAGCGGATCGAACCGCTCGGATCCGGGGGTGGTGATAGTTCGTGACTCGGGGATCTCCGGACCCAGGGGCTTAGGGGCCACACTCAAATGAAAATGGGAGTATTTACAGGGGATTTGGTATAATTCGTGATGCCACCTGTGGTGTACGGTAATTGGGAGTACCGCCGCTGCTGTTGGAAGTACCCGGGGTGATGGAGTGGGGCAGCAAGATGACGTTGCCCTCCACGGGTAGGCCCCGGGACTCTAATTGGGGATGCGGGAACGCAGTGCAGGGGTCAGTCGGGTACTCACTAAGCAATGAAGCATACGCTGACAACAGGGTAAACCAAGTCTCAGAACGCCGTTGCCTCTCAAGGGGAGCTCATCTGGGTCCCGTCTCCTACAGTACTGCCGGTGGTCCATAACCTGCCTCCTGGCACTAAGTTTTAGATTGTCCGTTGTGGCCCGGTAGCTTGGAGCTATCCGGGTCCCGCTCCCCACTGTGGCTAAGTGAAGGAGCCTGCTCTCAGAGGCTCATGCTTGGGATTTCAGTGAGCTACTTGCTAGGAAAGCCCTACCTCCCTCGTTGCGCTAGTGCCCTCGATCTCTGAGCTGGTGGGAACAGTTCATAAAGGCTCTGCCTCCGCAGGTTAATTGCCGTACCTTTGGTCCCTGACCGGTGATAGGACTAGGCTGCTGACCGTCTTCCTTGGTGGGTCCCAGGCACCTAGCCTCAATCCCCTGCGACCGGGGGACAGACTCCTCTAGGTCCAGACCTCCGCTTGCGACCTAGTTTGCCTCTCCCCTGGGAGCTCCAACTCCTAGCTTCCTCAGAGCTCCTCACAGCTCGAGAGCTACCGCTCAACTGACTTGACACCTCCCACCCCCCTGTCTGACCCCTAGGTGGGCGGCCCTATTCCTGCTTAAGCAGCCCACTGGGCTGCCTAACAGGTGTAGTGCAAGGTGTATCTAGGATTTGTGAATGCTGGTGGAGGCAGTACTGAAGGATAGAGACCCAGAACCATGGGGGATTGAATATTGTATAGGGAGGGCAGTTTGTGCAGTACCCTGTGACAACCTGAATAGTCCAGGGGCGTCACATTCTGCTTTGGTTAAACGTAGCTCGTCCCCGAGCTACAGGACATCCAGAGGTTTATTTATTTATTTTTTTTTATTAACTTCAAAGATAAAAAAGAATAACATTTTTATTAACATTTTCGGTTTTCATCCCTTATAAGGGAGGCACATTTACTTAAACGTTTCGTTAAAACTCATAGAGTTCACCTTTTATAAACTATGGAACGCTACCGGTTGTATTGGTAGCAGGAGCTCAACCTGCTCCTTTGCAGCCCCTTCCTGCGACAGTCCAGTTCCAACTTCCCGGATCCCATTAACCCGCCACCCAAACAAACCTGACCCACTGCATTCCTACTTGGGGTCTGTGACAGGGTGAAAGTCCCGGATTTTAAAAGGACGACTCTGGTATGAACAGGAGGTGCAACTTATTTACAATGAGCACAAGTCAGTGTTGGTCGCAACCAGTCCCGCTGCCATGGTCCATCTTTACTACTACAATATGTACAGATAAGAAACGGAGTCCATGCACCAGGTGCAAACATTATATAAACTTTCTCAATCAGATGAGGTACTCTGTTGATTAAAACCTGGTAATCATCGTTCTTCATATAATAACAACACTTATCATTTCTCAAGAAAAATATCAAACTAATAAAAACAATAAAAGAAAACACAGATTTCTAGCAGTTTTAATTCTAGATAGCCTGGTACCACTACCATCAATGCTTGTAACCTACAGTGGAGGCTGGCATGACCAGCTCATCTATCATAACAAGCCTTTTCTCATCCAAGGCATACCAGCACTGCTCTCCACAATGCCGGGTGTATGAAACCACTTCTCCCGGCTCCAGGTTACAGCCCGGGTGCCCCCTCGGGAGATGCTCTTCTACATCTCTCCGGGAGCCAAACACCCCCACCATGAGGCCTGCTTATCTAACAAACCCCCATCCTCGGTCGGGGTCAAACCTCTCTACAAGACCTTGGTACCGCGGCCCTCTGACTCAGGAGGCGGCACTTCTCACACACTCCTTCTCTCTCTCGGTACGGGCAGCAACCTCCCGTCGTCGCTGATCTCGTGTTGTCATCTCCAGGTATAGCTTATGTTGTTGTCGTTCCCAGTAGAGGGTGTCAGCGTCTGGCCTCACCTCCCTTACTGGCATGGATTGTAGGTATACTTTTGTGGCCCCAGCAGCCACTAGGACGCCACGCGGCGGCGGAACTTGCATCTCAACAAGCTCCGCCCTGGCAGGTAAAAGAACCGACTGCTCCGTTGCCAGGGGTGCAGAGTCTGGAAGCTCTGTATCAAGGGACCGGCCCAGTGATGCGGCCGAGTCTGGTCAGGCCGGTGTTTGGGTAGCCGATGTCGTGGCCTGGTCGGATTGGATCTGAGACTCTGCATCTTGTTCTCTACAAACGGGCACTGGAGGTTCCGCTGCCGGTATAGGAGTAGGCAGCTCGGCGTCCGCCGAGGACGAGGGTGGCGGTGGCGGAGTGCTTGCGACGAGTGGGGGCAGACTGGACCCCGCAGCCATATAGGCCGGGTCAACCGGGGCTGTGTAGCTGCTTACCTGCTCCTCACATGGGACTTCGATCTCACGGGCTCGAACCAGCATTGCCAGGCTCCTCATCTCTTTCCTCCAATGGTCCAGGATAAAGAGGAATTGCGTCCGCATCCTCCTGCAGAGTTGTTCAGATTCTTGCTCGATCCAGGTCGCGGTCCCAGGAGCAGCGCGCTCTGGTGACCAGTCTTGTGCTGCCGCCATCTTGCCTCTGTGGTACCCAGGAATGTTATGGCAGAGTCCTGGCATCCCTGCTTCACTTCCGCTGTTATGTGCAGTCACGCCCTCTCGGTTTTCGCCAGCCACTCACTTTCGCACTGGGGCCCTCTGGGAACTTCCAGTTCCTTGCAAACTCTCAGGATGAAGGGTAGGGCTTCAGCTTTGCGCGCTTTTGGTCTGGAAGATGACACTTTGGTGCCAAAGATGGTGTAAAATGGCAGAAACGGGACTTTTGACACACAGCTTCGCTTTTCAAGGCGCACGTCACTCAGGTTAGTGGGCCCAGTTCGTATCCTGTTCATGACACCAGAAATTTGAGGTGTGCCGCCCCTGCAGCGGATCGAACCGCTCGGATCCGGGGGCGGTGATAGTTCGTGGTGGTGCCTGCTCTCAGGGGCTCATGCTTGGGATTTTAGTGGGCTGATTGCTAGGAAATCCTTATCCCCCTTGTTGCGCTAGTGCCCCCAATCTCTGAGCTTGTGGGAAAAGTCCATAAAGCCCCTGTCCTCCTCAGGTTAATTGCTAGGTCGCCGGAAGCTTCTCCCCGACCTAGGGTCCGTGTACCCCGTCGTACCTTCGGTCCCGGACCAGTGATAGGACCAGGTTGCTGACCATCCTCCTTGACAGGTCCAAGGCACCTAGCCTCAATCCCCTGCGAACGGGGGTCCCACTCCTCTAGATCCAGACCACCCTCTGCGACCTAGTTTACTTCTCCCCTGGGAGCTCCAACTCCCAGCTTCCTCAGAGCTCCTCACAGCTCGAGGGCTACCATTCAACTGACTTGACACCTCCCACCCCCCTGTATGACCCCTTGGTGGGCGACCTTATTCCTGCTTAAGCAGCCCACTGGTGTGCCTGACAGGTGTGGTGCAAGGTGTATCTAGGATTTGTGAATGTTGGTGGAAGCAGTACTGTAGGATACAGACCCAGAACCATGGAGGGTTGAATACTGCATGGGGAGGGCAGTTTGTGCAGTACCCTGTGACGACCTGAATAGTCCAGGGGCGTCACATGTCCCGCCACACTACAAACATATTTCAGGAATGGTTTGAGGAACATGGTAAAGTTAAAGATGTTGACTTAAGCGGGCTTTACACACTGCGACATCGCTAATGTGGAGTCGTTGGGGTCACGGATTTTGTGACGCACATCCGGCCGCATTAGCGATGCCGTTGCGTGTGACACCGATAAGCGATTTTGCATCGTTGCAAAACAGTGCAAAATCGCTAATCGGCGACACGGGGGTCCATTCCCAATTATCGTTACTTCAGCAGTAACGAGTTTGTTCGTCGTTCCTGCGGCAGCACACATCGCTGCGTGTGACGCCGCAGGAGCGAGGAAGCTCTCCTTACCTGCCTCCCGGCCGCTATGCGGAAGGAAGGAGGTGGGCGGGATGTTACGTCCCGCTCATCTCCGCCCCTCCGCTGCGATTGGGCGGCGGTTCAGTGACGTTTCAGTGACGTCGCTGTGACGCCGCACGGACCGCCCCCTTAGAAAGGAGGCGGTTCGCCGGTCACAGCGACGTCGCCGGACAGGTAAGTATGTGTGACGGCTCTGGGCGATGTTGTGCGGCACGGGCAGCGATATGCCCGTGTCGCGCAACAGATGGGGGCGGATACCCACACTAGCGATATCGGGACCGATATCGCAGTGTGTAAAGTAGCCTTTTGTCTCCAATGTCTAAAATGTAACTTTAATTATTCAGTAAAGACACACCTGATCCATGGGAATCTAATTCACAACTTACAGGTCTTCGGCCACGTGCACACATTTAGTATATGGTGAGTTTATTACATCAGTGTTTGTATGACAAAACCAGGAGTGGAACAATGAGAGGAAAAATATAATAGAAACACATCACCACTTCTACATTTGTTTTACTATGGAGCGACATGAGAGGGGTGGGGCTAATGTAGGGTGAGGAGCTAGAGACAACCAGGGTGATGGAGACAGAAGAAAAGAAAGAAAAGAATAGAAGGGAGAAAAGATGTAAGAAGTGACAGGCCAGAGTGATGCACTAGATGAGAAAGAGGCAGGAGACAAAAGAGAAACAAGAGACACAAGAGAGAGGCAGGAGACAAAGCACAGACAGGCAGGAGACACAAGCAAGAGACAAGAGATAAGAGAGGGACAAGAGACAGGAGACGCAAGAGACAGGCAGAAGACAAGAGAGAGAAAAGAGACAAGCAGGAGACACACACAAGAGACCAGAGATAAGAGAGGGACAAGATACAGATAGGAGACGCAAGAGACAGGCAGGAGACGGAGACAGAAGAGAGATCGGCGACAAGAGAGGCACCCTGGTGGTCTTAGTATTGCCTCTCTAAGAGGGCCTTTATTCATCGTGTAGCAGATGGTTTTTTTTGAGAATTTAAAAAAACTTTGGATATTTGCATCAAAGGGAATGATTGTCCTATAAAAATAAGCTAAGATTCACCCATTGTGCTCCCTGCATGTACTCAGCACTGCTATGCAGGTGGTCTACTCTGCTGTTAATTAAAAGGGCTGTCCACTATTAGTTAACCATTCTTTCAATGTTCCTAATGTGTCTAGTAAAAGGCATACGTGCCTCCTGAGGGGGCTCCATTTCGAGTGCCGTCTACACCACAATCTCACACTATGTTCTGTCACATGAGCACTGTAGCATACTGCACCGCCCCACGCTCGGCTGCGGCCGAGCCACTCGGATCCGGGCTCGCTGGTGGGTGGCTTGAGCGTCTCCGGACCCGGGGGGCCGTGTGGTCACTTCGATCTGAAAGGGGCTGGCGGTTTAGAGGACGTAGGTGTACGGCCGGAGCCGTGGTTAAGTTCGTGACGCCACCCACGGGATGTGGTGAAGGTGGACACCACCGCTGCAGTTACGGGGCATCCGGGGGAGATTTTATGCAGCAAGTTGTTAACCCCTCCGTGGGCAGGGATGGTGGCCCCGGGACCCGTTGGTGAGGTAGTAGTTGGGCGGTGCAGGGAGATGGGCGGCCGGAGGGCACTGATGTACTCACGATTAGTAACACACTCAAGTCTCTGGTAAACCAAGTTGATGGTGGTCGGTGCCCGCAGCCAGCTGCGTCTGGTCCCCCACCCGGTTGGTGATCTCTGCCTTTCTCCTACACCGTGTTGTGTATTTGTGGGCTACCTGCGCTTCAGCGTCGGAAGTCCGCTCCCTGGCTTTGTGGATGTTGGGAGAGCCCTTTTTGCCTGCAGACTCTGGCCCGTGGGATCTCTCTGCCTGTGCGGTGGCTTTCTATCCCCCTCGTTGGGCTATTGTCTTCAGTCGGGACTTTTAGTGGGATAGGACCTATAGTCCAGACTGCAATCAGTTAATTAACTCAGTCCAGTGGCTTCTGGACCTCGTTTCAGGGTCTGAGTACCCCCCCCTTCGTGCTCCGGTTTCCGAGTCGGTTCCCCGGGTCGGTACCGGCGGGCCACTACCCTGTCCCGGTCCACCATGGTTCCACCGAGCCGTCTTCCCGGCTCCTGCAGGCTGAGGCCACCGTATGCCTCCTAGCCAAAGGTGCCCGAGCTTCAACTCTGGCACCTCTCAGTTAGTTGCAGACCTGACACACAGGCCTGCTTCCACTTAACTTCACCTCCACTAACAGACTCCCAGACTAAACTGCACTGTGTTTCCTGCCTCAGGCTCTCTGAACTCCTCGTTGGGCGTGTCGAACTGCCTGACTCCGCCCCCTGGTGCGTGCATCAAGCTCTGAGGGAGGTGACTAGGTTTTAATGGTTGTGTAATACTATTGTATGTTTTGAGGATTTCGATAGCGTTAGGGCAATGATAGCCAGAGACGAGTTTGTGGTACAAGATGTTTATGATATGTAACCACGGTAGATACACAACGGAAATACACAGTATAACAAACACATGAAAATACCTTTCCGAAACGGAGCGAAGGGGATTCCCGGGGCCACGCACCGGACTCCCCCAGGGAGACCACCAGAGCGAACCCCTATACAGGGACTGTCCGGCAATCAACCCCGGAAGGCCTAAATGCGCCGCAGCCGGGACACAAGGGGCAAGCGGTAAAGTCCAGAAGTGTCCGTACGGGATGAAAGTCCAGAATGGTTATGAACCGGAAGAAACCGGGCAGACGTGCTGACCAAAGACGGCAGACGGAGTCCGGGCACAGTTTGAAGAAACCGGGTATGGTCCAGAGTCGGTCGGTAGATTTTCAGGAGGATCCAAAGGTAATCAAGCAGCAGCAGCAGCAAAGCAGGAGCACACAGCAAGCAGTATACTCAGGCACTGGACTAGGCTTAGAGGCGGCCTTTTAAGCAGCTGGACAGGAAGTAGGGCAACAGAACATAAAACTCCATGTTAACTAAGGGCAAGCTCTTTCAAAAGAGGACTGGAAAACCCGGAAACCTGACACCCATGCTCGTCTACGGCCGAGCCGCTCGGATCCGGGCTCGCTGGTGGGTGCCCTGTGGTCACTTCGATCTGAAAGGGGCTGGCGGTTATGGGGACGTAGGTGTACGGCCGGAGCCGTGGTTACGTTCGTAACTCCACCCACGGGATGTGGTGAAGGTGGACACCACCGCTGCAGTTACGGGGCACCCGGTGGAGATGTTATGCAGCAAGTTGTTAACCCCTTCGTGGGCAGGGATGGTGGCCCCGGGACCCGTTGGTGAAGTAGTAGGTGGGTGGTGCAGGGAGATGGGCGGCTGGAGGGCACTAATGTACTCACGATTAGTAACACACTCAAGTCTCTGGTAAACCAAGTTGATGGTGGTCGGTGCCTGCAGCCGGCTGCGTCTGGTCCCCCACCCGGTTGGTGGTCTCTGCCTTTCTCCTGCACCGTGTTGTGTATTTGTGGGCTACCTGCACTTCAGCGTCAGTAGTCCGCTCCCCGGCTTTGTGGATGTTGGGAGAGCCCTTTTGCCTGCAGACGCTTTCTCGTGGGATCTCTCTGCCTGTGCGGTGGCTTTCTATCCCCCTCGTTGGGCTGTTGTCTTCAGTCGGGACTTTGGGTGGGGAAGGACCTATTGTCCAGACCGCAGTCAGTTAATTAACTCAGTCCAGTGGCTTCTGGACCTCGTTTCAGGGTCTGAATACCCCCCTTTGTGCTCCGGTTTCCGAGTCGGTTCCCCGGGTCGGTACCAGTAGGCCACTACCCTGTCCCGGTCCACCACGGTTCCACCGAGCCGTCTTCCCGGCTCCTGCAGGCTGAGGCCACTGTATGCCTCCTAGCCAAAGGTGCCCGGGCTCCAGCCCTGGCACCTGTCAGTTAGTTGCAGACCTGACACACAGGCCTGCTTCCACTTAACTTCACCTCCACTAACAAACTCCCAGACTAAACTGCACTGTCTCCTGCCTCAGGCTCTCTGAACTCCTCGGTGGGCGTGTTTAACTGCCTGGCTCCGCCCCCTGGTGCGTGCATCAAGCTCTGAGGGAGTCGATGTGTACTGGCCCATGCTCGGCTACGGCCGAGCCGCTCGGATCCGGGCTCGCTGGTGGGTGCCCTGTGGTCACTTCGATCTGAAAGGGGCTGGCGGTTATGGGGACGTAGGTGTACGGCCGGAGCCGTGGTTACGTTCGTAACTCCACCCACGGGATGTGGTGAAGGTGGACACCACCGCTGCAGTTACGGGGCACCCGGTGGAGATGTTATGCAGCAAGTTGTTAACCCCTTCGTGGGCAGGGATGGTGGCCCCGGGACCCGTTGGTGAAGTAGTAGGTGGGTGGTGCAGGGAGATGGGCGGCTGGAGGGCACTAATGTACTCACGATTAGTAACACACTCAAGTCTCTGGTAAACCAAGTTGATGGTGGTCGGTGCCTGCAGCCGGCTGCGTCTGGTCCCCCACCCGGTTGGTGGTCTCTGCCTTTCTCCTGCACCGTGTTGTGTATTTGTGGGCTACCTGCACTTCAGCGTCAGTAGTCCGCTCCCCGGCTTTGTGGATGTTGGGAGAGCCCTTTTGCCTGCAGACGCTGGCTCGTGGGATCTCTCTGCCTGTGCGGTGGCTTTCTATCCCACTCGTTGGGCTGTTGTCTTCAGTCGGGACTTTGGGTGGGGAAGGACCTATTGTCCAGACCGCAGTCAGTTAATTAACTCAGTCCAGTGGCTTCTGGACCTCGTTTCAGGGTCTGAATACCCCCCTTTGTGCTCCGGTTTCCGAGTCGGTTCCCCGGGTCGGTACCAGTAGGCCACTACCCTGTCCCGGTCCACCACGGTTCCACCGAGCCGTCTTCCCGGCTCCTGCAGGCTGAGGCCACCGTATGCCTCCTAGCCAAAGGTGCCCGGGCTCCAGCCCTGGCACCTGTCAGTTAGTTGCAGACCTGACACACAGGCCTGCTTCCACTTAACTTCACCTCCACTAACAAACTCCCAGACTAAACTGCACTGTCTCCTGCCTCAGGCTCTCTGAACTCCTCGGTGGGCGTGTTTAACCGCCTGGCTCCGCCCCCTGGTGCGTGCATCAAGCTCTGAGGGAGGTGACTAGGTTTTAATGGTTGGCTGATGACACCTTTTAAGGGGACAAGTGTTGTGCGAGGCTCTAACTGTGACTACCTGGCTAGTCCAGGGCGTCACAATACCAGCATCCACTGATAGACTGCACCGCTTGGCGAAGTGCCTGTC
Source organism: Anomaloglossus baeobatrachus (assembly GCF_048569485.1). Lineage (NCBI taxonomy): Eukaryota > Metazoa > Chordata > Amphibia > Anura > Aromobatidae > Anomaloglossus > Anomaloglossus baeobatrachus. The sequence goes on along the minus strand of NC_134354.1, from coordinate 505,877,506 downwards.
CGGGAGGTAGGGATGCTTTTTTTTTAACTAGACACATTAGGAACACTGAAAAGGGTTGTCCAGGAGTGAGGAAGCTTTTTATGGAATGATATTCTGACTGCTTCAGTCATCCCTTGGCCTCAGTGGTTACTTGCACATATTTGGCCTGTGGTTGCTGAGTCCAGAGATTGGGTGTAGAAGACAGTTGAGGTGACATATGGACAGGAGGTCATCCTTTCCAATTTGAGCTGGGTTCCTTTAGTACTAATCTTCAAAATATTTTACAAAAACCATTTAATACAATGCGCCAAGCAAATAAATGATTGGCAGTTTGACTGGAACAATTATTACTCGACAGGAGGCAATGAGACTATCAGTGAAGGCATAGGAAAGGTAAGATGGCTAAAGTTCTTTTACTTTTAGCTACTTGACTTTTGTGGCTGAGGATAGTGCATGAATATGGGTGTGGCTAACAAAGTGGGTGTGGTATCTGAATGGGGTGTGGATTTTTAAATGGATGGGATTTCCAAACCCAAACATGGAACCTGCTGTTCAACATTTGAATTTCATCCCTGCGCTCACCCAGAGGTCATACAACATATTTTACAGCAGGGTAAAAATACTCCTTTATTGAAACAATGAGGAGTATTTTTCTCCAAGGAGGAGTCTTTAATTTGCTATTACATTTATGGTAATCAGGAATACAATATGATTAGACCACTTTTTATATATGGACATTCTGCCAAGTATTAAAAAGGCTTGCCACTTTCAGGAATGAGATTCTATGTGATAGAAGAGAAAAGAGGGGTGGAGCTCTGCCTCTAGCTCCTCTCTCTGCCTCTAGCTCCTCTCTCTGCCTCTAGCGCCTACCATCATTACAGAACCTCATCAGTAACAGCTGCCATCTCCTATCTCAGTAATGGGAAAGTCTTCACTGAATACAGATTTTACCTCCGAATTGAGAATTTTCATAATAACTGATCAGTTCTGGTAGAGAAAGAAGCAGATTTGTCTGATAAGAAATATTACAAAGTTTCTTATTTTCATGTGTACTGTTGATTTATAAAAATACAAATTAAAATGAGGGTTCCGCTTTAAGCATGGTACATTTTATGTGCTACTGTTAGCCTTGTATCCTGTGCTAAACCTGTCCACTATTCTTGCCACTGTTCAACAGTGGTGAAAGGAGTCTAAAGGTGGAAATTACAGAAAATATAGCCATGCACCATAATGTTTGGCCACATTGTGCAACAATCCTGGTACATATGGAATAATCCCCCTCCTCCACTTTTATCACACATGGCCTTGTTGACTGTCTCACCCAACCATTGTGGGTTATTATTCTTAGCAGTTAAGTCAGGGAACATTCAGAGTTTTTTTATGAATTTTCATGCGGATTCTAATCTAAAATCTTCAATGAAAACTACATCAAACACTCTTTAAATTAGTTCTCTATTCAGTCCAATAGGAAAACTCGTATATAGTGCACTTTCCCACAAGGGAAAACAAGCAACTAGTCAACTCTTGACCCAATTCAGCTTGAAAAAATTCTCCAAATTTCACAAAAAAATATGTCAAAACTCTCACCTTAAACCACATAAAAATAAATTTTGTATGCTGTTTTCTGACGTGGATATTTCATCCTGAAAAATCCACGTGATACGACTATATAAACATACCCTTAAAACCCATTGTTCATAGAAATAACCTGCTCTTTCCTTACATTTACTGGAAATGTAAAAGCGTTTCTTAAATGTCGTATTTCTTTTTTCCGCATGTTGCATTAACAGTTAGTGCTCATTAAGAGTCATTTAAAATCTGTACAAGAGAACAAGCGCTAATGAGCGGTAATGAAAATATTTCATGATACAGCACTTCTACAAATATTTTGCACGTTGTAGCGACCATTAAGGTTGTGTACACTCACTATATCCATGTATTGTCATATCGGAGAATTCTCGCATTCTATTACTATTATTTTAAAAGGAACATTTAATTGATTTCTTTATGTATTGCGACTAATTGGAAAAGCACAAAGGCCTTTTTGAAAGCTTAACATTCCCTGAAGCCTAATATTAATGCTAATGTTTTTTTCAGATTCCAAATGATTCTTTAACAGACAGTTTTATACGATTTCGCTCCCATCGGTATGATGTACATACCCACTAATCTGATTGTTATTATGCATTTTAACCATTTTCCATGGAGCTTAAGAACATTATAGCTCTATTTGACAGCTGCAAATTTGAAAAAATATCTTATTTGATGGCTTCTTAAAATACAATATTTAAGTGCTGAACTCATAGTAAGAAGTGGTACAGCATGCTAAATCTTATCATAATTATTTTGTCAAAATAACATGACGTGACATTTTGCGAACATCACTTTATGCTGAAATAAAGATTCCTGAGACACTTGGTGCCATTTATTTTGTTATCTAACCAATTTTACCATTTCTTACAGAGTGATTTTAGTTGAATCTTCAAACCACTTACCGTTCCTTAATTTCCAAGATGAAATTACAAAACTGAAAGATGAGAAACGCTCCAGGTACTGTACATATGCAATATCTTAATACAGCAATTGCTAAAGTGGTTTTCCAATTTTAAATAAATAAAGCCTCCTTCACACATTAGTTTTTTTTTTCCATCAGGCACAATCTGGTTTGTGCCTGACGCAATGGATCCATCGAAGATTGTGGCAAAACTGATGCAACGGATCCGGTAAAAAAATGGATCCATCTAATTTTTTCCCTTACGGGGCCAAAGGTTATTTGCTATGGAGGAGAGAGAGTGAGAACCTTTTTGTGACCAGAAGTGAATTTACACAATGTCTGGGCATGCCCAGAAACAAAAAACTGATCCGTCGCCTGATTCCATCATTTGACGGATGACGACGGATAGGACGCCCATAGGCTTCCATTGTAAAAAAAAGACGGACGTCGCCTTTTGTTTCTTCGCCGGTCCCAAAAACGTTCCTTTGGACGTTGCTTCCAGCAGCCGTACAGACAATTTTTGCCAGATTCGTCATACAACGGATGAAACATGAGGCTATGCGTCGCAATCCGGCGCTAATACAAGTTTATGAAAAAAAGCCGGATCTCTTTTTTTCCAAATTTGCCGGATTGCGCCTGATTTAAAAAAAACTGATGTGTGAAAGAGGCCTAATTCTTGTACATTAGAAAATAAAAACTGTATTCCTATCTCTGACTGTTACCGTAAGCGCAAAGGTGCACACCATTTTTCGGCCTCAAAATTTTTTAAAGGGGTACTTACATCAATGTTTCACCACAACAACCATTAGTACATTTATACATAATAAGAACCAAGTTTTAAGTATTTCAGGATGATTTGGAGTGTTTCTGCTCAGTTTCTGCTCCTCAATAAAATCAGCATGAACACACATCAATTTAAACTAAGTTATTGGAGCAGAAACTCACCAAATCCTGCTCATAAAAATACTCAAAACTAAGAGATTTGAAATTACGTTTTAACTTAGCCATGTAGCATGTTTTGGATTGCTACTTATGTTTAAGATCAGAACTAGCATCAGTACATGAGTTTAGCGCCAGAACCACCATTAGTACTTGAATACAGCATCAGGATCACCATCAGTACATGAATGCAATGCCAGAACCACAATCAGTACATGAATGCAGTGCAAGAACCACAGTCAGTACATGAATTCAGTGCCAGAAGCATCATCAGTACATGAATGCCCTGCCAGACCGATCATCAGGACATGAATGCAGCATCAGAGAAACCATCAGTACCTAAATGAAGTGCCAGAACCACTGTCAGTATATGAATACCGTGCCAGAATCACCATCAGTACCTGAATGCAGTGACAGAAACATTATTAGTACATGAAAACAGCACCAAGCATAATGCAGCGATCAATTGCAATATCAGGTCAGCCCCATATATAGTCGACTGCTTAAACCTACAATTCCCAGTATGTCCTTAATAATGGGAAGGAGATGCTAAGAGTTGTTATCAGCAATCATCTGACTGCGGACCATACAGGAACCACAATATTTGTCAGTATCAAAAATTAACATTTTTATCCAGGTACCTTATAGATGACATCTTCTCTGATTGAAGTTGTTCCCACCCTTTATTTTTACATATAGTACAGATGCCATGATGAGATATCATGCCCAGAGCCAAGCACATCCATACACAATGCCCTTAAAAATAAAAGAATCATTATACTACCCCTTACATAAAAATATCTCACATCCTGCTCCCCTAATATAGTGGGACATACCAGTCCTGCAGGACATAAAAGAGCTTAGAATACAGTTATAGATGGTGACTTACAACTGATGTTCTTTTTGAGTCATCCTTTCTTTTATACAAGGCACGGGCCAACACGACAACCTCTTCCAGCAATGACTCATCTGCAGAGATTACAACAAAGACTCATTTCACTTCTCACATTTTCAGCACATCCCCATCTATTCCCAATCTGCTGGATGAGGCTCAAATGCCTCATCCTACTGACCCCAATGCAGAGTCGCTGTATGTGTTCCTATTACTGGACCTGCTGTTTGGTCCCCACTAATGCCTACTGCTATGCCAATTACATAGTAATAATGCCTCCTTTCTGCCCTTTAGATGGTAAAATTGCCCCCTCAAAAATATTAATGCCCTGTGCCCTAGAAAACAGTCTCCACATTTTGCCTCTTTGATGGTCACAATACTTTGAATGTCTTATAACAATAATGCTGTTTAGGTGCCTACTTAACAGTTAATAATGTCTACTGAGTCCCCCCAATGTACAGCACCTCTATACACAGTATGATGGGTCCACAGCTCCCCTATACACAGTGTTATGAGCCTACAGCTACATTATACACAATATGATACCCTCACTTCTCCCCTATTCACGGTTTGTTGGGCCTACACCTCCATTATGCACAGTACGATATTCCTGTAGCTCTGCTATATGGAGCATAATGGGTCGATAGCTCCGCTATACACTGTATCATGCCCCACAGCTCCCCTATACAAAGTATGATACCCCTACAGCTCCCCCATATATAGTATCATGTACATACTCCTCCTTCAAAACATAGTATAATGACCCCCATAGTGGTTCTTACCCTGTATAATGGCCCCACAGTAGAACCCACACTGTATAATGACTCCAACACTGTATAATGACTCACATGGTAGTCCCCACATTTTATGATTGCCCCAAAAGTAGTCCTCAAATTATATAATGCCCAGCACAGTAGTCCCCAAACTGTATAATGGCCCCCACATTATCTATCATGCGGTGTAATGTCCCTCACACATCATGAGTACCTCCACAGATGTCCCTACAAACTGTGAAAGCCCTCCACACTGTATGCAGACCATCCACTGTAGTCCCTACAATGTATGCCGCCCCACACTGTTTTAGTGTCCCAATTGTTTATTATACCCCCACAGTCACACCACAAGTTTAATTAAAATAAAAAACAGCATATACTCACCTAATCTGGGATCCTGATGAGTCCACGTGGTGTGGCTCGGGTAACCGCACTCTCTGTCCCTCCATAGGCTATACTATTGGCAGTATCAGATCCCTGTTGGTCCCACACCTGACAGGCCCTCCAGTGAGCTGTCATTGCCTCTGGTGGCAACAGCGATATAAACATTTTATGCAGTTAAAAAACACATCCCACTTTAATATGTAGGAGCTGCTGCCGAGAACTCAGAAGATTTGGAGATAATGTGCAGTTCTTCTCAACGCCTCTTTCTCATTGAATGGAGATATGTTGTTCAGTATTTACATCTAGCTGCTGAAAAAATTAATCTGTCAGACCCCCTGGTATATATGACCTACATATTAGCCAACAACGTTTAGTTTGGCGAGGGTCTGATCCATTGGACCTCATAGATCAGCAGGGACACTTTGTCCATTTAAAATTGGAAGTGTCTTCTGATGATAGTCCATGTACTTGTCAGAACATATGGAAGTCATAGACAAGTTACCATTCTGGAGGATTCAAAATAGTAATTTTACATGGTACTCTATTAGTTTACTTGCTCTTGCCACTTTGGGGTAAAGATGTGGCTTGTCCCAACTTCATCTAAGGATGACAGCTGATCACCGAGTCCTGGCTGATTACTGGGCTTTCGTTTTATAACTATATATTTTTTGGATTGCTGGTTACTCTTTTTGTCCCGGTATCACGGCCGTGTACCATGTGTCCCGTGGCTCCGCCCACCCGCTCTCTCCCCGTCTGACTTTCTCCCCCTCCTATCCACATGAGCAGAGCCGAGCGTTGCTTCACTGCTCTGGCTCTGTGTGCTGCCGCTGTTATGGGTCGGCTGGAGCAGCACTTTCCTGGCTGCCGGCGCTTTAAATCCGGCACCTGCAGCAGAGTGCACTGCTCTCAGCTGGGCTGCTTGTGTATGGAAGTGCATTTGTGGGCGGAGCTATCACACAACATGCTGTGCTCTGTCCACAGATAGAGACTGGAGGAAGAAGAGCTGCAACACCAAGGAACGATGTATGTGACCCCCCACCTACCCAGAGCTGTATGCCCCAGCCCCCTCCTCACCAGAGCTATATTCCTCCAGCCACCCCCCTCACCAGATCTGTATGGCCCCCAGCCCCCTCACCAGATCTGTATGTTTCCCAGCCCCCTCACCAGATCTGTATGCCCCAGCCACCCTCCCACCAGATCTGTATGACCCCTCACCAGATCTGTATATCCCCCAGCCCACTCACCAGATCTGTATGCCCAAGCCACCCCCCACCACATCTGTATGCCCCCCAGCCCCCCCCACCAGAGCTGTATGCCTCCCAGCCCCCCACCAGATCTGTATGCCCCCCAGCCCCCTCACCAGATCTTTATGCCCCCTAGCCCCCTCACCAGATCTTTATGCCCCCTAGCCCCCCCACCAGATTTGTATGCCCCCAGCCCCCCGCCCACCAGATCTGTATGCCCCCAGCCCCCCCCTCACCAGATCTGTATGCCCCCAGCCTTCCCAACAGATCTGTATGCCCCCAGCCCCCCCACAAGATCTGTATGCCCCCAGGCCCCCCCCACCAGATCTGTATGCCCCCAGCCCCCCCACCAGATCTGTATGCCCCCAGCCCCCTCCCACCAGATCTGTATGCCCCCAGCCCCCTCCCACCAGATCTGTATTCCCCCAGCCCCCCCATCAGAGCTGTATGTGGCCCCAGAGCTGTATAAGCCCCAACACCAGAGCTATATGCCCCTTAGTAATATCTATGCTACCAGTAATTTGTATGCCCCACAGTAAAGTGTATTTCTCCCAGTAATGTGTATACCCCTTAGTAACGTGTATGCCCCTTAGTGAAAACACAGACGTTATTCACTGACATGTTAAACACGCATATGTCCCTTCATACTCCGTGATTCATGGCACACAGTGGTTGTCCCTTGTCCATGTGCAATCCATGATACGTGATCCGTACTCCGTGATTACACATGGACATATACTCACCTGTCCCCGCACCTGCTGTCCGTGGTGCTGAAGAGTCCCGCAATTCAGCATTCAGCCACCGCTCTCTCTCACCTCTGCAGTTACTTCCGGATCTGCTCTGGCTGCATAAATGAATATGCATGCCATAATGAGCCGGGCAGGAAGAAGCAGAGAGCAGCTGCCGAACTCAGCATCGGTTGAGCAGGTGAGTTGAAAAAGCTTTTTATTTTCAATGTCCGTGTTTTTCTGGTATGTGTTTCACGGATCACACCATAGTGTGGTCCGTGGGACATCAGTGATGCCAGAAAAAAAACGGACATGTTTCTGTGCAGCAATCACGGATACCCATGTACGCCGCACGGAGACAGGGTCAGTGAAAAATCACTGATATGTGTGCAGACCCATTGATTATAATGGGTCTGCATAGGTCAGTGATTCTGGTACGTATAAAAACTAGCACATACATACCAGAATCACTGACATCTGAAACAGGCCTAATATGTATGCCCCCTCAAGTACTGTCTATGCTCCAAGACCCTCCTCTGATGTATATACTATAACCCCAGCCCCTCAGGTGCTGTATATACTGTAACCCCAGCCCCTCCTGTGATGTATATACTGTAAGCCCAGCCCCTCTTGTGATGTATATACTGTAGTCCTCAGTCCCTCCTCTGATGTATATACTATAGCCCCCAGCCCCCAGACCCTCCTGTGATGTATATACTGTAGCCCTCAGCCCCTCTTGTGATGTAGCCCCCAGCACCTCCTGTGATGTGTAACGTCCTGGAGGTGGATTCACGGGACCATGCACCGTACTCCCCCAGAGACGCAACCAAAAGCTAACCCCTATACAGGGACTGTCTGGTCACCCCACCAGAGGGCCTAAATGCATGGCAGCCGGAACACAGGGAGTACGGGGTATGGGTCCTTCAGAGATCGGCACGGGAGATGACTAATAGTCCAACGGGAACAGGAGGCAGGAGAGATGACGGGAACCGGGTACAGGTGCCGGGTAGTCACAGTCGACGGGGTCCGGATCCAGCGGGACATGCAGGCTGGAGCTTCAAGTTAAAGTCCAGGTGACGGGTTCAGGCTGACGGGAGATGGCAGGATCCTCAGCAAACAGTCACCGGGACACCTGGGTAATCGGCACTCTGAGACCAGGTCAGGACGGCAGACAGGCTCTGCGGAAGAGACAGGGTTAATCTGGGTACAAGACACAGAGGGACCTGAACACCTAGCTAAGGGAACACGTTGAACAGGCACTGCCCACATGGAAAAGGAAGTCTTATATACCCAGTACCTGTAATTAGCCATATCCTGTCTCCTGGACGCTGGCCCTTTAAGATGAGTTGAGTGAGCGAGGCCCGAGTGCTGGAGACCAGAGCAGGAAGCGGCGAGGAAGGTGAAGGAGAAGCAGGGGAGCCAGAGGGAGTGTTCGGGGTCACAGAGGAACACCGGGACCGGCTGACGGAGGGCATAGAGGACGTACAGGAGGGAGAGTGAGAGGGACCGCCATGGGCAGGAGAACCGGAGACCGGAGCGGTGAGTGACAGGCGGCGACGGGACCCGTGGAGCGTGACATGATGTATATACTGTAGCCCCCAGCCCCTCCTGTGATGTATATACTGTAGCCCCCAGCCCCTCCTGTGATATATACTGTATATATACAGTGTATGTATATATATATATATATATATATATATATATATATATACATATATATATATATATATATATATATATATATATACCAAAAGTTTGGACACACCTTTTCATCTCTAGAACAACTATTAAGAGGAGACTTTGTGCAGCAGGCCTTCATAGTTAAATAGCTGCTAGGAAACCACTGCTAAGGACAGGCAACAAGCAGAAGAGACTTGTTTGGACTAAAGAACACAAGGAATGGACATTAGTCCAGTAGAAATCTGTGCTTTGGTCTGATGAGTCCAAATTTGAGATCTTTGGATCCAACCACCATGTCTTTGTAGAAAAGGTGAACGGATGGACTCTACATGCCTGGTTCCCACCTTGAAGCATGGAGGAGGAGGTGTGATGGTGTGAGGGTGCTTTGCTGGTGACACTGTTGGGGATTTATTTAAAATTGAAGGCATACAGAACCAGCATGCCTACCACAGCATTTTGCAGCGGTGTGCTATTCCATCCGGTTTGCGTTTAGATGGACCATAATTTTTTTTTCAACAGGACAGTGACCCCAAACACACCTCCAGGCTGTGTAAGGGCTATTTGACTAAGAAGGAGAGTGATGAGGTGCTACGCTAGATGACCTGGTCACCAGAGTCACCAGACCTGAACCCAATCGAGATGGTTTGGGGTGAGCTAGACCGCAGAGTGAAGGCAAAAGGGCCAACAAGTGCTAAGCATCTCTGGGAACTCCTTCAAGACTGTTGGAAAACCATTTCCGGTGACTACCTCTTGAAGCTCATCAAGAGAATGCCAAGAGTGTGCAAAGCAGTAATCAAAGCAAAAAGGTGGCTACTTTGCAGAACCTAGAATATAAGACATATTTCCAGTTGTTTCACACTTTTTTTAAGTATTTCATTCCACATGTTTTAACCCCTTCAGCCCCCGGGCACTTTCCGTTTTTGCGTTTTTGTTTTTTGCTCCCCTTCTTCCGAGAGGCGTAACTTTTTTATTTTTCCATCAATCTTGCCATATGAGGGCTTGTTTTTTGCGGGACGAGTTGTACTTTTAAATGAAACCATAAGTTTTACCATATAGTGTACTGGAAAATGGCAAAAAAATTCCAAGTGCGGAAAAATTGCAAAAAAACTGGGATTGTACAATAGTTTTTGGGATATTTTATTCACCGTGTTCACTATATGGTAAAACTGATGTGTGGGTATGATGCCTCAGGTCGGTGCGAGTTTGTAGACACCAAACATGTATAGGTTTACTTGTATCTAAGGGGTTAAAAAAAATTCACAAGCTTGTCCGAAAAACGTGGCGCACGTTTTGCGCCATTTTCCAAAACCCGTAGCGTTCTCATTTTTCAGGATCTGAGGCTCAGTGATGGCTTATTTTTTGCGTCTTGACCTGACGTTCTTAACGGTACCATTTTTGCGCAGATGCTACGTTTTGATCGCCTGTTATTGCATTTTGCGCAAAATTTGCGGCGACCAAAAAACGTAATTTTGGCGTTTGGAATTTTTTTGCCGCTACGCCGTTTACTGATCAGATTCATTGATTTTATATTTTGATAGATCGGGCATTTCTGAACGTGGCGATACCAAATATGTGTGTATTTTTTATTTTTTTAACCCTTTAATTTTCAATGGGGTGAAAGAGGGGTGATTTGAACTTTTAGGTTTTTTTATTTTTTTTTAATTTTTTAAAACTTTTTTTTTTACTTTTTTTTTTTATTTTACTAGTCCCCCTAGGGGGCTATAGCGATCAGCAATCTGATCGCTTTGCACAATCTGCAGATCTCAGCTACAGAGCTGAGAACTGCAGATTTGCTGCTTCACTTTCAATGCCGGCTGTATTCCGGCATTGAGAGGAAGTGACTCATGTTAGCCACAGGCGTCATCACATGACCCTGTGCTACCATGGCAACCGCCGAAAGTCACGTGATCATGTCACGTGACTTCCGGCGGGGGCGGGGTAAGTCACTGTAATGGCGGCGCCCATATACATATCGCTGCCAAGACTTTGGCAGCGAAATGTAAGGGGTTAATGGCCGCGGGTGGAAGCGATTCCACCCGCGGCTAGCAGGCACACATATCAGCTGTTGATAACAGCTGATATGTGCGCCGATCGCCGCCGCCCGCCGGCGGCAGGGGGCGGGGCTTACCGGAAAACGATCCATGACGTATCTAGTACGTCATGGGTCGTTAAGGGGTTAATTCATAGTTTTGATGCCTTCAATGTGAATCTTCAATTTTTAGAGTCATGAAAATAAAGAAAACTCTTTGAATGAGGTGTGTCCAAACTTTCGTCTGTACTGTGTATACAGTGCCTACAAGTAGTATTCAACCCCCTGCAGATTTAGCAGGTTTGATAAGATGCAAATAAGTTAGAGCCTGCAAACTTCAAACAAGAGCAGGATTTATTAACAGATGCATACATCTTTACAAACCAACAAGTTATGTTGCTCAGTTAAATTTTAATAAATTTTCAACATAAAAGTGTGGGTCAATTATTATTCAACCCCTAGGTTTAATATTTTGTGGAATAACCCTTGTTTGCAATTACAGCTAATAATCGTCTTTTATAAGACCTGATCAGGCCGGCACAGGTCTCTGGAGTTATCTTGGCCCACTCCTCCATGCAGATCTTCTCCAGGTTATCTAGGTTCTTTGGGTGTCTCATGTGGACTTTAATCTTGAGCTCCTTCCACAAGTTTTCAATTGGGTTAAGGTCAGGAGACTGACTAGGCCACTGCAACACCTTGATTTTTTCCCTCTTAAACCATGCCTTGGTTTTCTTGGCTGTGTGCTTTGGGTCGTTGTCTTGTTGGAAGATGAAATGACAACCCATCTTAAGATCCTTGATGGAGGAGCGGAGGTTCTTGGCCAAAATCTCCAGGTAGGCCGTGCTATCCATCTTCCCATGGATGCGGACCAGATGGCCAGGCCCCTTGGCTGAGAAACAGCCCCACAGAATGATGCTGCCACCACCATGCTTGACTGTAGGGATGGTATTTTTGGGGTCGTATGCAGTGCCATCCAGTCTCCAAACGTCACATGTGTGGTTGGCACCAAAGATCTCGATCTTGGTCTCATCAGACCAGAGAACCTTGAACCAGTCTGTCTCAGAGTCCTCCAAGTGATCATGAGCAAACTGTAGATGAGCCTTGACATGACGCTTTGAAAGTAAAGGTACCTTACGGGCTCGTCTGGAACGGAGACCATTGCGGTGGAGTACGTTACTTATAGTATTGACTGAAACCAATGTCCCCACTGCCATGAGATCTTCCCGGAGCTCCTTCCTTGTTGTCCTTGGGTAACCCTTGACTCTTCGGACAAGCCTGGCCTTGGCACGGGTGGAAACTTTCAAAGGCTGTCCAGGCCGTGGAAGGCTAACAGTAGTTCCATAAGCCTTCCACTTCTGGATGATGCTCCCAACAGTGGAGACAGGTAGGCCCAACTCCTTGGAAAGGGTTTTGTACCCCTTGCCAGCCTTGTGACCTTCCACGATCTTGTCTCTGATGGCCTTGGAATGCTCCTTTGTCTTTCCCATGTTGACCAAGTATGAGTGCTGTTCACAAGTTTGGGGAGGGTCTTAATTAGTCAGAAAAGGCTGGAAAAAGAGATAATTAATCCAAACATGTGAAGCTCATTGTTCTTTGTGCCTGAAATACTTCTTAATACTTTAGGGGAACCAAACAGAATTCTTGTGGTTTGAGGGGTTGAATAATAAATGACCCTCTGAATAAACTTTTCACAATTTAAAAAAAAAATAAAAAAAGAAATAACATTCTTTTTTGCTGCAGTGCATTTCACACTTCCAGGCTGATCTACAGTCCAAATGTCACAATGCCAAGTTAATTCCGAATGTGTAAACCTGCTAAATCTGCAGGGGGTTGAATACAACTTGTAGGTACTGTATATATATATATATATATATATATATATATATATAGTATATAAAACCCCCATTCTCCCTTGTGATACATACACAGCGTTGTCAGTGTGCACTGTGCGTGGCTAGGTCTGTTAAAGTGATGCCAAGTGATCACATGCCGAAGAGGAGCTGGACAGAGACAAGCGGGGTAGGTGAGTGCGGCTGCTGCTCATCTTTAAATGTTGGGAGGTATGGAATGATGATATTTTGCCTTTGTCTGTACATAATGCTACTGCTCATGTAGGAGGGTGGGGAGCCCACTTCTGCACAGGTGCCCAAAGGGGAATTCACTGTTGCCCTGTTGGATAGTCCAAGTCTGCTCATAGGCTTATACGAGGACTGTCGAGTTCGAGTTGAGAGACCTGTGGCTAGTCTTTTTGAGGTCTGTAAAAACACAGACGTGTGAATCCGGCTTTAGATTGAGGCAAGTTTTCTTAAAAAACGAAGGCCCGCAAATAATATAATTCTATTGCCTACAACAAGAGCAAGCTCTTTCAGTATAACTGGAAACATGGAATATTTTTCTGTATTAATAATGAGAGCATAAGGTGGATTTTTTCCACCTTACATTTCCACTTTGAAATTATTGATAGAATATTTTTCTGTGTTATTATATTGATAAATGCATCATTGTGCTTGTGTGGCAAATACAGCATTTGAAAAGTGTAGTCAGTAACAAGGGAGTCGTAATTTTTATCACAGTTGTATTTCTAAGTAATTCATTGTCGTTCACAAACTTGCTTGAAGTATTACATTGAGAGCAATAATTCACATTCAATCTATCTCAAGTAGACGTTTAAAAATAGATTTGAAAAATATCCTTTTGGCTCATGGAGGTCACAATCTTTCTTCTTTTTCTTCTTTTCTCATTTTTTGTCATTAAAGAATTATCATTTTGGTGGTAAATGTAGCTATATACTGTTACATATGTTAGTATTTAATTACTGCATTAGTCAATGTTTAATAGCCATTAGTATTATACTTCTTTTCTGATTACTACTTATTAAAGATATGTATTATTATTGTTTTCATTATTTACTATGCCGTCATGTATTGTAGCTAATAGGAGGGGAAGTGGTATCTTTCCAAACCAGGCCCTTGAGCCTCCGAGTGCTCACAGCCCCCTCTTCCACATAAGTAGAATACTATAATAAATGAACAGAGAGACATGCGCCAATAACACACTATAAAGAAAAAGACATGGATCGCACATCCCAAAAAATACAATGATCTAAAGCCGTTAGGCAAAAAATTAAATAGAACATGAGGTTCTTTGTTACCATTCTGATCAGATTGTATTAAGCCCACTGCCACGTCACGGCGAACCTCTTGAGTGGGTCCCTAATCTAAACCTTATTAGTGCGGCACTGTGCACTAACCACTGCTGCAGCGACAAAGCGCCAGCAGGGCAAGTGACCTGGTGCCTCACAGCGCCCATGCTGCAAGGCAAAGCCCCCATGGCTCCAGGCCCCACCGCCCCACTGACATGAAACCACTACAACAGTGGCCACCACACAGTACCAGCACACTGTGAGAGGAGCTGTGCACTCACCTCCCACTGGCTCCCATATGTGAACTGGGAGCAAAAAAAGGCTGACCCCTCTTGCAGTCTCCTGCTGATTAAAATCACCTGTGGTACTGTGATTGGTTGCAGTCAGACATGCCCTTAACCTGTGTGACAGTGTCTGACTGCTTGCGATCACAGACCCTGTCTGCTGCTCCCTACTATGGTATATAAATAAATAAATAAATAAATAAATTGGTGTAGGTTCCACCTATATTATGATACCCAGTACAGATAAAGCATACGGCTACAGGCTGCAGCCCCCAGCCATGCACTTATCTTGGCTATGTTTAAAATATGAGAAACCGCATGCGGCTTTTTAAAAATTATTTAAATAAATAATTAAAAAAATCTGGCTTGCCATCTCACCGAATTTTGATACTCGGCCATTATAAAACCAGACATCTGGGTGCTGGTATTCTCAGGCTGGCGAGACTCATACTTAATGGTCTCCACAGCATAAAAATAGCAGCCTGCAGTCGCTCAGGATTGTCTCATTCATTGGATGTGACAATCCCAGAACTTTACCCGGTTCTTCCCAAATGCCCTTGTGCGGTGGCAATTGGGGTAATAACGGGTTAATAACAGCCCAAGTAATGGAAGGCATACGTAGTGATGCGATTTTTTTTGCCAGAGGGTGAAGATTGGGTGCAAGAATATGGTGTAAAATTTCATCATCAAATTTGCATCTCTTGGACCAAAAATGGAAAAAAAAACGTTTTCCATGCAGTTTCAGTTTGGTTTTCTACCAGGAGGCACAAATTTGGTGCTGAAATCTGGTGCAGATATTTCAGCACCAAGTTTGCACCTCCTGGCAGAAAACTGCACTGAAATAGCATCAACATCGTTTCTTTTGCGTTTTTGGGCCAAGAGATGCAAATTTGGTGATGAAATTTTAACACCATATTCATACACCAAATCTACACCTTCTTGCAGAAACAAACAAACATCAAACCGCATGCGGTATGATGCGGTAGTGATGAGATTTTCTTTTTGCCAAGAAGTGTAGAATGGGTACAGGAATATGGTGTAAAAATTTCAACACCAAATCTGCACCTCTTGGCAAAAAATACAGAAATTTTTTGGCAGCAGATGCATTTGAGGTCACTGAGTTTAAAGAGGTCATCTGAGGTGAGGTTACCTGCGATCACAGGTAGAGGACCATGGAAACTTCTAGCTGTGACTGCAAATAATCTGAGGGATGTCACCTCTCATCGCTACGGCTCACTCTCTGCCTGAAGCGCACAACGTGCAGTCATTTGTTCTATGGCCATGCGCTGTGCCTTCAGATGTAGCAGAGCTGGAATTGTTGTGAGACCATGTGTGGATTACAAGGTATCTGGGTGCTTTTGGGGTTAACAAATTGGAAAGAGTGGTTTTTTTGTATTTTATTTCAAATAAAGGATTTTTTCGGTGTTTGTGTTTATTTCTTTTCACTTACAGATTAGTAATTGAGGGGTCTGATTACTACTTATTAAAGATATGTATTA
Source organism: Anomaloglossus baeobatrachus (assembly GCF_048569485.1). NCBI lineage: Eukaryota > Metazoa > Chordata > Amphibia > Anura > Aromobatidae > Anomaloglossus > Anomaloglossus baeobatrachus. The sequence goes on along the minus strand of NC_134354.1, from coordinate 505,861,439 downwards.
TTATTGGGATTAGTGGCAGATGTAAGCTGTTATTAACTCCTTATTACCCCAATTGCTACCACATGAGGGCAATCGGGAAGAGCCGGGTAAAGTGCCCGGATTGTCACATCTAATGGATGTGACAATTCTCTGCGACTGCAAGTTGCTATTTTTAGTTTGTGGTGCCCAACAAGCATGGTTCTGCTCAGCCTGAGAATATCAGTCCCCAGCTGTTGGGTTTTATAATGGCTAGGCATCAAAATTGGGAGGGGGACCACCCACCGTTTTTTTTAAATTATTTATTTAAATAATAATTAAAAAAGCTGCATGCAGTTGGTCTTCTTTTGATACACAGCCAAGATAAGCGCATGGCTGGGGGCTGTAGCGTATAGCCATATGCTTTATCTGTGCTGGTTATAATAATATGGGGGACCCTATGTCAATTTTTTTATTTATTTATTTTTATACCATGATAGTGACCCGCAGACAGGGTCAGTTATTGCAAGCTGTCATACGCTGTCACACAGGCTGGGGGCTAGTCTGACTGCAATCAATCACAGACGGCAGGACTGCCGGTGGGTGGGGGAAACAGTGAATATGCATGAAGGTAAATGAGTGGCTCCAGAAGAAGAGTGAGTGGCCTGGAAGCAGTCACAGCCACGCCGGAGACTCGTTATTGTTATTCTGCTTGCTATCCCTTCCCCCTATCCCTTCTACCACCATTTTTAAGCTCCGGATTCTGGTCCCCGTAGACTTACATGGGGACCCATGTCCAGCTAGATATCTAGGATCAATTCTGTCCCGTAACTTTTTCTTTTTTAAGTCTGGTTAGTCCTGCTATCCCAGATATCTGCCAGTTTCCCCATCACTAGTGATCATTCTTTTCAACCTCAATTCTGCTTACTGCAATATAACAAATCTTAATTAGAGATGAGCCACCCCCCTAGAGTTCGAGTTCGGTGCTCGTTTGAGCATGTCCGTGTACTGGCGAGATGCTCTGGCACATGGTCGGCTTTCCTCGTTCCTGCATGTCGGTGCTCTTTACAGAGTCAGCCCACATGCAGGGACTAGATGCCACAGCCGGTGAATAGCGGTACCGGGAATCACGTGATCAGAGCACCGTTGCTATGGTAACCCGCCTGTTAGCGGTGACGTCACCGCTTACAGCCCGCAGCCTCTACTCGCTCACTGAGTGATTAGACTGCATGTGGAGCAGCAGCGTCTTCCTCCCATGCAGTGCTGTCTGATGTAGCAGAGCTGCATGGGTTGAAGGAGTAAGAAGACAGAAGAGCAGGATCGTGGAGGGGAGACAGGGAGTAATAAATATGGAGTCTCTGTGTCTGTGTATTTATTTCTATTAAAGTATTTTTTCTCTGTGTGGTGTCTTTTTTTTTAACCCTTTATCGGAGATTCTTAATGGCCGGGTCAAACTTGCCTGACATTAAGAATCTCTGGCTTAATACAAGCTCGTAAAACAAAGCTAGTATTAACTCATTATTACCCAGCAAGCCACCCGGTTTCAGGGCTGCTGTCAGTGTTGGATGCAGCGCCAGATGATGGCGCTTCTATGAAAGCGCCATTTTCTGGGGCGGCTGCGGACTGAAATTCGCAGCAGAGGGGCCCAGAAACCTCGGGCCAACCTGTGTAGCGGATTCCAATCCCCAGCTGCTTGATTATACCTGGCTGTACACAAAAATGGGGTGAAGCCCATGTCGTTTTTTTTTTAATTATTTCATTTTAGTTCCCAGCCGGGTACAAATAGGCAGTTGGGGGTTGGGGGCCTGCCCACTGTACCTGGCTAGCATACAAAAATATGGCGAAGCTCACGTCATTTTATTTTTTTTTTTAGTTTTTTGGCAAAAAAAATAAAAATTGCTTCCCTGGATTTTCTATTGCCAGTGAAGGTAACACCAAGCAGTGGGAGTTATCAGCCAGTAGCTGCTTGGATTACCCTTAGCTAGCAATACAAAAAATGCAGTGGGAGCCCATATCTTTTTTTTTTTTTAATTATTTATTTAAATAACTAAAAAAAATGGGCTTCCCTGTATTTTGATTGCCTGACATCACAGTACTGTAAAAATAAATCATTAAAAAAAAAATGACGTAGCGCTCCGGTATTTTTGATTCTCAGTGCAGATAATGCAGACAGCTACGGGTTGCCACCCCCATCTGCCTGGCATTACCTTGGCTGGCAATCAAAATACAGGGAAGCCCATTATTTTTTTTTATTTAAAAAAAAAAAATTACGGGCGGTCCCCCCATTTTTGATAGCCAGCTAGGTTAAAGCAGACGGCTGTAGCCTGAAAACCACAGCTGCCAGCTTTACCGTGGTTAGGGATCCAATGTGGAGGTCACCCCAGGCTTTTTTTTATAATTATTTTATAAATAATAATAATTACAAAAAAAAAAAATAGGGTCCCCCCCAAATTGGATTGCCGGCCGGGGTAAAGCGGACAGCTGTGGTCTGGTATATTCGGGGTGGGAAGGTCCATAGTTATTGGCCCTTCACAGCCTAAAAATAACAGGCCGCAGAAGTGGAGCATCCACTAGATGCGCCAATCTTGGCGCTTCACCCCAGCTCATCCCGTGCCCTGGTGCAGTGGCAAACGGGGTAATAAATGGGGTTGATACTAGCTGTAAAGTCACCTGATGTCAGGCCCAGCAGTTTGTGATGTCATGGCGTCTATCAGATACCCGACATCACAAACTGTCAGTACTAACAAAAAAATAGACAAAAAAAATGTATTTGAAAAAGCACTCCCCAAAACATTACCTCTTTCACCAATTTATTGTAAGGAAAAAAAAATAAGGGGGTCCCACGACGACTCTGGACCATCTAGAATATGGGGGGGCACGTCGTAACTGTTCCTACCAAAGCTACAATGCCCTGCTCATGAGGTGAGGACATGCCTAATCAGGAGAACTATTCTACATTTCCAAAATATTGGTATTTGCTGATATTATTGCTATTCCACCTACTATATGTTGGGGATAGGATCTTGGAGATGGAATACCCCTTTAAGTCCAGTTATCCAGCTGAATGAATACTAAACAACAGAGCTCGCTATTTAGACATGTTTTCTTGTGGTGTATGACGGACTGTCATGTTTGGTAGTCGTTCAGTAGGGCAAATATAAAAGCAAATACCTCCATTTGGAAATGTAGTATAGCTCTCCTGATCAACTATGTTCCTTACCTCATGAGCAGGGCATTGCAGTAGCTTACAGATGCATGGTTACTGCCACTCACTGTGACTGAAGACAGGAAGCTGAGCTGACAGCCGCTCTGTGCATGCGGCAGCGTCCATTGTGAAGGAGGGGGCTGCGGGGGATCAACACTGCACAGGTACCGTGGGACACCGGGGAACACCGGTGGGGTTATAGGGGGTGGCCTGGCAGGGCCTGGGGAGGAGTTTTCTGTCACATGTGTCATGGCACATGCGACAGAAATCAGAGTAGTAGGGTGAATGCGGCCGGCGCGCTGCTGTGCCCGTGGCCATTTTGGATTTCTGGGAGGGGGTCAGGGGGAGGCACTTTGGTGAGGAGATTTATCTCCCATGTGACATGTTTGTTCATGCCAGATGGGAGATAAATAATTTTTTACTGGCGCTGTAATTTACTGTAACGTGATCATCGGTATACGGTGTATACCGGTGATCACGTGAGCGGGGACCAGAAAAAAACGGCCTGAATCATGATCTCCAGGGTCTCCGCTACCCCCTGAAACCCCAGAGATTTTCTGACGCTGGGGGGGCGCTATTCACTTCCGTATGTCATCCGTTTGTCATCCGTGTGCCTTACGTTTTTTTGTGTACCGCAAAAAAACTGAAGGAGGGAAAATACATAAAGTTACCCAGGATCCATAGCTTCAACCTACATGAGGCAGTCACATGTTCACTCCAGTGCCATTTTCTACTGCTTTTCACAGAGTATAGCAATCTTGTGATTTTCTTGTGCTTATACACTTCATATCAGTCTTTTCTGTCATTATAATGACAGAAAGACACATAATGTCCCACTCTTCTGCATTTTGTAATTTTGCACCCTTTGGTGCCTTTCATGTGACACTAAGGGGTGCTTAGCCTTGTATTTAGCCAAAAAAGTAAATACATTTAAAAAAAAATTACGTGGGGTTCCCCCTATTTTTGATAGCCAGTCAGGGTAAAGCAGACGGCTGCAGCCTCTAGACCACAGCTGGCAGCTTCACCTTGGCTGTTAATCCAAAACAGAGGGCAACCCACGCTGTTATTTTAAATTAAATAAATAATTAAAAAAAAAACACGTGGGAGTCCCCCCAAAATTGGATCACCAGCCAAGCTAAAGCGGACAGCTGGGGTCTGATATTCTCAGACTAGGGAGATCCATGGTTACTGGACTCTCCCGAGCCTACAAATAGCAGGCCGCAGCTGCCCCAGAAGTGGCGCATCCATTAGATGCGCCAATTCTGGTGCTTCGCCGCAGCTCATCCCGTTGCCCTGGTGGGGTGGAAAACGTGGTAATATATGGAGTTAATTCCAGATGTGTAATGTCACCTGGCATCAAGCCCTGGGGTTCGTGATGTCACGCGTCTATCAGATACCCGACATCACCAACCCAGTCAGTAATAAAAAAAAAATAGACGACAAACACATTTTTATTTGAAAAAACACTCCCCAAAACATTCCCTCTTTCACCAATTTATTAGAAAGAAAAACAAATCCAGGTCTGGTGTAATCCAAGGGGGTCCCACGACGATCCATACCATAGTCCCAGTCAATGAAGAACAGAATGTTCCATATTGGCTGGGAGAGTAGTGCAGTGACCTGAGCGAACATCAATAGGTCAGCCTAAGTCACTGCAGGGGATGACGAGTGCTGCTGTCAGGAGGTTAGATGAGATAATTACCTCCTGTGATGATCTCCTGCACTCCTGACGTCAGCGCTGTCACTGCATGGCATGACGAGCTCTGCTGTCAGGAGGTTAGCGAGGTACATTACCTGCGGTGATCGCTGCACTCCTGACATCAGCACTCTCACTGAGTTCATGACTGCCGCCTTCAAAAACCACGTATCGCGGGAGCCTGTAATGTCACCGCTAGTCACAGTCTCGGGTCGGCAGCTGAGAGGAGATGTGAAAAGCGGCGACCATGGAAGACAGTGACAGCGCTGACCTCTGGAGGACAGGACTTCATCACCACAGGTAAGGAACTTTACTAACCTCCTGATGGCAGCGCTTGTCATCCCCGCAGCTGCTGACACTGCAATATGGGCAGCTGTGGACACATTACAGTGCGGGCAGCTGCGGACACTTCTGAGCAGGCAGCCGCGGGGCTAGGAGCTGGAGCACGACACAGACTGCAGCGGCATCCGAAGGAAGTCACACGGAAGTCGTTCTGTGTGGTTTTCGGGGATTTTTGCACATGTAGCCAGGGTACACATCAGGTTACTAAGCAAAGCGCTTTGCTTGGATACCTGATATTTACCCTGGTTACCAGCTTACCGCAGTCTGCCAGCGATGGCTCCCTGCACACGTAGCTGTGAAAAGCCACGGTTTTGGTGATCGAACCGTTCTCGAACGTAACTCGAACTGCCGAACGTTTAGGAAATCGTTCGAGTTCGACGAACGACTCGAACACCCCCCAAAATCACTCGAACATGAAATTCGCAAACCGTTCGACTCGAACATCGCTCATCTCTAATCTGAATACACTGTGGTCGCGATTCATCATTTACATGTTTATTTTAAGTCACTTTTTGGGGGGCTTGCGGAATTCACAGCAGTTTTTCTGTAAACGTTTTCAAAAGCCAAAAATCATCTTAATTGTTTTTGTTGATCTTTTTTTGCAATAATTTTTAGTGCAAAAAGTGTCATGATTCACAATATGCTACAAAAATACTCACAAAAAATCTTACACATTTTTTTTCTGGGAACAACAAGAGCTTTGCACTAAAAATTTGCTTTGCTTTTTTTTTAAAGTTGCAATTGATAAACCAGCTACAAATATTTGAAAATCATCAACTCTGCTCACAATCGGAAATAAATCAAGTTAAATCAGTCAAGAAAACACATAAAACTAGACAAAAAACATACAAGAGCCAATTTATCATTGGTTTTGAATGTCTGCTTACCATCTATTAAATAAGAAGTTATAATTAGCACTTTGTTGACTCTGTTATCAAATGTAATCTCCTCTTTGTACAACTGTGAGATAAGGTAAACCTTAAAGGCCCCGTCACACTAAGCAACATCGCTAGCAACATCGCTGGTAACGAACAACTTTTGTGACGTTGCTAGCGATGTTGCTGTGTGTGACATCCAGCAACAACCCGGCCCCTGCTGTGAGGTCGTTGGTTGTTGCTGAATGTCCTGGGCCATTTTTTAGTTGTTGCTGTCCCGCTGTGAAGCACAGATCGCTGTGTGTGACAGCGAGACAGCAACAACTAAATGTGCAGGCAGCAGGAGCCAGCTTCTGCTGAGGCTGGTAACCAATGTAAACATCGGGTAACCAAGAAGCCCTGTCCTTGGTTACCCGATATTTACCTTTGATACCAGCCTCCTCCGCTCTCACTGTCAGTGCCGGCTCCTGCTCTCTGCACAAGTAGCTGCAGCACACATCAGGTAATTAACCCGATGTGTGCTGTAACTAGGAGAGCAAGGAGCCAGCGCTAAGCATTGTGCGCTGCTCCCTGCTCTGTGCACATTTAGCTGCAGCACACATCGGGTTAATTAACCCGATGTGTGCTGTAACTAGGAGAGCAAGGAGCCAGCGCTAAGCATTGTGCGCTGCTCCCTGCTCTGTGCACATTTAGCTGCAGCACACATCGGGTTAATTAACCTGATGTGTGCTGTAACTAGGAGACTGGGGGCTGGTCACTGGTTGCTGGTGAGCTCACCAGCAACTCGTGTAGCCACGCTCCAGCGATCCCTGCCAGGTCAGGTTGCTGGTGGGATCGCTGGAGCGTCGCAGTGTGACAGCTCACCAGCAACCTCCTAGCAACTTACCAGCGATCCCTATCGTTGTTGGTATCGCTGGTAAGTTGCTTAGTGTGACTGGACCTTAACATCTGTGAGTATATCCAGTTCTACAGTGCATTGTGTGCCACGTATTTAGATGTTATCAGCTATATGCATCAATTAAATTAGAAATGTAGAGCTCATCAACAAAGAGAAAAGATGGCCTTTCATGGCATTTTTTTGATACCAGGTGTTAATCAAAATATTTCTTTCCCAATTCAGATACTTTTTATATACAGTACAGACCAAAAGTTTGGACACACCTTCTCATTCAAAGAATTTTCTTTATTTTCAGGACTCTTGGCATTCTCTTGATGAGCTTCAAGAGGTAGTCACCGGAAATGGTTTTCCAACAGTCTTGAAGGAGTTCCCAGAGATGCTTAGCACTTGTTGGCCATTTTGCCTTCACTCTGGGGTCCAGCTCGCCCCAAACCATCTCGATTGGGTTCAGGTCTGGTGACTCTGGAGACCAGGTCATCTGGCGTAGCATCCCATCACTCTCCTTCTTCGTCAAATAGCCCTTACACAGCCTGGAGGTGTGTTTGGGGTCATTGTCCTGTTGAAAAATAAATTATGGTCCAACTAAACACAAACCGGATGAAATAGCATGCCGCTGCAAGATGCTGTGGTAGGCATGATGGTTCTGTATGCCTTCAATTTTGAATAAATCCCCAACAGTGTCACCAGCAAAGCAACCCCACACCATCACACCTCCTCCTCCATGCTGCACGCTGGGAACCAGGCATGTAGAGTCCATCCGTTCACCTTTTCTACAAAGACATGGTGGTTGGATCCAAAGATCTCAAATTTGGACTCATCAGACCAAAGCACAGATTTCCACTGGTCTAATGTCCATTCCTTGTGTTCTTTAGCCCAAAAAAGTCTCTTCTGCTTGTTGTCTGTTCTTAGCAGTGGTTTCCTAGCAGCTATTTTACCATGAAGCCCTGCTGCACAAAGTCTCCTCTAACAGTTGTTCTAGAGATGAGAAGGTATGTTCAAACGTTTGGTCTGTACTGTAGGTCCAAACATGAAGGATGTTACTGCCTCGTGTGAAAGTTGGTGAAATACTTAAAGGGAACATGTCGTAATAAAAAAATATTAACCTGCAGATAAGATATGGGGTTAATATGAATATACGTGCCAATAGTGTGCTAAAGTTGCCCAACAACCCAAACTGCTGTCTAGGAAATTAACTTTATTTGTCACAACAGCCTTGGGGCTTCAGTCATAGGGGTGGCGCCGGCGCAGCTTTAGTCACTGCATTAGAGCCAGCTTTCAGTCAATGTCAGGGCAACAGTTATAGCCACCGCTCACTATGCACAGAGCGGTTACAGCAGCTGTGTAGATGCCACCCCTATGACTAAAAGCCCAAGGCTGCCGGGAGGAAAAAAGATTTCTTCCTGGCAGCAGGGCTTTCAGTGTGGTTGCTTCATAGCTTCAGATAGCTATTAACGTGCAGATAAACCCTATATCTGCAGGTTAATAGCGTTTTTAAATGACAGGTTCCCTTTAATATATTTATCTGTTGTGTTGATCACTTTTTGTGGCCACATTTTCGAATTTAGCAGTGGCAATGATTACTGCCCTAAAAGCAGGCTGTTGCCCAGGTTTGTACAGTCCCAACAGAATCCAACAGGATATTCTATTGGGCCTCTACTACAGCAGGACCCCAATGGTTCAGCAGAAGAGAACTCTATTAGCGCTGACTTAAATAGGACCTTTCATCATTTTTTACATGCTGGTCATACCACGGACAAAGGACACGCAATACCTCCTCCGTGAATTGCATTCCCTGATCCGAAACAACCTCCTTGGGGAAGCCCACCCGACTAAATATATCCTCTAATGCTTGGGACACCCTTTTAGCATCTATCCCTTGGAGAGATACTGCATCGGGGTATCTGGTGGCAAAATCCACAACCGTTAGAATGTATCTCTTTCCTAAGTGGCTAAGTTGGGGAAGGGGGCCTATCAAATCCACCCCCACCCGTTGAAAAGGTTTGGCTATTAAAGTCATATGTACAGGAGAAGAAACAGCTCACCGGAGGAAATGTTAGGAGTAGCGGTGCACGGATAACCTGATCCGGCTCACATGTAAATGGCAAAAATGTAGAAATTTATAGAGAATTGGTCATGATTAAGAGCTTTTTTGCTTGAAATGGGTTGACGTTTCTTTGCTCTGTGCGTGCCCTAATATATTTTTATTATGAGCTTTTTAATTTTATACTAATAAATTTCTAAATTTTATAAGCTGGTGCTAGATTTTTTTCATCTTCAATTTTTGGCTATTAAAGGCATGAGTTCTAAAGGGGTTCTGCGCTGGGGGCCTCCTATTTATTGACAGGTTTCACAGAAACTTACAATTTTTTTTCTTCAAGGGACACACCTCGAGCCAGAAGTACCTGCTCATAATTCTGTGTTGGGGCTTCCCACACCCAGGTGTCCCCCTAAAAGACCTTTGTGGGCAAAGGACAAGATCTACCTTCTGTATTTCTCGAGCACCACCAACTGCTTAGTATCCTGTCCCGCTGTGTCTTGTGTCACCCAATACATCAATCACCTTTCCCATGTAATGCAGACCCCATCTTTGTCAGACCCTTGTTTGGCTGCTGCACCTCTCAACCCCCTTAGACATGGATCTTCCTGTACCTCCTCCCTGATGTAATTTACCTCCCCCAGTTCATGCTCCATCACAGTAACGGGCATTGTATTTTGTGAATCACTCACAACCGGGGGTGGGGTAGTCATTATTAGAGTTGAGCGTGGTTCGAGGTTATCCAGTTCGCGGCTCGAGTGATTTTGGGGGCTGTTCTAGATTGAACTAGAACTCGAGCTTTTTGCTAAAGCTCGATAGTTCTAGTTACGTTCGAGAACGGTTCTACCAGCAAAAAGACAAGCTAATTACTAGCTGGCTTTCCGCTGTAATAGTGTAAGTCACTCTGTGACTCACACTATTATGAAATTTCAGTGTATAGTGTGCAGGAACAGCGCATTCAGATCACTGCTGTTTGGATAATGGCGATCGCCTTTTTTTTTTTCCTTGTCTTCCTTTCCTAAGCGCGCGCGTGTAGTGGGGCGGGCCAGCATGTCAGCCAATCCCAGACACACACACAGCTAAGTGGACTTTTAGCCAAAGAAGCAACGGCATGTGTGATAGGATGTCCATGTCACATGTCCCTGCATTATAAAAACGGACATTTTCCTCCAGCACGCCATTATCTGCCTTCTGTGTCTTGGTGTCAGTCACCGCTGGTGTAGCTCCTGTCTCCGATACTGCTGTGTACGCTCTATACACAGCGCTATACAGAATAGGGATAGAAGTTTCTGTCAGCCCTTGTAATGGCTTATACCGGCAGGGTCAGAGCCATAGGTGACAGTCAGGTCCGTGAAATCAGATTTTAACAGCTACACAAGATGACAACATCTGTGTAGCTAAGGTCAGGGATTTCCTTGCTGCATTTCCCCATTAGGATGGATAGAAAGGGAGGCTTCCTTTCCTCTACCCAGACCCACAACCCTGCCACTGTACCCTCCTGCCCTTTGCACACTCAAACTCATTGTTACTAATCCATTATACTAGCAAACACTGAGGAAATTTAGTGGCATCCTAAAAGTGGCTGTTGGACTTCCATTAGTGTCCCACTGGTGCAAATCTATGTGCAACACCTCTGCATTGCACACTCAAACTCATTGTTACTAAGCCATTATACTAGCAAACACTGAGTAAACTTAGTAGCATCCTGCTCTGTTTTTAATAAGCTATAATAATAGCAAAAAATACTGCCATTTAGTGGCATCATAGAACTGGCTGTTGGACTTCATTAGTGTCCCACTGGTGCCAAGCTATTTCTAGCACCTCTGCATGACACCCTCCTGCTCTGTTTTTAATAAGCTATAATAATAGCAAAAAATGCTGCCATTTAGTGGCATACAAGAAGTGGCTGTTGTACTCCATTAGTGTCCCACTGGTGCCAAGCTATTTCTAGCACCTCTGCATGACACCCTCCTGCTCTGTTTTTAATAAGCTATAATAATAGCAAAAAATGCTGCCATTTAGTGGCATACAAGAAGTGGCTGTTGTACTCCATTAGTGTCCCACTGGTGCCAAGCTATTTCTAGCACCTCTGCATGACACCCTCCTGCTCTGTTTTTAATAAGCTATAATAATAGCAAAAGATGCTGCCATTTAGTGGCATACAAGAAGTGGCTGTTGTACTCCATTAGTGTCCCATTGGTGCCAAGCTATTTCTAGCACCTCTGCATGACACCCTCCTGCTCTGTTTTTAATAAGCTATAATAATAGCAAAAAATGTTGCCATTTAGTGGCATACAAAAAGTGGCTGTTGGACTTCCATTAGTGTCCCACTATTGCAAATCTATTTGCAGCACCTCTGCATTGCACACTCAGACTCATTGTTACTAAGCCATTATACTAGCAAACACTGAGGAAACTTAGTGGCATCCTAAAAGTTGCTGTTGGACTTCCATTAGTGTCCCACTGGTGAAAAGCTATTTGCAGCACCTTTGCATGACACCCTCATGCACATTTTGCTACGCTAATTTTATAGCAAACTCAGGGAATTCCTTGCTGCATTTGATCATTCGGAGGGATAGAAAGTGAGGCTTCCTTTACTGTCCTGGTACCCACAGAACACGGCCACTGTACCCACCTGTCCACTTTTGCCACGCTATTTAATTTGCCCAAAGAGCTGACTCTTTTTCTGCCTTCCTAAAATTGTCTGTAATGCTAAGTTAGTGTTCCTTTGCTGCCAAGCAAGGTACAACACATGTGCATTCTACACTCCTTTCCATTTCTGGAATGCAATTATTAACTGCAGGTAGTCCAGGCAATCTGTGACGAAGGTGCAGGTGTGGATATAATGTAGCCTGCATCCAATGTTGGTTTTCTCGATGTCTGACAGCTCAACAATACCATCTGTTTCCACTTCCAAAACAAGTGATGACCTGCCAATCACACTCCCTGTTGCGTGTAAAGGGGTGGAAGTTCAGTGTGAAAAGCCATGTGAGACTGCTGTCCCCACAGTAACAGAGGAAGAAGAGCACGCAGATGCACTTGATGGGGCAGGCGGTGGTTGCACAGGCACGCTAGGCCGCATTGTAGCACAGTGAAATTCACATTGCGACTTATGCTTCATTTTAAGTTGTGTACAGGGTGGGCTTCCCAGTATGCAGCAAAACCAGGCAACAGGAAAAGGACTCTAGTCAGTTGGGTTGATAAATGATTGTTTAACTTTACCAAAACAAACAATAAGAACCATGCATACAATTTAAATAATTGAACAATCTATTCTGTTGCCTACTACCTGCTAATCCCTCTGCGTAGCAGTAATTGTGTGTTTGTGCGTGTGTGTGTGTGTGTGTGTGTGCGAACACGACTTACCAGTGGCGCATCACAAGAGCTTCCCAGTTATCTACCTAAACATAAACAAAACAAATTACCCCCCCTGAATACCCTTGTTAGCTGAAGCCTCACAGATAAGGCAGATGATAACAGTGTGAATGCAAACCACACAGCTCTGCAACACAGTCATGGAAATCTTGAAAAGCAACAGTCAATGCAAACATGTGTCGCTGTCCCTCTATGATTTAAACTGTACATGACAATTTGACAGTGCAGAGGCAGCAAGTCTTATTGTCTATATATAGTCGGCCTACCCAGAACAGATATGTGTTTTGCTAATAAAACAAAGTGTTGCGTGCCCGCATTATTGTCTGGGCACAGCCTACCGTACCCGGGTACTGTGATGTCCAGTTGCCAGAAATACAGACTTTACGCTCCATTCACGGTAAGCAGTATAGACCGTAAGAATGTTGGTCTGTGGCACAGGATGCTGCTCACTGGCGTTACGGTACTCCTCACCAAACTCCAAAATGACTCCCCTCACAATTGAACGAAGTGTTTCCGCGGTGGCTCCTTGCTGTAACACACACCTTTAGCTTTTCCTTCTGTTCATAGACAGCATCTCCAAGTCCACACCCGAAGAGCAATTTCTCCTCCACGTCTAAGTATGGACTTGAACTGCATAGGAAACAATGGCAGGCAATCACAAACACATAAAAACACCTAGAAAACACCCTCAAAGGTGTCCAAAAGGTGACAAACAACTCACAACACAACACAAACACATGGGAAAGTGACAAGGACATATACTCATGCGAAAACAAAAGAGCTGGACAAGGAAAAAGAGGAGGAGACACAGATATATGAGTATATGCAAGGAAACATCGATGCCATTACTGTGCAACTTGAGCCCTGCTCATTTTAGGCTTCCAATCTGGATAAATTGCCTGAGCTTGCCACGTACGCCTTGGGGATCTTGTCGTGTCCTGCAGCCAGCGTTCTCTCGGAACTTGTCTTCCGTGCTGCTGGGGGTCTGCTGGCAGATAAGCACACGTGTCTGTCCACTGACAATGTGGACATGGCTCTCAGAGGACTTTTCTTCCCCTGGGTCACGCGTATTTTTGAGAGTGCTTCATGCAAAGCATCTTTTTCTTTTTCAAAAGGGGGTCAACTGATGCCAGTCAAGTGAGGTGTGTGTGGCCCAATTAGTGGCAATGAGGGAGACTGTGGTTGGAGTCCCCTCGCTGTGTTTCTAAAAGAACCAAGATGAACAAGTCATGGCTCTCAGAGGACTTTTCTTCCCCTGGGTCAGCCAGGGGAGGCGAAAGGCACGAGTATTTTTGAGAGTGCTTCATGCAAAGCATCTTTTTCTTTTTCAAAAGGGGGGTCAACTGATGCCAGTCAAGTGGGGTGTGTGTGGCCCAATTAGTGGCAACGAGGGAGACTGTGGTTGGAGTCCCCTCGCTGTGTTTTACATGATTTTCGAAGGGCATGACATGCCTAAGAGGTTGAGTTTCATCATCTGCAACTTGTTGGCAACAGAAAGGTTGCCTTTACACCCTTTTGAGACCGAGGATTTTTGAGACCTTATGCCCATTGCAGTGCCCCAAGAGCCGATGGCCAGTCGTCACTCCTTCTCCAAGAAAGGCATGCCCGCGCTACCACAGCAGGTCGCACACAACCTCACCGATTCCTTGAGAAACTCTGTGTGTGACAGGGTGCATTTCACCACAGATACTTGGACCAGTAAGCATGGACAGGAGAGTTACATGTTGCTGACTGGGCACTGGGTAACTATGGTGAGAGATGGAGAAGGGTTTGCTGTACAAGTCTTGCCATCCACACGACTTGTGTGTCAATCCTTCATCTGTATGTACAAGTTCCTCCACTGCTTCTGCCTCCTCAACCTCGTGTGGGTCCTCCACCTCGGCCCAAACCCTGTGTGGTCAGGCCACCCGCGTTGTATCTGCGCCCAAGGAATCCCACACACCTCCTTACTATGCTGGCAGCAGAGCTCAAGGCCATCAGGCGGTCAAATGTTTACCTTGAAATGTAGGGGAAATGTGAGACACCGCTGAGGAATTGTGGACGGTTAGCTCTGGAGAGTGAGACCAAGTTTCATCAATGGTTGTCTCCACTCAACCAGCAGCCAGGGAAGGTCGGGTGCGACAATGATGCAAACTAGTCTGCGACCCTTCTTCAGGGCAATGTGGCACACGTGCCTTGTATGGCTCACGTGTTGAACCTGGTTTCCCAGCAATTTTTAAAACACTATCCCGGCCTACATGGCCTTCTGCAGAGGGCACGGTGTAACGCCTGCCTGGATCGACACACTCAGATGGGCTGTAAAGGATAGGCTAGAGGCAAGCCACTCACCAAGCTGGACACCCAGAACCCTGAAACTCTTTAACCCCTATACAGTGATTTGGAATTACACAGGGCCCAAGTTGATCAATACCTGTGGAAGGCTGCAGTTCCAGAGAATAGTAGTCATGCAGGGTCAAAAACATTAATTGAGGAAGAGGAACAGAATGGGATGGCCAGGACTTAATCAGAAAACAAGCAGAGGTGAAATGCGGATCGGCCAACGAGGTAAATAAACAGCAAGCAGGAAAAGTAGTCAGGTAACAAGCACACAAACTCATAAAACTGAACTGGGGGTAACAGTAACAAGAGGTTCATAGCTTTGTCTGGCAGTGGTCTGCAGACAGGAGGGGCCTAAAAAAGGGTGTGGTGTCTTCCCATTGGTTGTAGCTGAATGATGGTACTTCATCTGTGAGATACCCACCACCTACATTCAGCCTGTGGTTCTGTATCTGTCAAGGTAACGCAACCCAGTGGGTGACCATAACCTGCGTCCACCTGCGCCGCAGGCATCGACTCCTTTCCCATCATCAGCACTATGCAAGAAAGGAACACGTTGTCACCTGGCGACCGGAGTACAAATTGATTGAGTGGACTACGTTGGTGACTTAACAGTCGTGTGCGGCAATGATGCAAACCTGTCTGCGGCCCTTCGTCAGGGCAATGTGACACACGTGCCTTGTATGGCTCACGTGTTGAATCTGATTCTCCAGCAATTTTTAAAATACCATCCCGGCCTACATGGCCTTGTGCAGCGGGCACGCTGCTATGTGCTCACTTTCATCCTTCGCACCCAGCAGCTCAACAACTTTCATCGCTCCTGAAGTCTTAGGGTCTGGCGGTTAAACGCCGGATATGCGATGTTCTGACACGCAGGAATTGGAATCTGCACATGTTGCAGCGTGTGTGGCAGCACCTCAGAGCCCTGCTGAAATACGGTATGACATATACCTTGGGCTAACTTGATCCAGAGGTGGTGCAGATCACGCTGCTGGAGTGGTGTCAGATCAAGGACCTATGCACCCTTCTACACAGTTTACAAATGTCGACGAAGATGTTTAGCACTGGCGATGCCATTCTCAGCGTGACAATTCTGGTCATCTACAAGATGGAGCACACTGTAAGCATTATTCGGAGTCAGGTGTTGGTCCAAGAGGAAGGTGAGGAAGTACAGGAGGAGTCATATGCAGAAGGGATAATAAGATGTACAAGGTCCATACGGTGAGCGGCACCTAGGCGGCAGTCATGGTGGGGGATAGGGATTAACAAGGGCGCATAGTATCAGCAAAAATTGTTGAGGAAGGTGCAGTAGCCCATGAAGAAATGGAGGACGAACTTGCGATGGGCATGGAAGACTCAGCAGATGAGTGAGATCTTGCTCACATTTCGGTTGTGCGAGGTTGGGGGGAGAGGGCAGAGGAAGGAGGCACGATTCTCACCTCTCTGCCACCAACAAACCAAGGACTTGGTCCTCCTGGATGCACAAGACACATGAGCGCCTTCTTGCTGCACTACCTACAACATGACCCTCGGATTGTACGAATTCGAAGTAATGCTAACTACTGGGTTGCCACACTGTTAGATCCTCGGTACAAGACCAAATTTGGCTAAATAATTCCTGCCATAGAAAGGGACGCACATATACAGGAGTATCTGCAGAAGGTGGTACGGATTCTTAGATCTGCTTTTATCAGTAAACACCAGTGCTGCACAGAGTGAATCTCAATGCTTTGTCATGGATAGGAGGAAATGGTCTTTTACTTGTTCACATCTGAGGGACCGAGGGCTGGCTGCTGTGCTGAGACGGCATTGAGTCCGGTGTCCCTACAGAGTTGCACTTTTGGTCATATACCAAATGAGTTGAAAAAGGACAGATGCTGGTGGAAAGGGGAACAGGTGTGTTGGAAAGGGGAAAAAAGGTTTTGTCCGTGGGTTTGTTGGTTAAGCAAAAGTAACATTTGATGAAGAAACACCATCTGTTATGGTGGGACTGGCAGATTTGGATAAGGTGGTATATACTATGTTACCGCTATATAACGAAAATTAATAAGAAAAGAAAGAGAAAGGTATATATCCCCATCAGCAGTCAATGTCCACCGTGCTCCCAGATGGAAAAGGAGAGGTTGGCAACTGGAAGGTTAGGTGGAGGATACAGAGCTGTGTGGCTATGAAACTAATAGTAGCCTGAACCGAGTTAGACGCCACTCGGATCTTGAGACTGGGAGCCCTGTTAGCGTCACAGGGTCCACACGCCCACCCAGCCCAGGAACTCCCTGTTAACATCACAGGGGCCATTCAGTACGCTGACCGTGTGCATTGGGGCCACACCTGTGGACAGCAGGCGCATCAGCAGCAGCAGGCCTGTTAATGCCACTGGGCTGCACAAGCAGGACTTGTAGGACAGGAGCTGGTCTTAACCGTTCTGCGTTACCAACTGTGGTGGCGGCCTGCATCGACGCCCTATCCCTGCCTACCTCTGGCCTAAAGCCGCAATGGGTTCAACACATGGAGGTGTGCTCTTTCGGAGCACAATAGAAGACTGCGCACCTCCTTGTTGGCTTCAGCCCGTTTTATAACCTGGGTCCGCCCCAAACCAGGGTGGACCACAATGCACCTCCTGGAGACAAAAGCAGAGTGACACGTCATGAGTGGCATAACTAGCGTCCTATTTGGAACCGCAACTTCAATAATGACCTCATGGCTGCCACGACACAAACACCTCACCAGTCATCGTCTGACCATCAATAATGAGGTGACAAGTCATAGGGGCGGGCCTCTGCAAGCCATTTGGGAGTGGCCTGCCCACATCGTCAGGACACCTGATGCCCTGTGGTCTATATGGGCCCCCCACATCAGGGGCAGGGCCAAAGAGTTCATTACCGGACCTAGTCTCTGATGCAGTAAGTGCCTGAGCATGGTCAGTTGCATGAAATACAGTCTCTGAAAAAAGACTATCAGCTTTAGCATGGTGTCTAGGCACAAAACAGGACTTAGACCCGGCACGGAATGCAAGTACCTGTGCAAAGAGGCTTTTCGCACTAAGTGTGGGAGCATGCGCTGTATCCCGAAATGAAGACTTAGCCTCAGGAATGGCACAGTCAGGCTGAGCATACTCACTAGGCGAAACACTGTAGTTAGGCTGCAGCTGGGGTAAATCGGCACACGCATGCGCACTAGCTGCCTCTCCACACTTACACGTGGAGGAGAAATTGCTCTTCGGGTGTGAACTTGGAGATGTTGTCTATGAACAGAAGGAAAAACTAAAGGAAGCCTCTCTTTCTATCCCTCCGAATTATCAAATGCAGCAATGAATTCCCTGAGTTTGCTATAACATTAGCATAGCAAAATGTGCATGAGGGTGTCATGCAGAGGTGCTACAAATAGCTTGGCACCAGTGGGACAATAATGAAATACAACAGCCAGTTCTATGATGCCACTAAATGGCAGTATTTTTTGCTATCATTATAGCTTATTAAAAACAGAGCAGGAGGGTGTCCTGCACAGGTGCTACAAATAGCTTGGCACCAGTGGGACAATACTGAAGTCTAACAGCCACGTTTAGGATGCCACTAAGTTCACTCAGTGTTTGCTAGTATAATGGCTTAGTAACAATGAGTTGGAGTGTGCAATGCAGGCAGACATGCTGCAAATATCTTTGCACTAGTGGGACTATACAGAAGTCCAATAGCCACGTTTAGGATGCCACTAAGTTCACTCAGTGTTTGCTAGTATAATGGCTTAGTAACAATGAGTTGGAGTGTGCAATGCAGGCAGACGTGCTGCAAATATCTTTGCACTAGTGGGACTATACAGAAGTCCAATAGCCACGTTTAGGATGCCACTAAGTTCACTCAGTGTTTGCTAGTATAATGGCTTAGTAACAATGAGTTGGAGTGTGCAATGCAGGCAGACGTGCTGCAAATATCTGTGCACTAGTGGGACTATACAGAAGTCCAATAGCCACGTTTAGGATGCCACTAAGTTCACTCAGTGTTTGCTAGTATAATGGCTTAGTTATAATGAGTTTGAGTGTGCAATGCAGGCAGACGTGCTGCAAATATCTTTGCACTAGTGGGACTATACAGAAGTCCAATAGCCACGTTTATGATGCCACTAAGTTCACTCAGTGTTTGCTAGTATAATGACTTAGTAATAATGAGTTGGAGTGTGCAATGCAGGCAGACGTGCTGCAAATATCTTTGCACTAGTGGGACTATACAGAAGTCCAATAGCCACGTTTAGGATGCCACTAAGTTCACTCAGTGTTTGCTAGTATAATGGCTTAGTTATAATGAGTTTGAGTGTGCAATGCAGGCAGACGTGCTGCAAATATCTGTACACTACTGGGACTATACAGAAGTCCAATAGCCACGTTTATGATGCCACTAAGTTCACTCAGTGTTTGCTAGTATAATGGCTTAGTAACAATGAGTTGGAGTGTGCAAAGGGCAGGAGGGTACAGTGGCAGGGTTGTGGGTCTCTGGGTAGAGGAAACGAAGCCTTCCTTTCTATCCCTCCTAATGGGGAAATGCAGCGAGGAAATCCCTGACCTAGGAATTAGCTGGTTTTTTTTGCTGCTAGAACCGTTCTCGAACGTATCTAGAACTATCGAGCTTTAGCAAAAAATGCTCGAGTTCTAGTTCGATCTAGAACAGCCCCCAAAATCACTCGAGCCGTGAACTGGAGAACCTCGAACCACGAACCACGCTCAACTCTAGTCTTTAGTCAATGGCCAGCTCATCACAATTACAAATTGCTGTTACTGAAAACTCGTAGATGTGAGATGATTATTAATTTCTACAAATGTTTTCTTTGTTAATTATGATTATTCATGAACGAGCATTACAATGTTTGGGTGGTCAGTACTCGTAACGAACAGTTTGACACTCTGACGGGCTCAACCAAGTATAATGGAAGTCAATGTGGGACTTGAGCAGCGGAAAATCTCCGGGAAAAATGCTCCATTCTCCATTGACGTACATTATACTCGGTAAACGAGTTGAGCCTGTCCGAGCATCCAACTGCTCGTTCTGAGTACAGAGCACCAGAGCATGGTAGAGCCTGCTCATCACTAATTATGATATTTAGATGTACAATTCGTAAAATAAATAAATGTCACATGATATGTAGAGACAGTAGAGATATTGATATGATATACTATTCAGTAAAGATGACTCTATTACTAAATACTTCTTGTACATATTTCAAGCATATATGGGACAAAAATCCTAGGTAAACCTCAAGTAGTACATGGTATAGTCCTAATAGCTGTCTAGTCACTGTTTATGTCCACAAATATGCTCTATGCTTGTTCCTACTGCTGGATTTGTGCTCTTTTCAAATCAGTGATTGTGTGGGGGCTCACATATCAGGTATTTCAGCATTACTATCAAGCTTTCAAGTTTTGCTGAATAGATTCCTTGACATATTATTATAAGCCCACCAGAAGAACTTGAAGCAAATGCAAACATGTAAAAGAATCCCATCCTACCATGAGCAATTTATAAGACTGGTGTCTTGTAGGTTCTGGACAGGGCAGTAATCTCAATAGCCACATGAGAGTGGATGCATAGGACAGCAGGATGAAGGGGCAGCACTTTTTTTTTTTTTACTAAGAGCATTTTTCTAATATACTAGTGGAGTTACCCAGCTTTGCATGGGTCTGTTTCTTTTAACTGTTGTTTGTGTGTAGTTAAAACTTCATGTGCTACTGTTATAAAGCCAACATGTCTGAGTAGTTATGCTCAAAAATGTTACATTTCACAATTGGTGTCTTAAAGAAATTTAGAGTGTAACCATCATTTTAATTTTAATTTCATAAATCAATAGTACACTTAAAATAAGCAACTTTGTAATATGTCTTACCACCCATATCTACTTCTTTCTCTAAGTCATCTCCCACAATTTAGTAATCATACAGTATTGTATTGTCATTATATTGTTGTCATTGAGTTGCTATGCAATGAGGTTTGCCCTTTTTAGAAGATTGTCCCCCTTTCCTCCTGTAGCTGCTTTGATGTCAGTAGCCCTTCCCTTCTTCCCCAGTTAATGTATGTAAGCCATTTTGCTAATATCATATCTATACTGCTCTGGTTCAGAATTATCTTTTTTACCTATTGAACAGTGCATTATAGAATAATTCAGATGGAAAATAAACCAGGTCTTCTGGAATCTTCATACGTGCTTCTGCAGTCTATCTGACGAAGTCTCTACATGTACGTAGTGGTATAGCCTCAGAACCAAGGTGTCATCACCCTACACTTGCAGCTTACTTAAGGAGTCAGGAGACTCTGCCAGAATCTCTCATTCATTATGAGGTTCTATCTGTATTCACTTTTTTGATAATGACTGATCAATTCTGGCAGAGAAAGAAGCAAATTTGTCTGATAAGAAATATTACAAAGTTAATTAAAACTTCTGTCCACCTAGTACAAACAATCAGAGAAAAGCATGTACAGTATGAGCCTATCTGCTTTTATTCAACCTCATTACTAAGACAGGGAAATTCCCGTATATAGATTTTTATATAGGGTACAGCATTTGTCGAGCAACAGATGAAAGTAGCTTCTAAAGGAGCATTAGGATACCTTTAAAAAAAAATAAAGTTTAGCTTGAAATTCATTTTTATCTCCCTGGAGTTCCTTTTTAAAAATAATGGAGAAGAAAGAAAAATAAAATGTTTAGTGTCCCTATAAGTCTACACTGTGTGCAGAATTATTAGGCAAATGAGTATTTTGATTAAATGATACTTTTTATACATGTTGTCCTACTCCAAGCTGTATAGACTTGAGAGCCAACTACCAATTAAGTAAATCAGGTTATGTGCATCTCTGTAATGAGGAGGGGAGTGGTGTAATGACATCAACACCCTATATAAGGTGTGCTTAATTATTAGGCAACTTCCTTTCCTTAGGAAAAATGGGTCAGAAGAGAGATTTGACAGGCTCTGAAAGTCCAAAATTGTGAGATGTCTTGCAGAGAGATGCAGCAGTCTTGAAATTGCCAAACGTTTGAAGTGTGATCACCGAACAAGAAACATAAGATAAAACATCAAGACTGGGCCAAGAAATATCTTAAGACTGATTTTTCAAAGGTTTAATAGACTGATGAAATGAGAGTGACTCTTGATGGGCCAGATGGATGGGCCAGAGGCTGGATCAGTAAAGGTCAGAGAGCTTCACTACGACTCAGACGCCAGCAAGGAGGAGGTGGGGTACTGGTAAGGGGTGGCATCAGCAAAGATGAACTTGTGTGACCTTTTCGGGTTGAGGATGGAGTGAAGCTCAACTCCCAGACCTAGTGCCAGTTTCTGGAAGACAACTTATTCAAGCAGTGGTACAGGAAGAGGTCGGTATCGTTCAAGAAAAATATGATTTTCATGCAGGACAATGCTCCATCACATGCATCTAACTACTCCACAGCGTGGCTGGCCAGTAAAGGTCTAAAAGATGAAAAAATAATGACATGGCCCCCTTGTTCACCTGATCTGAACCCCATAGAGAACCTTTGGTCCCTCCATAAAATGTGCGATCTACAGGGAGGGAAAACAGTACACCTCTCGGAACAGTGTCTGGGAGGCTGTGGTGGCTGCTGCACACAATGTTGATTGTAAACAGATCTAGCAACTGACAGAATCTATGGATAGTAGGCTGTTGAGTGTCATCATAACGAAAGGTGGCTATATTGGTCACAAATTTTTTTTGGTTTTGTTTTTGCATGTCAGAAATGTTTATTTCTAAATTTTGTGCAGTTATATTGGTTTACCTGGTGAAAAAATAAGAAGTGAGATGGAAATATATTTGGTTTTTATTAAGTTGCCTAATAATTCTGCACATTAATAGTTACCTGCACAAACAGATATCCTCGCAAGATGGCGAAATCTAAAAAAAAAACACTCCAACTTCCAAATACATTAAGCTTTGATATTTATGAGTCTTTTGGGTTGATTGAGAACATAGTTGTTGATCAATAATAAAAAAAATCCTCTAAAATAAAACGTGCCTAATAATTCTGCACACGGTGTACTGTTGGGACAGTTCCATAGCTAAGGGAGTAGTTAAAATAAAAATTGTCAGGGAAATGTCATTTTTCAAACTCAAAACTTTGGCACTATTTAGAATTTCAAATGAGAGGGAACAATTTGTGTTTGGGCTACACACTAGTTGGCTAATGTTCTAGCAACTGAGAATGCCTTTCCACATATGAGATGGGAAGGTTGCAACAAGCCTCTGGGACCATCGTATTCACGCCATTAAAAACTGCATTCTACTTGATTTTTGGGATGGTTTAAAATTTTGATGAATTTTTTAATTAAGGATACTAAAGATTTAAGCAATTGTTTTTTATTTAAATATTTCAAAATTGGACAAAATATTACTGTTAATAATAATATTACCTGGTGTGCTGTACTTAAGCTAGAATTTTTGTTTTACAGTTTCAGGTCTGTAGATCAAGATCTTTCTATGGTGATTCGTGATTCAAAGGATCAAGGTGCAGTATTTTCAGCTTTTACACTAATTGATAGACTAAATGATTGAAGATCCATAACATCTTATACAGTTAGGTCCAGAAATATTTGGACAGTGACACAATTTTCGCGAGTTGGGCTCTGCATGCCACCACATTGGATTTGAAATGAAACCTCTACAACAGAATTCAAGTGCAGATTGTAACGTTTAATTTGAAGGTTTGAACAAAAATATCTGATAGAAATTGTAGGAATTGTACACATTTCTTTACAAACACTCCACATTTTAGGAGGTCAAAAGTAATTGGACAAATAAACCAAACCCAAACAAAATATTTTTATTTTCAATATTTTGTTGCGAATCCTTTGGAGGCAATCACTGCCTTAAGTCTGGAACCCATGGACATCACCAAACGCTGGGTTTCCTCCTTCTTAATGCTTTGCCAGGCCTTTACAGCCGCAGCCTTCAGGTCTTGCTTGTTTGTGGGTCTTTCCGTCTTAAGTCTGGATTTGAGCAAGTGAAATGCATGCTCAATTGGGTTAAGATCTGGTGATTGACTTGGCCATTGCAGAATGTTCCACTTTTTTTCACTCATGAACTCCTGGGTAGTTTTGGCTGTATGCTTGGGGTCATTGTCCATCTGTACTATGAAGCGCCATCCGATCAACTTTGCGGCATTTGGCTGAATCTGGGCTGAAAGTATATCCCGGTACACTTCAGAATTCATCCGGCTACTCTTGTCTGCTGTTATGTCATCAATAAACACAAGTGACCCAGTGCCATTGAAAGCCATGCATGCCCATGCCATCACGTTGCCTCCACCATGTTTTACAGAGGATAATTGGTGTGCCTTGGATCATGTGCCGTTCCCTTTCTTCTCCAAACTTTTTTCTTCCCATCATTCTGGTACAGGTTGATCTTTGTCTCATCTGTCCATAGAATACTTTTCCAGAACTGAGCTGGCTCCATGAGGTGTTTTTCAGCAAATTTAACTCTGGCCTGTCTATTTTTGGAATTGATGAATGGTTTGCATCCAGATGTGAACCCTTTGTATTTACTTTCATGGAGTCTTCTCTTTACTGTTGACTTAGAGACAGATACACCTACTTCACTGAGAGTGTTCTGACTTCAGTTGATGTTGTGAACGGGTTCTTCTTCACCAAAGAAAGTATGCGGCGATCATCCACCACTGTTGTCATCCGTGGACGCCCAGGCCTTTTTGAGTTCCCAAGCTCACCAGTCAATTCCTTTTTTCTCAGAATGTACCCGACTGTTGATTTTGCTACTCCAAGCATGTCTGCTATATCTCTGATGGATTTTTTTCTTTTTTTTCAGCCTCAGGATGTTCTGCTTCACCTCAATTGAGAGTTCCTTAGACCGCATGTTGTCTGGTCACAGCAACAGCTTCCAAATGCAAAACCACACACCTGTAATCAACCCCAGACCTTTTAACTACTTCATTGATTACAGGTTAACGAGGGAGACGCCTTCAGAGTTAATTGCAGCCCTTAGAGTCCCTTGTCCAATTACTTTTGGTCCCTTGAAAAAGAGGAGGCTATGCATTACAGAGCTATGATTCCTAAACCCTTTCTCCGATTTGGATGTGAAAACTCTCATATTGCAGCTGGGAGTGTGCACTTTCAGCCCATATTATATATATAATTGTATTTCTGAACATGTTTTTGTAAACAGCTAAAATAACAAAACTTGTGTCACTGTCCAAATATTTCTGGCCCTGACTGTACATAGTGTACTATAAACGTTTTTGTTGTTTTTTTTTATCAAGAAGTCTTTCATTGTTTTTCGGAGGGACAGCTATTATATATGTGATCCCTTTCATAGTAAGTGACACTTGACCCCTTGTTTAGCCAACTATGCGTAGAACATATTTATCCATATTTCTGTAGGACTGGTGGCCATGACATCTTGCTAGGTTTGCTTGGTAGCATCACGGTTTCTATTCATATATCACAAGCATATTCTATAATGCAGTACATGGTAAGGGATGGTATAAATAATGTTGAACAGTTGCATTGCTTTCCAACTGTTAAAGCAGTATTTTGTTTCTTGGTATAACACAAAATGATAATGGCACAACCTTTTTTTTAACAATACAGCTCATTGGTATGCTAATTGTTATGCTAATGTACCGGTGCATAGAAATGTAAAAGCCATGATACTATATAGTACATTGTACAGTGAATTAAAATGAGAAAACTGAGGTATAAATGCATCAAACAGTATAATATCAATAGCAATCATTTCCTACCATAGGATTAAGCCATTCCAGATACTATTGTATCTTCATAGGCAGAGAACATAAAGCTTTCTATTTGTGCCATTTGTCCCTGTTGAGCAGGTGGAAAATTCACAAATAACTAAATATCAGTATGTATAATGACTTTAGCATGATAAGTGATCTTGACAATACATAGTTTTAAGGTTGACAGAAAACACAAATCAATCAACATCAGCCTAGAACTTATGTAACTAAAAAAAACGAAAGAAACTTACTAAAGATGATATTTTTTATTTTTATCAAAAAGATGTATTTAGTAACATATAACAATATCATAGCACTTCAAAGAATATGAAGAACAACCCAAAAGTACAGGACAAAATTCCAAAGACTAGAATGAAATAAGCTAAACATTAATTAAAAAAAAGGAATATTTGGTATAAAAAATATAAAAAAGCAATTAAAAAGAAAAAGATGCTTGAGGGACCCATGTGTAGCCAGAATAGGATGTACCGATATATCAACATGTAAGAGTAATCAAATAGGAAAGAATAAAATATATGTTTACAATGATAAATGATATGCCTCGAGCCAAATAAATACCCTGCTGATTGTTTAGTCACAGGTGCACATAAAAGATACAGTCTTATATGGTAGAAAACAGCTTCCATAAGCTATAGAATGCAATCAATACAGTGTCTGGCAATGTGTCTCCTCACCCGCCGCGCCTTTTGTCCTGCTTCTTCTATTGTGCCACCATATTCTGCGGCACTTAATAGAGGCATTCAAATAGTGCTGCATGAACCAGTCACCAGCCAGTATCTGTACTAGTACAGGTACAAAGTGCTTGGAAGAGATAAGGGGATAGTTAGAATATTGAGGTGAGGTATAGGCCAGGGTAAATTACTGTATTTTTTAGGACACACTTAAAACTGTGGATACAGGGAATTAACCAGATTCTCTGATGTAGCACATTCTAGAAAATTGTTGCAGCATGAGAGAAATTCTGAGGATGGTAATGGGAGGTTTGGAATATAGAGGATGTTATCGTTAGGTCATTATCAGAATGTATATGGGTATGGTGGTAGACAGAGATGAGAGACGAGATATGTGGGGCATGCAGAACTGTGGAATACATTATGTGTATGAGTGATAAGTTTATGTTGGATTCTGTAGCGGATGGGAACTAGTGCCAAGACTGGTAAATGTGGTGGCATCAGTGTAGCGGTTGGACAGAAATATGCTTGTGGTTGCTGCAATCATGGTGGGTTGGCAAAGAGAGAGTTGAGTAAGAGGTAGACAAATTAGGAAAGAGTTGTAGCAGGCCAATCAAGAGTCAGAGCAACAGTAAAGGCCACTTTACACACAGATATACATCTGCGGCAGATCTGTGGTTGCAGTGAAATTGTGGACAATCAGTGCCAGGTTTGTGGCTGTGTACAAATGGAACAATATGTTCATGATTTCACTGTAACCACAGATCTGCCAAAGATTTATCTCTGTGTGTAAAGTGGCCTTAAGAGTGTTATGGTTGCAACTCACAAGAGATATAGGTATTAACACTAAATCTGCAACTGACCTTGCCAGATCCTGTACAGACTAGAGATTCCAACCCTGCCCTCCCTAGTGGTTCCAGCTAGAGTTAGAATTACCCTGACTACAGACTAAACAATGGCAACTCTGACCTATTCCACTTTATCAGCCATCGAGTACTTCACGTTCCCTCTAAAGAACCAGAGGTCTGAGCAGAGTGAAAATTACCTACAAAAGGGAAAGTTTGTTGAAGTAGTGATCGCAAAGTGAGTAATACAAACAACAAAGTACAAAATGAAAGAATGTTAAATGTTAAAGAATATGCCGCATACTTACTAACAACAATTAGAATATAGGTGCAGAGTAAAGAACGTAAACAGCAGAGAGAGGTATCATAGCAGGTCTTCCACTGACTGGAATAAACAAGCAACAAAATAGCTAGACATAAAAATGATAATATCACCAGCAGGATATACCAACAGGGAGAAAGTATTTAAAACCCCACCCACAACGAGTAAATGAATACACCTGTTACCCTAATAGAACTAACAGAAACTAAACCCCCGAAGAAAAGGTGTATCTGCTAGTGTCTGGCAGACAGAAAAGCTGACCACAGATCACAGATTCAAGGGTTAAAATCTAGACATATCATAGTATCATAGTATCATAGTTTTTAAGGTTGAAGGGAGACTCTAAGTCCATCTAGTTCAACCCGTAGCCTAACATGTTGATCCAGAGGAAGGCAAAAAAAACCCCAATGTGGCAAACAAGTTCCAATGGGGAAAAAATTTCCTTCCTGACTCCACATCCGGCAATCAGACTAGTTCCCTGGATCAACACCCTGTCATAAAATCTAATATACATAACTGGTAATATTACATTTTTCAAGAAAGGCATCCAGGCTCTGCTTAAATGTTAGTAGTGAATCACTCATTACAACATCATGCGGCAGAGAGTTCCATAGTCTCACTGCTCGTACAGTAAAGAATCCTCGTCTGTGATTATGATTAAACCTTCTTTCCTCAAGACGTAGCGGATGCCCCCGTGTTCCAGTCACAGGCCTAAGTGTAAAAAGATCTTTGGAAAGGTCTCTGTACTGTCCCCTCATATATTTATACATTGTGGTTAGATCCCCCCTAAGCCTTCGTTTTTCCAAACTAAATAACCCCAAGTTTAATAACCTGTCTTGGTATTGCAGCCCACCCATTCCTCTAATAATCTTGGTCGCTCTTCTCTGCACCCTCTCCAGTTCAGCTATGTCCTTCTTATATATCGGTGACCAGAATTGTACACAGTATTCTAAGTGCGGTCGCACTAGTGACTTGTACAGAGGTAGAACTATATTTTTTTCATGAACACTTATACCTCTTTTAATACATCCCATTATTTTATTAGCCCTGGCAGCAGCTGCCTGACACTGTCCACTAAAGTGAAGTTTACCATCCACCCATACACCCAAGTCTTTTTCTGTGTCTGTTTTACCCAGTGTTCTACAATTAAGTACATAATCATAAATGTTATTTCCTCTACCCAAGTGCATGACCTTACATTTATCTACATTAAACTTCAATTGCCACTTCTCAGCCCAATCCTCCAATTTACATAAATCTCCCTGTAATATAAAATTATCCTCATCTGTATTGATTACCCTGCAGAGTTTAGTTTCATCTGCAAATATTGAAATTCTACTCCGCATGCCCCCAACAAGGTCATTTATAAATATGTTGAAAAGAAGCGGGCCCAATACTGACCCCTGTGGTACCCCACTATGAACTGAGACCCAGTCCGAGTACGTACCATTAATAACCACCCTTTGTTTCCTATCACTGAGCCAGTTTTTAACCCAGTTACACATATTTTCCCCTATCCCCATTATTCTCATTTTATGTACCAACCTTTTGTGTGGCACCGTATCAAAAGCTTTTGAAAAGTCCATATACACAACATCCACTGCATTTCCCTGGTCCAGGCTTGAACTTACCTCTTCATAGAAGCTGATTAAATTAGTTTGACAGGATCGATCCCTCATAAATCCATGTTGATACTCTGTCATAAGGTTATTTTTCTTGAGATACTCCAGTATAGCATCTCTCAAGAAACCCTCAAGGATTTTACCAACCGTAGAGGTTAAACTTACCGGCCTATAATTTCCCGGCTCAGTTTTTGTCCCCTTTTTGAATATTGGCACCACATTTGCTATGCGCCAGTCCTGCGGTACCGACCCTGTTATTAAGGAATCTGAGAAGATTAAAAATAATGGTCTATCTATCACAGAACTCAATTCCTGTAGTACTCTGGGGTGTATGCCATCCGGGCCCGGAGATTTGTCAACCTTAGTGATTTCGAGGCAGCGGCGTACTTCCTGCTGGGTTAAGCAGGTAATATTCAAGGGTGAATTTATGGTATCACTGGTCATGTCATCTGCCTTGGCATTTTCTTGTATACAAACCGTAGAAAAAAAGTCATTCAGCAGGTTGGCTTTACCCTCATTTCCTTCCACCATTTCACCAAGACTATTTTTAAGGGGGCCAACACTATCGCTTTTCAGTTTTTTACTGTTTATGTAGTTAAAGAATATTTTAGGATTATTTTTACTTTCTCTCGCAATGAGTCTCTCTGTCTCAAACTTAGCTAACTTAATTTGCTTTTTACATATTTTATTTAATTTTCTATAATTATATAATGCCTCATCACTACCTACCCTCTTTAATTCTTTTAAGGCTTTCTGTTTTTCTTTTATTGCTTCCCTTACTGCTCTATTTAGCCATAGGGGTTTCCTCCTATTTCTAGCATGTTTGTTCCCATAGGGTATATTTTCTGCACAAGCCCTATTCAGGATGCTCATAAAAGTCTCCCATTTGCTTTGTGTACTTTTATTACTTAGTACATCATCCCAGTTTATTGCACTAAGATCATCTCTCAACCGTTTAAAATTTGCTTTGCTGAAGTTTAGTGTCCTTGTAGCCCCTCTACTAGACATCTTACTAAAGAATACATGAAAACTTATTATTTTGTGATCACTATTCCCCAAGTAACCCCCAACTTGTATATTTGATATGCGGTCTGGCCTATTGGTTACGTTTTGCAGAGTCAGAGGTAAGAAAATGTTGAATTCTAGAGATGGTGTTGAGGCGCAGGTGAGATGAGCGAGGGAGTAATCGGTTATGGTTAATGAAGGAAACATCTGAGTCAAAAGTAACCCCAAGTTATCAGATAATAGGAGTTTTAAAGTGCAGTTCTTTCTCATTAGAACCTCCACAAAGCCTCAATGCAAGTTTCGCGTAATGCTTCCTTTAAAACAATTATAAAACAATTATAATATTAATAAATTCTGAACTGTACATCTATGACCATTTGTAATGTATTTCCCCTTTTAGTGTCTTGTATAATAATAATCTTCATTTCTATAACGTCAACATATTCCACAGCACTTTACAATTCAGAGGTTCATATACAAACAAACATAACAGTAACAAAGTAACAGTTATAGAAGATACAATAATAAAAGCAAGAATAAAGACATCCCTGTTCATAAGAGCTTACAATGTACAATGGAGTGAGGTGGGAGTTACACAAGGTTCAAGTGCTTATTTACAACGATGGTCCAGCCATCTCCAAAAAATAGGGGGATAGATAAAAGCTGCATGAACCAGTCATCAGCCTGTCTTTGTAATGCTTTGGGTACAATGGAGTTTGAGGTAAAATTAATGTTCTGAGAAATAATGGAGTGGATATATATGAATTGACTTTGATTAGCGAGGGGGATAGGCCACCTTAAACAGAAGTGTTTTTAAGGAGCGTCTGAAGGTGTGCAAGTTGTGTATCCTACTAGTTTCTTGGAGTAGAACATTCCAGAGGATTGGTGCAGCTCGAGAGAAGTCTTAGAGCTGGGAGTGGGAGGTTAGGGTTAATGTGGATATTAATTGAAAGTCGTTTGCGGAGCGTAGAGAATAGGTAGGGTGATAGACAGAGATGAGGGTGGAGAGGTAGTGGGGTGCCAAGTTGAAGAGCTTTGTGGGTGAGAACAAGCAATTTAAATTGGATTCTATAATGTATAGACAAGCAGTGCAATGACTGGCACAAAGCAGAAGTGTTGGAATAGCTATTAGCCAGATAGGTGACCCTGGCTGCAGCATTCAGAATAGTCTGGAGAGGGGAAAGCCTACTGAAGGGGAGACCAATTAATAGAGAATTAAAGTAATCAAGTAATGGATCAGGGTCACAGTGAGGGTTTTTGTTGTTTCAATGGTTAGAAAAGGGTATGTTTTGTATGTGTTTAACAAGGGCACATTTGGGAAGAAGTAATAATAGCCTGGTTTTCTATTCTATTTGCAATAATAGGTATGTTTTATTGCTTACAGAACACAAGTCACATCTTCTGCGTCAATACTTCTGTCCAATAAGCTCTATCTTTTTAAAAGAAGGCATGTCCACTAGCTTCCAAGTTAATTTTCTTCCATTTGAACTTGGAAAACGCTACTGCATTATTATTTTCACCAGTGAAGAGGTAAGGGTCTAATATTTTTATTTGCTTATGTTTTATATCCTGTGACTGGCTGTAAAACAATTAGAATGCATCTCTGTTAAAAAGAAGCCTGTTGATCACCATGGGTTCAGACTCGCTAACCCCCATTGATCAGTTTTTGTTATTGACATGAGTGCATACATATTCCATTACCCTCTGGAAATTCAGATAAATGACCATCAGTGAAATGCGTGGATGCACCAGGTCCTCCCGTTGGCTTTTAGAAGAAAATTCCACTTATGAGAGCCATTTCGATAAGGTCTATATACCCTAATAGCAATTTTATTTCATTTTAACATAAATTACAAGACCTAATTGGATCTGCTGTGGCTATAAAATTGGTTAATCAAAAGTTCAAGGCAAAGACTATATAAGGGTTACTGTTATTATTGAATTTCTAGACTACTTATTGACTTTTTCTGCTTATGCGTTCACTGCAATCTCATGGATCTTTTAGAGACAGGACCAAGAGGTCTGTGGTATTTAAAGGTAAAGTAGCCAAGGCTTTTGTTTTTTAGATGACCAGATAAGCTTTTTTATAAAACCTTGTTTTGAAGATAAACTGTACCATTTTTCTGTTCCTACACAACAGAAATGATTACTGTCGTAAACCAGGGAATGGGCTAAAATGATAACTGCCTTCAAGTAGCACACAGAGTTGTTGTCAAACATACTGTATATGCAAAATTAATGCTTTCCTGGCCTTGGTTGGTCTTGTCCAAGCTATTTGTACAGTTTTAGCAATTATGTTAAAAAAAAAATTAGAATTTTTAGTGGCCCTTAATGTTGTATAATGCATCTGGGTGTTGAATGGCAATTCAGTAGCAGCAGACTATTTAATACTGTTAACACTCAAAATAGTAGATCCTTACATATACTAGGGAACATTTTTTTTAATGACATTTACTTTTTCTTACTATTTATGTTTGGTACAAAGAAGGTAAAGAACTACAATATACTTATAAGATATATATATATATATATATATATATATATATTGTGACGCAGTATAGAGTATGGTGATTAATGGGAGCTATATCCCTCCTAGCATGTGCACTGTGCAGTGGTGAACAGCAGTGAACAGGTTAACCTTGGCCTAGATCTTCTCTGCTATGTTAGGTTCTGAGGTGACACAAGTGCATAATTAACACAACATAAAAAGGCAGCCAAAACCTCTCAGTGTGTGGGTGGTGGGGCTGGAGAGCTGAAGGAGACTTTTGTTGGGGAACCTATTTCTATGTGGACTGATATGTCCTGGACGTTTTGCTGGGCTGAATGGCAAGCTGGACTTTCTTTTCCTTTTTGTGTTACCTGTAAGACTGTTTATTTATGTTTATGCGGCATGTGTGAATAAAACACTGACCCTTTTTGGACTGTAAACCCGTAAAAAGCTTTGCCTCTTTACTGCGTCCCTGCCAACGCCTACCAGAGCTGAATCCCTACTATATATATTTATGCCTGCATGCTTATATTGAATAAATTCTCATAAATTCCAGAAGATTTGGAGTGCCGGTCCTTTGTGCAAGATATATATTCTATCCGGAAGAAAGAAAGGCAGCAAGCACCATACTTCAGTATTCAGAGTTTAATCTTGAACGCAGTTATTATTATTATTATTTATTATTATAGCGCCATGTATTCCATGGCGCTTTACAAGTGAAAGAGGGTATACGTACAACAATCATTAACAGTACAAAACAGACTGGTATAGGAGGAGAGAGGACCCTGCCCGCGAGGGCTCACAGTCTACAGGGAATGGGTGATGGTACAATAGGTGAGGACAGAGCTGGTTGCGCAGTGGTGTACTGGTCTGAGGGCTATTGTAGGTTGTAGGCTTGTTGGAAGAGGTGGGTCTTGAGGTTCCTCTTGAAGCTTTCCACGATAGGGGAGAGTCTGATATGCTGAGGTAGAGCGTTCCAGAGTATGGGGGAGGCACGGGAGAAATCTTGTATGCGATTGTGGGAAGAGGAGATAAGAGAGGAGTAGAGAAAGAGATCTTGTGAGGATCTGAGGTTGCGTGCAGGTAAGTACCGGGAGACTAAGTCACAGATGTAGGGAGGAGACAGGTTGTAGATGGCTTTGTATGTCATGGTTAATGTTTTGAACTGGAGTCGTTGGGTGATGGGAAGCCAGTGGAGGGATTGGCAGAGTGGCGAGGCTGGGGAATAGCGAGAGGAGAGGTGGATTAAGCGGGCCGCAGAGTTTAGGATAGGTTGGAGGAGTGCAAGAGTGTTGGAAGGGAGGCCAGAGAGCAGGAGGTTTCAGTAGTCAAGGCGGGAGATGATGAGGGCATGCATCAATGTTTTTGCTGATTCTTGCTAAAGGAAAGCACGGATTCGGGAGAGATTTTTGACTTGTAGTCTGCATGAGGTGAAGAGGGGTTGGATGTGTGGCTTGAAGGATAGAGCAGAGTCGAGGGTTACTCCAAGGCAACGAGCTTGTGAGACTGGTGAGAGTGAGCAACCATCAAGTTTGATGGAAAGGCTTGTTGGAGGAGATGAGTGAGGAGGAGGAAAGACAATGAACTCTGTTTTGTCCATGTTAAGTTTTAGGAATCGTGCAGAGAAGGATGAAATAGTAGACAGACATTGTGGAATTTTGGTTAGTATAGAGGTAATGTCAGGTCCAGAGAGGTAGATCTGTGTGTTATCGGCATAGAGATGATACTGAAAGCCGTGGGACTCTATGAGCTGTCCCAGGCCGAAGGTGTAGATGGAGAACAGCAGGGGTCCAAGAACTGAGCCTTGGGGGACACCGACAGATAGGGGGCGAGATGAGGAAGTGGTGTGAGAATGGGAGACGCTGAAAGTTCGGTCGGTTAGGTATGAGGAGATCCAAGATAGGGCCAAGTCTGTGATGCCCAGAGATGTGAGAATCTGTAGTAGGAGGGAATGGTCTACTGTGTCGAAGGCAGAGGACAGATCCAGGAGGAGGAGGATAGAGAAGTGTCGCTTGGCTTTGGCGGTTAGTAGATCATTAGTGACTTTGGTTAGGGCAGTTTCAGTAGAGTGATGTGGTCGGAAGCAAGATTGTAGCTGGTCAAGAAGGGAGCAGGAGGAGCGGTATGAGGACAGTTCAAGATGGACATGCTGTTCCAGTAGTTTTGAGGCATAGGGGAGAAGGGATATGGGGCGTTAGTTTGACACAGAGGATGGGTCAAGGGAGGGCTTTTTGAGGATGGGTGTAATGGAGGCATCTTTAAAGCATGAGGGGAATACATCACTTTTTAGTGATAGGTTGAAGAGATGGGTTAGGACTGGGATGAGGACTGCGGTGATATTGGGGATGAGGTGCGATGGGAGTGGGTCCAGTGCACAGGTGGTTAGATGTGATCTTGAGAGTAGAGTGGAAAGATTGTTTTCTGTCATGGTGGAGAAGCTGGATTTGGAGAAAGAGGGCTGAGTAGCTATGATGAGCGGCCGTGGTGATTGTGGGCCAAAGCTTGCTCTGATGTTGTCAATCTTCTGATTGAAGAAAGAGGCAAAGTCTTCAGCTGAGATGAGAGGAGAGGGAAGTGGTGCTGGAGGATGGAGGAGAGAATTGAAAGTGTCCTCACCCCACTGTCTCTACCCATCTTCCCCCACTCCTGATGTATCTGAACTGCGTTGAAGATTAAACTCTGAACACTGAAGTACAGTCGTTGCTGCCTTTCTTGCTTCCGGATGGATTCTACAGATGGACTTATCTTATAAGGATTGTGCACCCGTACAGACTAAAGGCCCCTTTACACGCAACAACTTCGCTAACGAGATATTTCTGGGGTCACGGAATTCTTGATGCACATTCGGCCTCATTAGCAACGTTGTTGTGTGTGACACTTACGAGGGACCAAAAGTGCCCAAAATCTTTCGTTGTTTACAAGTCGTTCGTTTCCCAAAAATCGTTGCTCGTTTGGTATGCAAGATGTTCGTCGTTCCTGAGGCAGCACACATCGCTACAAGTGACACCCCGGGAACGCCGAACAACAGAGTACCTACGTCAATGAGGTGGGAGTGACATTAATGCGGCTGCTCTCCACCCCTCCGCTACTACTGGTGGCCCGCTGTGTGACGTCGCTGTGATGCCGCACGAACGTCCTCCTTAAAAAAGAGTTTGTTCGGCAGCCACAGCAACATTGTTAGGAAGGTAAGTTGGTGTGACGCATACCGGCGATATTGTTCGCCACGGGCAGAGATTTGCTCATGACGTACAAACGACGGGGGCGGGTGCTATCATTAGCGACATTGCTAGCGATGTCGCTGCGTGTAAAGCAGCCTTTAGTCTATTCCAAAAAGTTACATAAGTAGCGATGACTGAGGATTTCCAGCAGTGCCCGGTGTTTTTCCTGCATTAAATTGAGATATCTATCTATCTATCTATCTATATTATAATGACCACTAAATAAGCAGGCACATATCTCTGGATTCATATGATGGATTTATGGCCAAGACAAATAAACAGAATAAAAAATAAAGAATAGTAAGGGGAGCATTGGGAATAAGCAAGAGCAAAAAGAAGATGCTTCTGACTTTGTGGCAGGTCCTCTTTAAATATAAATATAAGGAAAAATAGATGATCACTGCGTAATACTTTTTAATACTGTAGGCATTCAAGACAACCTGTCTCCATGTTTTCCCCTCATAAAGTACGACCAGCACCTGTAAGCCATCTGTAACACCATACTATAATGCTGTATATATGTTCCCAATCCACTCTGCAAGGCACAAAAATTAGCTTTTATTATACTTACAAATGAGGTGGTTCGATCTCATGGGTGTCTCTTGTTTTGATCTGGTTCCTCTTCTCTTCATATCATTACCGGCTTCCTTCCCTGCTTCGTGATGCATCCTGCAGCATTCACACAGTGTCTTCCATCATTCTCCTATGCATGTTCACTTCTATCTGCCTTACTAGGGGCAGAGCAAAGTATTGTAGTGTGTATTCGCTGGAAAAGGCCAAAGAGCCCCGCCACATGTGTACTACAATCCTTTGCTCTGCCCTCAATAAGGCAGAGAGAAGTGCGCGTGCACAGGACCTGCATGAAGGACACTGTGTGGATGACATAGGACGCGTCCACACGATGCGAAGAAGGAAGACAGCGATTGTAAGAAGAGAGGAGGCACCAGATCAAAACCAGAGACGCCCATGAGATCGAACCACCCCAACTGTAAGTATAATTAAAGCTAGTTTTTGTACCTTACACAGCGGATTGGGAACATACAGTATATACAGCATTCTAGTATGTTGTAACAGAAGCCTTACAGGTGCTGGCTGTACTTTATATGGTGAAAACCTGGTGACAGGTTCCCTTTAAATGTAGTCATAGATGTGGCCTGATAGAATCTCAGAAAAGTTAATCTAGAGGTCTCCAACATGGGAAAGCATTTCCGATCAGCAGCGTGAAAGTTCCATTAATCATCTAGAAAAAGGCTGTCACATTATATATGTTCAGGTTGTGAGTAAGGGAAGGAAACATCATCGACAGACAACTTGATTACAGAGATATGAGGCAGCTCCCAGTGTTTAATTAGGGCTGTTTGAGAGTTACATTACAGATAACACAATTTCTGTGGTTAGCTATAGCGACACAGATTACACATAATCAATACAAAAGTAATACATTCCACTTAATCTTTTGTATATCCCTCTATACTTAGCTAATAACAGTTTTCAGTTACATTATCCAAATAGCATTTACCAAAAAGTCGAAAAGACTCTATAAAACAAAGCATTGGCTTAAAATTTTCTAGATTATGTTTTCTTTGTTTTCTCCTTTTTGCCAATTGCTGTCATCGTTTTCATAAAAGGTATTAGTATTCATCGTAAATCTAATGAATAAATTCTTATCCTGGAAAAATATATGAAAGTAACAGATTTCATGTGTTATGGTTGCACTTCTCTACCTGTTTAAGTTGCTGTTCTTTACATTTCAACATATCATAGTGAGAAATAGCTCGGTGACATTGCAAGGTTGTTTCATTAGTTGTAAAAAAAATTTTTATCTCAGTAGCAAAAAAAAATTGTTGTCAAGAATTATAATTTGTATGCTTATTTTTCCCTGCTCATATATTCCAGATTGGGGACTTTGTATACATGATTGAAGGAATAGGTACGCCGCCTCTGCCTTCTGCAGTCACCCCTCTAATGAGCCCAAATGTTTTCAACATGAACAATGGAAATCCAGGTATGTGCGGCTTTTTCATGTAAAATCTAAAAGTGAATAACAAATATTGATTGATATAGTATATTCTGACTTTCTTTGGTTGGAACACATAGTTAGTAGAGTTGAACTAAAAAAGAGGGGCGCAATACGGCCTTATCAGGAGATTACATCAGCGAGAAATTTGGTGGTGCTCACCTGTAATAATTGTGTGAGACACAACTACATAAACAACATTGCTGTTGCAAAGCTTTGGATATAAATATAAACAATGAATGTGGTAAGGGTTAGACCTGTGCCACCCAATGAATAGACAGAGACATCAAATTCCTTCAATGGGATTTATTAGATCCTACGCGTTTCAGAGTTATCCAACTACTTCATCAGGGACAAATCACCCAAATGGTGCATACTGTAGTATAGCCTTGAAGTATTAAAAGATATTGTAATCTTAAAATTTTCACATTGGCTAATAGGGTTAATTTATACCCATACTGCCTGTTCTTTCATGGAGATTTTTCAGCATATTCATTATTATTATTGTCAGATGCAGGATTAAAATTACAGATCACACCTCTATACACAGTTAATCACAATGTCAAAACTAACTCTGCCCCACGCCATAATGACCTTTGAAAATGACCCTAACACAGCCCTCCACACATCATATTGGCCCTTACAAAGCCCTCCACTATATTGTTTCTCCATACAGTATAATGGCCCTCTATACAGTATGATGGGCCCTACACAGCCATTCACACAACATGATAGCCCAAACACAACCCTAAACACTTTATAATGGTCAACACACAGTATAATGGCACCTTCCAGCCCTACAAACAGCACAATAGCTTCCACACAACCCTCACCACAGCATGATGGACCCCACTCAAATGTCCACACTGTATAATTGCTGCATACAGTATAATGGCATTCACTAGCTCTCCATATAGTATAATGGCCCCCACACACCTCTACACAGTATGATGGACCCTACACAATTCTCCACACAGTATGTTGGACTAACAAAACCCTCAGCCCTGGATAATGGGCTGAACACAGTATACTTATGTCCACTAGCCTTCCCCACAGTATGATGGACCCAACACAAACCTCCACACTTCCGTATACAATATAATGGCCCTCACATAGCCCTCCAAATAATATAATGTGCCTCACATAGCCCTACAAATAGAGTAATGACCCTCATATAGTACTCCAAGTTATATAATGGGCCCTACTTCGCCTTCTAAAAAGTATAATGGCTCCCACAATTAACTCATTGATAATATTTTTTTAAAAAAACCTCTCTTCTCCTCATTCTCCCGCAAGTTCGGTTTCACAGCATATGTGCGCAAGCTCTGCAGAGTGGGAGTGATGCAGTGACATCATCACATGCGCTGTGCTGAGATCCAGTTGAAATTGCAATGAGAGATGGGAAATGGGGATGGGTGGCACGATCACTGGGCTTCCCTCAACTCAAGAGGTCCATAGCGCGTGATCTCCAGCTATTAGCGGTACACCACTGCATACGCTTTTTAGATTCTTACATGCAAAAAATAGAATATGAGTCAGTCCACCGCTGTTCATTCCTATGTAATTTCTTGAAACAACAGGAAGTTTGTGTTTATGAAAGTCCCAGTAGTCAGTGTAAAAATTGCTACATTTCTCATTTTTATTTCTAATACAGATTGTGATATGGGAAAAAAATGCCAAGAATATAAAAATTATAAAAAAAATATATTTAACACAAAAAATGATTTTTAAGTATTGGTCATTTTTTATGACACATTCCTTCTAGGACTAGCTTAAGTTTACGCCACCTATCATTTGTCCAGAAATGTATGCCAACATGTTGGTAGATTTTTTGGCACACTCTTTCCTGGCAAACTATGAATGGCATTTTATCGGTCCAAAATATGCCAGAATTCTGATGCATTTAGCTTGATAAATATTCCCCATTATTGTAAAATCAAACATAGGACCACCTATAAGTGTATAAAAACTATGATGATATCACCCATGGCATAGAAACTTAAACATCTTGCTGAAAAGAAAGATGCAAATACCTTTATTCTGGAATTTTCAGAAAGATTTTAGTGTTGGAAGAATCAAGACTAATATTGTAAAGCTCAATTTTTTTTAATGGAAATTAATCTATGGATATTAGTTCTATGATGAAACTGTTCAGAGCAGAGTCCAGAAGTTTATCCAAATATTTCAGTTTAATATAGTTATGTCAGGCTTATAAATTGCTCAATTCATAATGTTTAATAATTAAAATGTATTATTTATGATTGTGATATGATAATTCTAAGAACAAGAATTAATTTGCGAATACTGCAGAGTCAATGCATGAAAATTGATAAAATCTTATAACCACAGACGGTCTGTATGGAAACCTAAGGAGTTTATACAGTAAAATGAGGCAAAAAAATACACTGTGTGCAGAATTATTAGGCAAATGAGTATTTTGATCACATGATACTTTTTATACATGTTGTTCTACTCTAAGTTGTATAGGCTTGAGAGCCAACTACCAATTAAGCAAATCAGGGGATGTACATCTCTGTAAAGAGGAGGGGTGTGGTGTAATGACATCAACACCCTATATAAGGTGTGCTTAATTATTAGGCAACTTCCTTTCCTTTGGCAAAATGGGTCAGAAGAGAGATTGGACGGGCTCTGAAAAGTCCAAAATTGTGCAATGTCTTGCAGAGGGATGCAGCAGTCTTGAAATTGCCAAACTTTTGAAGCATGATTACCGAACAATCAAGCATTTCATGGCAAATAGCCAACAGGGTCGCAAGAAGCGCGTTGGGCAAAAAAAGACGCAAAATAACTGCCCATGAATTGAGGAAACTCAAGCGTGAAGCTGCCAATTTGATGCCAGATGCAAGATGCCATTTGCCACCAGTTTGGCCATATTTCAGAGCTGCAACGTTACTGGAGTATCAAACAGCACAAGGTGTGCCATACTCAGGGACATGGCCATGGTAAGGAAGGCTGAAAAAAATACCACCTTTGAACAAGAAACATAAGATAAAACATCAAGACTCGGCCAAGAAATATCTTAAGACTGATTTTTCAAAGTTTTTATGGACTGATGAAATAACAGTGACTCTTAATGGGTCAGATGGATGGGCCAGAGGCTGAATCAGTAAATGGCAGAGAGCTCCACTCCAACTCAGACGCCAGCAAGGTAGAGGTGGGGTACTGGTATGAGCTGGTATAATCAAAGATGAACTTGTGGGACCTTTTCGGGTTGAGGATAGAGAGAAGCTCAACTCCCAGACCTAGTGCCAGTTTCTGGAAGACAACCTCTTCAAGCAGTGGTACAGGAAGAAGTCGGTATCATTCAAGAAAAATATGATTTTCATGCAGGACAATGCTCCATCACATGCATCCAACTACTCCACAGCATGGCTGGCCAGTAAAGGTCTAAAAGATGAAAAAATAATGACATGGCCCCCTTGTTTCCCTGATCTGAACCCCATAGAGGATCTGTGGTCCCTCATAAAATGTAAGATCTACAGGGAGGGAAAACAGTACACCTCTCAGAACAGTGTCTGGGAGGCTGTGGTGGCTGCTGCACGCAATGTTGATCGTAACAGATCAAGGAACTGACAGAATCTGTGGATGGTAGGCTGTTGAGTGTCTTCATAAATAAAGGTGGCTATATTGGTCACTAATTTTTTGGGGTTTTATTTTTGCATGTCAGAAATGTTTATTTCTAAATTTTGTGCAGTTATATTGGTTTACCTGGTGAAAATAAACAAGTGAGAATGGAATATAGTTGTTTTTTATTAGGTTGCCTAGTAATTCTGCACAGTAATAGTTACCTGCACAAACAGATATCCTCCTAAGATAGCCAAATCTAAAAAAAAACCACTCCAATTTCCAAAAATATTAAGCTTTGATATTTGAGTTTTTTGGGTTGATTGAGAACATAGTTGTTGATCAATAATAAAAAAACACCTCTAAAATACAACTTGCCTAATAATTCTGCACACAGTGTATGTATACGTTTAAAAAAGATAACAAAACCCATTTCTTCAAATGACTACTTTAGCATAACTGTATACCGCACCTACTGCTTATACATGTTTAAGTCATTTTTTTTAAAATAACTTTTTAAACATTTCTGTTAAAATGTCAGTTGTACATTTTCTCCATTTTTTAGATACCCATAAAATACATGGAAAACACTGCATATTGTAATGTATTGTACCTGTGTTACCTAACTAATAGGGCTAGACAATTTAATGCCAATTTAACGCAAGTATTAACCACTATTTCTGATTTTATGATACTTACAAATATATACTGGTAAGGTTTGACCTTCACTCTTGTTCACAATCTGTCTTCTTATATAGGGGCATGTGGTTGAACATTTCATTCAGCTCCTTCCTCCACCGTTCCTTTAAATTCTTTTGTGAAATATGTTAGTATGGATGAGGCTGAATGGCATGACTCATCTCCTACACTATATTAACAACAATTTTAAGGATGGCAGTGCTGTCTGATTGGGATATAAGACTGGCTGAGCATGAGTTTGTGACTTTAGAAACATAGAAGATGAGACACAGCTTCAAAAAGCCTATATTCATGAGTAATACATAACTAGATGCATCTCGTTGGCACATTGGTCAATAGCACCTCCCGACGTGCGAGAATGCTGCTTGCATTAGCGATATATGATTAATATGATTGCCAATACTCTGCTGCTCTAGACAAAAGGACTGATGGCACTCCCCCAAAACTGCAATGTGAACAAGTGCATAACTGAACATAACATAAAAAGACAAAAAAGAGACAGTTTGCACTCTGAAATGCTAAAGCATGAAAACTATGAATGTAAGAATGTAGACATGCATTACTGCTAAAGGAAATCTAAGAAAAAAAATAGATATTTAGAATACAAAAACAGCCATCTTTATATCTGCCCAGTCACCACGTCAAGGCATATCTCATAATTGGGAACCTACTCTGAACTGAAGCCTTTCTCTGAGTTTAAAAACCTCTTGTGTATGGACAAGTAGGAATCTGCTATTATATAGGATAAAATCACCTGTGGCTAGTGGGGGAGGCCAGACTCACACAACATATGGATAGCACTCGAAACAATGTGATTAAGTGAGGCAGTGCAGATGACTAATATTTTGCACTGATAGAATCTATGTGTGAAAAAAATTGCAACATGCTGTGGTTTTTGTTTGAAATCAGATGACACTTACCCATTCAAGTCTGTGGGCCACACTATGCCATCTGATTTTTATGGATATATTATAATTTTGTAACATATGAAACTAAATATGATAATGTATATGATTAATAACTGCTACTGTAAAAAAACTTATTGCACACGAATGGCAAACTGAGAAAATAAAAATGTATCTGTATATACACCTTTTGCATTCTCCTGTACCCATGAGATGTGATATGATCAGACCATATCCCTATATGGTGAGACACGGCTATTACACAGTACATAGCAGAGACACATAAATATGATTATCTCAACACAAGAACATTTTTTAAAATAACATTTAATTGTGGAATTTAGTATCATTACAAATTCAACTGATTTAACCTCTTTATCTCCAAGCCTGTTTTCACCTTCATAACCAAGACAATTTTTTCAATTCTGATCAGTGTCACTTTATGCATTAATAACTCTGAAACACTTCAAGGAATCCC
Source organism: Anomaloglossus baeobatrachus (assembly GCF_048569485.1). NCBI lineage: Eukaryota > Metazoa > Chordata > Amphibia > Anura > Aromobatidae > Anomaloglossus > Anomaloglossus baeobatrachus. The sequence continues at coordinate 505,818,138 of NC_134354.1, read as the reverse complement.
AGTGATTCTGAGATTGTTTTTTGTGAAATATTAATAGTGATAAATGTAGGACTAGATATTTTGCATTTAGTTGTAAAAATATTGGAAATCTGGTGAAAATTTTGGAATTTTCAAACTCTCATTATTTTTTTATGCCCTTAAACCAGAGAGTTATCATAACGAATGTTACATCACATGAAAGCCTTATGTGTCTAATATATGTTTGCAAAATTTTGTGTTTGTTGCTTATGGCAACAGTGTTCTACACACACGGGAAAACAAAATGGTGGAGTCTAATGCGATATTCACAGCAACTGAGAGCAGAGGAGTGGTAAAACTCTTGTTTCTGCAAGGAAAGTCCAAGAAGGATGTTCATGGTGATATGTTGCAGACATTTGGGGATTAATGCCCTTCATATTCCACAGTTAAGAACTGGGTTGCCAAATTTAAAACGGGCCACTTCAGCACCAATGATGAGGAACGTCCCGGACGACTGAGAGTGGTTGTTGTTCCGGAGATCCTCGATGCTGTGCACAACCTCATACTAGAGAATCGACGAATTTCAGCAAAACCAATAGCAGACATCATGGGGATTTCCCGTGAACGTGTTTGTGTCATTAGTCATGAACATTTGGACATGAGGAAGCTATCTGCAAAGGGAGTCCCCAAATGTTTGACAACAGATCAGAGACACATGCGAGTGAAAACTTCCTGGTCCATTTGTCAGGGTTTCCGGACTGATAGAAACTTCCTGGATCCACTGATCACTATGGATGAGAACTGGATTTATTTGTATGACCCTGAAAACAAAGAGCAGTCAAAAGAGTGGAGGCACAGTGGTTCTCCTCGTCCAAAGAAATTCAGGTTGCAAAAATCAGCCTCTAAGGTGATGGCGTCTGTGTTCTGGGATAAGGGGGGCGTGCTGCTAGTAGACTACCTTAAAAAAAGGGCTCCACCATCAATGCAAGGTATTACATTGAACTTTTGGACCCATTGAAGGCAGCTCTAAATGACAAATGATGAGGCAAGCTGTCCAAAGGAATCTTGTTCCTGCAAGAAAATGCCTCTGCTCACACTGAACAAGCCACCACATCAAAACTGGCAGAGCTGGGCTTCCAGCTGGTTGACCACCCACCATATTCACCAGATCTATCTCCCTCTGACTATCATCTGTTTCCAAACCTGAAGAATCGCCTCAATGGTACCAATTTATACAGCATTTCTGATGCCATGGCTGCTACGGATGTCTGGTTTGAGACACAACCAAAATCCTTCTTTTTGCTAGGCTTACAGAACTTAGAATACCGATGTAAGAAGTGTGTTGACATCAGTGGAGAGTATATGGAATAAATGTAAAGTTTCATCATCCTATCTCGTTTCTTTCTAGGTAAAGCCAAAGACTTATCAGCAGCCCCTCATAGTCTTGGGAGGTTTATTGTTAGCCATTCATTTAGCTGTTTTTTTTTTTTCAAAATCTACATAATTTCTCTTCTATTTGATATGTGGCAAACTAAATTTTTACTGTTTATAGCCTTCAGAGGTTTGTTAGCCCTTCATTTAGCTACTTTGTTTTTCTTTAACAAAATTTGTTATGATATGTTATACAGCGTATTACAATAGTGAGTACACTCCTCACATTTTTTAAAATAGTTTATATTTTCATGGGACAATCCTGAAAATATGACTAGTGATCGGCAAACTCGCAGATATCCGGGATCCGGGATTTAAAAAAAAAACCTGCTTCAGACCCTGAATTAATCCTGGATATATGGCCATACGTCGATCCCCAAATAAGTCTATGGGACAAAAATTAGGCACTTTAAACTGGTGCTAGAAGGGATAGGGGGATTAGAGCAATAAAAAATTAGCATAGGGAACCCCCATATTATGATATCCGGCACAGCCCCAAGCCTTGTGCTTGTCTTGGCTGTGTATCAAAATAAGAGGGAATGCATACGTTTTTGTTTTTTTTTTAAATAAATAAATAAATAATTATTTAAAAAAAAAAATGGCATGCAGTCCCGCTAGTGATGATAAAGCCAACAGCTTTAAGGGGGCTTTACACGCTACGATATTGTTAATGTTTGGTCGGCTGGGTCAAGTTGTTAGTGACGCACATCCGGCGTCATTAACGATATCGCAGCGTGTGACACTGACCAACGACCTTAAGCGACCTCAAAAATGGTGAAAATCGTTCATCATGGAGAGGTCGTCCCAAACTCAAAAATCGGTAAGGGTTGTTTATCCAGGTGGTTCATCGCTCATGCGGCAGCACACATCGCTATGTGTGACACCGCAGGAGCGACGAACGTCTCCCTACTTGCCGCCGGCCACAATGCGGAAGGAAAGAGGTGGGCGGGATGTTACGTCCCGCTCATCTCCGTCCCTCCGCTTTGATTGGCCGGCCACTTAGTGACATTGCAGTGACGTCGCTGTGATGCCGAACGTCCCTCCCCCTTAAAGGAGGGATTGTTCGGCAGTCACAGCGATGCCGCCGACCAGGTAAGTATGTGTGACGCTGCTGTAGCGATAATGTTCGCTACGGCAGCGATCACAAACAATCACATACACGACGGGGGCGGGTAATTACACGCTCGCTATCGCTACAAATTGCTAGCGATATCGCTACCGTGTGAAGCCCCCTTTGGACTAGTATTCTCAGGCTGAAGAGGCCCATGGTTATTGGGCCTCCCCAGCCTCAAAATAGCAGCCTGTAGCCACCTAGAATTTTAAAATCCATTAGATGCAACAGTCCCAGAACTTTACCCAGCTCATCCCGAATGCCCTAGTGCAGTGGCCATAAGGGGTAATAAAGGGTAAATGAGAGCTCAAAGCTGCCACTTAGCTCTATATTAGTAATTGGAGGCATCAAGGTGACCATCCCCATTACTAATCTGTAGGTAAAAAAAAAATAGACACAAACAGTGAAAAAATCCTTTATTTGAAAAAAAAAAACCCACCCTCTTTCACCCCTTTATTAACCCCAAACACCCAGTTCCAATGTAATCCACATAAGATCCCATGACGATTCTGGCTCTGCTACATACATTATATACATACTGAAGACAGAGTGTGGGCACAGAACATATTTGGTGGGTAGGGAAGCAGTGCATATTCATGAGGTTAATGAGCGGCCCCAGAAGTAGCGTTAACACTGCACGGGACACTCTGTAAGTATAGCGCATCTGCTCTAGCCCTATTCATTTATCTATTTCCTTTTATTTTTTTAATTATCTGAGTGGCTGGATCTGAGAACTCTAGGCCCAGGATTGGAGCACGGTATTAGGAATCCTGCGCGAATCCGGGCTTTTACAGTTTGGGTCTGCTCATCACTAGATGTGACACTTTGATACAATGTAAAGCAGTCAGTGTAACAGTGTATAACAGTGGAAATTTGGTGTGCCCTCCAAATAACGTAATGCACAGACAGTAATGTCTAAGCCGCTGGAAACAAAAGTGAGTAAACTCCCAAGAAAATAGGGCCAAATTGTACCATTTTCTATCCCTGGTGCCATGTGACTCATGGTGTTACAAGGTTTCAAGTGTAAATGGGGAGAAGGTGTGTTAAATTTAGTGTTACCACTCATACAATCTCATATTGGTCACTGGAAGTTCAACATGGCACCTCATGGCAAAGAATTAACTGAGGATCTTAAAAAATAATTGTGCTCTACATAAACACGTCCTAGGCTATAAGAAGATTGCCAACATTCTGAAAACTGAGCTGCAGCACAGTGGCCGAGACCATATAGCATTTTAACAAGACAGATTCCACTTAAAGAATTCTCTGAGGATCTTAAAAAATAATTGTTGCTTTACATAAAGATGTCCTAGGCTATAAGAAGATTGACAACATTCTGAAAACTGAGCTGCAGCATGGTGGCCAAGACCATACAGCAGATTAACAAGGCAGATTCCACTTAGGGCAGAGCTCTTCATGGTCAACCGAAGAAGTTGAGTGCACATGGTCAGCATTATATCCAGAGGGTGTCTTTACAAAATAAACATATTAGTGCTGCCAGCATTGCTGCAGAGGTTAAAGGTGAGGGGGAGAGGGGGTTAGCCTGTCAGTGCTCAGACCATACACTGTACACTGCATCCAATTGGTCTTCAAAGATGTCATCCTAGAAGGAAGCCTCCTTTAAAGATGATGCTCAAGATAGCCCGCAGTTTATTGAAGATAAGCAGACAAGCATTACTGGAACCATATCCCGTGGTTTGATTAGACCAAGATAAACTTATTTGGTTCAGATGGTGGCAGCAACTAGATGAAAAATACAAAGACAAGTGTGTCTTGCCTATAGTCAAGCATGGTGGTGGGAGTGTCTTGTTTTGTGGCTGCATGAGTTCTGCCGGCTGTGGGAGGCTACTGTTCATTGAAATAACCATGAATGTCATCATGTATTGTGAAATGCTGACACAGGGCATGATCAACCTCACTTCGGAAACTGGGCCGCAGGGCAGTATTTCAACATAACCACCCCAAGCAAAACTTCAAGACGACCACTTCCTTGCTAAAAAAACTGAGGGCAAAGGTGCTGGACTGTCCAAGCATTTCTCCAGGCCTAAACTTTATTGAGCATCTGTGGGGCATCCTCAAACGGAAGGTAGGGGAGCGCAAGGTCTCTAACTTCCACCAGCTCTGTGATGTCATCATGAGGGAGTGGAAAAGATTCCAGTGGCTCCTATAAAGCTCTAGTGAACTCCATGCCCAAAAGAGTTAAGGCAGTGCTTGAAAATAAAAGTGGCCGCACAAAATATTCACACTTTGGGCACAATTTGGCCATTTTCACTAAGGGGTGTACTCACTTTTGATGCAAGTGGTTTTGACATAAATTGAGTGTTGAGTTATTTAGAGGGGTGCAGTTTTTAAAATGTTTCATTTTATTTTTAAAAAAACAGCAACTAGCACAGCAAGTCCAAATGGGTGTCAGAGTCCCACATTCTTAAACATCTCATATGAATAGAAACACCCAACAAATGTTTTCTTCAAATTTAAATATTTTTATTGAAAAAAGTGCAAAAACACTGTTCTGCAAGCATATGTACAGAAAAGTAGTTCTAGTACTTTTCATGCATACTGACACCTCCCCATTCTTCAAGCATGCACAATTTCTCCCAAGTACAATTTAAATAGCATATGTCATGTCATCACTCCTTGAAAACATCAAATGTAGGCACATAATGGAGATATGACATATATATCCATGAAGGCATACTGAAATAAATACAAATGCATGGGTCATACAGTTTTGCTAATAGTGCATATTGATTTAGTTAAAGGGAAGATGTCGTCAAAAAAAAAATAACTGACAAAATATAAAGTATTAATGTTTTAATGTTATGCTTAAATAATATTATTTGTTTTTAATTCAGAAAATTAAAAAGAAAAAATAAAGTTTCATATTTTCCACTCTTAAACACTAGGGGAGCAGCTGTTGAAATCCTGCTGTATAACTACTGTAGAAATATCTCATATTACAGCTGCAGTAAAAATGGGCAGAATCTGCTCTCCTATGTGTGATGTCACCTCCCCCTCCCAGTCTGGGTGTTTCCAAAAGGATAAGAGAATGAAGTTTAGGATCACAGTGCGGAGCCATTTTGTTGTTGGTCGCAAAGTGATTATAATATGTCTAAAGTGTCACCGAGAACAGCTGCATAGTGCTCAACTATATCCCTATGCCCCGCTGCTGGCTGTCTCCCTCCCTATGCCCCACTGCTGGCTGCCACTGTCACTATGCCCCGCTACTGGCTGTCTCCCTCCCTATGCCCTGCTGCTGGCTGTCTCCCTCCCTATGCCCCGCTGCTGGCCGTCTCCCTCCCTATGCCCCTCTGCTGGCTGTCTCCCTCCCTATATCCCGCTGCTGGCTTCTCCCTATGCCCCACTGCTGGCTGTCTCCCTAAACCTCACTGTTTCACCTATGCCTCCATTTACTGTGCTGCCGGCCGGGATCAGAGGTGATCGGTAGTGCAGTGCCACTCAGGCTACAGATGTCAGCCGCGATTACCACTCCCAACCACATGGCCTTTCCTCAGACCCCGGCAGCCTGTCATGTCAGTGATCACAGTACCAGCAGCGGATGGAGGCCCGAGGTGAGCACACGTGGGGAGAGGGGTGAGCGGCGGTGGTGTAAGCAGCGGAGCGGGACGGGGGCTGAATGGCAAAGAGTGGGATGGGGGCTTAACAGCAGAGTAGAACGGGGGCTGAATGGCAGAGTGGGACGGGGGTCAAACGGCAGAGTGGGGGAGGGGTGCGTGGCAGAGTGGGAAGCAGCCAGGATCAGTTATGGTGCAATCACCGTTGCCTGGCGTCGGTACTCCCCCCATCCATCCCGGCGGGTAACAGGGGGAAAGGGCAGCACACAGCATACACTGTGAGCTCCACAAAGATGGTGCTGATCTCCTCCCTTTGCTGTGATCTGGACAGCCTAGGGGGCGCGTCCATTTCACAGCAGACGCCTTCTCTATCTTACTAAATGGGTTTGGAATCCGACAACAGTCTTCTATGCCCAGGGGGCTACCATAAAGGAGTTGAGTAACTGTCGTTACAAATACCAAATCCAAGATGGCAACCCCCAGTGCTTAAGGTAAACTAGAATAAAATAAAAACTAAATAAACAATGATTTCAATTTTGTATTAAAAATACTTGATTTCATAATCACTATTATTAATACAAAAATAAAAAAGCAACACCTTCCCTTTAAGTATTTTTTCTCCTCCCATGATAAGGGCATCAACCCTTTATGTGTCCAATTATTTTTTTTTTCCAAGACCTCATTAAAATGACAATTCTTATTCATTCCTTTTAGATTAACCGTTTCCAACGTACAAATCCAAAAAGTTGCTCTTTGGAGAGGTTTCTTCTCTATTTGATATGCTTTTTTTTCTCTAGTATTTAAAGCCAAGATTTGTTAGGAGTTTCAATCTAAAATGGTACCACTTCAGGGGGCTTTCCATTATATAGGCCCCTCAAAGGCACTTTAAGGCCCTGTGCGCACAGGGCCTAAACCTGAATGTTTCCCATAAGAAGGATTTATATATTTCCGGGAAAATAACGCTGCTAAATTTCAACCCATTCTAATAAAATAAATGCTTGAAAAGTGATGTTAGCGTAAAGCAGCCATGTGGGAAATGTTATTTCTTAACTATTGTGGGTTCTGACAATATGGTTTTGTGACACACTGGCAAAACCAGGTAGTCACAGTTAGGCCCCTGCATTACACCGTTCCTTCATTAGGAAACATACAGCCAACCAGAAAACCCTAGTCACCCCCCTCAGGGAAAGATAGAAACACCAGTGGGCGTGATCAGGCGGTTGGGACATGCCCACCCAGGGGTCTAGACAGCCCGGGGCGGGAAAACAAGCAGATTAAGTTTGTAGTTCAAGTGGAGAGGAGTGAGCTGGTGCTAGGTGTAGTCCCAGTAGGAGAGAAAGTTCAAGTTGAATGATACCAGGGTAGGAGTCCTGGTGCCACTGGCTAGGAGGCAGACGGTAGTCTCCATCAGCAGGAGACGGAAAGACGGCTCGGTGGAACCGAGGTAGACCGGGACAGGGTTGTAGCCCACCGGTACTGACACGGGTAACCGACCCGGAAACCGTATCACAAATGGGGGTACTCGGACCCTGAAGCCAGAAACCGGAAACAAGCGGACTGGTTAATTAACTGATTGAGGCTAGGACTAGAGGTCCTGTCCCACCCAAAGTCCCTCATAGAAGACAACAGCCCACCGATTAGAAATAAGAGGTCACCGCCAGCGCCCATAGATCCCACGGGCCAGCGTCTGCGGGCACGGCTCCTTAGGCCACATCCAGCCGGGAGCGGACTCCTGTGTTTCACGCCAGGAAAGTCCACCTTGCACAAAGAGGTGCAGGAAAAGAGATAGAGACCACCAGTCGGGTGGGGGACCCTGAATGCAACCGGCCGCGGCACCGGCCACCACCACCTTGGTTTACCAGAGACTTGTGTGTTTTCCTAACAGTGAGTACACCAGCACCCCCTCCGGTCGCTATCCCCTACACCGAGCCACTGGGTCCCGGGGCCACCATCCTTGCCCACTGAGGGGTTAATAACTAGCTGCACAACATCTCCCCCGGGTGCCCCATAACTGCAGCGGTGGTGTTCCACCTCACCACACACTGTGGGTGGCGTCACAAACTTATTACGACCCAGCCCGTACATCTACATTCCCCCATTTATTCGGCGTGTCCGCGAGACCCCGGGTCCAGAGACCCTCGAGCCACCTCCCTTGAAGGCCCGGACCCGAGCAGCGCCGGCTGCTGGCACGGGGGCGGCACACCCCGAAAACTTGTTGTCATGAACCGGATACCTACCCATCCACTTACCTTGTGGAAGTGCGCCTTGTATTTTAGAGTCAGCGGTGATCCGTTGCAAAATTTTCAGAAGTCGCCATTTTGCCGACATTTTGGGCTCGAAAATTACAGCCCAGCGTCTCCTTCCCCACGAAAAGGGCGCGAAAGCTGAAGCCCTGCCCCCTCGGAACGCGGCCAGAAAGCAAGCCCGGAAGTCGCAAAACAAAACTAACAGGCCGCAGAAAGGAGTGCCGGCAAAAGACCAAGGGGGGGCGGGTCAAGATTCTGCAGCATGTGACTGAGCAGATAAAGGGCAGGGACTGCAGGGCCCTGCCACCCTTCTTGTTCCTGGACGCCATCAGAGCAACATGGCCGACCCGTCTGGCAAGCCCGGAGTGTAGGAGCCCGTGCCCGGAACAGCGGCCTGGGTTGAAGACCAGACGGAGCGCATGTGCCGCCGGATCCAGGTGCAGGCGCGCTTTATCTTGGAGCGATGGACGGCCGAGTTGGTGGAGCTGGCTGCAGCTGTGCGGGCTCGTGAAGTGGAGGCAACCTTGGAGGAGTGGGTAAGCAACCCATGCCCCTATGTCCCTCAGGGACCGGCCGACCAGGCTGTGGGGCCCGGCCTGCCCCTGCCCGCCACGCTGCCTCTCTCACCGCCCGCACCTGCCGCTGACACCCCGCTCGGTCTGCTGCCACCAGCACCAGCAGCGGTAACCGTTCCACCGGCCCGCGAGGACCAGCCACATAAAGCCGCCAGCTGCCAGACAGTCACCGCCTCGGCACCCGTACCGGCCCCACGCCAGACCAGCACCCGGAAGGTGCCCCATCCAGCCTTGGACCCAACAGCGATCCCAGCAGAGGCTACGCCCAAGATGACAATGGCCCCGGCAGTCCGCCCGGCCAAAGTGGAGGCGGTCCCTGATCGGAAGCCAGCACAGTGGGCCACGCTGGCCGCTCCCAGATTCCTGGCCAGAGGCGCCGCGGGGTTGCAGCTGCAAGGCAGCAGAGCAGGCCACGTCACAGCGGGGTCCCCCGTTGCCAAAGTCGCCGGTCGTAGCCGGCACGGAGGGACTCCGGCTGGCCCCAGACCCCGCGCAGGATGAGCTGGAGCAGGCCGCAGACGCTCCATACTGGGAGCGGCAGTGGCGCCAGCTGGGCAAAGAAATTGCTGCCTGGGAAAAGCGGAAGGCGGAGGTCCTGTCCTGGACCTATACCGAAAAAGACAATTTACGGAACGCCACGTATCGGGTGAGGGGCCCGACATATGAAGGCCAGGTCCGGCATTTTAACCCCCAAAAGGGATGGGGGTTCATATACGAGCCGGGCATGGAGGCCGAGATATTTGTGTCCCGGAGGGACGTGGCCCCTTATGGCCACCCGGACCGGGACCTGGAGCCCGGGGAGCTAGTGACTTACACCCGGTACTGCGGCGAGAGGGGGTGGTTTGCCCTGGATGTCAGAAGGAGTGTGACCATGGGAGCCCAGCTGCACATCCACCCCTCTCCGCCACTCTCCAGTCCCGAATATGAAGAAAGTTAGGTAGTGGTTCCCGGCTACCTTCAGTTAAAGTCCCCGTTGGGACCATCTATTGTTCCCGGTTTACAGTTGTGACCCCCGTTTAAAAAAAGACAATGGCTCAGAACTTGCGGGTCAGCCCATGAACTTCTGGGTCTTGTAAATAACCCCCGACCTACCTTCTCACCAAGCCACAGTCTCCGGAGAGGCTGATTGGAGGATGGGCCTGCGGTAGAGTCGGCCGAGGCCCAGTCACCATTGGGACCGGTGACTATCCTCCGGGTCAGGGGTCCCCTGGACGTGGGGCCCTTGAAAAAGGACTGCCAGGTAAGGAACTTTTTACCCGGCCCGTTTGGGCAACACCTGGACCTACCCTGGACTTGGGCAAGAGGTGCCAACCTGTGTTTTAGTGGTGGCACCAGGGCTAGGTTGTTTTGGGTGGGTGAAATGAGAAGGACCCGGTCTGTCCTGTGCCGGTTGTTTATATGTGCAACGTTCAAGAAAAGTGCCTCCCGTAAGGAAAGAGTTCAAATGTCCTATGTAAAAATGTTATTACACTTGTAACTGTTTTACCCGTTTTACCCCTTTTTTCTAGCTCAAATAAACGGTCGTGGTCGGACAGCCCGCGGTCGGTCTGTATTTAACCAAGGGGGAGTGTGACGCCCTGGCAAAACCAGGTAGTCACAGTTAGGCCCCTGCATTACACCGTTCCCTCATTAGGAAACATACAGCCAACCAGAAAACCCTAGTCACCCTCCTTAGGGAAAGATAGAAACACCAGTAGGCGTGAATAGGCGGTTGGGACATGCCCATCCAGGGGTCTAGACAGCCCTGGGCAGGAAAACAAGCAGAATAAGTTTGTAGTTCAAGTGGAGAGGAGTGAGCTGGGGCTAGGTGTAGTCCCAGCATGAGAGAAAGTTCAAGTTGAACGGTACCAGGGTAGGAGCCCTGGTGCCACTGGCTAGGAGGAAGACGGTGGTCTCCGTTAGCAGGAGATGGGAAGACGGCTCAATGGAACTGAAGTGGACCGGGATAGGGTTGTAGCCCGCCGGTACCGACGTGGGGAACCGACCCGGAAACCGTAGCACAAATGGGGGTACTCGGACCCTGAAGCCAGAAACCGGAAACAAGCTGACTGTTTAATTAACCGATTGAGGCCAGGACTAGAGATCCTGTCCCACCCAAAGTCCCTCATAGAAGACAACAGCCCACCGATTAGGGATAAGATGTCACCGCCAGGGCCCATAGATCCCACGGGCCAGCGTCTGCGGGCATGGCTCCTTAGGCCACATCCAGCCGGGAGCGGACTCCTGTGTTTCACGCCAGGAAAGGCCACCTTACACAAAGAGGTGCAGGAAAAGAGATAGAGACCCTCAGTCGGGTGGGGGACCCTGAATGCAACTGGCCGCGGCACCGGCCACCACCACCTTGGTTTACCAGAGACATGTGTGTTTTCCTAACAGTGAGTACACCAGCAACCCCTCCGGTCGCTATCCCCTGCACCGAGCCACTGGGTCCCGGGGCCACCATCCCTGCCCACAGAGGGGTTAACAACTAGCTGCACAACATCTCCCCCGGGTGCCCCATAACTGCAGCGGTGGTGTCCCATCTCACCACACACCGTGGGTGGCATCACGAATTTATTACGGGCCAGCCCGTACATCTACGACCCCCCATTTATTCAGTGTGTCCGGAGACTCTCGAGCCACCTCCCCTAAAGGCCCGGACCCGAGCAATGCCAGCTGCTGGCACAGGGGCGGCACAGTTTCAGAATAAGCATTCATCTCATCTGACATTTACCTCTACCATACATACAAAAACAAATAATCTGAGAATCACTGGGATATGTTGAAGCATTCCAGCGTTATAACCACAAAATGTGAAGCTGGTCAGAATTGTAAGATGTGGCTCTGCCATTAAAGTCAAAATTGGCTCCGTCATTAAGGGGTTAAACATGGTGGCTGCAGATTACACTGAATTTTCAACATGACAGGTTCCCTTTAAAATGTCTCTATCTGCCACATTTAATGCATTTAAACTCTTTGCTCCATTTTCACTAATTAAGGTTATTAAAACAAGGTTATTCTATTTTTGATTCACAAAACAACTAACAACTAATTACATTAATTAACAAATGAATGGTAAGTGTTCTGCAGTTATATGTATAATCCTCTTATTATACCAAGATAAAAAGGCATTGCTAATCCCTCATAGCATTTTTTTTAAATGACTATATTTAAGGATTGCTTAAACTTAACTAGAGCTAAAATACGTTCGCAGAATAAAATATATATATTTTTTATCAATCATTGACTGCTTAAAGGGATTTCTACTTTAAAGGGAACCTGTCACCACTTTTTCGGCCCATAAGCTGTGGCCACTACCACCGGGCTCTTATATACAGCATTCTAATATGCTGTATATAAGAGCCCAGGCTGGGGGTATAACATAAAAAACACTTTATAATACTTACCTAACGGTCGCGCTGTGTGCCTTATGAATGTCTCCGTTGTCCGGTGCCGCCGCAGCCTCTTTTGGCCATCTTTGTTCTCCTTCTTCTCTAGCCGCGGAGCATGACGGGTCTGACGTCATACACACTCGCTGGCATACAGGTCCTGAGCAGGCACACTTTGATCTGCCCTAAGCAGGGCAGATCAAAGTATTGTAGTGCGCCTGTGCAGGACCGGCGAGTGTGTATGACGTAGCCGCGTCATGCACCCAGGCTTCAAAAAGAGGGCAATGATGGCCAAAAGAGGAGGTGCCGGCACCGGACAACGGAGACGTCCATAAGGCCCACACAGCGACCATGCCAAAACATGTCCATGATTATCAAGCATTACTGATGTCCCCTATTCTAATAAACGGGGTATGTGCATGATATCTGATGATCATGCATGTGTCTCTGCAGGTTTGTAACGTCATCAGCAATACTCACTGTCATGGCCGTCTCCCTGGTTTTTGGAGACTAGTGGCAGCTTGAGGACTGGAGCCCCTCATCCCTATCTGGGACTCTGTATTTAAATGTTGTTTACTTTGGTACTGAAATAGTTAATGTCAGTTTTCTGCTAGCAGCTCTCCTATAGGTATGGTCAGCTGCACCTGCTTTGTAGACATACCCCCTTGTGGTTAAGTAGCTATGTCTTCACAGCAAGCTTTGCTAACTATATAAAGCCATTTGTATGCAAGCTGCTTTGGTGGAAGGAGCTGCTGTGGATTCTCCTGAAGTCGTATCCCCTCCATTGGTTGTTTATCCCCTGTTTGTCTCCCCCACCCTCTTGTCTTAGTGCAGTGGTGGGTTTTGTGAACCTCACGTGCCTCTCACTAGTCAGGCCATTTGTAGGGTATCCCAGGATCTCAGGGTGCTGCTCGGTGACAGTTGCGGAGACTGTATAGGGACTGGCTAGGAGAGTAGGGACAGCTTTAGGTAAGCATGGAGGTGTCAATCTATCCTCTCACTAGCATCAGGGCCCACTATTGTTATTGTTTTCTCTGTGTCCCCCTTGTTTGTGGTGTTGTTGAGGTGAGTTTTTTTGTTGTGCGTCAGACTTCGGTTGTTCTGAACGTGCTCATCATGCTTGTTGCGTGACACTCACTTCCCCACTTGAAATCGAATGGCTCTAGATGTTCTGGATAACTCCTTTATTACTTATTGCATATTATGGTAATTTCATTTATGCTGTTACTATGGCTTATTGTTGTGTACTAGTCTTCCAAACTGATGACAATATGCTTATCTGACAATTAAATTTGATTTTGAACCACAAAAGAATCCTTACTTGGTTCTGTCCCTCTGAATATATACAGTGCCTTGCGAGAGTATTTTGCTCCCTTGAATTTTTCAACTTTTTCCCACATTTCAGGCTTCAAACATAAAGATAAAAGTTTTAATGTTATGATGAAAAATCAACAACAAGTGGGACACAATTGGGAAGATAAACGAAATGTATTGCTTATTTTACACTTTTTAAAAAAATAAATAACTGAAAAGTGGGGCCTGCAATATTATTCGGCCTCTTTACTTTCAGTGCAGCAAACTCATACGTTCATTGAGGATCTCTGAATGATCCAATGTTGGCCTAAATGACTGATGATGATAAATATAAGCCACCTGTGTGTACTCAAGTCTCCGTATCAATGCACCTGCTCTGTGATAGTCTCAGTGTTCTGTTTAAAGTGCAGATAGCATCATGAAGAACAAGGAACACAACAGGCAGGTCCATGATATTGTTGTGGAGAAGTTTAAAGCCGGATTTGGTTCCAAAAAGATTTCCAAAACTTTAAACATCCCAAGGAGTACTGTGATCATATTGAAATGGAAGGAGTATCATACCACTGCAAATCTATCAAGAACCGGCCATTCCTCAAAAATTTCATGTCAAACAAGGAGAAGACTGATCTGAGATGCAGCCAAGAGGCCCATAATCACTGTGGATGAATTGCAGAGATCTACAGCTGAGGTGGGAGAGTCTGTCCATAGGACAACAATCGTACACTGCACAAATCTGGCCTTTATGGAAGAGTGGCAAGGATAAAAGCCATTTCTCAAAGATATCCATAAAAAGTGTTGTTTAAAGTTTGCCACAAGCCACCTGGGAGACACATCAAACATGTGGAAGAAGGTGCTTTGGTCAGATGAAACCAAAATCGAACTATTTGGGCACAATGCCAAACGATATTTTTGGCATAAAAGCAACACAGCTCATCACCCTGAACACACCATCCCCACTGTTAAACATGGTAGTGACAGCATCATGGTTTGGGCCTGCTTTTCTTCAGCAGGGACAGGGAAGATGGTTAAAATTGATGGAAAGATGGATGGAGCCAAATACAGGACAATTCTTGAAGAAAACTTGTTGGAGTCTGCAAAAGACCTGAGACTGGGACGGAGATTTGTCTTCCAACAAGACAATGATCCCAAACATAAAGCAAAATCTACAATGGAATGGTTCACAAATAAACATATCCAGGTGTTAGAATGGTCAAGTCAAAGTCCAGTCCTGAATCCAATCGAGAATTTGTGGAAAGAGCTGAAAACTGCTGTTCACAAACGCTCTCCATCCAACCTCACTCAGCTCAAACGGGCAAGAATTTCAGTCTCTTGATGTGCAAAACTGATAGACACATACCCCAAGTGAATTTCAGCTGTAATCACAGCAAAAGGTGGCGCTACAAAGTATTAACTTAAAGGGGCCGAATAATATTGCACCCCCCACTTTTCAGTTATTTATTTTTTAAAAAAGTTTAAAACAAGCAATAAATTTCGTCCAACTTCAGAATTGTGTCCCACTTGTTGTTGATTCTTCACTATAACATTAAAAATTTTATCTTTATGTTTGAAGCCTGAAATGTGGGAAAAGGTTGAAAAATTCAAGGGAGCCGAAAACTTTCACAAGGCACAGTATATCCATAGTGGTTCATGTTTTTAGCTGTAGTTTTTCATGTGTTGCTTTTTTCACTCATTTTATGTGTCCATTTATATTCATATTCATATGCATGCTGCTTGGCCAGTAGCTTACCGACAGATGCTCTGGTAAATGCAAAGTTTCTTTAATGTAATTTGATTTCTTACAGTATTTCACTCAATATGGGCTTTTTGTAAATATCACGAATTCATCAATATGAAATCTGAGCATGTGCTGTAATAACATTTCAATACTTTATGCAACACAGATGCACAGAAGATATGCTACTTCAGATGCAAAGAAAACAGCATACTGAAAGAAGATCTGAAAATACCATTAGTGAATGAAAGGAGAGAGAAGGCATTGGCACTTGCTGCTCAGATGCAAATGACGTTATTAGAGTATGAACGTAGAAAAGTTACTGGTATGTTGGAGAGCAGCACCGTGCGGGCGGCAGTAGCTTCATCAGGAGACACTGCTGAAGAGGTATGTAAATGAAAGTATTCACTCACTGGATTTACTTATTTTAGATTCAGATTTGTGAGAAAGTGAATGACTCCGATTCATCAAGACCGGCATTGTTCCCACTGGTGTTCATGAGAGGGTGTGCTGGAGTTAAAGACCTCTTAATGAATCAGGTGTGAGCTTCGCTACAAGTCAAGTCAAATTGAGAGATACTGCATATACTCTAGTATAAGCTGACCTGAATATAAGCTGATGCACCTAATATTACCACAAAAAACTGGAAAAACGTATTGACTTGAGTATAAGCCTAAGGTGGGAAATGCAGCAGTTACTGGTGAATTTCAAAAATAAAAATAGATGGCAATAACATGTAATGTGCCCCATCCTTGTGCCCTGTAGTAATGTGCCCCATCTTTGTCTCCTGTAGTAATGTGCCCATCCTTGTGCCCCATCCTTGTGTTCTGTAGTAATGTTCCTCATCCTTGTGCCCTGTAGTAATGTGCCCATCCTTTAGTAATGTCCTCATACTGGTCCCCTTCTTGGCCACTATTATGACGTTGTTCACATACGCACACAAATTTTTTTCTCACCTGTCCTCCATTCCCTCGGTGTCCTATTACTTGCTACTTTCGGACCGCAGGCACATAGACCCCTCCATGATCTCAGCCACCAGCACTTTATTTACTTCAAGTTAAATGATTTGTGGTCCCACAAATCATTCAACTGAAGTAAACCGCTGACGGCAGCGGCGGCCCCATTTACTGGCCGAGATAATCAAGAGGTCTAGGTGCCTGTGATCCGAGTGTTTAAGACCCCTGGGCTAGAGACCTGGATCATGGCAGAGGGGCGGCAGCAATCAGCGTACACAGTAACTAACCTGAGTCACTGTAACCCCCACTGCAGTCTGGCGGACGGCGCCCTGTGTGATCGCACAGATCGCCCAAAGCTAAAGCCGGCTATGAGTGGGACCCTCACTCGAGTATAAGCCAAGCTAGGGCTTTTACAGCATAAAAATGTGCTGAAAAAGTCAGCTTATACATGAGGAAATATGGTAATTAAAAATACTAGATATAACAACTTAATTTTATCCAAAAAATTCTTTAACCATATAAATATACCTTACTGGAATAATATTTGTGGCATAAAGTATGTCACAGCTCATCATACATTAGACAAGCTGTGGATTTACGCTCCCATTCTGCCCCAGCTCAATCCATTTTGGCAGAGGTAGGAGAAACTGACATGAGAACACCAAAAGTTGCAAAAAATATGAACAAACTGTTATTATGCAAAACGTTTGCTACTTAAGGCCCCCTTCACACGACAGTGATTCTGGTACATTTGTGCTTTTTTTTATACATACCAGAATCACTGACATATGCAGACACATTATAATCAATGGGTCTGCACACACATCAGTGATTTTTCACTGAACGTGTCTCTGTGCAGCGTACACCCGTGGCCGTGATTCTGCACCGAGACTAGTCAGTTTTTTTCTGGCATCACTGATGACCCACGGACCACATTATGGTGTGATCCGTGTGTGATCCGTGAAACACTTACCAGAAAATCACGGACATATTAAATATTAAATATTTTCAACTTCGCTTGCCTGCGATTCACTCTGCAGCCTCTGCTCTCGGCAGCTCCTGCCTGGTTCATGAATATTCATGAGAGCAGGAATAGCCGACCAGGAAGTAACTGCTGAGAGTGGTGGGTGGACGCTGGAAAGCCGAGGAGTTCAGCACCATGGACAGCAGGAACAGAGGCAGGTGAGTAATGTCCATATGCAATCACGGATCACGGATTGCACATTGACAACCCCTGTGTGCCATGAATCACGGAACACAGAGGGACATGTGCATGTTTTACACGTCAGTGAAGAATGTCAGTGTTTTTCACTGACGTGTGAAATGGGCCTAACAAAGTGTTTTACACAAGAATTCAAAAGCACTTTGATGAATCCGGGCTAATATGTTTTCTAAAATTCTAATTGCTTGCAGAGGTTAAAAAGATTTTCCAGTTTCCAAAAACCCAGGTTTTCAGCCATAGTTTGAATTTGCTCTTAGTGTCTTTTATTGCTTTCAGTGCCTAGTGTCACGTTGACTGCATTACACCCAATAAATTAGCTCAACATCTGCACGAGTTGATGACATGGGCCGCTGAGCCACTGAGCGACTGAGTTTATCGATTGGCTGTAGTGCTGTCGATGTAATGTCAGTGTTGCAGCGAAAAACACACCTGGAGACTCAGTGCTGGACTCATGGAGAGTGAGTAACGATAAGGGATTTTTGTTTAATTTTACTTGAAAACCCCTTTAACCCCTTAAGAACCAATGACAGACATAGCATGTGATTAGCAGGTGTAATTTCCCGCAACATGATGTGCTATATCCGTCATGGATTTAAACAGTCACTGTGTGAAAATACACAGTAACAGCTTCATATCAACAGCGGCAAGGCCAGGAATGCAGAGACCCCTTTTTGCAGTCCCAGCTCTCTGATCACTGTAATTAGTCAGTCAATCTGACTGACCAATCACAGCATGATCATGTGGTCGGTGCTGAAATATCAGCACCTCCCTAAATGATTACCACTGGAGCTCGGCTCAGCTGACAACCAAGCTTCTATGGTAACAGCTAGGGCTGGCACGCGCACCGCCCCTGGCTGATTAACCATCAACATGCCATGAAAGCTCCCTCTCCCTCCTCTATCGACGCCCCTGTGACAAAGTCACAGAGAGACGATGGTTGTCATGGCACCCGAAGGTCAAACAATGACCTTGTTGGCTAGGTATGGTGGCCTGTTAGACCCTGCCTATGATCTGTCAGTGTAATCTGACAGGTCTCATATATTGCAATACATATCTATTGCAATGCATGAGACAAATGATCAGAAGAATAAAAGTTACAATTAAATAAAAGGATGAAGTAAAAAAGTAAAGAAAAAAGATGCAAAATTTATAAAATAAGCAAACAAAAAAAGCACAAAATAAAGAACAAAACATATTACAACTAATATTGTACACATATTTGGTTTTGACACCTCCACAATTTCATGATCTATAAAACTGTCACACTATTTAACACCTACAATAAACACGTAAAGAAAACTAAATTAAAAGAGTGTAAATACTATGCATTTTCATTATAACTTTGAAATAAAAGTGGAACAAAAAGCAATCAAAAGACAGATGTAAATAAATGGTATAGCTGAAAACGTCATCTTGTGCCACAAAAAACAAGTCTCCATACAGCTCCATCAGTGAAAAATGAGCTATAGCTCTCAAAATACAGCAATGCAAAAAAATAAAATTATTTTTATTGTGTAAAAGTGTAAAAACCATGCAAAAAAAAAAACTTGAAATGTGGTATTGCCGCTATAATTGTACTGACCCGAAGACTAAAGCTATCTGAACACTTTTACCCCACGTTGAACAGTATAACCCCCTAAAAAAAACAAAACTATTTCTTAATTACTGTTTTTGTTCATTCTGCATCCCAAATATAAGAATAGAAAGCGAACAAAAAATACTATGTGCCTGAAAATGGTAACAATAATAACATGAACACTATAGCTTCTCACCCTACAAAAGAAATCCAGCAAAATCCACGCTCCCAAATCCAAATACCCACCTCCCTCCTGAGCCTCAGTGTTCCTAAATTGTAGTTAGCTTTCGCATGTTTTTCATTTCTGTAGCAAGGAGAGACCACTTAATTTACAGGGTGCAGTTCTCCAGGAGATCAAGCTGGGCACAATGTACAGGCACTACAATGGCAGATTTAAATCGTTACTACACTTGTATTCCCAGGGTGGTGTAATTTCCATATTGGTGTCACTTGAGGGAGATTTCTACTCTTTTGGCATTTAGGAGCCCTTTATTTCGAGTCTGCAAACTATTCTATGAACCTGTGGTCCAAAAGTCAAATTGCGCTCTTTCTCTCCCAAGTCTCACTGTGTGGCCAAATGGTGCTGTGCAGTCACATATGGGGTATTGTAACATCATTGTGTTGTCATTTTTACCTATTTCCCCCTTTGAAAATGTAAAATCTGGAACTAAAACAATGTTTTAGTGGTAAAAATGTAATTATTGGTATGACATTTTGTGAAACATATGTCATGTCAATATGCTCACTCCACCACTAGATGATTTCATTGAGAAGTGTAGTTTGTAAAATGAGGACACTTATGGGGAGTTCTTCTGTTCTGACACCTCAGAATCTATGCTAATATGACATTGCACCCACAATGCTTAACAGCAAAATCTACACTCTGATATGGCGCTCCTTCCTTCCTGAGCATTGCCCTGTGCCTGAACAGAAGTTTCTGACCACATATGGGCTTTTATCGTGATCAAGAGAAATTGTGTAACAAATTTGGTGGTTCATTTTCTCCTGTTGCCCTTGTAAAAATTTAAAATGTGGACCTTCAACATGATTTTTGTTGAAAAAAAGTATTTCTTTTTCACTGCCCAATATTATAAAATTCTGTGAAGCACCAATGAGTTCAACATGGTCACCAAATGGCTGGATAGATTCCTTGAGAGGCTTAGTTTCCAAAATGGTATCACTTTTAAGTTTCTCTTGGTTTGGAACCATCCACAATCTATTCCAGCCATTTTTGCACACCAAAAGTCAAATGGTGATTTTTACCTTCCAAGCCCTGCACGTGCGCCCAAGTCCACCACATATGAGGTATCGGTGTACTCAGGAGAAATTGCACATCAAATTGTATGGTCAATTTTGTCCTGTTACCCTTGTAAAAATGAAAACTTTGGGGCTAAAGCAACAATTTTGTTGGAAAAATGTATTTTTACAATTTCAAGGCTCAACGTTCCAAAATTCTGTAAAGTACCTGTGGGTTCAAAGTACTCACCACACCTGTAGATAAACTTCTTTAGGGGAGGTAGTTTCTAAAATGGAGTCACTTGTGGGGGGGTTTCCACTGTTTAGGCATATCAACAGTTTTGCAAAATTGACATAGCATCCACTATCTAGTCCAGACAACTTTGCTCTCAAAAAGTGAAATGATGCTTCTTCTCTTTTGAACCCTGCCTGCACCCAAACAGTAGTTTTCCATTGGTATCAGTGTACTCAGGAGAAACTGCACATCAAATTGCTTTGTCAATTTATTTCTGTTACCCTTGTGACAATTCAAAATTTGGGGCCAACAACATTTTTGTGGAAAAAATGTATTTCTCCATTTTTATGGCTCAATGTTATACAATTGTGTGATGCACCTGTGGGTTTAAAGTGCTCATCACACCTCTAGATAAATTCCTTAGAGGATGTAGTTTCCCAAATGGGATCACTTGTGGGAGGGGTTTGCAATTTTTAGGCACATCAGGGGCTCTGGAAACGTGACATGGTGTCCGCTATTTATTCCAGCCAATTTTGCACTCCAAAATTCAAATTATGTGTTTTACCTTCCAAATTCTGCTTTTCACCCAAATAGTTAATTTCCACCACATATGGGGTATCGATGTACTCAGAAGAAATTGCACACTTGTATTGTCCAATTGCTCCTGCTACCTTTATGGAAAAAAAATTGAGCAAAGAAACATTTTTGTGGGAAAAATGTGTTTTCTGTGATGCCCCTGCAGGTTCAAGGTGCTCAACACACATCTAGATAAATTACTTGAGGGGTCTAGTTTCCAAAATGTGGTCATTTATTGGCATTTCCACAGTTAAGGCACATCAGGGGCTCTACAAACTTGATATGGTGTGCTCCAAAAATCAAATGGTGCTCCTACCATTCCGAACCCAGCTATGTGCCCAAACAGTAGTTTTCTACCATATTAGGGGTATCAGCATACTCAGGAGAAATTGCACAACAAATTGTATGGTCTATTTTCTCCTGTTTTTACACTTCTGAAAATGCAAAATTTGGGACTAAAACATTTTTGTAGTAAAAAGTAAAATTTTAGGGTTTTTTTCCTTCCAAATTGTTTTAATATCTGTGATGCACCTAAAGGGTTAATAAACTGTTTAAATGTGGTTTTGAGAACTTTGAGGGGTGCAGTATTAAAATTGTGTCACTTTTGGGTATTTTCTGTCACACAGGCCCCTCAAGGTCTCTTCAATGTGATGTGGTCCCTAAAAATATTGTTTTTTTACATTTTGTTGGAAAAATTAGAAATTGCTGATAAACTTTTAATCCTAACTTCCTAACATAAAATATTATCTTTCAAAAATGATGCTAATTTAAAGTAGACATGTGGAAAATGTTATTTTTTAACTATTTTGTCTGGTATAACTAACTGGTTTAAATTCAAAGTATAAAAATGTTGAAAGTTTTAATTTTTTTTGTCAAATTATCAATATTTTCATAAATTATTGCAAATCATATCAACCTAAATTTATAACTAAGATTATTTTCCATGTGTCACGAAAAAAAACTATCTCAGAATCACTGAGATATGTTGTTGAAGCTTTCCAGTTGACACTAGCCAGATTTGAAAATGAGGCTCGGTCGATAACTTACTAAAATGACCCGATCCTTAAAGGGAACCTGTCAGGTGCAGTATGCACCCAGAACCACAAGCAGTTCTGGGTGCATATCTCTAATCCCTGCCTAACTGTTTCTGTATACACTACCATAGATAAAGAGATCTTTAGAAAAAGTATTTCTAAAGATCTTCTATCTTATGCTAATGAGCGAAGGGACTAGCCCCCTGGGCGTTATTTCCCCCAACTAGCCACCCTCTTAGCATGTTAGTATGCCCATAAAGGTGTACTAACATGCTATTCAATGTAGCGTCACCAGCGGTGACACGCGTACCTGTTTTCGATGTGACCGCGCTCCTGAATGCCGGGCACTTTTGGTCATGTGCAGTATGAAGCCAGGTGTACGCCTCCCGGCTTCAGACAGATCTACTGCGCATGAGCAGAAGTGCTGCAACATTTAGCTCTGCATGCACCGTGGACTCAAGTACGCTCGTCACCGCTGGTGACGCTGCATTCACCAGCATCTTAGTATGCCCCTGTGGGCGGACTAGTCGGGGATATAACGCCCAGGGGACTATTCCCTTTGCTGATTATGATATAAGATCTTTAGAAATGCTTTTTCTAAAGATCTCTTTATCTATACTAGTGTATACAGGGACGGTTAGACAGGGATTAGCCATATGCACCCAGAACTGCTCACAGAACTGCTCATGGTTGTGGGTGCATATTGCACCTGACATGTTCCCTTTAAGGGGTTCTGAACATATGTCTGTCACTTATATAGCGCTGACATGCTCTCTTCCACATATTTACATCAGCCTCTGCACCTTACACAAACAGTAGGATAAACATCATAGGAGGCCTCTTAAGCAATCTGTATGTTTCTGGAAAATAGGAGGAAACCAGAGTACCCAAATTAATCCAAGGAAGAACGCACAAACAGCTGCCTTGTTTACAGTTGCATTCTTACATATTCGTAAAATATTCTAGTTTTATTGCAGAGACAAGGCAAAGACTTCAACTATGTGAAAATTCTTATTAATTGCTCTTAAGAAAGGAATGATACACTGCATCTAGCTATGTGTAGTCTTAAAGGGGTTGTCTGTCATAATTTTTTTTTCTTAAGGCCACGTCACACTAAGCAACATTGCTAGCAACATCGCTGCTAAGGAACAACTTTTGTGATGTAACAGCGATGTTGCTAGCGATGTTGCTGTGTGTGACATCAAGCAACAACCCGGCCCCTGCTGTGAGGTCGTTGGTTGTTGCTGAATGTCCTGGGCCATTTTTTAGTTGTTGCTCTCCCGCTGTGAAGCACACATCGCTGTGTGTGACAGCGACAGAGCAACAACTAAATGTGCAGGCAGCAGGAGCCGGCTTCTGCGGATGCTGGTAACCACGGTAAACATCGGGTAACCAAGAAGCCCTTACCTTGGTTACCCGATATTTACCTTCGTTACCAGCGTCCGCCGCTCTCAGCTGTCAGTGCCGGCTCCCTGCTCGCTGCACACGTAGCCACAGTACACATCGGGTAATTAACCCGATGTATACTGTGGCTAGGAGTGCAGGGAGCAGGGAGCCGGCATTGGCAGTGTGAGAGCGGCGGACGCTGGTAACGAAGGTAAATATCTGGTAACCAAGGTAAGGGCTTCTTGGTTACCCGATGTTTACCGTGGTTACCAGCATCCACAGAAGCCGGCTCCCTGCTGCCTGCACACGTAGCAGAGTACACATCGGGTAATTAACCCGATGTGTACTGTGGCTAGGTGTGCAGGGAGCCAAAGCTAAGCGGTGTGCACTGGTAACCAAGGTAAATATCGGGTTGGTTACCCGATATTTACCTTAGTTACCAAGCGCAGCATCGCTTCCACGCGGCGCTGGGGGCTGGTCACTGGTTGCTGGTGAGATCTGCCTGTGTGACAGCTCACCAGCAACCTGTGTAGCGACGCTCCAGCGATCCCTTCCAGGTCAGGTTGCTGGTGGGATCGCTGGAGCGTCGCTTATCTCACCAGTGACCTCCTAGCAACTTACCAGCGATCCCTATCAGGTTGTATCGTTGTTGGGATCGCTGGTAAGTTGTTTAGTGTGACTGGGCCTTTAGAGACAGGGTATCATAAAATATTGAACGGCATAATCACCTCCAGTGACAACCCCTTCCCCCCTTTGTCCCCTTTGTTCTAGGACCAACTCTGTAAGCAATGATAGTAACAATGATTGTGCATGCCTACGCTAGTCAGGTGACTTTGATGACATGCTGTCCCAGTCACCTGGCCAATGGAGACTAGAAAAATATTGTAAAGGGACAAGGTTGTAGTTACTCTGATAGGAAATATGAAAAACCCTACTTCAGGTACCACTAGCATTCCTGGATCAATTGTCCCTCCTGGGCCCATGCAAACTATAAAAAATAAAATGTTCCCATCTCATAACTCTGCAGCATGATCCATAAGTGTATACTCCTAGCACTGGATTTGATGATTGACTTTCCATTTTTGTTCATTGTACCAAACTGGCAGCATTTAGACACTCAAGATTATGGTATTTAATATAGATGCCAATCTACACTCTTTTGCTTTCGAAATAGATGCCTTCACTAGAACTAAATTAAAAAATTGTTTCAGTTTACAATAGCAAACTTGTTTAGGTTTTTTATAATTACCAATATGTTTTGAATGCCATCTATAAAGGACAGTGACACACAGTCTGGAAAAATTGTTAAAGCTGATTTAATACATTTACGGCTGTTTGTTTATTTATTGTCCTGCCACAAGCTTGCGTTGGCCATATTTTTCAAGTGTTTAAAGGTCAAAATGTCCGTTCAATAATTACAGTGTGAAAGGTGACTGCATGGAAATTAGTTATGAGGCTTCAAATGTATTCATTATATTAGTATAGAAGCAAACAAAATGCTAATATTAAACAATGCATTATGCAATACAACCATTCTGTTTTCAGTGGAGTAATTTATCAACAAAAAAATGACCAACAGTTATGGGATCCCTGCTAAGAAGGCATTATTCATTTCTGGAAAGTGGGTATGATTTGGCGTAATTTTGAACAAATACATTACATTGTTTAAGGCATTCTAATTTTGATCTCATATTGCAACTGCAATTTCCAGACATTTGTCACACCCTAGCAGCTTATGACATAGTACTCATAATGTATAGAGTATATTTATGTCCTCATGTCCTTATTTATAGACTATATAGCTTCTGTAGAGCAGTGTTCTTCTACCCATAGCTTTTGCTTTTTTTTGTAACTATTGAGAGCTGGGGAGCACAAGTCAAAGAAGAAAAATCACCTCCTGAAAAAAATTCATAGACCAAACTCATAAAAAATTCTGACATTCATTTAAATAAGAATTAAAAAAAACAATAAAAAAACAACAACCTTGCTTTAATTTAGTAATGATAGCTTTGGCCCCCTTACAAATTCTACTGTCTCTCAACTGTCTCACTATTTTATAGCTGTGTGAGACTTTGTGCTTTTGAACCACTATTACCACAATAGATTGTTAGAATGTAGTACATTTAAAAATAGAAGAGATATCTGCAATTAAGGACATTCCCCAAGACGTAACATACAGTATATATGGAACAGTGTAAAATAAATTCTCTTACATTAGTTCGGATGCATAATACATGGGACATCTTATTGTCTGATATATATTGCCTTGAAAAAGTATTCATACCCTGTGGATTTTTAAAGATGTTTACATCTACAAAGTTAAATGTATGTTATTGAGATTTTATGTGCCATACTAACAGTAAGTAGCAAGTATTTGTGAAGTGTAAAGGAAATAATACATGGTTTTCTAAATATTTAAAAAAATAAAAAAGCTGAAAATTGTAATGTGGATTTGTTTTAAGCCATCTGGAGTCTGACAGCCCTACATAAAATCTTATAGAAGGAGGCTGTGGACAAAAAAAGCGCAAATAGGGTCTTACCCCGATATATGTGGGGTGGGGAAGGGGGAGTAAACTCACTCACCTGATGTAGTTGTGACAGTCACAACTACTATAAGTGCATGTAAAACAAGATCCATGGCTGCAGCCACCCAGTGGCAGACATCAGAGAGCAATAGAGAAGGGTGTTCAATTGCCGCGCCAACAGATCACTCATTCAGATGATGAAGACCAATGTCACTTTATTTTCATACAGGTCTACGCGTTTCAGGAGCACCTGCTCCCTTCCTCAGGACTGTCAGGTCCTGAGGAAGGGAGCAGGTGCTCCTGAAACGCGTAGACCTGTATGAAAATAAAGTGACATTGGTCTTCATCATCTGAATGAGTGATCTGTTGGCGCGGCAATTGAACACCCTTCTCTATTGCTCTCTGATGCCTACATAAAATCTTGAATGACCATCCAGAAGTCACCTACTTGGTAATCTGAGTCAACCTGTGTGTCATTTATTCTCAGTATAATTATAGCTTTTCTGTGAAGGCCCCAGGTTTGATTGAGAACATTAGATATCAATAAGCATTATAAAATCCAAGGAGCATTACAGACACATCAAGGATAAAGTTGTTGATAAAAATAAAGTAGGGTTCGGTTATAAATAATAGTCCAAGCTGTGAACATCTGATGGAGCACTGTTCAAATATTATTATTATTATTATTTATTTATAGAGCACCATTAATTCCATGGTGCTGTACATGAGAAGGGGGTTACATACAAAATACATATACAAGTTAACAGTAAACAGACTAGTACAGAGGGAAGAGGGCCCTGCCCTTGCGGGCTTACATTCTATAGTATTATGGGGAGGACAGTAGGTGGGGTGTAGATTGGGCGGCAGCTCCGCACGGTAATCGGGCGGCAGCTCCGCACGGTAGTCGGGCGGCAGCTCTGCACGGTAGTCGGGCGGCAGCTCTGCACGGTAGTCGGGCGGCAGCTCCGCACGGTGGTCGGGCGGCAGCTCCACGCGGTGGTCGGGCGGCAGCTCCACACGGTGGTCGGGCAGCAGTGAGTTCATTGTAGATTGTAGGCATTTCTGAACAGGTGGGTTTTCAGGTTCCGTTTGAAGTTTGCAAGGGTAGAGGATAGTCTGACGTGTTGAGGCAGCGAGTTCCAGGAGACAGGGGATGCTCGGGAGAAGTCTTGGAGTCGGTTGCGTGAGGAGCGAATGAGAGAGGAGGAGAGAAGGAGATCTTGGGAGGACTGGAGGTGACGTGTTGGAGTGTAGTGGGAGATTAGTTCAGAGATATAGGGAGGAGATAGATTATGCACAGCTTTGTAGGTCAGTGTTAGTAGTTTGAATTGGATACGGTGGAAGATTGGGAGCCAGTGGAGGGACATGCAGAGAAGAGAAGCGGGGTGGTATTGAGGAGAGAGTTGGATCAGTCGGGCAGCAGAATTAAGGATGGACTGGAGAGGGGCAAGCGTGTTGGCAGGGAGGCCACAGAGGAGGATGTTACAGTAGTCGAGGCGGGAGATTATGAGGGCATGCACTAGCATTTTTGTAGATTGCGAAATGAGGAAAGGGCGGATTCTGGAAATATTTTTGAGTTGAAGACGGCAGGAAGTGGTGAGGGATTGGATGTGTGGTATGAAGGACAAGGCAGAGTCAAAGGTCACTCCGAGGTAGTGAACTTTGGATACTGGCGAGAGCATGGTGTTATTTATTGTAATAGATAGATCAGGTGGAGAGTAGAGATGAGCGAACCGGTCCCGGTTCGGCTCGAGGCCGGTTCGCCGAACGGAGGTCCCGTTCGAGTTCGGCTCGTCGAACGTTCGACGAACCGAACTCGAACTGCATAGGAAACAATGGCAGGCAATCACAAACACAGAAAAACACCTAGAAAACACCCTCAAAGGTGTCCAAAAGGTGACAAACAACTCAAACACATGGGAAAGTGACAAGGACATATACTCATGCGAAAACAAAACAGCTGGACAAGGAAAAAGAGGAGGACACACAGATATAGGCATGGCACGCCCTTCTAAAGTCATGTAAAACACCGCAAGGTGACTCCAAGCGGAGTCTCCCTTTTTTCCAAAAATTGGGCCACACTGACACCTACCCCTTCAGTGGCAGCAGTTGTGCCCCAGTTGTACACTTCACAGCTACATTTGCATCAAGCACATTCAAAAATACGCCATTCTTATCCGTCCCCAGGATGACACCGGGGTAGGTAGCAAAGTCTTTCCTGATCCCAGCTCTGTTCATCTTGGATCATTTTTAAAAAACACAGCAAGCAAGGGTTACTCCAAGTGGAGTCTCCCTTTTTTCCAAAAATTGGGCCACACAGACACCCCATCAGTGGCAGCACTTGGGCCCTAGTTGCAAACAGGATGTTTTGATTTGCATCAAGCACATTCCAAATCCACAAGCATTTACTCTCCCCAGGATGACACAGGGGTAGTAAATTCCTTGTGGATCCATGACTTGTTCATTTTGATGAACGTCAGTCTGTCCACATTGTCACTGGACAGACGCGTGCGCTTATCTGTCAGCACACACCCAGCAGCACTGAAGACACGTTCAGAGACAACGCTGGCAGCTGGACACGACAAAATCTCCAAGGCGTAACTGGAGAGCTCTGGCCATTTTTCTAGATTTGAAGCCCAAAAGGAGCAAGGCTCCATTTGCAAAGTCATGGCATCGATGTTCATTTGGAGATACTCCTGTATCATCCTCTCCAGCCGTTGACTATGTGTCAGACTTGTTGTCTCTGGTGGCCTTGCAAAAGAGGGTCTAAAAAAATTATGAAAAGATTCCATAAAATTGCTGTTACCAGCACCAGATACGGTCCTACTGGTACGGGTAGACTGTTGAAGATGACGAGACCGTCCCATGTTTGTCAAGTTACAACTGGGAGATTCCCTCCCTGCACCTGCACGGTTGTTTGGTGGAAAAGCCGAGCTAAGATCGAGTAACAGCTTCTGCTGATACTCCTGCATACGTGCGTCCCTTTCTATGGCTGGAATTATGTCACAAAATTTGGACTTGTACCGGGGATCTAATAGTGTGGCAATCCAGTAGTCATCATTACTTCTAATTTTGACAATACGACTGTCATGTTGGAGGTAGTGCAACAAAAAGGCACTCATGTGTCTTGCGCAGCCATGCGGACCAAGTCCACGCTGTGTTTGTGGCATAGAGGTGCTACCCGTTCTTTCTTCCTCTGACATCTCCCCCCAACCTCTTTCAACTGAAATTTGACCAAGGTCTCCCTCATCCGCTGAGTCTTCCATGTCCATGGACAGTTCGTCCTCCATTTCTTCATGTTCTCCTGCACCTTGCTCAACATTTCGCCTGCTACTATGCGCCCTTGTCGATCCCTGTCCCCCATGGTCCCATGCCTGCTGCGTTGGTGATGATGAACGTCTGGACCTTGGTGATGTTGTTGTCCCTTGCGCATATGAATCCTCCTGTAGTTCCTCCCCTTCATGTTGTCCCACCCCCTGACTCCGAATAGTGTTTAGCGTGTGCTCCAGCATGTAAATGACTGGAATCGTCATGCTGATTATGGCATTGTCAGAGCTAAACATATTCGTCGCCATGTCGAAACTGTGCAGAAGGGTGCATAGGTCCTTGATCTGAGACCACTCCATCAGGGTGATCTGCCCCACCTCTGCATCTCGTTGGCCCAGGCTATACGTCATGACGTATTGCACCAGGGCTCTGCGGTGCTGCCACAGTCGCTGTAACATGTGGAGAGTTGAATTCCAGCGTGTCGCCACATCGCATTTCAGGCGATGAACCGGCAGGCCGAAATACTTCTGGAGCGATGCAAGTCGCTCTGCTGCGGCGCTTGAACGGCGGAAGTGAGCAGACAGTTTTCGTGCCCTGTTCAGAAGGCCATCTAGGCCGGGATAGTGTGTTAAAAATTGCTGGACGACAAGGTTCAACACGTGAGCCATACAAGGTACGTGTGTCACCTTGCCCAGGTAAAGGGCCGCACCCAGGTTTGCAGCATTGTCGCACACGGCCTTACCAGGCTGCAGGTTGAGTGGAGACAACCATTTATTAAACTCGGACCGCAGAGCTGACCACAACTCCTCAGCTGTGTGACTCTTATTCCCAAGACATGTCAAGCTAAAGACCGCCTGATGCCGTTGCGCTCTACTGCCAGCATAGTAATGAGGGGTGCGTGATTCCTTCTGCGCAGTGAGAACGCTGGTGGCCTGACCAGGCAGGCTTGGGGCGGAGGTGGAGGACCCAGATGAGGTGGAGGATGCAGAAGCAGTGGCGGAACTTGGACAGACAGAGGATTGACACACAAGTCGTGGGGACGGCAAGACTTGTGCAGCAGACCCTTCACCATCTATCACCATAGTTACCCAGTGCCCAGTCAGCGACATGTAACGTCCCTGTCCATGCTTACTGGTCCAAGTATCGGTGGTGAAATGACCCGTTCACACACAGAGTTTCTCAAGGAAGCGGTGATGTTGTGTGCGACATGCTGGTGTAGCGTGGGCACACCTTTCTTAGAGAAGTAGTGGCGACTAGGCATCTGGTACTGGGGCACAGCGACAGACATAAGGTCTCTAAAATCCTGTGTGTCCACTAGGCGGAAAGGCAGCATTTCGGTAGCCAACAGCTTACAGAGGGATAGAGTCAACCTCTTAGCTTTGTCATGGGTCGCAGGAAGTGGCCTTTTATTTGACCACATCTGAGGGACAGAGATCTGTCTGCTGTGTGTAGACGGTGTTGAGTAGGGTGTCCCTGTAAAAATGCAGGTTTGTGAGGAAAGTGCAGGCGGAGACATGATGTTGCCTTCATCCAACGTTGGTGCTATCGATGTCTGAGAGAGCTGTACACACTCACTTGTTTCCCCTTCCAAACCAACTGACGACCTACCAAACAAACTGCCTGTTGCGGTTACAGTGGTGGAAGTTTTGCGTGGAAAAACAGGTGTGACAGCTGTCCCCACAGTCCTAGAAGATGAAGAGCGCGCGGATGCACTGGAGGGGGCAGGCGGTGGATGGTTTGCTCTGCTAGGCCGCATTGCAGCACAGTGAGCTTCCCACGGGGACCTATGATATTTATTCATGTGACGATTCATGGAAGAAGTTGTCAAACTGCTGAGGTTTTGACCTCTACTAAGAGAACCATGACAAAGTTTACAGATCACATAATTTGGGCGATCTTTTTCTATGTCAAAAAAGGACCAGGCTAGGCAAGGCTTAGAGGCCATGCGACCTGTTGATCCACCCCGAATAATGCTCATAGGCAGAGTGGTGGCTGAGGATGCAGTTGTAGACGTGCTACCAGTGCTCCGACTCTGTCCAGGAAGGCGCAAGGTAACTTCGTCGTCGGTTGCATCCTCCTCCACCGCCTCTGTTGACCTCCTCGAGTGCCTGACTGGGGGTTGACAGTAGGTGGGATCTAGAACTTCATCATCAATTGTTGTGTTTGCACTCCCCTCCCCCTCAGACCGAGCCTCTTCTTGCCCTGACCGAATATTTAAGTTGTCATCCCAATCGGGTATCTGCGTCTCATCTTCATCAGTATGTTCCTCATTGTCTATAACCACAGGTGTTACAGTTTGTGACAAAGGGTCAACATTATGCTCAGAAACTTGGTCCTCACGGCCTGAATCAGACTCACAAAGGTTCTGGGCATCACTGCAGACCATTTCCTGTTCTGTACTCACTGTAGCTTGGGAGCAGACCTCTGATTCCCAGGCTATAGTGTGACTGAACAGCTCTGCAGACTCAGCCATCTCAGTTCCACCATACTGTGCAGGGCTGATGGAGACTTCAGAGCTGGGAGAAATCAAGTGTGATTGGGATGACAACTCAGAGGACTGGTGTTTTTTGGATGTGGTACTTGAAGTGGCTGAGAGGGCACTTGTTGGACCACTTGAGATCCATTCAAGCATTTTACTTTTTTGCCCATCATCTACCTTTCTTCCTGTTGTTCGTGTCCGTAAAAAAGGGAGCACATCGGATTGTCCACGGTAAGTAGTAGACATCTTACTTTTGCTGGTAGATGGTCTATCTTCAGCAGATGATAATGGAGCTTTGCCACCTTCCCCACAGACAAAACCTTTTTTGCCTTTTCCACCACGCCTCTTCCCCTTTCCACCAGCATCTGTCATTTTGCCACTCATGTTGATTGCGACAAGATTGTGGACTGAAAATGTGGTAGTAAAAATTGAGAGGTGGTGAAGATTGCAGTGGTGGTCTAGCTTTATTAACAGCAGAATAATAAAGAATAAATATCCCTGACAATGCAACTACGGCCCTTAAACTGGCATCAAAAATTGCTAGTATAATGGCTTAGTTATAATGAGTTGGAGTGTGCAATGCAGGCAGATGCGCTCTGCAAATGTCTTTGCACTAGTGTGACTATAGCAAAGTCCAATAGCCACGTATAGGATGCCACTAGGTACACTGAGTGTTTGCTAGTATAATGGCTTAGTTATAATGAGTTGGAGTGTGCAATGCAGGCAGACGCGCTCTGCAAATGTCTTTGCACTAGTGGGACTATAGCAAAGTCCAATAGCCACAGATAGGATGCCACTAGGTACACTGAGTGTTTGCTAGTATAATGGCTTAGTTATAATGAGTTGGAGTGTGCAATGCAGGCAGATGCGATCTGCAAATGTCTTTGCACTAGTGGGACTATAGCAAAGTCCAATAGCCACGTATAGGATGCCACTAGGTACACTGAGTGTTTGCTAGTATAATGGCTTAGTTATCATGAGTTGGAGTGTGCAATGCAGGCAGACGCGCTCTGCCAATGTCTTTGCACTAGTGGGACTATAGCAAAGTCCAATAGCCACAGATAGGATGCCACTAGGTACACTGAGTGTTTGCTAGTATAATGGCTTAGTTATAATGAGTTGGAGTGTGCAATGCAGGCAGACGCGCTCTGCAAATGTCTTTGCACTAGTGGGACTATAGCAAAGTCCAATAGCCACGTATAGGATGCCACTAGGTACACTGAGTGTTTGCTAGTATAATGGCTTAGTTATCATGAGTTGGAGTGTGCAATGCAGGCAGACGCGCTCTGCAAATGTATTTGCACTAGTGTGACTATAGCAAAGTCCAATAGCCACGTATAGGATGCCACTAGGTACACTGAGTGTTTGCTAGTATAATGGCTTAGTTATAATGAGTTGGAGTGTGCAATACAGGCAGACGCGCTCTGCAAATGTCTTTGCACTAGTGGGACTATAGCAAAGTCCAATAGCCACAGATAGGATGCCACTAGGTACACTGAGTGTTTGCTAGTATAATGGCTTAGTTATAATGAGTTGGAGTGTGCAATGCAGGCAGACGCGCTCTGCAAATGTCTTTGCACTAGTGGGACTATAGCAAAGTCCAATAGCCACGTATAGGATGCCACTAGGTACACTGAGTGTTTGCTAGTATAATGGCTTAGTTATCATGAGTTGGAGTGTGCAATGCAGGCAGACGCGCTCTGCAAATGTCTTTGCACTAGTGGGACTATAGCAAAGTCCAATAGCCACAGATACGATGCCACTAGGTACACTGAGTGTTTGCTAGTATAATGGCTTAGTTATCATGAGTTGGAGTGTGCAATGCAGGCAGACGCGCTCTGCAAATGTCTTTGCACTAGTGTGACTATAGCAAAGTCCAATAGCCACGTATAGGATGCCACTAGGTACACTGAGTGTTTGCTAGTATAATGGCTTAGTTATAATGAGTTGGAGTGTGCAATGCAGGCAGACGCGCTCTGCAAATGTCTTTGCACTAGTGGGACTATAGCAAAGTCCAATAGCCACGTATAGGATGCCACTAGGTACACTGAGTGTTTGCTAGTATAATGGCTTAGTTATAATGAGTTGGAGTGTGCAATGCAGGCAGACGCGCTCTGCAAATGTCTTTGCACTAGTGGGACTATAGCAAAGTCCAATAGCCACAGATAGGATGCCACTAGGTACACTGAGTGTTTGCTAGTATAATGGCTTAGTTATAATGAGTTGGAGTGTGCAATGCAGGCAGACGCGCTCTGCAAATGTCTTTGCACTAGTGTGACTATAGCAAAGTCCAATAGCCACGTATAGGATGCCACTAGGTACACTGAGTGTTTGCTAGTATAATGGCTTAGTTATAATGAGTTGGAGTGTGCAATGCAGGCAGACGCGCTCTGCAAATGTCTTTGCACTAGTGGGACTATAGCAAAGTCCAATAGCCACAGATAGGATGCCACTAGGTACACTGAGTGTTTGCTAGTATAATGGCTTAGTTATAATGAGTTGGAGTGTGCAATGCAGGCAGACGCGCTCTGCAAATGTCTTTGCACTAGTGGGACTATAGCAAAGTCCAATAGCCACAGATAGGATGCCACTAGGTACACTGAGTGTTTGCTAGTATAATGGCTTAGTTATAATGAGTTGGAGTGTGCAATGCAGGCAGACGCGCTCTGCAAATGTCTTTGCACTAGTGTGACTATAGCAAAGTCCAATAGCCACGTATAGGATGCCACTAGGTACACTGAGTGTTTGCTAGTATAATGGCTTAGTTATAATGAGTTGGAGTGTGCAATGCAGGCAGACGCGCTCTGCAAATGTCTTTGCACTAGTGGGACTATAGCAAAGTCCAATAGCCACGTATAGGATGCCACTAGGTACACTGAGTGTTTGCTAGTATAATGGCTTAGTTATCATGAGTTGGAGTGTGCAATGCAGGCAGACGCGCTCTGCAAATGTCTTTGCACTAGTGGGACTATAGCAAAGTCCAATAGCCACAGATAGGATGCCACTAGGTACACTGAGTGTTTGCTAGTATAATGGCTTAGTTATAATGAGTTGGAGTGTGCAATGCAGGCAGACGCGCTCTGCAAATGTCTTTGCACTAGTGGGACTATAGCAAAGTCCAATAGCCACGTATAGGATGCCACTTGGTACACTGAGTGTTTGCTAGTATAATGGCTTAGTTATAATGAGTTGGAGTGTGCAATGCAGGCAGACGCGCTCTGCAAATGTCTTTGCACTAGTGTGACTATAGCAAAGTCCAATAGCCACGTATAGGATGCCACTAGGTACACTGAGTGTTTGCTAGTATAATGGCTTAGTTATAATGAGTTGGAGTGTGCAATGCAGGCAGACGCGCTCTGCAAATGTCTTTGCACTAGTGGGACTATAGCAAAGTCCAATAGCCACGTATAGGATGCCACTAGGTACACTGAGTGTTTGCTAGTATAATGGCTTAGTTATAATGAGTTGGAGTGTGCAATGCAGGCAGACGCGCTCTGCAAATGTATTTGCACTAGTGGGACTATAGCAAAGTCCAATAGCCACGTATAGGATGCCACTAGGTACACTGAGTGTTTGCTAGTATAATGGCTTAGTTATAATGAGTTGGAGTGTGCAATGCAGGCAGACGCGCTCTGCAAATGTCTTTGCACTAGTGGGACTATAGCAAAGTCCAATAGCCACAGATAGGATGCCACTAGGTACACTGAGTGTTTGCTAGTATAATGGCTTAGTTATAATGAGTTGGAGTATGCAGAGGACACGAGGGTACAGTGCCAGGATTTTGGGGCTCTGGGTAGAGGAATGGAAGCCTGCCTTTCTATCCCTCCTAATAGGGAAATGCAGGGAGGAAATCCCTGACCTTGGCTACACAGACGCTGGCGCTGTTTTCAGGACCTGTCACCTTAACTCTGACCCTGCCGGTTTGAGCCCTTAAAAGGACTGCTAGAAAGTGCTATCCCTATGCTGTCCAGCGCTGTGTATGGAGCGCATACCGCTGTATCGGCGATAGGACTCAGGAGGACGGAGCTGCGACAGTGATGTCTGACACCAAAGACGCAGAAGAGATAATGGCGTCCTGGAGGAAAATGTCCGTTTTTATAATGCAGGGACATGTGACATGGACATCCTATCACACATGCCGTTGCTTCTCTGGCTAAAAGTCCAATTAGCTGTGTGTGTGTCTGGGATTGGCTGACATGCTGGCCCGCCCCACAAGACGCGCGCGCTTAGGGAAGGAAGACAAGAAAAAAAAAAAAAATGGCGATCACCATTATACAAACAGCAGTGATCTGAAGGCGCTGTTCCCGCACAGTATACACTGAAATGTCATAATAGTGTGATTCACAGAGTGACTTACACTATTACAGCAGATACCAAGCTAGGATTTAGCTGGTTTTTTGCTGCTAGAACCGTTCTCGAACGTTTCTAGAACTATCGAGCTTTTGCAAAAAAGCTCGAGTTCTAGTTTGATCTAGAACATGCCCCAAAATCACTCGAGCCTAGAACTGGAGAACCACGAACCACGAACCGCGCTCAACTCTAGTGGAGAGTGTAGGTGAGATGGAGGAAAGATGATTAGTTCAGTTTTGGCCACATTGTGCTTTAGGAAGCGAGAGGAGAAGAAGGAGGATATAGCAGATAGACATTTCGGGATTTTGGACAGCAGAGATGTGACATCTGGGCCAGAGAGGTAGATCTGGGTGTCATCGGCATATAGGTGGTATTGGAAGCCATGGGACTTTATGACTTGTCCCAGGCCAAATGTGTAGATAGAAAAAAGTAAGGGTCCTAGGGCGGAGCCTTGAGGAACGCCAACAGAGAGATGGCGGGATGAAGAGGTTGTGTGAGAGTGTGAGACACTGAAAGTGCGATTGGAAAGGTATGAAGAGATCCAAGAGAGAGCAAGATCTCTGACACCAAGGGAAGAGAGAGTCTGTAATAGGAGGGAGTGGTCAACAGTATCAAAGGCTGAGGACAGGTCTAGAAGTAGGAGTATGGAGAAGTGCTTGTTAGCTTTGGCAGTAAATATGTCATTTGTGATTTTGGTCAGAGCAGTTTCAGTAGAATGATGTGGACGGAAGCTGGATTGTAGGTTGTCAAACAGAGAGTTAGAGGAGAGGTGGGAGGAAAGTTCAGCATCGACATGCTGTTCCAGGAGTTTTGAGGCAAGTGGGAGTAGTGATATGGGGCGATAGCTGGTAGTAGAGGTTGGATCGAGGGAAGGTTTCTTTAGGATGGGTGTGACAGTTGCATGTTTAAAGGCAGAGGGGAAGGTACCAGTCGTTAAAGATAGGTTGAAGAGATGGGTTAAGGCTGGAATAAGGATAGTGGTGAGGTTGGGGAGGAGGTGGGATGGGATGGGGTCAAGTGCGCAGGTGGTGAGGTGCACTTTTGAGAGAAGACATGCAAGCTCTCCTTCGGTGATGGTGGGGATGAAGTTTATGGGGGATGGGCAGTGGTCAGTTATATGAAGGGGTTGTGGTGGCTGAGCAGAGAAGACTTGCCTTATTTGGTCGATTTTTTCTTTGAAATAAGTGGCAAAGTCGTCTGCAGAAATGAGGGAAGTTGGAGGGGGCAGTGGTGGGCGAAGGAGGGAGTTGAAAGTATTGAATAACTGTTTGGGGTTGTGTGTTAGAGAGGATATGAGGTTTCTGAAGTAATCGTGTTTAGCGGAGGTGAGGACTGAATGAAATGTGTGAATTGCATTTTTGAATGTGGTGAAGTCTTCCTGGGAGTGTGTTTTCTTCCACCGCCACTCTGCAGCCCTAGACACTTGCCGCAGTTTTTTAGTGAGGCTGTTGTGCCAGGGCTGTCTATTGATTTGTCTCACTCTGCCATGCACAAGAGGGGCGACTGAATCAATAGCTGATGTGAGAGTGGTGTTGTAGAAAGTGGTGGCACTGTCTGTGTCGTGGAGGGACAATATGGAGGACAGCGGAAGGATAGAGTCAGAGAGGGTGTGCATGTTGAGGTGTGCAAGGTTTCTGTGGGGATGTGCTAGGTGCTGGGCAGGGGGGGCAGGTGAGGAGGGCAGGGCTGAAAAGGTCAGAAGATGGGGGTCAGATAGGGGGAGGGGGGGAAGTTGTGAGGTCAGAAAGGAAACAGAGGCGGGTAAAGATAAGGTCTAGTGTGTGTCCATCTTTATGGGTGGCAGAGGCGGACCACTGGGTTAAACCAAAGGATGAAGCAAGGGAGAGGAGTTTGGAAGCAGCTGATTGGTGGGTGTCAGTGGGGATGTTGAAGTCACCCATGATGATGGTGGGAATGTCAGCAGAGAGAAAGTGTAGAAGCCAGGCAGAGAACTGGTCAATAAAGGCAGTGGTTCAATCCAAATGGAAGTAGTATGGCACAACTACAAACCTACCAAGACATGGCTGGCCCCCTAAACTGACATCCCAAGCAAGGAGAGCACTACATAGAAAAGCAGCCAAGAGACTCATGATCACTCTGGAGGAACTGCAGAGATCCACAGCTCAGGCAAGAGAATTTGTCCATAGGACAACTATTAGTTGTATACTTCAGAAATCTGGCCTTGCAAAATGCTATATGTGGTGGAAAGCTAACACTGCACGTGACCCTAAAAAAAACATTCATACCATCAATCATGGTGGTGACAGCATCATGTCTGTAGATGCTTTCCTTCAGCAGGGACAAGGAAGCTGGTCAGAGTTGATGGGAAGAACGCTGGAGATACATACAGGGCAATCCTGGAGGAAAATCTGTTAGTGGCTACAAAAGACTGGAGACTGAGTTGTAGGTTCACCTTCTATTAGGATAATGACCCTTACCATACTGTGAGAGCTACAATGGAAAGTTTTAGATCAATTCATATTCATGTTTGGATGGCCCAGTCATAGACTAAACCTAAAATCCCATTAAAAAGAAATCTGTGGCTTAATACAAATGCACATCACTATTTTCAGATTTATCTTATTCAAATGTTTAGAAAACCATGTATAATTTTCTTTACACTTCACAAAAACTTGCTACTTTATGTTCGTATATCACATGAAATGTCACTTTACTAAAGTACATTTAAATTTGTTGGTGTAACATGAAAAAATGTGGAAAAGTTCGCAGGGTATTAATACTTATTCATTGCACTATATAACAATATTCAGTATGAAATAAATGTCAGTCTCCTGGTAGGAGATGTGCTAATACTTAAGCAGATTTGCATATTAGTAATTCACTGCCCACTGCGATGCAATGGTGAACTCATTTAAGCACCACACCAGCAGTTTTATTTTTCACAGTTAGAGTGATGCTTTAAATCTAAGTCGCCTGCCCCCGTTTTATACTTACCCTCCAATGTTTTCACCTTTTTTCATCACAACTCCAGCCATCTTGTAGTAATAACTTCTTACTGGCTGAAAGTCCCAAGTTAAATTACAAGCTCTCAATGCATCTTTATGAGAGGCCTCCGACACACATCCGTGCCGCCGGTACGTGTTTGGCAGTTTTTTCACGTAGCGGCGGCACGGAGACATGTTTTTCACTATTGTATGGACACACATAAGTATTTTGGAACGGAACGTATGTCTGTTCCGTACTTACGTGTGTCCGTGATTTTTGCACACTGACATGTCCACGTATTCTCCGGCAGCACGGGTTTCAGACGTCCCGCACCCGTACCACACGGATGTAGTGTGGCTGCGGTTCCGTGTGACACGCACCGGAGAACACATTTTAAAATAAAAAAAAAATACTCACCTCCACCAACCCTGCAGATTCTACCGCTGCAAACTGTTCCTGCCGGTCGCCGCTCGTAATGAGCGTGTAAAGGAGGTGGGCGTGCTGTCCCGGGCGATGATCTTCGCCCCTCCGCTCGGCCGAAAGCAGCGTCAGAGGGGGGTGGGCGGGGCTGGAGCCGAAGATCAGGACCCTGGACAGCAGCGCGGACCACGTGAGTATGTAAATTACCTGTTCTCCGTGTTCTATCGCGGATAGCACACGGAGAACACACGTGGACTGCACATACCCGAGACACATACTTACCTCACGCAACATACAGGGAAAATACGTGTCTCGCCGCACGTGCGTGTTTTTAACGGATGTGTGTTTCAGGCCAGAGGCAGAGCGAGGCTAAAATGAATTGGTCATGGAGATGTATTGAGTTGTAACCTCTTGCATGCTCCATGAAACTGTCACAAACAATGTGACTGTAGGATAACGAGGGACAGTGACTCCTATGATGTCCCTCATGGTACGGGACCCTAGGCTATCCCTAACCTCCGTGTTACTCCTGATGGTGGAGATCCCTGAGTCCCATCTCTGGCTATGCTCCTGACCAAATCTAATCTATTTTCCTCCTCCCTCCAGGGAACGAAAGGGCAGAAGTGAGAAGGAAACACAGTACCACAATCACCAGATAGTCTGGATCACAACACTTCACCAGACCAGTTAAAATAAACTATAGCTGGCATAGAACACAGAATCTAGCCAGCATATATAGGAGCTGAGCAGATATAATTTACTCCCCCACAACATGTGATCAATGGAGACTATCAAACAGACTAGCAGAGATCAACTCTTGCTAGCCTGCCTCTAAACTACCACTCTGCAGGTTGACACCCGAGTCTGCCTGTGTTGATCACAAATACCAGAAAAGTTATTGGGTGGAGAGTCAGATTCAGTAGTTTGAATAGACGATGCCATGACAGTCTGCAAAGTTTGTAAAAATCTCCATGTGAGACCAACATGAGTGAAGCTAGAAACAGATGAAGACAGCAGCAGGAGAGTATGAGTCAGGATGCAGGAGACTTACATTTAATTCACCACTCCAGCATTGAAATAAACAACAAACGGTGTAGAGATGATTTAACTGTAATTCTATCTTTTGTTACATTCACGAGAAAAATAGATAAATCAATTCTATTAAATTCTATGAACCAGTAAGTCTATAAAGTGAGAAGAAATCCCTCCAGATCTGAGCACAAGTCTTGAGTTTGTCATTTAAATGCTGTAGACAATACAGAAAAGATAATCTCACCTTACTGTGAGTTCACTTTGAGAAAAGTTTTATATTTCATATATTGCCATTTTTTTTGGTTTATCTTTAACCCCTTAACGACCGCCGATACGCCTTTTAACGGCGACAAATTAGGGTACTTCTTCCAAACTGCCGCTTTTTAACGGTGGTCGTAAAAAAGGGTCTAGCGCCCCCCCAGAGTCAGAAAATTTCTGAGGTCTCAGCTGCCGGGGGTAGCTGAGACCCTGGAGATCATGATTCAGGCCGGTTTTTCCGGTCCCTACTCACCTGATGACCGGTATACACCGTATACCGATGATCAGGTTACAGTAAAAGGCAGCGCCGGTAAAAAATGATTTATCTCCCATCTGGCATAAACAAACATGTCATAAGGGAGATAAATCTCCTCCCCCAGTCCCCTCCGGTCCCCCGGTGTCGCCAAAGTGTCCCCCCCGACCCCCCCCTCCAGAAAATCCAAGATGGCCGCGCGCACACCGGCGCGCACAGCAGCGCACCGGCCGCATTTACCCTCTTCCTCCGGGTTCTGTTGCATATGCTATGACACATACGACAGAAAACTGCTCCCCAGGCCCTGCCAGGTCACCTCCTATTCCCACCCCGGTGTTCCCCGGTGTCCCCCGTACCTGTCTCAGCTCTGATCCCACGCGGCCCCCTCCTCCTTCCTTTCAGAGACGCTGGCTCACTGCTCGCACTCTGCAGCTGTGACCCGGGGAGGGTGGGTGCAGATTCTTTGCACCCACTCTCCTCAAATGGAGGGTCTGCACTCCTAGAAAATGGGGGATACGTTCCCTTAGCGTGCCCCCCATATTTTAGAAGGTCCAGAATTGCCGCGGGACTTTCACAATGGATTACAGGGACCCGATTTTTTTTTTCTTTTCAATAAATTGGTGAAAGAGGGAATATTTTGGGGAGTGTTTTTTCAAATAATTTTTTTTTGTTGTCAATTTTTTTCTTTTTATTACTGTCAACTAGTTATGTCTGGTATCAAATAGACGCCGTGACATCACTAATTGCTGGACTTGATGCCAGGTGACATTACACATCTGGTATTAACCCCATTTATTACCCCGTTTGCCACCGCACCAGGGCAACGGGATGAGTTGGGGCGAAGCGCAAGGATTGGCACATCTAATGGTTGCGCCACTTCTGGGGTGGCTGCGGCCTGCTATTTTTAGGCTGGGATGAGTCCAATAACCATGGCTCTTCCCACCCTGAGAATACCAGACCCCAGCTGTCAGCTTCACCTTGGCTGGTGATCTAATTTGGGTGGACCCTACGTTTGTTTGTTTTTTTAATTATTAATTTATAAATAATTAAAAAAAAAACAGCTTGAGGAGCCCTCCAAATTGATCACCAGACAAGATAAAGCTGTCAGCTGTGGTTTGCAGGCTACAGCTGTCTGCTTTACCCTAGCTGGCTATCAAAAATAGGGGGGACCCCACGTCATTTATTTTAATTATTTTTTTCTTTTTGGGCTAAATACAAGGCTAGGCCACATGGAAGGCACTAAA
Source organism: Anomaloglossus baeobatrachus (assembly GCF_048569485.1). NCBI lineage: Eukaryota > Metazoa > Chordata > Amphibia > Anura > Aromobatidae > Anomaloglossus > Anomaloglossus baeobatrachus. The sequence goes on along the minus strand of NC_134354.1, from coordinate 505,775,833 downwards.
GGGCGCCAGCTTAGAATATGCAGGGGGTGGGACGTTATACATATATTTGACATCTATCCATTCATCCACTGTGGCATTTTAGGCTGTGTGCCCACAATCAGGGTTTGCAGCGTTTTGGGCGCAGAGTGTTTTCCCTGCATCCATAATGCTGCGTTGTGCAGTAGAAGCACTGTGGAAGGATTTTTAGAAATCTCATGCCCACTGTGCTTCTTTTCTCCGCAGCATAAACCGACCTGTGGCGCAGCTTCCCGAGCCTCAGCATGTCAATTTATGCTGCGGAGACGAGTGCTCTCTGCAGGTAGACTAGAGCTAAAGCCCACAGCAGCCTGAACCCAAACAAGGGCATGGGCCGCTGCGTTCTCCCGTGGACAACACTCACATCTCTGCAGGAAGGCTGACACTGTGTACTAGACGCCGTGTCGCTGGATCATGGCCACATAGCCTAACAGTGAGAATATTGTTGCTATAGCAACATTTTTGTGAAGTACCTGTGGATTCAAAATGCTCACTGTATGCCTGAATAAAATCCTTGAGGAGTCCAGTTTCCAAAATGGGGTCACTTGTGGGGGGTTTCTGATGTATAGGTACCCAAGAGGCCCTGCTAATGTGACATGGTGTGCGCAATTTATTTCAACTTTTCAAAAATTCAAATGGTGCTCCTTCCATTCCAAGCTCTCCCATTTATCCAAACAGAGGTTTTTGGCCACATATGGGGTATCCCTGTGCTCACAAGAAATTGGATAACAACTTGTGGGTTCCACGTTTTGTTGTTGCCTCTTGAAAAAGTGAGAAATGTGATGCTAAAGAAACATTTTTGTGAAAAAAATGAACATTTTCAATATGGCAACCTAAGCTTATCAAATTCTGTGAAGTATTCGGGGATTCAAAATGCTCAATATACATCTAGCTAAAATCCTTGAGGTGTCTTGTTTCCAAAATAAGGTCACTTGTGGGGGACCTCCACTGTTTAGACACCTTACAGGCTTTCCAAATGCGACATAGCGTCCACTAATTATTCCAGCCAAATGTTCAGTCAAATGGCACTTTTTCCCTTCCAAGCCCTGCTGTGCACCCAAACAGTTGATTTCCACCACCCATAAGGTATCAGCATACTCAGGAGAAATTGCACAATACATTTTATGCTGCTTTTTTTCCTTTTACTCTTGTTAAAAAAAAAGCTATCTGGTTGAAGTAACAATTTTGTGGCAAAAATGTATTTTTTTTATTTTCACAGCAACATTATAAACTTCAGTGAAGCACCTGGGGGTTCAGGGTACTCACCAAACATCTCGATAAATTCCTTGAGGGGTCTATTTTCCAGAATGGGGTCACTTGTGGGGGACCTCCACTGTTTAGGCACCTCAGGGGCTCTCCTAATGCAACATGGTGTCCGCTATTGATTGCAGCCAATTTTGCAGTCACATTGCACTCCTTCCCTTCCGAGCCCTGCTTGTGCCCAAACAGTTGATTTCCACCACATATAAGATATTTTTCCTGTTACCCTTGTGAAAAAAAGCTACTTGGTTGAAGTAACAGTTTTGTGGTAAAATTTTATTTTTTTATTTTCATGGCTCAACGTTATAAACTTTTGTGAAGCACCTGGGGGTTCAGGGTACTCACCAAACATCTAGATAAATTCCTTGAGAGGCCTAGTTTCCAATATGGGGTCACTTGTGGTGTTTTTTTGCTGTTTACGTACCTTAAGGGTTCCTCCAAATGCGACATGACGATTAAATGCTCAGCAGACTCTTCTGTGGAAGCAGTTCAGATAGTTGATCTAGGAGGGAAAGCTTAGATTAAAGCAGGCATATAGGCAGTGTTTAATCTCTTCACCACCCAGCTTGTATTCACTTTCCTGACCAGGCCAATTTTTTTAATTCTGACCAGTGTTACTTTATGAGATAATAACTCTTGAACACTTCAACCAATCCGAGTGATTCTGAGACTGTCTATTCATAACATATTATACTTCATGTTAGTGGTAAATTTAGGACAATATTTTTTATATTTATTTGTGAAAAATTGGAAATTTGGCAAACATTTTGAACATTTTGCAACTTTTAATTTTTATGCTTTTAAACCAGTTTTGTCACACAAAATAGTTAATAAATAACACTTCCCACATGTCTACTTTACATCAGCACCATTTTTGAAACATATATTTTTTGTTAGGAAGTTAGAAGGGTTAAAACTTTATCGGCCGTTTCTCATTTTTCCAACAAAATTTACAAAACCATCTTTTAGGCACCACATCACATTCGAATTGACATTGAGTGGCATATATAGAAAACACACAAAAGTAGCAAAATTCTAAAAACTACACCCCTCAAACTGCTCAAAATTACATTCAAGAATGTTATTAATCTTTCAGGTGCTTCACTGGAATTTAAACAATGTGGAATGAAAAAATGAAAATTATACTTTTTCCCCACAAAAATGTTACTCTAGCCCCAAATTTTGCATTTTCTCAATGGTAATAGGAGAAGATTAACCATACAATTTATTGAGCAATTTCTCCTGAGTATAGAGATACTCCATATATGGTGTAAAACTACTGCTTTGGCGCCCTGCAAGGCTTGGAAGGGATGTAGTGTAATTTGACTTTTAGAATGCAAAATTGTCTGGAATCAATAACGGATGGTATGTCACATTTGGAGACCCCTTATTGTGCCTAAACAATGGAAACCTCGAAAAATTTATCCTATTTTAGAAACTAGACCCTAAATGAACATATCTAGAGGTGTGAAGAACAACTTGAACCCCCAGGTGGCTCACGAAAAAATTATTTTATAAGGTTGAGCCATGGAGGTAAAAAAAACATATTTTTCCCACAAAAATGTTGTTTTCGCCCCAAATTTAGCATTTTCTCAAGGTTAACAGGAGAGTCCACAGCTACACCATATGTAGTGGAAAACAACTGTTTGGGCGCTTGGCATGGCTCAGAAGGGAAGGAGCGCCATTTTGTCTGGAATAAATTGCTGGCACCATGTCACATTTGAAAAGCCCTTGACATGCCAAAACAGCAGAATTCCCCACAAGTGACCCCGTTTTGGAGACTACACCTCTCAGTTAATGCATCTACAGGATTAGTGAGCATTTTAAAGCCTCAGTCGATTCACAGAATTGTATAACATTGGGCTGTGTAAATTACCGGGTTTTTTTTCCCACTGAAATGTTCCTATGACACACTGCGGGACTGAGAAAGGAGAGGGACATTTGGATTTGGGAGTGCAGATTTTGCTGGATTTCTTTTTTTCCAGAGCCTTTCTGTTACCAATAATATAGAATTCACCTTTATTGACGTTAACAGATGACGGACCTGAGTGAGGACTTGTGGTTTTGTAGGTTTAGTTAAATGTTATTGGTGGCAATTTGGGGAACAGAACATTTTGAATCAGTTCACATTTATCCTGTGCTCTATGCTGTGCACTTACATCAGTTTTTCCATCTACATTTCTGAAATACATGATTCAGGTGAATCCCACAATGAATCCATTCACTAATGAGGCAGCAAAGTTTCTTTGGACTCCGTTTTGCCTCTATCCAGCAGTGTCCATCTTTTCAAAAACTGTTGTTGACCGCATTTTTTGTGAACAACTAGAAAAGACACATAAAAAGATGGACACCGTGGGACCACAGATTGGACGGACGGTCAAAGTGACTCCCTCTGCTTCATTGCAGTGAATTTTCTGTTTGAATCATGGTTCTGTTTGAATCATGTTTTTCAGAGATTAATACATCATCCTCGGTGCAAGTGCTCAGTGTAGAGCACAGGATAAATGTGAGCTGCACTTTACCGCAATCTTTGGGAGCCAGAATAAACAAATCAACAGCATTTAAAAAAATGGCTTCATGCCATCCACCTTGCAATGTGAGTGATAGACCAGCTTTACTCCTCAGTTCAGCACAATTACAATAATATAGGTCTGGCTACTATCACACTAAAAACCACTTTTTACAAAATACAGGTTTTTTGCATCAACAAATTTTGAAGGCTATGGTTCATGGATTCTTCTTTTTCTTGTTCTCTTCTTCCTCCACCATGTCAGGGTCATCATGCGGCCCTCTTAAAATTGTTAGATGGTCATCATGTGGCCCTTGCTCCAAATTTTAAAAAGGTAAAAAGGCGTCCCTCATTCATAATTTTAAGAGGGTCATCATGTGACCTTCGCTCTTAATTTCTCCAGGGTATGCATGATGCTCTCCTTCATAATTTTTTCAGGATGTGTATGAGGCCTACCTCTACAATTCTCTTACATGTATAGCTGCCTACCCCTAAGTATTACATGTTTTCCAGCCCTTGCACTTTATGCATAGCCTTTATCAGTCTTGGAGTCCTACTCAAAAATGTGGAAAAAAAATGTTTTCTGATGCCCCCATGTCACGCTAGGTACAGAGAAATACCAAGCGAGCGGCAAAAGGCAAAGTAAAGGGACCCCTGCTTCTAGGGGAGGGGGAGATGGTGACTCCTGATCAAACCTACTGCTGGATTCTGGGGTCCCTCACCACCCTAGATAGGTTCAGCAACTATGCACCGAGCCGGATACCTGACCCTAGATATCCCTAGTGCTGGACCCTAAATAGGGAACGGATGGGATGAACTCTTTGCGAACCCCACTAAACACTAAAGAAAGACACAAGGGGGACACATGGGGGGAAAATGAAGAACTACTTATCCACAGATGACTCAGGCAGAAGTTCAGCAAAGCTTCAGCAATGATACTACAGAAGAGAGCAAGCCACCTTCTTGCAACCAGAGCTCATATGAACTGAATAATATCCCTAGCACCAGTCCAGGGAAGAAGGGAGTATTAAAGCACCAAGAAAATACTAATAATCAGCAGCTGGGTGGAAGGCGAGCTCCTGCTGGGTCTCAAAGGGGGAAAGATGAAAATTCAACAGGAAAGCCACCCAGCATAATGAACACCAAGAACAAGAACAATTAAAAGTGAGGGAACATTTTCTGCAGCCAAACGCTGTGAACATCTGTTGCCAGAAACCACATGACTGTCTGTCACCCCTGACACACCCATAACACCTCTTCTATGTTTCTTCTAGGGTGTATTGCAATCCCTGCTTCTAATTTTTGGCAGCCTTTGCACTTAGTGCATAGACTTTATGAGTGTAGGCAACCCACTACCTAACAATTTTAACAATCCTTGTTCTTTCTCATTTTTAGCAGTTCTTGTATTGTCCGCATAGGCTTTAGGAGGTTCAGAGTCCATCCTTCAAACATTAAACAGTATGTGTCTGTTCATATCATACACACCACATGTCCAGATAAGGTAGTAAAATGTTAACGTTACATTCACCGGTGACTACCGCCGGGTGTATTTTTATTTTCTCCTCCACTATGTCATTTACTGTAATCATAGGCGATGGGGAAATACGGTGAAAAATGGCTCAGCTTTTAAGGTGTGGAGGAGGTGGGTTTTATTTTGTCTTTTTAATTTTGCTTTATGTCCAAGTCACTACACAGCAAAGAATGTTTCCTAACATTTTTTTCTTGTAAAATCCATTTTATCTTCGGGGTTGTATGTTAAATTGTCAGTCCGTAAAAGTAGAATAAAACTCTGACATCATTGTTTCCAGCAGCGACCTTGAAAGACACAGTTCTCACTTGAGTTTATTATATGTGCTAATGACAACATTAGTTACTAAATGTTAACAGGTATACTTACACTATAATACTTACAAATAATATTTATTTTTCTTTAAAGTTCAATGCTTTACTACGATCCTCATCATTCTCCTCCACATTCAAAAAGAGCCAGACAATTGACTATGATGTGGAAGTAAGCATGCCTCAGTATTTTGAGGTTCCAAAGAATATCAGCCTTCCCATCTCTGCAAAAGTTCGAATTGCCGACCCACCAGTATCTGTGGAAGGAGAAGAGCGATGTAGAGAACAAGGTAATGAAGATACATTGCTATGTTAGAACAATTAGATTACACTTGTAGAGACAATATGACCTGGGAACTGTATGAATTTATAATATACAAATGACAGAGAAAGGGCACTGTCCGAAGTAGACCCCTACTAACAGGCCATCAAAACTCATTTTAATTCACTAAAGCCATTATTTATACAAACTAATTCTCAGTGTGGTTATGGGTTAAAAGACCAATATTTGCCAATAATTATTATTAGATAAATACCTGAGCATATACAGGTGCATTTCAATAAATTAGAATATCATCAAAAAGCTAATTTATTTCAGTAGCTCAATACAAAAAGGGAAACGCATATATTGTATAGAGTCATTACAGAGTGACCAATTTCAAGTGTTTATTTCTGTTAATGTTGATGATTATGGCTTACAGCCAATGAAAACCCAAAAGTCATTATCTCAGAAAAATAGAATAATTAACACAAAACACCTACAAAGGCTTCCTAAGCATTTAATTTGGTCCCTTAATCTGGTTTAGTGGGTTACACAATCATATGGAAGACTGCTAACTTGACAGATATCCAAAAGACAGTAATTGACGAACTCTACAAGGAGGGTAAGCCACCAAAGGTCATTCCTAAAGAAACTGGTTGTTCATACAGCATATAAGTAGAAGGAAAAAGTGTGGTAGAAATAGGTGCACAAGCAACCAGGATAACCGCAGCCTTTATAGGATTGCTAAGAGGCCATTTAAAAATGTGGGATAGATTAACAAGGAGTGGACTGGTGCTGCAGTCATTGCTTCAAGAGCCACCACACACAGACGTATCCAGGACATGGGCTACAACTGTCGCATTCCTTCTGTCAAGCCACTCATGACCAATAGACAATGCCAAAAGCGTCTTACCTGGGACAAAGAAAAAAATAACTAGACTGTTGCTCAGTGGTCCAAGGTGTTGTTTTCAGATGAAAGTAAATTTTGCATTTCATTTGGAAATCAAGGTCCCAGAGTCTGGAGGAAGAGTGGAGAGGCCACAATCCAAGCTGCTTGAGGTCTAGTGTGAAGTTTCTACAATCAGTGATGGTGTGGGGAGCCATGTCATCTGCTGGTGTAGGTCCACTGAGTTTTATCAACACCAAAGTCAGCACAGCCGTCTACCAGGAAATGTTAGAGCACTTCATGCTTTCCTATGCCGACAAGCTTTTTAGAGATGGAAATTTCATTTTCCAGCAGGACTTGGCACCTGTCCACACTGCCAAAAGTACCAATACCTGGTTTAATAACCACAGTATCACTGTGCTAGATTGCCCAGCAAACTCACCTGACATAAACCCCATAGAGAATCTGTGGGGTATTGTCAAAAGGATGATGAGAGACACCAGATCCAACAATGCAGATAAGCTGAAGGCTTCTATCAAAGCAACCTGGGCTTCCATAACACCTAAGCAGTGCCACAGGCTGATCGCCTCCATGCCACACCGCATTGATGCAGTAATTCATACAAAAGAAGCTCCGACCAAATATTAAGTGCACTTATTGTACAAACTTTTCAGTACACCAACATTTCTGAGTTTAAAATCCTTTTTTCAGTTGGTCTTATATAATATTCTAATTTTCTGAGATAATGACTTTTGGGTTTTCATTGGCTGTAAGCCATAATCATCAACATTAACATATATAAACACTTGAAATAGATCACTCTGTGTGTAATGACTCTATATAATATATGAGTTTCCTTTTTTGTATTGAATTACTGAAATAAATTAACTTTTTGATGATATTCTAATTTATTGAGATGTATTTGTATATTTCCTTTGATCAATAAGCAGTAGACTTTTCCCTTATTTTGATATTCATAGCTCTTTCTGTATGTTAGGCCTTTGTTTTCTGACACACGCTTTATAGCACATAACATAATACAAAAAATGTAAAACTATTTTTTAGCAGCTTCAAACTTTACAGATTTGGCCTGCAGGTTGAGCTCATAAACAAGATTGAAACCCCAGACACGTACCTTTGTTCTTCTATATTGAATGACAAGGTTTTTCAATTGATGAAGTCACTTAAACATTTCATCAATTCAGGGACACTCATATTCTATTACTTTACTGTGACACATAGCAAAAGGACTGCACATTTTGTCATTCCGCTTTCAACTCCTTTATCCATTTTCATAGAACCAAGTGCTTTTTGATTTGTTCTTTGAAATTGAGGTGTTCAAAAAGAAACAGTACACACACAACACAGAATACCCTTTATAGACAGCCAAGTTTTGTTTTTTGTTTTCTTTTTTTGTTCTTTTTCTCTCCTGTTTTTTTTTTCTTTGTTTTTTGTTTTTTTTTCCCAGTCGACAGCTGTATGAAGGTTTTTCTTTTGCAGGAATAGTTTTAGTTTGGAATAACACCATTAATTTTACAGCTAATATACGGATAAACAGGAAAAAAAGTCTAAATAAGGTAAAATGGTGACAAAAAAACAAACAGTTCTACTATTATGACTTTTGCTGCTCCTAGAAGCAGATGCTGATTGTAGAACACGGCAAAGCAATTTATGCACTGTGTGAATCAGGCTCAGGACTCTTGAGACTTTTCCATATTCCATCACCCGCTCCATATTATGTCATGGAGCAGGAAGGGGTTAATAAAATAGTTGGATTGTGCATTATGCAGATGTAAATTTTTCAGGATTTTTTACTTCAAAATGTTCTGCTTCATTAAAATGGTAGTCTGGGCAAGCTAAAACCTTTCCCATTTTACTGTATGTTTAAAATATATATTAAACTCAATAATGACCTACTACCACCCTCTTCTATCCAACTCAGGCTACTTAGTGGTCTATCCTGGCACAGAACGTGGAAACGTCAGAGTTCAACAAACTGATGAATTGCGGCATCATGTGATTGGCTGCATTTGAGTGGCATGTCCTCAGATAAACATCTGCTGATGTGCTGCGTAAGTCAACTTGATCTCTTCAACCAGTCACAGGCTACAGTGGACTAGCGACTGGTTGAACAATGATCTCTCTTCTTCTGTGTTGTTACAGACCACGAAGCAGCCCACACTGTATCCAGCTGAGTTATGTTTTTATGAATTTGTAATTTTTGAACACATCCAATCCCCATGCTTTTATTTTGTGTAGACAACCCCCTTAATTTATGTTGAAAGATTAAGACCCCCTCCACAAGAGTTTGTAAAGTACGTATGGTGTCATCAGTGTTTTCAATCAATATGCCATCAATGTGTCATCCATGTTTTTCAGGTATGGCTCAAGAAATAAAGGTATTATAAAGCATCTCCTATACTTTCAATGTACAGCACATGGACAACACACGGATTGCATGCAGATACCATCCGTGTGCTATACATGTTTGTATTGGCTATTGTCATCCGAGTTGTAAAAAAAACGGACATGTCTCTATTTGGTTCACTGACAACACCATAGGTTATAATGGGTACGGTATGGATGCTACACAAACCAAAAACGCGTACTTGTGAAGTAGAACTAAATCAGCTTTGGTTCAGAAGTTAATAAGAACTTGTCACCACGTCAAAAGCGACCAGTTTTTACTTTTTTATTCCCTTGATTTATAACCTTTTCTGAAATCCACCATAGGGTTCCAGAAATATGAGCTTTTTTATTTCATGCTAATTTCTATGGTCTTTAGGAAGGGAGCGTGGCTCAGAGGATTCTCTGTGGGTGTGTCTTTATTATTACCCTGTGATCAATGCCCACTTGCCAAAGATCATTAAAAGTATCTCTAACTGCATGTAAGTGATTTGCACACATGCATTCATGAGCTGACTAGATGTGCTTTGCTGCTCTCAGTTCTCTAGTATTGAGAGAATCCTGGCACATCTAGTTGGAATGTCTCCAGAAGAATGCTAATTTCATACGAGTGGTCATGTGACCACTCTATCACCAGCAATATTGTTTATTCTGACAGCGCACACGGTCAGGATCAGAAGTCGGCGGTTAAACAGAGTGACGGCAGACTTATATCAGAAGATATCAGAAGATCAGACAACCACTTTAAGCTGTGAATGCCCTAGATGGTGGATTTTTGTAGATTCAGTGCAGCGATCATGTTAAAAAAATCTTTATTTTGTGATTCATCATCTTATTAATGTAAAGAAGAAAATAGCTTTAAACCAAATGTCCATGGGGCCTAGTTATTACCATTGACAAGAGTTTGGGTTTAGTGCCTACGGAGAGTCTGTGGCAGTCTGGAGCACACTGCCATCAAGGATGCTGGTCTCCCTCTTATCTCTACAGCTCCTCCTCCGCAGGTTCGCTACAGTGCGTAACATAAAGGCTCTGTCACACACAGAGATAAATCTGCGGCAGATCTGTGGTTGCAGGGAAATTGTGGACAATCAGTGCCAGGTTTTTAGCTGTGTACAAATGGAACAATATGTCCATGATTTCACTGCAACCACAGATCTGCCAAAGAGTTATCTCTGTGTGTGACGGGGCCTTAAGTGTATTACAGTGTCATTATGAAGAAATGAGTTTCATTACATTAAGGGCAGAAATAAGTACAAATTAGTAATTCATCAGGGAGAAAATACATCAGGTACCTGACACTCATATACTGCAAAACCAATTTAAGATTAGGTTCACGTTTATACAGTTTATTCCAGTGCATGTATACACCTGAATCACAAAAAACTGTATTCAGATGTATATGGCCGAATTTCCATAGACTAAAATGGGCAATAGGTATTACAAAAAATGTTCTTTTTACTGCATTTTGTCCTGGATATGTAGACCACATATATGTTCTTTTCATTATTGTCAGCATGCGATGAATTAGAAGGTATAGCAGAACATTTTAATATTTACATTCATATACATTTTTATTACTTTGTGAGAAAAAAAACCTCCTAGATATTGTCACCTCCCTACAAATTTGGTGACACATTCCAACTATTTCTTGTCTTTATCAGTAAAAACAATTTCAGAAAAGAATAATAAAAAAATGCTTTTTTTTAAACGATGTAGATGGACATATTGCATACATTCAATGTATTTGTTGAAATTAAGCCATACATATTTTGATGTATGGCACACATTTGTATACATTTTAATGTTTATCTAGAACGTATACACTATATGTCTTTAGATGTACGAGTGTGAACCTAGTCTAAAGCCCTCTACACATATTACACCAACGTCGGATATCGACAGGTTTGGATGATATTCCAATGAGTATGGGGAGCCCTGACAAATGGTTGACAGGGAAGTTAAGGATTCGACATGTTTGATTTCGGACTGCCAGTCCTCTTTGATCTCCCTGTGATGAGCCACTGCCAGAGATGTCTAGCATCAGTTCTTTTAAAGAGCACACAGGACTGCTCAGCAGAGCAACCACTCCTGTGTATAGGAGAGACAGCCAAGATAGGTGTCAACTAAATGATTGGCTGAGTTATGGCCTTAAAATAAATTTGTCATTAGGTTTTTGCTACCTCATTTGAGAGCAGCATGATGTAGAGGCAGAGACCCTGATTCCAGTGATGTTTCACTTAGTTTCCTGGGTGCAGCAGTAGTGATAAAACACATTTTTTTCAGTGCAGATATACAGTCATATGAAAAAGTTTGGGCACCCCTATTAATGTTTACCTTTTTTCTTTATAACAATTTGGGTTTTTGCAACAGCTATTTCAGTTTCATATATCTAATAACTGATGGACTGAGTAATATTTCTGGACTGAAATGAGGTTTATTGTACTAACAGAAAATGTGCAATCCGCATTTAAACAAAATTGACCGGTGCAAAAGTATGGGCACCTCAACATAAAAGGGACATTAATATTTTGTAGATCCTCCTTTTGCAAAAATAACAGCCTCTAGTCGCTTCTTGTAGCTTTTAATGAGTTCCTGGATCCTGGATGAAGGTATATTTGACCATTCCTGTTTACAAAACAATTCCAGTTCAGTTAAGTTTGATGGTCGCCAAGCATGGACAGCACGCTTCAAATCATACCACAGATTTTCAATGATATTCAGGTCTGGGGACTGGGATGGCCATTCCAGAACATTGTAATCGTTCCTCTGCATGAATGCCTGAGTAGATTTGGAGCGGTGTTTTGGATCATTGTCTTGCTGAAATATCCATCCCCTGCGGAACTTCAACTTTGACACTGATTCTTGCACATTATTGTCAAGAATCTGCTGATACTGAGTTGAATCCATGCGACCCTCAACTTTAACAAGATTCCCGGTGCCGGCATTGGCCACACAGCCCAAAAGCATGATGAAACCTCCACTAAATTTTACTGTGGGTAGCAAGTGCTTTTCTTGGAATGCCGTGTTTTTTTGCCTCCATGCATAACGCCTTTTTGACCAAACAACTCAATCTTTGTTTCACCAGTCCACAGGACCTTCTTCCAAAATGTAACTGGCTTGTCCAAATGTGCTTTTGCATGCCTCAGGCGACTCTGTTTGTGGCGTGCTTGCAGAAATGGCTTCTTTCACATCACTCTCCTATACAGCTTCTCCTTGTGCAACGTGCGCTGTATTTTTGACCGATGCACATTGACACCATCTGCAGCAAGATGAAGCTGCAGGTTTTTGGAGGTGGTCTGTGGCTTGTCCTTGACTGTTCTCACCATTCTTCTCTGCCTTTCTGATATTTTTCTTGGCCTGCCACTTCTGGGCTTAACAAGAACTGTACCTGTGTTCTTCCATTTCCTTACTATGTTCCTCACAGTGGAAACTGACAGTTTAAATCTCTGACGCAACTTTTTGTATCCTTCCCCTGAACAACTATGTTGAATAATCTTTGTTTTCAGATCATTTGAGAGTTGTTTTGAGGAGCCCATGATACCACTCTTCATAGGAGATTCAAATAGGAAAACTACTTGCAAGTGGCCACCTTAAATACCTTTTCTCATGATTGGATACACCTGCCTATGAAGTTCAAAACTCAATGAGGTTACAAATCCAATTTAGTGCTTTAGTAAGTCAATAAAGAGTAGTTAGGAATGTTCAAATCAAGAAATTGATAAAGGTGCCCATACTTTTGCACCGGTCAAATTTTGTTTAAATGTGGATTGCACTTTTTCTGTTAGTACTATAAACCTCATTTCAATCCAGAAATATTACTCAGCCCATCAGTTATTAGATATATGAAACTGAAATAGCTGTTGCAAAAACCCAAATTGTTATAAAGAAAAAAGGTTAACATTAATAGGGGTGCCCAAACTTTTTCATATGACTGTAGCAGACAGGAATACTGAGTCATCTATAATCCTGCCCACACTATTGATTGGGAGCTTTCTGTGTACACTGTGCAGAGACCGAAGGCCTAAGCCACACGGCGAGAAAATCGGTGCAAGTGGAGTGCGATAAAACATCGCATTCCACTCGGACCAAATCTAGCCTGTGTGTCAGCACACACAAGCGATTATTTTCTCAGCCCTAATCGGACCGAGAAAACAATCACAGCATGCTGCGATTGTAAGGCGAGACTCTTTTCTCTCGCACCCATTCAAGTGTATGGGGCGAGAAAAAAATCGCACTGCACTCGCAGTACAACGGTTTACCGTGCGTGAAGAGCGAGAATCGCAATAGCCGGCTACGGAGGAGAGAGGGAGAGAAATCCCTCCCTCCCCTCCTCCGTGCCAGCCCGCCCCCCGCAGCTGAGGTCCTCACTCACAGTCGGACCTCAGTCGCAAGGATACTAGCATGACACTCGGCTCCTGCTGTGCTGCCAGTGCGAGCCGAGTGTCATGCGAGCATCGCAGTAGTGCCACGTGTGGCCCTGGCCAAACTCTGCTAGTGGTAGATGCATTTTAATGCAGAGCAGGAGGATTAGGAGGCACAAGACACCTAGTTGTGAAGTGATGATCTACTACTGATAAAGCACTGATTATATTGAAACAGCACACAGCCTGGTAAGTTACACATCTCTGGAATCAGAGTCATAGCCCCTACATCATGCTGCTCTCAGATTACATAACAAAAACCTGCTGGTAGATCAAACCTAGGGCAATATTCTTATGTTATATTTTCTTAATGTAGTACAGTTTATATTGCTATAAAAATAATGTTCTCTTCTTAATAACATAAGCCTATTATGAACAATTGTCATATTTTTGTGATGTTTAAATTACACAGGTGAGTATCTCATTGTTGAGAAAATGACAGTAATTTTGAAATTGATTTGAGTCTATTACAAATGACACCATTGTAAACCAGCAGCAAAAACAGGATTGTACAAATCACACTTTCAGGCAGTTATGCTCTATTATGCTTTGTTTAAATTGGATAATGGCAGCGATTTAAGCGCAAATTACTGATCATAGGATAAAGATTAAATAAACTGTAAGGACTAATCACATGCTTAGAACTTAGGGAAAATAAGTGTTCGAAGGTTTCATGTGTTATGGAGAGCACAGACAATAGTTGGTTTTCTGCTCATTTTGTTATATAATGAATTTATCAAACATTCACTTTCTGTGCTATTGCAGAGACCACATTTGAGTTGTAGACCATAAGCAATTACAGACGTTCAGCCTATAATGTACAAATTAACAGTTTCAAAAGTCTATGCCTATATTATTAGTGTCCAACCCAGGGGAGGACTCAGGCTGGAATCAGAAGGTTAAGCCGGTTTCACACATTCGGCATTTTGCCGCTTTTCCGGATCCATCACACTCCAGTACAGTGCAATACAATGGGATCACCGCAAGCTCCAGTCACATGCTCCGAGAAATGCCGGATGTGTGAAACCGGCCTTACAGCGCTTTATTGCTTGCAGATCCACTACTGATACTTGAATGACATCATCTTGCTAATAGTGTGGTAAGGGTTAAGCACCCTTTCTTGCCTGAATGCTGGCTGTAGCTTTAAATAACAGGTGCCGGTCTTTGCTATCACTCCCTTTCACTTTTTAAAGTCATATCCCTGATCAGCTGATGCTGGTGATATAAACTGAATCCTCATTTATATGTGGTCCACATTGGGAGGAGCCTGCTCTGGAAGTCGTTTTTCTTATTGTGTGCAGCTGTAGTGTTAGTTATGTTGTAGCTGCTTGGAGTGTTTTTTTCTTTTCATATATATTTCCCCTGTTTGTTTTCCTACCCTTGTGTTTCTGTATTGTATCTGGCAAGTGCTTTTGTCAGCCTGCTCACTAGTAAGGGTGAGTTTAGGGCAAGTGAGGGCTTAGGAATTTGGTTGGCGATGGGGTGAAGGAACCCGTATAGGGACATCAGGGAGTACATGGTACAGGCACAGGTGAGTGCAGGTGGTGAACCCGCAACCCTCTCCTTAGTGCCAGGACCCTCCTTTCTTTTGTGGCCCCTATGTACCCTGAGTGTTGTGGCACGTCCTGGGGTTTTTCCTGATATCTTGTAAAACCCCGTTAGTCACCATGTGGCAGCCTCATGCCACAGGAGATCAATCTATGAATTGATGAGTTTTTCTATGTCTGTCTCTAATTTCCTTCTGAGCAGGTATGAAGTAGTTTATCTAACTGTTTTTCTGTCCTATATTAAAGTTTGTCTGCCCCGGTCTTAAAAAATGGTCCAAAATGCTGAAGAAATAAAAACCACTGTATACTTACCACACTGACTCCCTTCTGCTCCTCATCCCGCACTGTTCTGCCTCCTACTTTTTTGTGCTTCGTGTTTCAGCTGTAGGAGCATGTCACCACTTCAGGCAATCACTGGCCTTAGCGGTGATGAACATATTACCCCTGCTGAAAGTCCAAACGACAAGAATAGTCATTGACTGCAGGAGTCACGTGCCCTCTTTTCAAGAAGAGGAAGCACCTTGTCGGAGTCTGGCAAGAGACAAAATAGTGCTAGAAAAGAAGCACAGGGTTATCAGTACGCTGTCTGGACATTATTATTTACAATTTTGAATATGTAAAAATGGCTCAAAATACTTATATAATCTATTTATCATCTCTCTATTGTCTATGTATCTATCATATTATCTCAATATGTAAATATGAATAACGACAACCTGCTTAAATTACTTTCATATTCAAGGTTGGAAGTAGTTTGCACATTAATTCATAATAACTTATTATAACGTGTACCTCTCTTCCCCATGTGAATATTAATCTTATTTTAATAATGGTATTATTAGCTCTAGCAAAAAAAAAATTAATGCAATTACATTCCACCGTACTTTCACTGATCCTCTGCTAAAAAAAAAATTGAGAAGTAAAGACAGTGGGTATAGGACTTACAAATGCCTTAAACATGTTTTATACCCTACTGCTATGTTAAAACTGGCTGTTGAAGCCAATGGAAGAGCCAGTAGACTGTGACTTCCAGCTTGACTGTCAGATGACCGTCAGCCAATCTGTGCTGCACTGATTGGCTGCAGTGGTCCACTGACATCCTCCACCAGAAGAGACAGTGAGAAGACCGTCAGGGGTCATAGACAGCGGTGTCGAGAAATGATGGCGTCAGATAGGTGAGCATATATTTTTTAATTATTTTCAGACTATTATGGTTCCGTTCATAAAAAAATAAAAAGGTCAACAATTATTATTCCAGTTTTCTGTATTGAAGTGAGAAATGTAGAGTATACTAAGTTTCAGTAACAAAAAACAAAAAAAAACCCAGAATATTTACAGTGTTGTATTATTTAATGAATTATTCTGTGCTGCATTTGGAAACTAAGATACATTGCAGATAGTTCTTGCCAAATATGCATTAGATATTTTTTAGAAGGATGATATATCTTCTGAAATTATTTATTGTTTTGGTTCAGATAAAGAAAAGGAAGTTTTATTTCCAGTAAAATTTGTCCCTGAGAAACCTGGCCGCTATACTTGCAAAATTTTGCTTCGCTCCTCTCATGATGTACGAGTCTACATGATTGAGTGTGTCGTCAACCCATGTAGCACAGAAACCAAATTGGAATTTATTACCCCGGCTTGTGAAGCACTGATTCAAGATATTCCAATAGTAAGTTGCACCACATGGCCTCATTATGTGTCATTTTACAATGTATCTATCTAGAAGACTGGACTCATATCTGTAGCAGTTGATGAAGTGTTTGATGTCAAAATGTTTGATGTAAAGCAATATATTAAAAACATTGTAGGTCAAGTAGCAAAAAAGTTTTGATTTAACAGATTCTTAAAACATTTTCAATAGAAAAGTATTTTATAGTTGTATATTCTACATCATTTTCAATAGCTTAATTAAAGGGGTTTTCCACTTTCCACAGAGGATGTACTCACCCTTCCCAGATCCAGCTCTCCGACTTGCTTCAGTCTCAGTTTGGCTCCAGCAGTGTCGTCACATCGGCAGTTCACCTTGGTTGAACCATTGAGCTCAATGATTGATTACTGCTGGCATTAGGGCACCACTGCAATCAAACTCTGAGACTGGATTATTGGTGAGGAGCTGGATCTGGGATGGGTGAGTACCTGTTCTTTTTGTTTTGTTTGGCATGTAAAATCATTTGACTTCCACTTTTCTTAAGGTAGAAAATCCCTTTACATAAAGAAAATCTCAATTAGTATACAGATGTAGCAGATTTTACTTGGATAAAGGAGATTTGCTATCCAGGTCTTGAGGAAAAGAGAACTGGTGTACATGTCTTCTAATGAACTTGGGTCATCTTCAGGCTACAGAGTTATACATAAAATTGCTGTATATTTTAGTGTTTTCTTCCGTTAAGGCTGGAGTCACACTTGCGCGTATTTCGCGCGAGTCTCGCATTGCATCACCTGGCACGGTCTGATGCTCTCCAGACAGGAGCGGGTCAGCTGCATAGAAATACATGTAGCTGACCCGTTTCCTGTCAGGAATGTGTGCTGCCGTGCCGGGTAATGTGATGCGAGACTCGCGCAAGATACGTGCAAATGTGACTCCGGCCTTAAAGTTTCATTTTGAGCTTTAATAGTTTTCTGTAAAAAAGAAGTCAAATGTATTATTGGTTAACTAGCATAATTAGATTTTGAAATAGAGAAGCCTCTTCATCAGGCACATCTATAAATTAAAGGGAAAGCTATCTAATCTGTGGAAAGCATGAGGTAGGGGTTTAATATCCAGGATTCAGCAATGTGTCACTTATCACACTGTGCCTACTAGTCCAACCACAACCTATCCTGTAATAAGCAGCTCACTGTCACTATAAAATGTATACAAAGAGCCTGGTTGGGTGGAATTTGCTTTCTCGGAACTGCCTCATCCTACAACTAAGAACTGTGATTGTGTCACAACAGCTGCATCCAGTAAAGTGTCATACATCCTTAGATTCAGAACCTCTTTCCTACATTATGCTACTTTCAGAGTGAAAACTTTTAATGACTGACTGAGCAGCACAACATTTAAGGCTGACCTGTCCTCTCACTGGTATATACAGTATATGAGTAGCAACAGCATTTCTAGTCATTATATGATTTGTATGCTGTAGTTTTAGTTTTTTTCTCTTCTGTAGGAGCTATTTCTAATTGTCAGATTTCTCTAGGCTCAGTTGCAAAGATGGTAGTGATAAGCTTCTATAACATCTACCTTGCACTGTACATGGAGAAAGAAGATGCTAGTCCCGTATCTCTTACATATACTTAAAAGACCTAGTAGCAGCATCTCTGTGTGCCTCTGACTTTCTGAAGCTCTTCTTTTTTATCTCCCATCACCATTAAGGCATTTTTCTCTTATAAGATTTTTGAGAAAATTAAGTGGGCTTTACTTTCCGAGTGTCCGGCGTGGCTGTAACTTCTCCCATGGCCGCTCATTCACCTCCAGGGCCACTCATTACCTTCATTGCATATACACTGCTTTCCGTGCCCAGTGATGTTGCAGTGATTGGTTGCAGTCAGAGGCACCCGCATGCTGAGTGACAGCATGTCTGATGTATCCAATCACAAACCCAGGCTGTCGGTCACTATTGTACAATAAAATAAATGAATAAATAAAAAAAATGGCGTAGGGTCCCCCCATATTATGATACCTAACACAGATAAAGCCTATGGCGACAGGGTGCAGCTCCCAGCCATGTGCTTATCTTGGCTGTGTAATAAAATAAGAGGAAAAACATGCGTGTTTCATAAATAATTTAAAAAAACAGCATGCAGCCCCCTCCAATTTTGAAACCAAGCCATGTTAAAGTCCAACAGCTGGGGGCTGATGAGACCCATAGTTATTGGGCCCTCCCAGCCTAAAAATAGCCTGCAGCTGTCCAAGATTGTCGTATCCATTAGATACGACAATCCTAGCACTTTACCAGGCTCTTCCGAGTGACCCTGGTGTGGTAGCAATCATGGTAATAAGGGGTTATTTGCAGCTCACAGCTGCTGCTAAGCCCTAGATTAGTAATGGGTGGCATTTATGAGACCCCCATTACTAATCTGTAAGTGAAAGTATATAAACACAAACACCGAAAAAATCCTCTATTTGAAATAAAAGACCAAATGCACCCTCTTTCACCACTTTATTAACCCCGAAAACACCCCTGCAGGTCTGATGTAATCCACACAAGGTACCACAGCGATTCCAGCTCTGCTACATTACTGACGGCACAGCTCTCAATCATGGTACATGACCGCCCGCTGCAGACTTAAATTTTTTTTTTGGTCGTTGCAAAAATTTTTTAAAATGCAATAACAGGAGATAAAAACGTATTATATGCACAAAATCATTAAAAATGTCAGCTCATGATGCAAAAAATAAGCCATCACTGAGCTCCAAATCCTGAAAAATGTGAACGCTACGGATCTCGGAAAATGGCGACAAAAGCGCTATTCTTTTTTTGGACAAACTTCTGAGTTTTTCTTTAACCCCTTAGGTAAAAGTAAAAGTATACATGTTTGGTATCTGTGAACTTGCACCAACATGAGCCATCATACAGACATGTCAGTTTTACCATATAGTGAAAGTGGTAAATAAAAGACCCAAGAAACAATCGTGCAGTTGCACTTTTTTTGCAATTTCACTGCATTTGGAATTTTTCCCCGTTTTCCAGTACACTAAATGGTAAAACATATGGTTTTATCCAAAAATGCAACTCACCCCGCAAAAAACAAGCTCTTATGTGGATATATTGTCAGAAAAATATAAAAGTTATGGCTTTTGGAAGAAGGGAAGGAAAAAAAATAAAATGGAAAATGAAAAATTGCCGGGGGGGGGGGGGGTGCAGGGGTTAAGATCAGTAGCAACTATCACTATATGAGTGGTTGTTACCATGGATTCCTAAGCTCCAATGCCCTGCACATGAGATAAGTGACTTAGCTAATGAGGAGAACTATATAGTGGAAGATATGTGCATGTAGACATGACATCAATTATGCAATACATATAAATTACAATGGCCTATCTGCTTTACAGAATATTATTTTTTTTATTTAACAGTATAATTTATGGTGTTGAATTTTTTACTTTATTACTGCCATCGATTATGACATTTCAAGTGTGGCCATTTACCAAAGACATACAGTATATTGAACACGTTCTCAGTTGCATTAGCCTTTTTATTACTTGTTATGCTTACTTTGTTAGTGCACTCATTTGTATCCTTGCGATACATTTCCCCCTGTAGTGTGTATGTATTATGGTCATTTTCTGGTTCATTTCTGTTCTTATTCATTGCATTGTGCTGTTCTGTATTACAGTATATTCAAGATGCCCATTTGTACAAGCCCCAGAGCAAGTGAAATGATCTGAAAGTTTCTAATTAACTTCTGGAAATGCATCCTGCATATACATAGCAGCTTGATGTTTTTTGTCTTGTAATTTAATCATCCAGAAAGACTTTGCCCTAATCCGTTTTTGTGTTTTTGCCCAATTTGTAGTGAAGTTACATTTTTGACATTTTTACAAAAAAAAATCATGTTTTTTAGCGATAATGCAAATAAAAGGAATCAGAAATGGCTTGTGTGCTTTTATAGAAAATATAGTCTTTGAAGTGTTGTAACGCACTGCTAATGGCGAACAGTAGATCTGTTCCACATCATTAGCTAGACGTAATATAATTAAAGTATGTCTGGGTTGGCGTAATAGCGATCATTAGACATCTTTATACTCTAAGTGTGTTCTCAGTACTTTTTTGAGGTCATAATAATAAACATTTCGTTATTTTTTCTTTTTAGCATAATACAACTCAACAAAACTGGAAACTGAAAGCCATTCTTCAAGGAGATCGATTCTATGGTCCTTCATTCTTGAACATACCAGCAGGAGAAATAGCACAGTATTCTTTAATGTTTAAGCCTACCGTTGATTGCTGCATCACTGTAAGTGTGGTGACATTTAGTGGAAACCACAGAAAAAAACATTTGGCTATTTTTATAAGTATTCAATTAACATCTCTTAGGAGTGAAAAGTTCTTATACACCTTTTATGTTGTCTGCGGAATGGGGAAAAAATCCTACAATAACATAGAAATGTTATATTTCCATCTTTTTTTAGACTGACCTTAATGTAAAAAGCATGTCTTACCATTTCTGATTGACTGCACATTTTATTATGAATTGTGTCTACAAATGCTAGCACTGGCAATACCAAGTTTGCTTTTACATTTTTTTCAACCTTTTCTCAGATCTATAAGTTGAATTTTAGCATTAGGTCTGGAAAAAAAAGGCACTTTTCCACCATGATTATCGTCGTAAGTAGAGTTGAGCGCGGTTCGAGGTTCTCCAGTTCGCGGCTCGAGTGATTTTGGGGGCTGTTCTATATTGAACTAGAACTCGAGCTTTTTTGCAAAAGCTCGATAGTTCTAGATACGTTCGAGAACGGTTCTAGCAGCAAAAAAAACAGCTAATTCCTAGCTGGCTTTCCGCTGTAATAGTGTAAGTCACTCTGTGACTCACACTATTATGACATTTCAGTGTATAGTGTGCGGGAACAGCGCCTTCAGATCACTGCTGTATGGATAATGGCCGTTTTTTTTTTTTTCCTTGTCTTCCTTCCCTAAGCGCGCGCGTGTAGTGGGGAGGGCCAGCATGTCAGCCAATCCCAGACACACACACAGCTAAGTGGACTTTTAGCCAGAGAAGCAAAGACATGTGTGATAGGATGTCCATGTCACATGTCCCTGCATTATAAAAACGAGTATCTGCCCGTCCGGACGCCATTATCTCTTCTGCGTCCTTGGTGTCAGACATCACTGGCGCAGCTCCGTCTTGAGTCCTATCGCCGATACTGCTGTATGCGCTCCATACACAGCGCTGGACAGCTTAGGGATAGCACTTTCTATCAGTCCTTTTAAGGGCTCATACGGGCAGGGTCAGAGCCATAGGTGACAGGTCCTGAAAACAGAGTTTAACAGCTACACAAGATGACAGCGTCTGTGTAGCTAAGGTCAGGGATTTCCTTGCTGCATTTCCCCATTAGGAGGGAATAGAAAGGCAGGCTTCCATTCCTCTACCCAGAGACCCACAACCCTGGCACTGTACCCTCCTGCCATTTGCACACTCAAACTCATTGTTTCTAAGCCATTATACTAGCAAACACTGAGTGTACCTAGTGGCATCCTAAACGTGGCTATTGGACTTCTGTATAGTCCCACTAGTGCAAAGATATTTGCAGCACCTCTACCTGCATTGCACACTCCAACTCATTGTAGCTAAGCCATTATACTAGCAAACACTGAGTGTACCTAGTGGCATCCTAAACGTGGCTATTGGACTTCTGTTTAGTCCCACTAGTGCAAAGATATTTGCAGCACCTCTGCCTGCATTGCACACTCCAACTCATTATAACTAAGCCATTATACTAGCAAACACTGAGTGAACTTAGTGGCATCCTAAACGTGGCTGTTGGACTGCTGTATAGTCCCAGTAGTGCACAGATATTTGCAGCACATCTGCCTGCATTGCACACTCCAACTCATTATAACTAAGCCATTATACTAGCAAACACTGAGTATACCTAGTGGCATCCTAAACGTGGCTATTGGTCTTCTGTATAGTCCCACTAGTGCAAAGATATTTGCAGCACCTCTGCCTGCATTGCACACTCAAACTCATTGTTACTAAGCCATTATACTAGCAGACACTGAGTGTACCTAGTGGCATCCTAAACGTGGCTATTGGACTTCTGTATAGTCCCACTAGTGCAAAGATATTTGCAGCACCTCTGCCTGCATTGCACACGCAAACTCATTGTTACTAAGCCATTATACTAGCAAACACTGAGTGTACCTAGTGGCATCCTAAACGTGGCTATTGGACTTCTGTATAGTCCCACTAGTGCAAAGATATTTGCAGCACCTCTGCCTGCATTGCACACTCCAACTCATTGTAGCTAAGCCATTATACTAGCAAACAATGAGTGTACCTAGTGGCATCCTAAACGTGGCTATTGGACTTCTGTTTAGTCCCACTAGTGCAAAGATATTTGCAGCACCTCTGCCTGCATTGCACACTCCAACTCATTATAACTAAGCCATTATACTAGCAAACACTGAGTGAACTTAGTGGCATCCTAAACGTGGCTGTTGGACTGCTGTATAGTCCCAGTAGTGCACAGATATTTGCAGCACGTCTGCCTGCATTGCACACTCCAACTCATTATAACTAAGCCATTATACTAGCAAACACTCAGTGTACCTAGTGTCATCCTAAACGTGGCTATTGGACTTCTGTATAGTCCCACTAGTGCAAAGATATTTGCAGCACCTCTACCTGCATTGCACACTCCAACTCATTGTAGCTAAGCCATTATACTAGCAAACACTAAGTGTACCTAGTGGCATCCTAAACGTGGCTATTGGACTTCTGTTTAGTCCCACTAGTGCAAAGATATTTGCAGCACGTCTGCCTGCATTGCACACTCAAACTCATTGTTACTAAGCCATTATACTAGCAAACACTGAGTGAACCTAGTGGCATCCTAAACGTGGCTATTGGACTTCTGTATAGTCCCACTAGTGCAAAGATATTTGCAGCACCTCTACCTGCATTGCACACTCCAACTCATTGCTGCTAAGCCATTATACTAGCAAACACTGAGTGTACCTAGTGGCATCCTAAACGTGGCTATTGGACTTCTGTTTAGTCCCACTAGTGCAAAGATATTTGCAGCACCTCTGCCTGCATTGCACACTCCAACTCATTATAACTAAGCCATTATACTAGCAAACACTCAGTGTACCTAGTGTCATCCTAAACGTGGCTATTGGACTTCTGTATAGTCCCACTAGTGCAAAGATATTTGCAGCACCTCTACCTGCATTGCACACTCCAACTCATTGTAGCTAAGCCATTATACTAGCAAACACTGAGTGTACCTAGTGGCATCCTAAACGTGGCTATTGGACTTCTGTTTAGTCCCACTAGTGCAAAGATATTTGCAGCACCTCTGCCTGCATTGCACACTCAAACTCATTGTTACTAAGCCATTATACTAGCAAACACTGAGTGAACCTAGTGGCATCCTAAACGTGGCTATTGGACTTCTGTATAGTCCCACTAGTGCAAAGATATTTGCAGCACCTCTACCTGCATTGCACACTCCAACTCATTGCTGCTAAGCCATTATACTAGCAAACACTGAGTGTACCTAGTGGCATCCTAAACGTGGCTATTGGACTTCTGTTTAGTCCCACTAGTGCAAAGATATTTGCAGCACCTCTGCCTGCATTGCACACTCCAACTCATTATAACTAAGCCATTATACTAGCAAACACTGAGTGAACTTAGTGGCATCCTAAATGTGTCTGTTGGACTGCTGTATAGTGCCAATAGTGCACAGATATTTGCAGCACGTCTGCCTGCATTGCACACTCCAACTCATTATAACTAAGCCATTATACTAGCAAACACTGAGTGTACCTAGTGTCATCCTAAACGTGGCTATTGGACTTCTGTATTGTCCCACTAGTGCAAAGATATTTGAAGCACCTCTGCCTGCATTGCACACTCAAACTCATTGTAGCTAAGCCATTATACTAGCAAACACTGAGTGTACCTAGTGGCATCCTAAACGTGGCTATTGGACTTCTGTATAGTCCCACTAGTGCAAAGATATTTGCAGCACCTCTGCCTGCATTACACACTCCAACTCATTATAACTAAGCCATTATACTAGCAAACACTGAGTGTACCTAGTGGCATCCTAAACGTGGCTATTGGACTTCTGTTTAGTCCCACTAGTGCAAAGATATTTGCAGCACCTCTGCCTGCATTGCACACTCCAACTCATTATAACTAAGCCATTATACTATCAAACACTCAGTGTACCTAGTGTCATCCTAAACGTGGCTATTGGACTTCTGTATAGTCCCACTAGTGCAAAGATATTTGCAGCACCTCTACCTGCATTGCACACTCCAACTCATTGTAGCTAAGCCATTATACTAGCAAACACTGAGTGTACCTAGTGGCATCCTAAACGTGGCTATTGGACTTCTGTTTAGTCCCACTAGTGCAAAGATGTTTGCAGCACCTCTGCCTGCATTGCACACTCAAACTCATTGTTACTAAGCCATTATACTAGCAAACACTGAGTGAACCTAGTGGCATCCTAAACGTGGCTATTGGACTTCTGTATAGTCCCACTAGTGCAAAGATATTTGCAGCACCTCTACCTGCATTGCACACTCCAACTCATTGCAGCTAAGCCATTATACTAGCAAACACTGAGTGTACCTAGTGGCATCCTAAACGTGGCTATTGGACTTCTGTTTAGTCCCACTAGTGCAAAGATATTTGCAGCACCTCTGCCTGCATTGCACACTCCAACTCATTATAACTAAGCCATTATACTAGCAAACACTGAGTGAACTTAGTGGCATCCTAAATGTGGCTGTTGGACTGCTGTATAGTGCCAGTAGTGCACAGATATTTGCAGCACGTCTGCCTGCATTGCACACTCCAACTCATTATAACTAAGCCATTATACTAGCAAACACTGAGTGTACCTAGTGTCATCCTAAACGTGGCTATTGGACTTCTGTATTGTCCCACTAGTGCAAAGATATTTGCAGCACCTCTGCCTGCATTGCACACTCAAACTCATTGTAGCTAAGCCATTATACTAGCAAACACTAAGTGTACCTAGTGGCATCCTAAACGTGGCTATTGGACTTCTGTATAGTCCCACTAGTGCAAAGATATTTGCAGCACCTCTGCCTGCATTACACACTCCAACTCATTATAACTAAGCCATTATACTAGCAAACACTGAGTGTACCTAGTCTCATCCTAAACATGGCTATTGGACTTCTGTATTGTCCCACTAGTGCAAAGATATTTGCAGCACGTCTGCCTGCATTGCACACTCAAACTCATTGTTACTAAGCCATTATACTAGCAAACACTGAGTGAACTTAGTGGCATCCTAAACGTGGCTGTTGGACCTCTGTATTGTCCCACTAGTGCAAAGATATTTGCAGCACCTCTGCCTGCATTGCACACTCAAACTCATTGTTACTAAGCCATTATACTAGCAAACACTGAGTGAACCTAGTGGCTTCCTAAACGTGGCTATTGGACTTCTGTATAGTCCCACTAGTGCAAAGATATTTGCAGCACCTCTGCCTGCATTGCACACTCCAACTCATTGTTACTAAGCCATTATACTAGCAAACACTGAGTGTACCTAGTGGCATCCTAAACGTGGCTATTGGACTTCTGCATAGTCCCACTAGTGCAAAGATATTTGCAGCACCTCTACCTGCATTGCACACTCCAACTCATTGTAGCTAAGCCATTATACTTGCAAACACTGAGTGTACCTAGTGGCATCCTAAACGTGGCTATTGGACTTCTGTTTAGTCCCACTAGTGCAAAGATATTTGCAGCACCTCTGCCTGCATTGCCCACTCAAACTCATTATAACTAAGCCATTATACTAGCAAACACTGAGTGAACCTAGTGGCATCCTAAACGTGGCTATTGGACTTCTGTATTGTCCCACTAGTGCAAAGATATTTGCAGCACCTCTGCCTGCATTGCACACTCAAACTCATTGTTACTAAGCCATTATACTAGCAAACACTGAGTGAACTTAGTGGCATCCTAAACGTGGCTGTTGGACTGCTGTATAGTCCCAGTAGTGCACAGATATTTGCAGCACGTCTGCCTGCATTGCACACTCCAACTCATTATAACTAAGCCATTATACTAGCAAACACTGAGTGTACCTAGTGGCATCCTAAACGTGGCTATTGGACTTCTGTTTAGTCCCACTAGTGCAAAGATATTTGCAGCACCTCTGCCTGCATTACACACTCCAACTCATTATAACTAAGCCATTATACTAGCAAACACTGAGTGTACCTAGTCTCATCCTAAACGTGGCTATTGGACTTCTGTATTGTCCCACTAGTGCAAAGATATTTGCAACACGTCTGCCTGCATTGCACACTCAAACTCATTGTTAGTAAGCCATTATACTAGCAAACACTGAGTGAACTTAGTGGCATCCTAAACGTGGCTGTTGGACTTCTGTATTGTCCCACTAGTGCAAAGGTATTTGCAGCACCTCTGCCTGCATTGCACACTCAAACTCATTGTTACTAAGCCATTATACTAGCAAACACTGAGTGAACCTAGTGGCATCCTAAACGTGGCTATTGGACTTCTGTATAGTCCCACTAGTGCAAAGATATTTGCAGCACCTCTGCCTGGATTGCACACTCCAACTCATTGTTACTAAGCCATTATACTAGCAAACACTGAGTGTACCTAGTGGCATCCTAAACGTGGCTATTGGACTTCTGTTTAGTCCCACTAGTGCAAAGATATTTGCAGCACCTCTGCCTGCATTGCACACTCAAACTCATTATAACTAAGCCATTATACTAGCAAACACTGAGTGAACCTAGTGGCATCCTAAACGTGGCTATTGGACTTCTGTATTGTCTCACTAGTGCAAAGATATTTGCAGCACGTCTGCCTGCATTGCACACTCAAACTCATTGTTACTAAGCCATTATACTAGCAAACACTGAGTGAACTTAGTGGCATCCTAAACGTGGCTGTTGGACTTCTGTATTGTCCCACTAGTGCAAAGATATTTGCAGCACCTCTGCCTGCATTGCACACTCAAACTCATTGTTACTAAGCCATTATACTAGCAAACACTGAGTGAACCTTGTGGCATCCTAAACGTGGCTATTGGACTTCTGTATAGTCCCACTAGTGCAAAGATATTTGCAGCACCTCTACCTGCATTGCACACTCCAACATATTGTAGCTAAGCCATTATACTAGCAAACAATGAGTGTACCTAGTGGCATCCTAAACGTGGCTATTGGACTTCTGTTTAGTCCCACTAGCGCAAAGATATTTGCAGCACCTCTGCCTGCATTGCACACTCAAACTCATTGTTACTAAGCCATTATACTAGCAAACACTGAGTGAACCTTGTGGCATCCTAAACGTAGCTGTTGGACTGCTGTATAGTCCCAGTAGTGCACAGATATTTGCAGCACGTCTGCCTGCATTGCACACTCCAACTCATTATAACTAAGCCATTATACTAGCAAACACTGAGTGTACCTAGTGGCATCCTAAACGTGGCTATTGGACTTCTGTTTAGTCCCACTAGTGCAAAGATATTTGCAGCACCTCTGCCTGCATTGCACACTCAAACTCATTATAACTAATTCATTATACTAGCAAACACTGAGTGTACCTAGTGTCATCCTAAACGTGGCTATTGGACTTCTGTATAGTCCCACTAGTGCAAAGATATTTGCAGCACCTCTGCCTGCATTGCACACTCAAACTCATTGTAGCTAAGCCATTATACTAGCAAACACTGAGTGTACCTAGTGGCATCCTAAACGTGGCTATTGGACTTTTGTTTTGTCCCACTAGTGCAAAGATATTTTGCAGCACGTCTGCCTGCATTGCACACTCAAACTCATTGTTACTAAGCCATTATACTAGCAAACACTGAGTGTACCTAGTGGCATCCTAAACGTGGCTATTGGACTTCTGTATAGTCCCACTAGTGCAAAGATTTTTGCAGCACGTCTGCCTGCATTGCACACTCCAACTCATTATAACTTAGCCATTATACTAGCAAACACTGAGTGAACTTAGTGGCATCCTAAACATGGCTGTTGGACTGCTGTATAGTCCCAGTAGTTCACAGATATTTGCAGCACGTCTGCCTGCATTGCACACTCCAACTCATTATAACTAAGCCATTATACTAGCAAACACTGAGTGTACCTAGTGTCATCCTAAACTTGGCTATTGGCCTTCTGTATAGTCCCACTAGTGCAAAGATATTTGCAGCACCTCTGCCTGCATTGCACACTCAAACTCATTGTAGCTAAGCCATTATACTAGCAAACACTGAGTGTACCTAGTGGCATCCTAAACGTGGCTATTGGACTTCTGTTTAGTCCCACTAGTGCAAAGATATTTGCAGCACCTCTGCCTGCATTACACACTACAACTCATTATAACTAAGCCATTATACTAGCAAACACTGAGTGTACCTAGTCTCATCCTAAACATGGCTATTGGACTTCTGTATTGTCCCTGTCGCGGGCGGGGAGGAGGGTGTCAGCACACCGCGCTCACCCCTTCTGCTCGGGTCCGGCTGCTCAGTGGTGGCTCGAGCCGTAGGCCGGATCCCGGGGGTTTTCCTCGAGCGGCACTCCTCGCCCGTGAGTGAAAGGGGGGTTGTTTGGGGTGTTGGGATAATGTCCGTGACGCCACCCACGGTTGTGGTGATGTGTAGCACCACCGCTGCTCAATGCGGGGATCCCGGGGATGGTGATGGGGAGCAGCCAGGTGTTGTGTTGCCCCTCCGTGGGTAGGGGTTGGTGATCCCGGGGCCCGGTGATGGCTTGTGAGGTGCAGGGCCTGGTGGGCGCAGGGACGCGGGGGCCGCGCTGTGCCTTGCGGCACTATGGTACTCACTCAGCCTGAGACTTGGACACAGTTTGTACGGTAAACCAAACGGCTGGTAGGACGGTCCCACAGACGGCTGCTTTGCTTCCCCGGTAGGTGACGGTGATGTCCCTCTTCCTTGCACCTGTATGTACGGATGGTTGCGATGGGTCCCCACCGGTAACCCGCTCCCCGGCTTCAAGCTGGGCCGGAGGAGCACTACACTTTGCCCGCAGGCGCTGGCCCTCAGAGACTGGTGCCCTGGCGGTGGCGGTGCCTCTGTTGTACGGGTTGGGCTGTTGCCTTCAATCGGGACTTGGTTGTTGGGGGAATCTACGTCCCCTTCATTGACGGATTCGGCAAATTTGGCGACTCCTAGCCTTGCCGGGGTCCGAGAGGCCCCTGCCCTGGTGCTGACTGTCTTTCGGAACACTGCTCCAGACCACCGGGCACACAGCCAACGGGGTCCTTCCAGGAACTTCCAAACGGTCCCCCTCCGGACAGTCACCGCCGTCGCTGACCTTGCTGTTCTGGCCCTACACAAAGCTGGACCTTCAGGCTTGCACACTCTCTGCTCTGTCACCACTTCTTGCTTTACTCCTTTACTACTCTTCTTTCCTCCACTTTCACTTCTCTTATCTGCTCCTCACTCAACTCCGTTGTTTACTCTTGCCCTCCCCGGGCTTAACTGCCTGACACTTCCTGCCTCCAGAGCTGTGAGCTCCTTGGTGGGCGGAGCCAACCGCCTGGCCCACCCCCTGGTGTGCATCATCAGACTCCTGGAGGAAGGCAACAAGGATTTTTGGTTCAGCTTAGGTGTGCCTACCTGGGATGTGGGGTGTGGTGGTGTGTGACCTGTGTCCCCTGGCTTGCCCAGGGCGACACATTCCCCCTTAGCAAAACGCAGACCGTCCGCGGGCTGCCGTCCTACACCGGTTTTATTTTTCTGTAAAAAGGGGATAACAGGGTTAAACAACATGCATAACATTTTTAATAAATCTTCCCAAGATGGGAGGCACATTTACTTTTAACGTTTCAACGGTATACGGTTACGGTTTCCGCTCTCTCCCACCCAAGTAACCTGGCCCTGATGCTGCCCCTAAAACCCAGGCAGCACCCCTTGACCCACAGTCCAGCACACGGTACCCGAGCGGGATCTGTCCTTCCCTCCAGAGGGTAGCCACCGGTTCCTTTGGCGGCTGGGCCCTGGCCTGCTCTGCTCAGGGCCCTCCCTCCAACCTTCCTCTCCGGAGGCGGCCTGCGGAAACGGTAACGGTACCCAACATATTTACAAGCCACTAACGTTTGTGGTTGCCCTGCAAAGTTCACGGGCTTGTCCATGGATAGTTCCCATGCATTTTTAAATGGTCCCCACGGGGACAACGGTGCCGGCTCCTGCCGGTTGCTAATCACAGCAGACAATCAGGTGAAAACTCGGATAATCATCTTTTTTATTTTTCAAACTTTTCAACTTTGCAAACAAACAGGTGGTCCCAACGGGGATGGTGCTGCGGGCCTTTATTGCCCTACTCCGGTCTTTCAAGCGCTGGGGTTGCCGGCAAGGGGTAGAGGTCTGCGCTCGCTCGGGCCTCCGGGCCCCTCCTGAGGTTAACGTCCAGCGCATACCACCCTCGCTCCCCAAAGTGCCGGGTATACTGTACGATATCTCCCGGCATCAGGTTACGGCCGGGATGTTCTTCGGGCAGGTGAGCATGCACATCCCGCCGGGCTACAAACACTTCGGCCTCTAGGCCCGGCTCGTAGATGAACCCGTAGCCCCGGCGGACATCAAACCGCCTCACCTGTCCCTCGTACAGCGGTCCCCGGTCACGGAACGTCGCTTGCCGGAGATTCTCCTTCTCCCGGATCGCTCTGGCCACCAGCTCGGCCTTCTTCCTCTCCCTCTCGGCGATCTCCAGGCCCAGCGGTACCGGCTCCCTATCCCAGTACGGCGCTGCCGCCAGCGACGGCGCACGGGTCGGGCCCCGCGGGACATCCTGGACATTACCCACTGTCAGGACTACGGGCGGCATGTCCCGCGGTGTCTTGGCCTTGGGCGCTGCCTTGCAGCAACAACCCGGCGCTACCTCAGCCGAGGTGTGGGGGATGGGCCTAGGGGCTTTCCGCTGCTGGGCCTTCGGCCCGGAGCGGGTCATCGGCTCCGGCTCGGGGAGTTTCTCAAGGGATGCCTCCGGTTCGGTCTTCGGAGTCTTCCACGGCAACACTGCGGACTTGCTGCGGGCTCCGGCTACAGGTTGGCCCGCTTGGGCGGGGACGCTGGGTACTGCTACCGGTTGCGGTGGTAGCAGGCCTAGTGGCGGGGTCACGGCCTCCGGGACGGGTGGCGAGGGAGGCAGCGAAGGGAGAGGGCTTGGACCGGGCCCCACAGCCGCGATGACCGGCCCCTCAAGGGCGTCGGGACGTGGGTCACTCACCCTCCCTTTCTCCGCTTCCTCCTCGCGTCTCCGCACGGTGGCTACAACGTCCGCCATGTCGGCCTCCCACTCCTCCATGAGGAGCTGCATCTTTACCTGCAGCCGTTGGTAGAGCTGCGCGGTCCGGATCTCCACCCACGCCGCGGTTCCAGGCGCGGGGGGTACGGTGTCGCGGGACGGCATCCACATGATGGCTTTCTCTCTTTCTTCCAGGAACGGGATGTTTGCAGAGTCCTGGCGTCCCTGCTTTTATAGCCGCAGCTACATGCGGCCAGCCGCCATCGCGTCCCCCTTAGCTCTTTCCGGCCCCTCCTCTCTCGGGGCGGGGTTTTGGCCTTCGCGCCTCTACTGCTCGAGAAGACGCTCGAGCGGGAACTTTTCGTGCCAAAGATGGCGGCTTCTGAAATTTTTCTGCCGGATGCCTCCGGCGGTAACAAGGCGCACCTCTACCAGACGGCAGAGCGGTAAGATCCTGTTCGTGACGCCAAGTTGTCGCGGGCGGGGAGGAGGGTGTCAGCACACCGCGCTCACCCCTTCTGCTCGGGTCCGGCTGCTCAGTGGTGGCTCGAGCCGTAGGCCGGATCCCGGGGGTTTTCCTCGAGCGGCACTCCTCGCCCGTGAGTGAAAGGGGGGTTGTTTGGGGTGTTGGGATAATGTCCGTGACGCCACCCATGGTTGTGGTGATGTGTAGCACCACCGCTGCTCAATGCGGGGATCCCGGGGATGGTGATGGGGAGCAGCCAGGTGTTGTGTTGCCCCTCCGTGGGTAGGGGTTGGTGATCCCGGGGCCCGGTAATGGCTTGTGAGGTGCAGGGCCTGGTGGGCACAGGGACGCGGGGGCCGCGCTGTGCCTTGCGGCACTATGGTACTCACTCAGCCTGAGACCTGGACACAGTTTGTACGGTAAACCAAACGGCTGGTAGGACGGTCCCACAGACGGCTGCTTTGCTTCCCCGGTAGGTGACGGTGATGTCCCTCTTCCTTGCACCTGTATGTACGGATGGTTGCGATGGGTCCCCACCGGTAACTCGCTCCCCGGCTTCAAGCTGGGCCGGAGGAGCACTACACTTTGCCCGCAGGCGCTGGCCCTCAGAGACTGGTGCCCTGGCGGTGGCGGTGCCTCTGTTGTACGGGTTGGGCTGTTGCCTTCAATCGGGACTTGGTTGTTGGGGGAATCTACGTCCCCTTCACTGACGGATTCGACAAATTTGGCGACTCCTAGCCTTGCCGGGGTCCGAGAGGCCCCTGCCCTGGTGCTGACTGTCTTTCGGAACACTGCTCCAGACCACCGGGCACACAGCCAACGGGGTCCTTCCAGGAACTTCCAAACGGTCCCCCTCCGGACAGTCACCGCCGTCGCTGACCTTGCTGTTCTGGCCCTACACAAAGCTGGACCTTCAGGCTTGCACACTCTCTGCTCTGTCACCACTTCTTGCTTTACTCCTTTACTACTCTTCTTTCCTCCACTTTCACTTCTCTTATCTGCTCCTCACTCAACTCCGTTTTTTACTCTTGCCCTCCCCGGGCTTAACTGCCTGACACTTCCTGCCTCCAGAGCTGTGAGCTCCTTGGTGGGCGGAGCCAACCGCCTGGCCCACCCCCTGGTGTGCATCATCAGACTCCTGGAGGAAGGCAACAAGGATTTTTGGTTCAGCTTAGGTGTGCCTACCTGGGATGTGGGGTGTGGTGGTGTGTGACCTGTGTCCCCTGGCTTGCCCAGGGCGACACATCCCACTAGTGCAAAGATATTTGCAGCACGTCTGCCTGCATTGCACACTCAAACTCATTGTTACTAAGCCATTATACTAGCAAACACTGAGTGAACTTAGTGGCATCCTAAACGTGGCTGTTGGACTTCTGTATTGTCCCACTAGTGCAAAGATATTTGCAGCACCTCTGCCTGCATTGCACACTCAAACTCATTGTTACTAAGCCATTATACTAGCAAACACTGAGTGAACCTAGTGGCATCCTAAACGTGGCTATTGGACTTCTGTATAGTCCCACTAGTGCAAAGATATTTGCAGCACCTCTGCCTGGATTGCACACTCAAACTCATTATAACTAAGCCATTATACTAGCAAACACTGAGTGAACCTAGTGGCATCCTAAACGTGGCTATTGGACTTCTGTATTGTCCCACTAGTGCAAAGATATTTGCAGCATGTCTGCCTGCATTGCACACTCAAACTCATTGTTACTAAGCCATTATACTAGCAAACACTGAGTGAACTTAGTGGCATCCTAAACGTGGCTGTTGGACTTCTGTATTGTCCCACTAGTGCAAAGATATTTGCAGCACCTCTGCCTGCATTGCACACTCAAACTCATTGTTACTAAGCCATTATACTAGCAAACACTGAGTGAACCTAGTGGCATCCTAAACGTGGCTATTGGACTTCTGTATAGTCCCACTAGTGCAAAGATATTTGCAGCACCTCTGCCTGGATTGCACACTCCAACTCATTGTTACTAAGCCATTATACTAGCAAACACTGAGTGTACCTAGTGGCATCCTAAACGTGGCTATTGGACTTCTGTTTAGTCCCACTAGTTCAAAGATATTTGCAGCACCTCTGCCTGCATTGCACACTCAAACTCATTGTTACTAAGCCATTATACTAGCAAACACTGAGTGAACCTAGTGGCATCCTAAACGTGGCTATTGGACTTCTGTATAGTCCCACTAGTGCAAAGATATTTGCAGCACCTCTACCTGCATTGCACACTCCAACATATTGTAGCTAAGCTATTATACTAGCAAACAATGAGTGTACCTAGTGGCATCCTAAACGTGGCTATTGGACTTCTGTTTAGTCCCACTAGCGCAAAGATATTTGCAGCACCTCTGCCTGCATTGCACACTCCAACTCATTATAACTAAGCCATTATACTAGCAAACACTGAGTGAACTTAGTGGCATCCTAAACGTGGCTGTTGGACTGCTGTATAGTCCCAGTAGTGCACAGATATTTGCAGCACGTCTGCCTGCATTGCACACTCCAACTCATTATAACTAAGCCATTATACTAGCAAACACTGAGTGTACCTAGTGTCATCCTAAACGTGGCTATTGGACTTCTGTATAGTCCCACTAGTGCAAAGATATTTGCAGCACCTCTACCTGCATTGCACACTCCAACTCATTGTAGCTAAGCCATTATACTAGCAAACACTGAGTGTACCTAGTGGCATCCTAAACGTGGCTATTGGACTTCTGTTTAGTCCCACTAGTGCAAAGATATTTGCAGCACCTCTGCCTGCATTGCACACTCAAACTCATTGTTACTAAGCCATTATACTAGCAAACACTGAGTGAACCTAGTGGCATCCTAAACGTGGCTATTGGACTTCTGTATAGTCCCACTAGTGCAAAGATATTTGCAGGACCTCTGCCTGCATTGCACACTCCAACTCATTATAACTAAGCCATTATACTAGCAAACACTGAGTGTACCTAGTGTCATCCTAAACGTGGCTATTGGACTTCTGTATAGTCCCACTAGTGCAAAGATATTTGCAGCACCTCTGCCTGCATTGCACACTCAAACTCATTGTAGCTAAGCCATTATACTAGCAAACACTGAGTGTACCTAGTGGCATCCTAAACGTGGCTATTGGACTTCTGTTTAGTCCCACTAGTGCAAAGATATTTGCAGCACCTCTGCCTGCATTGCACACTCAAACTCATTATAACTAAGCCATTATACTAGCAAACACTGAGTGAACCTAGTGGCATCCTAAACGTGGCTATTGGACTTCTGTATAGTCCCACTAGTGCAATGATATTTGCAGCACCTCTACCTGCATTGCACACTCCAACATATTGTAGCTAAGCCATTATACTAGCAAACAATGAGTGTACCTAGTGGCATCCTAAACGTGGCTATTGGACTTCTGTTTAGTCCCACTAGCGCAAAGATATTTGCAGCACCTCTGCCTGCATTGCACACTCCAACTCATTATAACTAAGCCATTATACTAGCAAACACTGAGTGAACTTAGTGGCATCCTAAACGTGGCTGTTGGACTGCTGTATAGTCCCAGTAGTGCACAGATATTTGCAGCACGTCTGCCTGCATTGCACACTCCAACTCATTATAACTAAGCCATTATACTAGCAAACACTGAGTGTACCTAGTGTCATCCTAAACGTGGCTATTGGACTTCTGTATAGTCCCACTAGTGCAAAGATATTTGCAGCACCTCTACCTGCATTGCACACTCCAACTCATTGTAGCTAAGCCATTATACTAGCAAACACTGAGTGTACCTAGTGGCATCCTAAACGTGGCTATTGGACTTCTGTTTAGTCCCACTAGTGCAAAGATATTTGCAGCACCTCTGCCTGCATTGCACACTCAAACTCATTGTTACTAAGCCATTATACTAGCAAACACTGAGTGAACCTAGTGGCATCCTAAACGTGGCTATTGGACTTCTGTATAGTCCCACTAGTGCAAAGATATTTGCAGGACCTCTGCCTGCATTGCACACTCCAACTCATTATAACTAAGCCATTATACTAGCAAACACTGAGTGTACCTAGTGTCATCCTAAACGTGGCTATTGGACTTCTGTATAGTCCCACTAGTGCAAAGATATTTGCAGCACCTCTGCCTGCATTGCACACTCAAACTCATTGTAGCTAAGCCATTATACTAGCAAACACTGAGTGTACCTAGTGGCATCCTAAACGTGGCTATTGGACTTCTGTTTAGTCCCACTAGTGCAAAGATATTTGCAGCACCTCTGCCTGCATTGCACACTCAAACTCATTATAACTAAGCCATTATACTAGCAAACACTGAGTGAACCTAGTGGCATCCTAAACGTGGCTATTGGACTTCTGTATAGTCCCACTAGTGCAATGATATTTGCAGCACCTCTACCTGCATTGCACACTCCAACATATTGTAGCTAAGCCATTATACTAGCAAACAATGAGTGTACCTAGTGGCATCCTAAACGTGGCTATTGGACTTCTGTTTAGTCCCACTAGCGCAAAGATATGTGCAGCACCTCTGCCTGCATTGCACACTCCAACTCATTATAACTAAGCCATTATACTAGCAAACACTGAGTGAACTTAGTGGCATCCTAAACGTGGCTGTTGGACTACTGTATAGTCCCAGTAGTGCACAGATATTTGCAGCACGTCTGCCTGCATTGCACACTCCAACTCATTATAACTAAGCCATTATACTAGCAAACACTGAGTGTACCTAGTGTCATCCTAAACGTGGCTATTGGACTTCTGTATAGTCCCACTAGTGCAAAGATATTTGCAGCACCTCTACCTGCATTGCACACTCCAACTCATTGTAGCTAAGCCATTATACTAGCAAACACTGAGTGTACCTAGTGGCATCCTAAACATGGCTATTGGAGTTCTGTTTATTCCCACTAGTGCAAAGATATTTGCAGCACGTCTGCCTGCATTGCACACTCAAACTCATTGTTACTAACCCATTATACTAGCAAACACTGAGTGAACCTAGTGGCATCCTAAACGTGGCTATTGGACTTCTGTATAGTCCCACTAGTGCAAAGATATTTGCAGGACCTCTGCCTGCATTGCACACTCCAACTCATTATAACTAAGCCATTATACTAGCAAACACTGAGTGTACCTAGTGTCATCCTAAACGTGGCTATTGGACTTCTGTATAGTCCCACTAGTGCAAAGATATTTGCAGCACCTCTGCCTGCATTGCACACTCAAACTCATTGTAGCTAAGCCATTATACTAGCAAACACTGAGTGTACCTAGTGGCATCCTAAACGTGGCTATTGGACTTCTGTTTAGTCCCACTAGTGCAAAGATATTTGCAGCACCTCTGCCTGCATTGCACACTCAAACTCATTATAACTAAGCCATTATACTAGCAAACACTGAGTGAACCTAGTGGCATCCTAAACGTGGCTATTGGACTTCTGTATAGTCCCACTAGTGCAAAGATATTTGCAGCACCTCTACCTGCATTGCACACTCCAACATATTGTAGCTAAGCCATTATACTAGCAAACAATGAGTGTACCTAGTGGCATCCTAAACGTGGCTATTGGACTTCTGTTTAGTCCCACTAGCGCAAAGATATTTGCAGCACCTCTGCCTGCATTGCACACTCCAACTCATTATAACTAAGCCATTATACTAGCAAACACTGAGTGAACTTAGTGGCATCCTAAACGTGGCTGTTGGACTGCTGTATAGTCCCAGTAGTGCACAGATATTTGCAGCACGTCTGCCTGCATTGCACACTCCAACTCATTATAACTAAGCCATTATACTAGCAAACACTGAGTGTACCTAGTGTCATCCTAAACGTGGCTATTGGACTTCTGTATAGTCCCACTAGTGCAAAGATATTTGCAGCACCTCTACCTGCATTGCACACTCCAACTCATTGTAGCTAAGCCATTATACTAGCAAACACTGAGTGTACCTAGTGGCATCCTAAACGTGGCTATTGGACTTCTGTTTAGTCCCACTAGTGCAAAGATATTTGCAGCACCTCTGCCTGCATTGCACACTCAAACTCATTGTTACTAAGCCATTATACTAGCAAACACTGAGTGAACCTAGTGGCATCCTAAACGTGGCTATTGGACTTCTGTATAGTCCCACTAGTGCAAAGATATTTGCAGGACCTCTGCCTGCATTGCACACTCCAACTCATTATAACTAAGCCATTATACTAGCAAACACTGAGTGTACCTAGTGTCATCCTAAACGTGGCTATTGGACTTCTGTATAGTCCCACTAGTGCAAAGATATTTGCAGCACCTCTGCCTGCATTGCACACTCAAACTCATTGTAGCTAAGCCATTATACTAGCAAACACTGAGTGTACCTAGTGGCATCCTAAACCTGGCTATTGGACTTCTGTTTAGTCCCACTAGTGCAAAGATATTTGCAGCACCTCTGCCTGCATTGCACACTCAAACTCATTATAACTAAGCCATTATACTAGCAAACACTGAGTGAACCTAGTGGCATCCTAAACGTGGCTATTGGACTTCTGTATAGTCCCACTAGTGCAAAGATATTTGCAGCACCTCTACCTGCATTGCACACTCCAACATATTGTAGCTAAGCCATTATACTAGCAAACAATGAGTGTACCTAGTGGCATCCTAAACGTGGCTATTGGACTTCTGTTTAGTCCCACTAGCGCAAAGATATTTGCAGCACCTCTGCCTGCATTGCACACTCCAACTCATTATAACTAAGCCATTATACTAGCAAACACTGAGTGAACTTAGTGGCATCCTAAACGTGGCTGTTGGACTGCTGTATAGTCCCAGTAGTGCACAGATATTTGCAGCACGTCTGCCTGCATTGCACACTCAAACTCATTGTTACTAAGCCATTATACTAGCAAACACTGAGTGTACCTAGTGGCATCCTAAACGTGGCTATTGGACTTCTGTATAGTCCCACTAGTGCAAAGATATTTGCAGCACCTCTGCCTGCATTGCACACTCCAACTCATTATAACTAAGCCATTATACTAGCAAACACTGAGTGAACTTAGTGGCATCCTAAACATGGCTGTTGGACTGCTGTATAGTCCCAGTAGTTCACAGATATTTGCAGCACGTCTGCCTGCATTGCACACTCCAACTCTTTATAACTAAGCCGTTATACTAGCAAACACTGAGTGTACCTAGTGGCATCCTAAATGTGGCTATTGGACTTCTGTATAGTCCCACTAGTGCAAAGATATTTGCAGCACCTCTGCCTGCATTGCACACTCAAACTCATTGTAGCTAAGCTATTATACTAGCAAACACTGAGTGTACCTAGTGGCATCCTAAATGTGGCTATTGGACTTCTGTTTAGTCCCACTAGTGCAAAGATATTTGCAGCACCTCTGCCTGCATTGCACACTCCAACTCATTGTTACTAAGCCATTATACTAGCAATTTATGCTGCCAGTTTAAGGGCCGTAGTTGCATTGTCAGGGATATTTATTCTTTATTATTCTGCTGTTAATAAAGCTAGACCACCGCTGCAATCTACACCACCTCTCAATTTTTACCACCACATTTTCAGTGCACAATCTTGTCGCATTCAACATGAGTGGCAAAATGACAGATGCTGGTGGAAAGGGGAAGAGGCGTGGTGGAAAAGGAAAAAAAGGGTTTGTCCGTGGGGAAGGTGGCAAAGCTCCATTATCATCTGCTGAAGATAGACCATCTACCAGCAAAAGTAAGATGTCTACTACTTACCATGGACAATCCGATGTGCTCCCTTTTTTACGGACACGAACAACAGGAACAAAGCTAGATTATGGCCAAAAAAGGAAAATGCTTGAATGGATCTCAAGTGGTCCAACAAGTGCCCTCTCAGCCACTTCAAGTACCGCATCCAAAAAACACCAGTCCTCTGAGTTGTCATCCCATTCAAACTTGCTTTCTCCCAGCACTGAAGTCTCCATCAGCCCTGCACAGTATGGTGGAAATGAGATGGCTGAGTCTGCAGAGCTTTTCAGTCACACTATAGCCTGGGAATCACAGGTCTGCTCCCAAGCTACAGTGAGTACAGACCAGGAAATGGTCTGCAGTGATGCCCAGAACCTTTGTGACTCTGATTCAGGCCGTGAGGACCAAGTTTCTGAGCGTAATGTTGACCCTTTGTCACAAACTGTAACACCTGTGGTTATAGACAATTAAGAAAATACTGATGACGATGAGACCCAGATACCAGATTGGGATGACAACTTAAATATTCGGTCAGGGCAAGAAGAGGCTCGGTCTGAGGGGGAGGGGAGTGCAAACACAACAATTGATGATGAAGTTCTAGATCCCATTACTGTCAACCCCCAGTCAGGCACTCGAGGAGTTCAACAGAGGCGGTGGAGGAGGATGCAACCGACCACGAAGTTACCTTGCGCCTTCCTGGACAGAGTCGGAGCACTGGTAGCACGTCTACAACTGCATCATCAGCCACCACTCTGCCTCTGAGCACTAGTCGGGCGGGGTCAGCAGGTCGCATGCCCTCTAAGCCTTGCCTAGCCTGGTCCTTTTTTGACATAGAAAAAGATCGCCCAAATTATGTGATGTGTAAAATTTGTCGTGATTCTGTTAGTAGAGGTCAAAACCTCAGCAGTTTGACAACTTCTTCCATGAATCGTCACATGAATAAATATCATAGGTCCCGGTGGGAAGCTCACCGTGCTGCAATGCGGCGTAGCGGAGCGAACCATCCACGGCCTGCCCCTTCCAGTGCATCCGCGCGCTCTTCATCTTCTAGGACTGTGGGGACAGCTGTCACACCTTGTTTTCCACGGACAACTTCCACCACTGTAACCGCAACAGGCAGTTTGCTTGGTAGGTCGTACGTTGGTTTGGAAGGGGAAACAAGTGAGTGTGTACAGCTCTCTCAGACATCGATAGCACCAACGTTGGATGAAGGCAACATCATGTCTCCGCCTGCTCTTTCCTCACAAACCTGCATTTTTACAGGGACACCCTACTCAACACCGTCTACACACAGCAGCCAGATCTCTGTCCCTCAGATGTGGTCAAATAAAAGGCCATTTCCTGCGACCCATGACAAAGCTAAGAGGTTGACTCTATCCCTCTGTAAGCTTTTGGCTACCGAAATGCTGCCTTTCCGCCTAGTGGACACACAGGATTTTAGAGACCTTATGTCTGTTGCTGTGCCCCAGTACCAGATGCCTAGTCGCCACTACTTCTCTAAGAAAGGTGTGCCCGCGCTACACCAGCATGTCGCACACAACATCACCGCTTCCTTGAGAAACTCTGTGGGTGAACGGGTGCATTTCACCACCGATACTTGGACAAGTAAGCATGGACAGGGACGTTACATGTCGCTGACTGGGCACTGGGTAACTATGGTGATAGATGGTGAAGGGTCTGCTGCACAAGTCTTGCCGTCCCCGCGACTTGTGTGTCAATCCTCTGTCTGTCCAAGTTCCGCCACTGCTTCTGCCTCCTCCACCTCATCTGGGTCCTCCACCTCCGCCCCAAGCCTGCCTGGTCAGGCCACCAGCGATCTCACTGCGCAGAAGGAATCACGCACCCCTCATTACTATGCTGGCAGCAGAGCGCAACGGCATCAGGCGGTCTTTAGCTTGACATGTCTTGGGAATAGGAGTCACACAGCTGAGGAGTTGTGGTCAGCTCTGCGGTCCGAGTTTAATAAATGGTTGTCTCCACTCAACCTGCAGCCTGGTAAGGCCGTGTGCGACAATGCTGCAAACCTGGGTGCGGCCCTTCGCCTGGGCAAGGTGACACACGTGCCTTGTATGGCTCACGTGTTGAACCTTGTTGTCCAGCAATTCTTAACACACTATCCCGGCCTAGATGGCCTTCTGACCAGGACACGAAAACTGTCTGCTCACTTCCGCCGTTCAACCGACGCAGCTGAGCGACTTGCATCTCTCCAGAAGTCTTTCGGCCTGCCGGTTCATCGCCTGAAATGCGATGTGGCGACACGCTGGAATTCGACTCTCCACATGTTACAGCAACTGTGGCAGCACCGCCGAGCCCTGGTGCAATACGTCATGACATATAGCCTGGGCCAACGAGATGCAGAGGTGGGGCAGATCACCCTGATGGAGTGGTCTCAGATCAAGGACCTATGCACCCTTCTGCACAGTTTCGACATAGCGACGAATATGTTTAGCGCTGACAATACCATTATCA
Organism: Anomaloglossus baeobatrachus; assembly: GCF_048569485.1. Taxonomy (NCBI): domain Eukaryota; kingdom Metazoa; phylum Chordata; class Amphibia; order Anura; family Aromobatidae; genus Anomaloglossus; species Anomaloglossus baeobatrachus. The sequence continues at coordinate 505,733,065 of NC_134354.1, read as the reverse complement.
GCATGACAATTCCAGTCATTTACATGCTGGAGCACACGCTAAACACTATTCGGAGTCAGGGGGTGGGACAACAGGAAGGGGAGGAACTACAGGAGGATTCATATGCGCAAGGGACAACAACATCACCAAGGTACAGACGTTCATCATCACCAACGCAGCAGGCATGGGACCATGGGGGACAGGGATCAACAAGGGCGCATAGTAGCAGGCGAAATGTTGAGGAAGGTGCAGGAGAACATGAAGAAATGGAGGACGAACTGTCCATGGACATGGAAGACTCAGCAGATGAGGGAGACCTTGGTCAAATTTCAGTTGAAAGAGGTTGGGGGGAGATGTCAGAGGAAGAAAGAACGGGTAGCACCTCTATGCCACAAACACAGCGTGGACTTGGTCCGCATGGCTGCGCAAGACACATGAGTGCCTTCTTGTTGCACTACCTCCAACATGACCCTCGTATTGTCAAAATTAGAAGTGATGATGACTACTGGATTGCCACACTATTAGATCCCCGGTACAAGTCCAAATTTTGTGACATAATTCCAGCCATAGAAAGGGACGCACGTATGCAGGAGTATCAGCAGAAGCTGTTACTCGATCTTAGCTCGGCTTTTCCACCAAACAACCGTGCAGGTGCAGGGAGTGATTCTCCCAGTTGTAACTTGACAAATATGGGACGGTCTCGTCATGTTCAACAGTCTACCCGTACCAGTAGGACTGTATCTGGTGCTGGTAACAGCAATTTTATGGAATCTTTTCATAATTTTTTTAGACCCTCCTTTGCAAGGCCACCAGAGACAACAAGTCTGACACATAGTCAACGGCTGGAGAGGATGATACAGGAGTATCTCCAAATGAACATCGATGCCATGACTTTGCAAATGAAGCCTTGCTCATTTTGGGCTTCAAATCTAGAAAAATGGCCAGAGCTCTCCAGTTACGCCTTGGAGATTTTGTCGTGTCCAGCTGCCAGCGTTGTCTCTGAACGTGTCTTTAGTGCTGCTGGATGTGTGCTGACAGATAAGCGCACGCGTCTGTCCAGTGACAATGTGGACAGACTAACGTTCATCAAAATGAACAAGTCATGGATCCACCAGGAATTTACTACCCCTGTGTCATCCTGGGGAGAGTAAATGCTTGTGGATTTGGAATGTGCTTCATGCAAATCTAGCTGTGAAGTGTACAACTAGGGCACAAGTGCTGCCACTGAATGGGTGGGTGTGTGTGGGGCACAATGTTTGGAAAAAAAGGGAGACTCCGCTAGGAGTAACCCTTGATTGCTGTGTTTTTATAAAATGATCCAAGATGAACAGAGCTGGGATCAGGAAAGACTTTGCTACCTACCCCGGTGTCATCCTGGGGTCGGTTAAGAATACCGTATTTTTGAATGTGCTTGATGCAAATCAAAACATCCTGTTTGGAACTAGGGCACAAGTGCTACCACTGATAAGGTGTCTGTGTGGCCCAATTTTTTGAAAAAAGGGAGACTCCGCTTGGAGTAACCCTTACTTACATTGTTTTTAAAAGGAGCTAAGATGAACAAGTCATGGTTCAGCAAAGACTTTGCTACCTACCCAGGTGTCATCCTGGGGACGGTTAAGTATGGCGTATTTTTGAATGTGCTTGATGCAAATCTAGCTGTGAAGTGTACAACTGGGGCACAACTGCTGCCACTGAATGGGTGGGTGTGTGTGGGGTCCAATTTTTGGAAAAAAAAGGGAGACTCCGCTTGGAGTAACCCTTGATTGCTGTGTTTTTTTAAAATGATCCAAGATGAACAGAGCTGGGATCAGGAAAGACTTTGCTACCTACCCCGGTGTCATCCTGGGGACGGTTAAGAATAGCGTATTTTTGAATGTGCTTGATGCAAATCAAAACATCCTGTTTGCAACTAGGGCACAAGTGCTGCCACTGATAAGGTGTCTGTGTGGCCCAATTTTTTGAAAAAAGGGAGACTCCGCTTGGAGTAACCTTTACTTACATTGTTTTTAAAAGGAGCCAAGATGAACAAGTCATGGTTCAGCAAAGACTTTGCTACCTACCCCGGTGTCATCCTGGGGACGGTTAAGTATGGCGTATTTTTGAATGTGCTTGATGCAAATCTAGCTGTGAAGTGTACAACTGGGGCACAACTGCTGCCACTGAAGGGGTGGGCGAGTGTGGGGCACAATTTTTGGAAAAAAGGGAGACTCCGCTTGGAGTAACCCTTGCTTACATTGTTTTTAAAAGAAGCCAAGATGAACAGAGCTGGGATCAGGAAAGACTTTGCTACCTACCCCGGTGTCATCCTGGGGACGGTTAAGTATGGCGTATTTTTTAATGTGTTTGATGCAAATCTAGCTGTGAAGTGTACAACTGGGGCACAAGTGCTGCCACTGAATGGGTGGGTGTGTGTGGGGCACAATTTTTGGAAAAAAAGGGAGACTCCGCTTGGAGTAACCCTTGCTTACAGTGTTTTTAAAAAGGAGCCAAGATGAACAGAGCTGGGATCAGGAAAGACTTTGCTACCTACCCCAGTGTCATCCTGGGGACGGTTAAGTATGGCGTATTTTTGAATGTGCTTGATGGAAATCTAGCTGTGAAGTGTACAACTAGGGCACAAGTGCTGCCACTGAATGGGTGGGTGTGTGTGGGGCACAATTTTTGGAAAAAAGGGAGACTCCGCTTGGAGTCACCTTATGGTGTTTTACATGATTTTAGAAGGGCGTGCCATGCCTATATCTGTGTGTCCTCCTCTTTTTCCTTATCCAGCTGTTTTGTTTTCGCATGAGTATATGTCCTTGTCACTTTCCCATGTGTTTGTGTTGTGTTGTGAGTTGTTTGTCACCTTTTGGACACCTTTGAGGGTGTTTTCTAGGTGTTTTTATGTGTTTGTGAATGCCTGCCATTGTTTCCTATGCAGTTCGAGTTCGGTTCCTCGAACGTTCGACGAACCGAACTCGAAAGGGACCTCCGTTCGACGAACCGACCTCAAGCCGAACCGGGACCGGTTCGCTCATCTCTAGTCGTAAGTTGTAAATGAAATGTCTTGTTATAAAAAAATTAGGATACAGCAGGTGAAATAAGTATTGAACATGTCTCCAATTTTCTAAATAAATATATTTTTAAAGGTGCTGTTGACATGAATTTCTAACCAGATGTCGGTAACAACCCATCCAATACATACAGTGAAAGAAATCAAACCATGAATGTCTGTAAATTAAGTTATTTGTAGAGTCGAAACCAGTGGTTTACATACACTATCTAAAAAGACACTTATGCATGTTTTTCTTACTATCTGCAATGTAATCAGAATAAACCTTTTCCGTTTTAGGTCATTTAGGATTACCAAAATTATTTCTATATACCAAATGCCAAAATAATAAGATAGAGAGAATGTTTTAAGGCATTTTTTATTACTTTCTGCAAAGTCAAAAGTATATATACACTGAGTACTCTGCCTTTAACTTCTTCACCTACAGGCGATTATCCGTGTTTCTGTTATGGGGTTTTTTTTTGCTCCCCGTCTTCCAAGAGTCTGGCAGGAAACTAGCCAGGTGTTTCACCAGGAAGGAAGGGAAGGATCAACCACGGGAAGGGCAGTCTCCTGCCAGCGTTGAGAAACATGTGATGGTGTCTCCGCGGCATTCTTGTTTTGCATATTTTCTCAGGGGGCCTTGTTCTAGTGTCACTGCGTTGAGAAACATGTGATAGTGTCTCCGCAGTGTTGGATGTTGATCTCCCCGAGGTCAACCATCCTTACCTATGTAGTCTTCTACTAGGCATTGCTTGACTGGAGACTGCCCTTCCCGTGGTTGTTACTTCCCGGTGAAAGACCTGGCTAGTTTCCTGCCAGTGTTGAGAAACATGTGATGGTGTCTCCGCGGCATTCTTGTTTTGCCATAAAGGCCTGACTGGTAGAGGGCTGCAGTGATAGTTGACTTTGTGGAACTTTCTCACATCTCTCTACTTCATCTCTGGAGCTCAGCCACAGTGATCTTGGGATTCATCTTTACTTCTCTCACCAAGGCTCTTCTTCCACGATTGTTCAGTTTGGCTGGACGGCCAGGTCTAGGAAGAGTTCTGGTGGTCCCAAACTTCTTCCATTTAAGGATTATGGAGGCCACTGTGCTCTTAGGAACCTTGAGTACTCCAGAAATTCTTTTGTGAACTTGGCCAGATCTGTGCATTGCCATAATCCTGTCTCTGAGCTCCTTGGGCAGTTCCTTTGACCTCATGATTCTCATGTGGTCTGCACTGTGAGCTGTGAGGATTTATATAGACAGGTGTGTGCCTTTCCAAATCAAGTCCTATCATTTTATGGAAGGAACTAAAGCTCAGAGTTCATAGAAGGAGCCCATAGAACCTTCAGGATTGGGAGTGTTTGTGTGAAAGAATGTGCCAAAATCATACCTGTGCAGCTTTTTTTTTATTCCTTTGCTTCTGTGAATTGACTCTGTTGAGAAATTCATGTCATTAGAACCTTTAGTTTAGAGTTTGACAGATGGAAGTTACCCTTCTTGGATGTACTTATTGAGAGGGATTCTGTGGGTGATATTCATACTAGCACCTATAGAAAACCGACTGCTACCAATTCTCTTCTGCGTTGGGAGAGCAGCCATCCGAGTAGCCTAAAAAAAGGCATTCCAAAGGGTCAATTTCACAGATTAAAACGAAACTGTTTGGACGAGCAAGGTTTTCGACAACAGGCGCGTGACTTAAGCCTCAGGTTTCAGCATAGAGGCTACCCTGACCATGTGATTAAGAAAGCCTTTTTTGAGACCCAGCAGAGAACTAGGAACGACCTTTTGCACGGGCCAGGGAGACCCACATCCGATGAGGAATTTATCCGGTTCATTACCACCTTTAACAATGGATCAGGGGAGGTTAGAAGGATCCTTGAGAGACATTGGTCCATTCTTAAAATGGATAATGATATCGGTAATTTTCTTCCCAATGCCCCTTCAGTGACCTACAGGAAGGCCCGCTCTATTAAGGAGAGACTGGTTCACAGCCATTTTTCGAGTCCCAATAGGACATGGCTGAAGAATCCAGTCAAAGGCTGTTATAAGTGTAGCGGCTGCATTGCATGTGGTCACATTAACCCAGGAAAATTTTTCTTTTCCCACGTCCTGGGGAAGCGCTTTGATATCCGTTCATTCATTAACTGCAGAACAAAGGGCGTTATATACAAAGCCACCTGTAGCTGTCAGAAAGAATACGTGGGAAAGACTAAAAGGGAATTTAGGAGGAGAATAGGGGAACACATCCGAGATATCCGCCTGGGCAATGATACTCCTGTGGCCCGTCACATTACGGAACATCATGCAGGAGACATTAAATCGATCAGTTTCCAGGGTATTGATGCTGTGGCTCCCCCCCTTAGAGGTGGTAATTGGGACAATAAAATTCTGAAACAAGAAACCAGGTGGATCTTTTGGCTGAAAACTAGCAAACCCTTGGGCCTCAATGAAGCTCTCTCCTTTGCACCCTTTGTGGTAGACTAGTTCTGATATATGCTAGGAGGGTTAGTCGTCGCCCGAGTGGGGGCACCAACCACCGATCTGTCCCAGGGTGCCGACCTCCACAAGTAGGTAGGGTCAGGTTTAAGTATAGGGCCTTAGGAAGGTTTTAGGGTGGTGGTGGTTTTTTTTTTCTCTTACATTCCTGCCTATCCTAATCGGGTTTTGCCCTTCGTATTGCCACAATTTATTACACAATTTTTCCATAGCCCTTACTGACCTCTCCTGATCCTTTGCTATATTAGTTATCCGGGTCCCTTGTTATCATATAAGCAATGGATATAATCTGTGTTTTTCCTTCCTCACTCCCTCTCCTGAATAGCTACGCCTGCTGGCCTATTTTCCTTTTTATCGTTTTTTTCTTTGCTTGTTGTTTTTATGAGCCTCCTACCTATCTGGGTGCCTGTAATGTATGTTACAGATGTTTTTCGGCCCACTATTGATGTTGATGGGCTGTTATTATGAATTAATGGCCGTACTTTATCGCTGGTTTTGCGATACTAACCGTGGCCATTTTGTTGTAGTCATTTACCTGCTACGTCATGGTTCACATGACTACTGTATACGCCCCTCTGTGACGTGCACATCGCGGCCGCGATCATGTGACCCGGAAGTGGGTTCACTGCGGCATGCGGATGTGACGTCAGACGCCATTTCAAACGAGCGGTTCATTTAAACCCGACGGCGAGGTATGACAGGCGCACTCTGCCCAGGAATTCCCTGGTATTGATGGAGGTAAGTTGTACCCGCCGCTCTGTTCGGGCCGCCCGCTTCTACTACTGACATTGACCTCCCCCTTTTGGTTGATGTGGTTTGTGTATATGCTTTTCAACAGTAATCTATGCCAATTTGCATGGGTCTCATTGTGACCAGAATATTGGATCTTTATCCTCCCCTGATGATTTAAGAAACGCGTTGGGAGAATCCTGCACGACTGCTGGACATCTAGTTGGAACCTGTGGAGACCCTGAGTCATCCAGACAAAGGACCAGGCGATCTCATATATTATGGTTACCAAAAACATCCGGTATTAAGTGCTCCAGATTAACAGGGAAAGGGTGACACGGCAGATGGGGTAAGACCGTTCCTTTTCCATCATTTATTCACCGCCGGTTGCAATTGTGGCAGGTGATTTTGTGGCTGCATAGTATGTACCATTCATTATATGATTTATACTGCTGATATTATTGCGGTATTTTACAACAACTATATATATGAATGTCACTCTCCACATAAGTATTTGTGTGATTAGCCAATTGGTCCTCTGCTGTGTTTGAGTATATTGGCTGTTTTATTGGTTTGTTTGTCATTTTATAGGTCCTTCCTGGATTTTTTAATTATATCAGATTAAAGGCTAAGTTTTAGGCGTATTCTATTCTGTTCACTTTGCTATTCATATCTATTTATCAGTGAATTGATACCCAGTAGCTATCTTAGCAGAACCACACACACCAGCACAATGTCAGGACTGGCCCTCACAGTGCCAGACCAGCAAACATGGGTGAGGGCGGAACAAGGTTCAGGCAGGTGGTGTTTAAATAATGATGCCTTGGAGCAGGAGGCGGTGGCTGTGTGTGAACAAGCACCAAACTGAATTTTGATGGCGACAGAAGGAATTTGCAAACCACACTGGGCGTGCACGGCATGGTGGCGGTCAACCACCTGACCAGTAAACGAAAAAAGGAGGGGAGCCAGCACTGCTTATGATTGGCATGCAACAATGAAGAAATAAAAAGTGTAATATTCACAAATTCATTCCTACTGTAACAATTCAATGAGATTTTTTGCAAATGATTGATCAATGATTTGAGCCCCCCTGCCCCGTCACGGCAAATCTCTATAGGGGGTCCCTAACGCTATATTATAAATTATTATGTACCATAAGGTCTCATATAATGAGCAGGACCATATGAAAACACCACTTACCCGAGACATGTCTGAACCGCTCCCATGCTGCCAGGACTGACAACCGCGAATAAAGGCAGCCCAGGTGCCAGTGTGTGTGGCAGAACCACACACACCAGCACAATGTCAGGACTGGCCCTCACAGTGCCAGACCAGCAAACATGGATGAAGGCGGAACAAGGTTCAGGCAGGTGGTGTTTAAATAATGATGCCTTGGAGCAGGAGGCGGTGGCTGTGTGTGAACAAGCACCAAACTGAATTTTGATGGCGACAGAAGGAATTTGCAAACCACACTGGGCATGCACGGCATGGTGGCGGTCAACCACCTGACCAGTAAACGAAAAAAGGAGGGGAGCCAGCACTGCTTATGAATGGCATGTGTAACGTCCGGGTGGTGGAACCTCTGGACCGTACACCGGTTTCTCTTGAGGAGGCAGCCAGGCAGGTCACCCCGCCAGAGAGTCTGGGTGCACGGCAGCCGAAGCACTATTGGTAGCCGGGCAGTCCGTAGGGGAGCAGGAAAGGTGGACGGAGTTCTGGACGGTTGTCCGGGTGACGAGGCTCAGAGTCCGAGGCCAGGTGGTAAGGTCAGGCGGGATCCAGAACTTGCTGAGCGATGGAACGGGTCACCAAACGGAGCCAGGGACTGGAGACTGGCGGAGCTGCAGAGATGGTGGAACATCCGCCGAAGTCACCATCAGGGTACGAGAATGAGCGTGGTTCGGAGCGGCTGGCGTGGCAGGACAGGCTCTACGAGACAGGACAGGGTTAATGCAGGCAAATCACAAGGCAAAGCAATAGGGGACCTGAACACTAGCTTGCTAAACACGTAGAACAGGCCCCGCCCACCAGGAAGGTGATTCTTAATATACCCTGTACCTGTCTATGCAATTTCCTGTTTCTAGGTGCTGGCCCTTTAAGAGAGGGTCAATGACCGTGCGCGCGCCCTAATGCACATGCGCGAGGCCCGGGTGCCAGAAGCCAGAGGAGGGAGCGGTGAGTAGGAAGCAGGAGAGCCGGGCTGAAGCAGAGTTGCCGACGGGCGCCGGGAGCGGGGACCGGGCTGCCTGGGGACCGCAGGCGATGGAGTAGGAAGGCTGTGGAGCGGGGGACCGGGAAGCCTGGCACGGGAGCGGCGGAGCGCGACCTGAGAGCGGGGAACCGTGGCAGGGGAGCCGGTAAGCAAGGCAGAGGGGCCGGGGAGCATGGCAGGGGAGCCGGGGAGCCTAGCAGGGGAGCCGGGGAGCGTGACAGCATGCAACAATGAAGAAATAAAAAGTGTAATATTCACAAATTCATTCCTACTGTAACAATTCAATGAGATTTTTTGCAAATGATTGATCAATGATTTGCGCCCCCCTGCCTCGTCACGGCAAATCTCTATAGGGGGGTCCCTAACGCTATATTATAAATTATTATGTACCATAAGGTCTCATATAATGAGCAAGACCATATGAAAACACCACTTACCCGAGACATGTCTGAACCGCTCCCATGCTGCCAGGACTGATAACCGCGAATAAAGGCAGCCCAGGTGCCAGTGTATGTGGCAGAACCACACACACCAGCACAATGTCAGGACTGGCCCTCACAGTGCCAGGCCAGCAAACATGGATGAGGGCGGAACAAGGTTCAGGCAGGTGGTGTTTAAATAATGATGCCTTGGAGCAGGAGGCGGTGGCTGTGTGTGAACAAGCACCAAACTGAATTTTGATGGCGACAGAAGGAATTTGCAAACCACACTGGGCGTGCACGGCATGGTGGCGGTCAACCACCTGACCAGTAAACGAAAAAAGGAGGGGAGCCAGCACTGCTTATGAATGGCATGCAACAATGAAGAAATAAAAAGTGTAATATTCACAAATTCATTCCTACTGTAACAATTCAATGAGATTTTTTGCAAATGATTGATCAATGATTTGAGCCCCCCTGCCCCGTCACGGCAAATCTCTATAGGGGGGTCCCTAACGCTATATTATAAATTATTATGTACCATAAGGTTTTTTCGTTTACTGGTCAGGTGGTTAAACACCACCTGCCTGAACCTTGTTCCGCCCTCATCCATGTTTGCTGGTCTGGCACTGTGAGGGCCAGTCCTGACATTGTGCTGGTGTGTGTGGTTCTGCCACACACACTGGCACCTGGGCTGCCTTTATTCGCGGTTGTCAGTCCCGGCAGCATGGGAGCGGTTCAGACATGTCTCGGGTAAGTGGTGTTTTCATATGGTCCTGCTCATTATATGAGACCTTATGGTACATAATAATTTACAATATAGCGTTAGGGACCCCCCTATAGAGATTTGCCGTGACGGGGCAGGGGGGCTCAAATCATTGATCAATCATTTGCAAAAAATCTCATTGAATTGTTACAGTAGGAATGAATTTGTGAATATTACACTTTTTATTTCTTCATTGTTGCATGCCATTCATAAGCAGTGCTGGCTCCCCTCCTTTAATAGCAAAGAATACAGTCTTACATGCCTCCAAGAGTTCATCTAGATTCTTTAGTTTTGTCTTCCAAGCTTCCTCTTTCATCCTACCCCAAACATGCTCAATAATGTTCATGTCTGGTGACTGGGCTGGCCAGTCCTTTAGCACCTTGCTCTTCTTTGCCAGGAGAAACTTTGTTGTTGAGATGGATGTATGAGATGAAGCACCATCCTGCTGCAGAATTAGACTCCTTTTATGATTGGGAATGTAAGAGGTAGCTAATAATTCTTGATATTTTAGGTTATTGATATTGCCTTCCACCTTGCAAATGTTTCGCACACCCACATACTGAATGTAACCCCATACCATGATCTTTCCACCACCAAACTTAACTGTTTTCAGGATCCATATGGGCTCCAGTAGGTCTCCTGCAGTATTTGAAACAGCTGTGGTGTAATTCAACTGAAGATTCATCAGAGAAATCCACCTTCTGCCACTTTTCCAGCGCCCATCTGTTTGGCAGGCTGTGGGACTTAGCAAATTCCACACGTTTTTTTAATTGCCTTTTGTTTAGTGCTGGCTTCTTGGCACTGATTCGACCATTGAGGCCATTTCGAGACAGAATCCTACAAACTGTTCTAGTTGACACAGGGGCGTGAGGTGACCTGGCCTTTTTGAGCTCTGCTGCAGTGGAAGAGAGGCTGGCTTTGGATTTTCTAACCAACAAACGTTCCTCCTGAGCAGTCTGAGCAGTTGTCTTGTGGGGTCGGCTGGACCTGGGCTTGTAAAAATCATCTCCAGTCTCTTCAAATCTTTTTTTAATTCTTTGTACTTGACGCTGAGACACATTAAATGTGCCAGCCACCTCTGCGGTGGATCTGGTCTTCAGCCTCTTGATAATCAAGGCTTTGGTCGCAAGGTGGATTTTTGGCATGTTGTTAGAGGTCAAGTTGCAGTTCAACTGAAGGTCTGGGGTGCTGGGTTTCTTTTTATACACACCCACTAATTAACAGATCATTTAGTGAGCACAGGTGAGGATGTAAACTAGGATTGGGTGCATTATATGTGAAGGCGACAAAACTTTTGTCTTGATAAAATGTGACCTTTCTGTGTTCATTATATGATTAATATTTCAGCTTTGCAGCAACTTTACTTTCATAACCTAAACCAAATTTGGGAGGGTTTCAGCTTTCAAAAGAGTAATTTATGAAACCAATGGATGAATTTAAAGTCAGGTTATAAGCTTTTATTTATATAACATGGATAAGCGACAGAACTTCTGTCAGGGACTGTATTTTACTCGCTGCATATAGGAATGTGTTTCTGAACAATAAATCTTTAGTTGTCCTATTAAAAGGAGTTTTTAAGTAGGTTTTTACTATTTATTCTGAGAGCAACATAATATGAGGGTAGAGGGTCTGATTATGATGTGTCACAAAGTAGCCTGTGTGCTCTAGTATTAATACAATCTGTGTAATCACGCTCTCTCCACTGATTGGCAGCATGCTGACAATTCACAGAATACACATGAAGTTACCATTCAGGGGAGTAGGCAAGGTTATACACAGGCCAGAATTGATACATCTACATCAGGTAAAACAAGGATTCTATCAAAACTGTACCAAGCAGTCCAGTAAGTGATATATCCCTAGAATCAGACTTTCCTTTATGCTGCAATTAGATTCAATAGCAAAAGCCTGCTGACAGACACCCTTTAATCATTTATCTGCTTATCACATGAAATATTTATTCATATTGGCAAATTTCTTTTTGCATGCTGGCCAGCTAACTGGCACTGGATTGCACCCAGTGTTTTTGCCAAGATTGGATTGCGAATGTACTCATTGTGCTTTTATGGATTTTTTTTGGTTTAAATTCACAAATATACAATCTGAAACTAATGTAAGCCAATCAAATTGTTATGCACCTAAGGCCTCTGCCACACTCACGTGAATTTCACGCACGTGCCGAGAGACACGTATTTCCCCTGCGTGTTGCGTGCAGGTAAGTACGTGTCTCTGGTACGTGCGTGACACGTGTGTTCTACGTGTGCTATCCGCGATAGCACACGTAGAACCGGTAATTATTATACTCACCTGGTCCTTCCTGATGTCCGCGCTGCTGTCCGTGGTGCTGATCCTCGGTCTCCAGCCCTCCCGTCTCCCCGCTGCTGCTGCTGCCAGGCAGTGAAGTGAATATTCAATGAGAATAATGAGCGGCGGTCGGCAGCAAGAGGCAGCAGCGGCAGAGACAGGAGGGCTGGAGAAGGTGAGTTAATGTTTTTTATTTTTTTCCCTGACATGTGTGTTTACTCCGGCGCGTGTCACACGGGACCGCATCCACACTACACCCGTGTGGTACGGGTGCGGGCCGTGTAACACCCGTGCTGCCGGAGAAAACACTGACATGTCAGCGCTTTGAAAATCGCACACACGTACAAACGCACACGGACACACGTTCCGTGTGGTTTTACGTGTGTGTGCCTGCTACCATAGGGTAGCATTGCTGTACATGTCTCCGTGCCGCCGGTACGTGTAAAAAATGACAAACACGTGCCGGAGGCACGGATGTGTGGCGCAGGCCTAAAACTGTGTTTAGGGGCATTTTTGGATGGTATCTTTACATTTTAACTTGAATAAAGCACTATCTCTAACATGAACTAAACATTTCTATTGGAAAGTTAGATGATTTTTAGTAGCTCTATGAATAAATATTCTCATTCATTTAGTTGGTGAAATTAATGTAAAACCAATGATTGAGAAGCATCCAAAATTCATTTCTTTCTGTTCTGTAAATTAATTGTTTGTAAGGAGCAGTTTGAAAATTAAAAAATGAAACTTTACAGCCAAAGGCTTAACACCTTCCCATTTTAACAGGGTACACTAATTCTTCAAAATGAAACAGATGGTACTGAACATATATTTGGCCTCAAAGGTATTGGCCAAGAACCCCTGGCTCTTGATCATATCATGATAGAATGCCAAGTAAGACAAATTACACAGAAGGTCCTTATGGTACCCAATTATACCAATGCCAAACTGACTTTCAAGGTAAGGTTTAGAAATGTGTTAGATACTGGAAATTTTAATAAGTTACCCATTGTGTTTCTTTGTTTTATTTTAGGTATGTTTATGAAGAAATTCTCCTTTAGCTAAATCTTTCTATAATCCTAAAGTTACATTTGTCAGACTGTTCTCAAGTCCATTTGTCATCCATTTACAATGGGTCCAGTATTAAAGAAAAATGGATCCATTACAAAAGGAGCAAAGATGGATGCAGAGTTTGCTTTAGTTTTTCAAAAACTAAAATGTTTGGTTTCTGGTTTCCATTTGTAATGAGTCCGTTTCTACTAGACACATCTCTAGTGTTTTGTGGATGCGCAGTGCTTAAAAAATTTACAGATGACCATTATTAATGATCTCTTTCACATAGAATTCTAAGTTTAAAAAAAACCAGATCCAGTTGCTATCTTTTTTTTTTTAATTTGCCAAATAAAAAAGTCGTACAGACTCTGTTTTTTGATCCAGCTAAAAAGCAGATTGTATGTCAAGTGTTTGGATCCTGTACTGGATCATTTTATTTCTGATTTTGTCATCCCCAATTGATGGAAAAACAGAATTAACTAAAGAACATGTGAATATTGCCTAAGTTAGGACAGACTGACAGGAAATCATTGTTTTTTGGAAGATATTTTCAGGAACTACTAAAGACACAAGGAACCAGAGGAGACAAACATATTTGTGGAACATGTTGGGCTTCAGGCTGAAAATCTAGTAAAGGCAACCTTGGTGTTCATTAAATTTAGATAAAAAAAGAGATCTGATTTCTTGCTATGGGCAAAATTTAAACATTGAATCACACATTTAGCACTTAATCTAAGCTTTCATACCAATATTCTTGAGAAAAGAGATTTGAAAGGTCACATAATTTTGGTGAAACTGGCAGCTGCACTACTATTATGCAACTTTTTGCATTCTCACACCATTTTCACAGAATAGGATTTGTGGCGAGGCACACAGAGGTGTACACCACTTGTCCGGTGCTCCTATTTCATGAAGAGGGGTATACCACTCGTCTGGCACTCATGATTCATGATGAGGTGTACACCACTTGTCCAGCACCCAAGATGCATGAAGAGGTGTACACCACTCGTTCGGCACTCCTGATTCATGAAGAGGTGTACACCAGTCATCTAGCAGTCATGATCCATGAAGAGTGTACTACACTTGTCTGGCACTCCTGATCCCTGAAGACGTGTACACCACTCGCTTGGCACTCCTGATTCATGAAGAGGTGTACACCACTCCTCCTGTGCTGCTGATTCATAAAGAGCTATACACCACTCGTCCTGTGCTGCTGATTCATAAAGAGCTGTACACCACTCGTCCGGCACTCTTGATTCATGAAGAGGTGTACTCCACTCGGCTGGCACTCCGGATCCCTGAAGAGGTGTACACCACTTGTCTGGCACTCCTAATTCATAAAGAGGTGTACACCACTCGTCCAGTACTCTTGATTCATGAACAGGTGTAATCTGTCTAAAGCTGTTTCACCATGCAGTTGAGACATGCCAGCTTAAAATCATAAAAATGTGAACTCTGTCATAAAATTTGGTTAACTGAAGAAAAAAATGTAAATTATGACAGAAACAAGCTTCAGAGGCACAAAAAGCGGTTGATGCTCAGTAAGGCCAAATTCAGATGGCCATATGAAAAATTGAGCCAGTTACGTGCCCAAATTGTGTTGTCCACAGCACAGATGTGAAGCACATTAAAAGTATGCCAAATTCATGTGTTCATTTGTTTCTCATCTGAAAATAATTTTTCACCATCTTCTGGTCTGTTTGCATGTTTTTACAATTTGTGTGTGTTTCTCGTATGCAAAAAAAACTGATGCACTGACGCAGGTTTCTCAAGCTCCTCTTGGAAAAAGTCAGTGATAGATGAACAGCACCCAGATAAAACTCACATGGTAACTGTGTGCTGCCTGTTTTATTGCAGGCCTCTTCACTTTTTTTTTTATGAGTTTAGTCTACAAAGAGAAACAAAGTTTGACATGAATAATTACATAGATTCTAATAGTATAAATGTGTGCTTTTGTGCTTTTAGTGAGAAAAAGACAGATGGCACATACGACAAAATTACATGTGTGAATTCGGCCTAAAGGCCCAGTCACACTAAACAACTTACCAGCGATCCCAACAATGATCTAACCTGATAGGGATCGCTGGTAAGTTGCTAGGAGGTTGCTGGTGAGATGTCACACTGCGACGCTCCAGCGATCCCACCAGCAACCTGACCTGGCAGGGATCGCTGGAGTGTGGCTACACGAGTTGCTGGTGAGCTCACCAGCAACCAGTGACCAGCCCCCAGCCAGCAGCGCCGCGTGGAAGCGATGCTGCGCTTGGTAACTAAGGTAAATATCGGGTAACCAACCCGATATTTACCTTGGTTACCAGCACACACCGCTTAGCGCTGGCTCCCTGCTCTCCTAGCTACAGTACACATGGGGTTAATTACCCAATGTGTACTGCAGATACATGTGCAGAGATCAGGGAGCCGCTCATACTGCTTAGCGCTGGCTCCCTGCTCTCCTAGCTGCAGCCTGCAGTACACATGGGGTTAAATACCTGATGTGTACTGCAGCTACATGTGCACAGAGCAGGAGCCGGCACTGGCAGCTGAGAGCGGCGGAAGCTGGTAACGAAGGTAAATATCGGGTAACCAAGGTAAGGGCTTCTTGGTTACCAGATGTTTACTGTGGTTACCAGAGTCCGCAGAAGCCGGCTCCTGCTGCCTGCACATTTAGTTGTTGCTCTGTCGCTGTCACACACAGCGATGTGCGCTTCACAGTGGGACAGCAACAACTAAAAAATGGCCCAGGACATTCAGCAACAACCAACAACCTCACAGCAGGGGCCAGGTTGTTGCTGGATGTCACACACAGCAACATTGCTAGCAACATCGCTGCTACGTCACAAAAGTTGTTCGTTAGCAGCGATGTTGCTAGCGATGTTGCTAGCGATGTTGCTAGCGATGTTGTTTAGTGTGACTGGGCCTTAAGACAATAGGAATATATTATTACTACTTACAAATTGATTAAGTCACCATGAGGCTTATGACATGCATTACCAACATTTTGTTAGTTATGTTTTTCAACTGATTATAAAATAATTAAATAATAATAGTTTGTATTTTTTTCATTCTGTTGGTGGCGCCAAGATATTTTTCAAACTTTCAATCACTAACTCATCTTTTGAACAGATTACAAAATAATCAAATCACTAACCTCAGCATTGTATATGGTCCTTATATAGATCCCTAATAATGGATATATTACCTGTGTTAAAAAAGTAAAGTATTAAAGAGTTTGTCAACTAGTTTTACATTGATATTCTATTATTAGATAGGTCATCAATGTCTGATCAGTCAGGCTTTAACATCCCGCACCCCTGCTACCAGCTGTTCTTGGTGCCGGCACTGTGCAGCGTGTGTATATACTATATACCATGTGTACAGTGTGTATATACTGTGTGTACTCAGTGTATATACTGTGTGTGGGACCGAGCACCCAGCATGAGGGCGGCTGCAGCAAGGTGAGGTGGGGAGGGTAGCGCCGTCGTCATGGTGGGGAGAGTGGGGGTGTTATTGGAGTATTCGAGATGGTAGCAGCAGCGGGGGGAGGGGCGCCGGTACTCATACAGGCTGACAGGTGACAGGCTGGGGGGTAGAACGGGGGGTGTCATTGGAGACGGTAGCGGCGGGGGGAGGGTCGCCAGTACTCACACAGGCCGACAGGCGACAGGCCGGGGGGGAAGAGCGGGGGGTGTCATTGGAGACGGTAGCAGTGGTGGAGGGGAAGGGGTGTCGGTACTCATACATCCCGAACAGGTGACAGGGGGAAAGTGCAGTACACAGCATATGCTGTGTGTGAGCTCCACAAAGTTGGCGCCAATCTCCTCCTTCTTCTGTGATCTGAACAGCCCAGGGGGCACATCCAGGTCACAGCAGGGAGCTTTCCTGTATTAAGTATAGAATCGGAGTCCGACTATCAGAGTGAATGCACAGGGGCTGCCATAAAGGAGGTGACTGTCGTTACACACAGCAAATCCATGATGGCAGCCCCCAGTGCTTCAGTAAAACTAGAATTAAATAAAAACTAATTATACAGTGAGTTTAATTTTGTATTAAAAATACTTGATTTCATATTCACTATTATTAATACAAAAATAAAACACACGGCACCTTCCCTTTAAAACAACTAAGGTATGTTTCTCAACAGTATTACAAACATGCCATTTAATTTGAGAGTCTCTATGACAATCACTTGATCACTTATTGATTTAGCTGCCAGGATCATCAACAACCAGCTTTTACCAAAAGTTGCCATCAGCGGCTCATTTCCACTGCAGTGACTTCTACAAGGGAAAATGTAGTGTGGCATGTGACCACTAAAAAGATAGAAGGATTAGGTCTACCATTGCCTTTGTTTGTTAGTGGCCATGGCTCATACAGAGGGTCCCTGAAGAGGGAAGGCATTTAAAAGGGTTTGTTGAGATGACAAGGCCCATATAAAGGCAGTTTGCTGAATTATAGTTTCATCTCTGAACCGGATATTATTATTTTAAGATGAGCAGGAATGGTATGTGGATGTTTTCACAGCTCTCTTTTTATTTTATCCAGCAAACTCTTCTTCCTTTATGCAGCATGAAGGGTTAAAAACCTAATGATGTTTGCCTAATCCGCTGATGCCTGTTTCTTGTTCAGCCCTTCTCTCTGCTAATGGCAGAAAATGATGGTGGTATTTAATTTAAAACAGTATGCAGTTTTATTCTACAACCGCTATTTATACCTTTTTAATTCACTTAATTAAAGGTGGTGTCAGACATTCCAATCATTGGCGGATCCCAAACATTAACCGTTAAGCCTGGTACATCATCGCCGTACACTCTGACTGTATCACCATGGAAACGTGGATTGTTCCAAGGTAATGAGATCTTCTACAAGTGTGGCATCAATTATATTGACGAGTATTAGAATTTATTTATGTCCATACAAGCCTTAGAAAATGGATAACAACAAGGGAATGTCAAATGGATTTTATGTTTCTCTAAAATGAGACGAGTCTGATTTCTCTTGATTGTAATATGTTTTTTTCATCTTGTGGATGATTCACAATTAAACATATTAGGCTGCTGCTAGGTAATATTTTATGTTTCTTAATAAAGGTAATAAAGCACATTTTCTACTTTTTACCATTGAAAAATAGTCATTCTTTTCTGAAAAGAAGATCGTCAATAACGGCAGAATCTTTTTCTCTTTGTCTCTATGGTCTCTGTGCGAATATGGTGCAGACGCTCACAACTGGGATGTCTTAGGGGAGATAATACAGAGTATATTCATTCTTATGATATTAGACTACAACCTTCATAAAAGTTTCATTTCTACTATAGTTTGAAAATACACTTCATATACAACTTTACCTATTAATACAACATCTGGTATTCACTTGTTATTAGGTGTAATCTCATTTGTTGTGGAAGACGGAGAACAGCAATATCAATGTGGCAACCCACCAGTTTCCGCAGATGGCACTGAAGCTGTTGAAATAGATGGAATTCAGACTGCTAAAGCAGGGGTAGTAGGTATGTTTTGTACTGGGAATACAGATCTGTCAATATGTGAATTTCTCTAACGCTCCAGTCTATTAACGGTTCCTGAATGTCAGATAAAAGTCTGAGCGTCAGGTAAAAAATATTCTTTGTTCAGAGAAGCTGAACTTCAAAAAGAGATGATATGAAATACTAAAATAGATACTTATGAAATTTCTCTCTTTGTATCATTCATTATTCTGTTGGGGTTTCCATTTTACTAAGTTGTATTGATTCACATTGTAGTAAAAAGTAAAACAAACATAAAAACAAACACTAACACCGTGTTAAAGACCTTTACAATATGATCCTCAAGGAGAACTTCAAAAACAAGAAAAGAGTATAGAGAAGAATACGACTCCTTTTGATACAAGAGAGAATAACACACTAAGGCGGGCTTTGCACACTACGACATCGCAAGCCGATGCTGCGATGTCGAGTGTGATAGTCCCCGCCCCCGTCGCAGCAGCGATATCTTGTGATTGCAGCCGTAGCGAACATTATCGCTACGGCAGCTTCACATGCACTCACCTGCCCTGCGACGTCGCTCTGGCCGGCGACCCGCCTCCTTCCTAAGGGGGCGGGTCGTGCGGCGTCACAACGACGTCACATGGCAGGCGACCAATAGAAGCGGAGGGGCGGAGATGAGCGGGACGTAAACATCCCGCCCCCCCTCCTTACTTCCGCAGAGCCGGCGTGAGCCTCAGTGATGCAGGTAGGAGATGTTCCTCGCTCCTGCGGCTTCTCACACAGCGATGTGTGCTGTCGCAGGAACGAAGAACAACATCGTACCTGTCGCTGCTGCCAAATTATGGAAATGTCGAACCCTAAACCGATGATACGATAACGACGCTTTTGCACTCGTTAATCGTATCATAAAGGATTTACACACTACGATATCGACTGCGATGCCGGATGTGCTTCATTTTCGATTTGACCCCACCGATATCGCACCTGCAATGTTGTAGTGTGCAAAGCCCGCCTAAGTTAATGTAAGATCCATCGATGAACTTCCACATTTCTATCATCATTTATCAACTACGTCCTAGCAACTTGTCCAGTTTTTCAACCCTAGAACGCATACCTGGGGCCTCGCAGACCTGCTAGGTCACTTGTTTTCTATTGTAGATTTCTATGGCTGCGCGTTCTAGGGTTAAGACAGTTATTTTTTTCGTTCTCAATTTGTTATCATGATTAGGAAGATTTATTTTTTCTCTAGTTACATGAAACATAAAGAAAGGATCAGTGTAGTTTTTTGTCACCAAATGAAGACTTTGAAGCTTTAAGAACCAGTCTGGAGATCAGTCTGGGCATGAACCAAAACAACCCAATCTTAATCTGAAATTACGTGATAGTGTTAGCGTCACGAAACAAAGTAGAAACACTATATTGATGGGTTGGCATTCTTTGCATTATTTTTAGTTTTAACACTAGAAAAAAGAAGTGCTGATAGAGTATTACCAGATGACACGAGTAATATATAAAGAATATACACTCACCTACTGTGGTTGTGAAAGTCACAACCATTGTTTAAGCATGAGATAATGGCGGCTGTCGCGGCCCCACGTGGATAAGCATTCAAAGAGGAGAAGAGAAGGGGTTAACACCGCGCATCAGCCACGCGTTTTGAGTCTCTTCCTAAGGCCCAGAATGTCAACAAATTGTAACGCATAGACGCGTAGACCTATGAAATGAAAAAGATATCAATTTATCAACAACTCTACATCTTCATTTGGCTGATGCATGGCGTTAACCCCTTCTCTTCTCCTGTTTGAATGCGCATTTTTTTTTAGAACAGATAACTGTATACATATTTTAATTCTTAATAATCCCATATTAACATGTAAACTATATTTAATCCCTTTACCACCTGGCAATTTTCTGTGTTTTGTTGTTTCCTCCCCTTCCTGCAAGAGCCAAAACATTTTTATTTTTCTATCAATATAGGCACGTAAGGGCTTGTTTTTTGTGGGGCGAATTCTACTTTTGAATGACACCATTCCTTTTTCCCCACATTGTACTGGAAAACAGGAAAATAAATCCAAATTCAGTTATATTGCAAAAAAAAGTGCAATTGCATGATTGTTTGTTTTTTTATTTACTAAGTTCACTATATAGTAAAACTGACCCAGCAGTTTGATTCCCCAGATAACTACGAGTTTGTAGATAGCAAAAATGTATAGTTTTACTTTTATCTAATTGGGAAAAAAAAATTTCTGAAGTTTGTTGAAAAATAGAATAGCGTTTTTGTCGCCATTTTCCAAGACCCGTAGCGTTCTCATTTTTCGGGAAATGAGGTTCAGTGATGGCTTATTTTTTTGCATCTTGGGTTGATGTTTTTAACTATACCATTTTGTGTGGATGTGATGTTTTTGATTGCATGTAAAGCTTGCTTTACACGCTACGATATATCTAACGAGATGTCGGCGGGGTCACGTCGTAAGTGACACACATCCGGCATTGTTAGTGATATCGTAGTGTGTGACAGCTACGTGCGACGGGGAACGAGCTGAAATACTCACCTTATCGTTCATCGTTGACACGTCGCTCATTTTCTAAAAATTGAACGTCTGGTTGTTCATTGTTCCCGAGGCAGCACACATCGCTCCGTGTGACACCCCAGGAATGATGAACTGTAGCTTACCTGCGTCCCGCCGGCAATGCTGAAGGAAGGAGGTGGGCGGGATGTTTACTTCCCGCTCATCTCCGCCCCTCTGCTTCTATTGGGCGGCCGCTGTGGGACGTCTCTGTGACACTGAACGTCCCTCCCCCTTCAGGAAGTGGATGTTCGCCACCCACAGCGAGGTTGTTTGGAAGGTAAGTACGTGTGACGGGGGTTACAGCATTGTGCGACACGGGCAACAAATTGCCCGTGCCGCACAAATGATGGGGGCGGGTGCGAACGCAAATGCAATCGCACGATTAATTGCAGCGTGTAAAGCAGGCTTAAGTGCATTTTAATGCAATGTTGCGGCAACCAAAAAAAAATGTAATTCTGGTGTTTTGATTTTTTTTCTCACTACGACCTTTACCGATCAGATTAATTGATTTTACATTTTGATAGATCAGGCATTTCTGAATGTGGCGATAACAAATTTGTATTTTTTTTATTATTATTGTTTTATTTTCAATGGTACAAAAGGTGAGGGATTTGAATTTTAATTTTTTTTTATTTTTCATATTTTTTAAAACTTTGTTTTTACATTTTTAGTTTATTTTACTTGTCCCACTCTCCGATCGCTCCTGCTGTTCAGAGCTCCAGTCATGAATACCATAGGGATCATCATCTGACCCCGCGGTTTCATGACAAATGATCTTGATCATGTCATGGTAGCACCAATGTTGGAGGTTAATGGCACTAACCCCACCGATCTAAGGGGTTAACAGGTGCATGTGGATCTCCGATCCACTCGCGCTTGTTAGTTACACATGTAATAGGAAACATGGCACTTCTAATATTAAGTGGGTGCTCTGGTAGTGTCCAACTCTATAAGTACTAATATAATTGAGCCAGGCACTGAAAAAAAATAGATGGTTTTATTCACAGCAGCAAAAAGTTCAATACAAAAAAAAAAAGACGTTTCAGTCAAACTGTTGATGTTCATCAGTAGGAACTAGCTGTGTGTATATAGACAAGAAGAGAATAAAGCAGGATGGTCAAAAGTAAAATATAGGGTCGGAATAATAAATGATATACTGTCAGCAAATAAATGCAGAGAAAAGGGAGCTAACTTTTGACCCATATGTCATTTCTTGATTAAGCTACAGTATTTGCTGTTGTGAATAAAACCATCTATTTTTTTTCATCAAATTGGAGTGTCTGGCTCAATTATGTTAACTGCACATGCATGCTCATCAGCCTGCATTAAAGGAAGGGAAGCAAACTAGGTTGCACAGGTATGTCTTGAGTGATAAAAGGGTTAAAGGGAATTTGTCAGCAAGATTTTGCTATGTAATCAGAGAGCAGCCTGAAATAAGGGCTGAGAGCCTGATTACAGCTATGTAGATAAGAATGAAAACAAGGAGCGCATGTGTAGGGTCGCAATGTAAGTGAAATGTGTGAGAACAAATAGTTAAAATTTGCTCACCTGATAAGTTGTGCAGTCCTCGCACAACCCCGGTAAAAGACTTGAGTGTTATTATACTTGCGCTGTTGGAGACTGAATCCAGGAGATCCTTCCAGGAGATAAGCCACTTGTGCTGCCGTGTCAGGCAGGGACGAGGTCTCCTCCAGCCGGGGAGTTTATCCAAAGGAGCCTTCCAGGTGGATCCAGCTGACGAAGATATTGCACTATTTCGAAACACGTTGTTGTTTATGTGAATTAATAAAAACCATTGAACTTTTACATCCCTGTAGCCTCCATAGCGCTCCATTAGACCGTGCTTCACTTTTTCTGATTACAGCTATATGTCACTTAGTAGGCTGTGTTTGACTGTTTCATTAAAATCAGTCTTTTATCAACAGGAGATTTGCACCAGAGGGCTTAATGTCTTTTATATCCTGGTCCAACCACATCCGACTACTGATTAGCAGCTTTCTGTCAGTATACAGTGTACAAAGAGAGCTGCTCATCACTAATGTGGGTGGGATTACTCAGCGCCCAGTATTCTGTGCTCTGCTAGATTTGCATGAGAAAAAACTGTGATTTTATGACAACTCCTGCAGCCAGTAATATAAGTGATACATGGCTGGAATCAGCGTCTCAGTACCTACATCGTCCTGTATCAGATGACATGTCTAGCTTTAGATGATAAGTACAAGTTCTCAAGAATTACTATTCTGCAATATAATCATTATTGAAGCATGATATAATGTTCATTAGTAATCACTATGCTGCTAAATGATGTTGAATCTATACATACCATAGTAGAGTATGCAGAGCCATGCTTGCAGTGCTAGCAGAAGACAACCTTTGTATTATAGAGCTAGAAATTACTAAATTATAATATGTACAATAAAGTATGTACACATGTATAAAACCCTTAGTACGAAGAAATGATAAGGAAAAAATCCAGCTCACCCAATAGGAATGGAGACCAAAGATGGGGAGGACGGTGCATGGATGAAATAGCCGGCTTGGCTGTAAACTCCAAGTAGAAAAAAGTGATTCCAGCATCCAAGTCCATAAGATAAAATCCTCTGTTTATTGGGTATGCATTAAAATAGCAAGTTCAGCAGAAAAACCTGGATAACAGTCTGATAGATGGTACGCGTTTCGAACATCGTATGTTCTTAATCTCTGTCCATGGACTGAGATTAAGAACACAAGATGTTCAAAACGCGTACCATCTATCAGAGCTGTTTTCTAGGTTTTTCTGCTGAACTTTCTATTTTAATACATACCAAATAAACTGAGGATTTTATCTTATGGACTTGGATGCTGGAATCGCTTTTTTCGTCTTGAAGTATAAAACCATATCTTTGATTCAGGTGAGACAATTATGGTCACCTGTGATCAGGAACATTGTGATATTATGGTGCTAGGCACTGTGATTTGACATGAGATATATATATATAAATATATATATATATATATATATTGTGAGGTATCAACCGGCTGTATTACAAAGGGCCGGTATGTTTTGCAGAAGCATGGGTGCTCTGCAATGTGAAGCTGGCTGGGACCTGTGGTTCCACAGGATTGCATTACATGTAGAGCCATGGAAGGGTGTGTGATGCTGATTACACACTCCTTACCACCTGTGGGTGTGGCTCCATGGGTTAAAGCAATCCTGTCTCTGAACCTGGAAGAAGTGTGTCTAGGGCAGTCTAGAGAGAGACTGGCTCTAGATGTCCAGTGTGTGGACTGGAAACAAGCGAGAGCAGAGCCGAGAGCTTTGGGTGTATCAGCCTGCATGGAGGCTGATCACAAGGCTCTGATATTGAGTCTGAGGTGAGTGCAGCCAGGCCAGGGCTGTAGGGCCGAATCTCTCCAGGAGGAGAGACAGACAGACGGGTCTGCAGAGGGCCCTGGGTGCTGGAAGGAACCTTGGCTAGAGTTGTATGCTGGCAGGAGCCAGAGAGTGGGGAAGTTGCTAAACTTCCATTATGGACTTATTGTTTATGTTTGAGGGCAGTTTATGCTGAGTGTTTTTAATAAACTGCCAGAATTTCTATGAAGAGACTGTGTACATGTGTTGCTGAAGCTACCTCACACCGCTGCAAGCGAGTGAAACCCCCACGTTGCAGGGCGCAACGTTACAATATTTATAACTGTAATCTTCAGATATAGTGGACGGCAGATGTAAACCATATAGGACAGTTTTATTCAGGAAACAATACCGATATTGTCACTATGTGTTTGTGTCAATGCTTTTCGCTGCTTTATTTTGTAGGTGATCTGAATTACTTAGCGATGATTCTGCTTGTGCTGCTCATACATATACATGATTTGATTATCTCCAATAGAGTATAGTCAATCCGGCTTCTGTGCATGTGTTCTCTATATATCTTCAACTTTAGACGATCCAAAGCTTTTGCTTCTCAACCTGGTTTGTCAAATGAAATGTTATATCTATTGCCCTTTCTCTCTTCTGCGATTAATGGCTATAAAGAATTAAGTCTTAGAATAGTGTAGTCCTTCATTTTCTATTAAAAAAATCTTACTACAGTATTTTATGTAACGTAATGTTTTATGAATAAATAAAGGCAAAAAGGCATTAGGTGGATGTGAATTTAAAGGTTTTGACATCTTTGATATAAAAGAAATGATTTTGGTTACCTTTAGATAAAAAAATTGTACTACGTTTCAGGCAGCAATCTTCATTCTTTCATTTTCAGACCTCCATGTCCTCGCATGCCATTTGCAGTCTGTTCCAAGTTTCAGATTTTTTTTGTGTGTGAGTGTCTATTCTGGTGATATAGGCTGTATGTAAGCTCTGTATGTATCTAGCTTATAATCGACAGTGTCTATCTCATAGTAATTTGTTCTTTGTTTTAGCCTATTTTCTTTCTCTCCCTGAAAAAAAATTCAAGGCATGATCAAGGACAACTGTAGCAGCAAAATGTTAAAATATTTTGAATGATCACGATTTTAAAAAGTTGCTGGAAGACATTCTGAAAGAATGAGATAAAATGAAGTCCCTGGTATAATTCAAACTTCAGCCCATTCTAATCACGTCAGTGTGGGTTGCAGACTGAAGTTATACAGCTCCCCAGGCCTGTGTCTGAAGTAGAATCAAGTAGAATGGATACACTCGATACTTCTGGAGATGGTGCACAAGTAGGTTACAAAGTCGTCTCAATTTGATGTATAGACTTGGCATATCGCACAGCGGTGGATACCGCCGGATACTCCATTTGCGCTGCTCTCCCCGCTACCATTGTCTACGCACACTGGTGAAGTCTTGTATGACTGAAATGTCTGTGCTTTTGCTGGTTCTACAACTTATCTACAATAAAGCAATTATATTTCACCTATTTGAGTTCCAAGTCTCTACATCTACATCTGTCTCATATCAACTGACAAGCGCTGTATCACACAAACCTCAGTCAGTGCTCAGCTTGAAGCAGCACTGTAATGTTTGAAGAAATGTTTTAACCCATGTTGGGCTTGATGAGGTGATTTATACCTTCATCGTCCTCCAGTCTGACAGCTTTACAACAGTGCATAGAGACTAACTGCATCCAACTGAAAAACAAATACATTTTGAGGAGGATGAACCTGGAGATATCCCTCTTTGTGCTCAGTGAGGAAGCGATATATTTTTTCACAAATCAGGCTGTTGACTGAGCTATGTGTGATTCAGATATTATCAGTTGAGAGGAATCACAGGTCTTGGTAGTTTTAGTCTGTATTCGGCAGCCCATACTGACAAGTGATGTAGTTTGAATTATATCAGGGACTCCATTTTAGCTCATTTTCAGAGTAACCCTTTAACTTTGTACAACCCCTGGCAATAATTATGGAATCACCTGGCTCTGAGGATGTTCATTCAGTTGTTTACTTTTGTTTAAAAAGAGCAGATCACAGACATGCCACAAAACTTAAGTCATTTCAAATGGCAACTTTCTGGCTTTAAGAAACACTAAAAAAAATCATGAAAACATAATGTGCTAGCCAGTAACAGTTACTTTTCAAGACCAAACAGGGGTCAAAATTATGGAATCACTCAATTATAAGGAAACAATTATGGAATCACCCTGTAAATTTTCATTCCCAAAACTAACACCTGCATCAAATAAGATCTGCTTGTTAGTCTGCATTCAAAAAGGAGTGATCACCCCGTGGAGAGCTGTTTGTTATGATCCGGTAACCGTGGAAGATTACAAAAAACTCCCATTGGTGAAAAAACACCAAGAAACAGAGTAGTTGGACCCTGGGCTGACCCCAATCCCCTGACTATCAGACAACACTAGAAATAGCCGTGGAGCGTTCCTAAAAACCTAGACACCACGTCACAGCCTGCAAAACTAGCTACACCTCACAAAATGAAATGAGGAAATCTATCTTGCCTCAGAGTAGTCCCCAGAGGAATAGGTAGCCCCCCACATATAAAGATTATGGTGATATAGAAAAACACAATACTCAGATAGGAAAAATAGAATTAGCAAAGGCGAGGCCCAACTAACTTGATACAAAGCATAGGAAAGGAACTGATTGTGGTCAGTGCAAAATCCCTATAGAAAAATACCAAACTTCTGACAGTAAAAATGGCCCTGGAGGTAATACAACCTCACCACCCCACTATACCAGGTACTCCTGTAAATAATGAAAGAGACAAAATACCAAAAAAGAACACAAAAATACAGAAGAGCAAATAATCAAATCAGACAGGGATAAAAATCCCCTTTCCTGCAGGAAAGTCAGCACAGGGAAAACCACCATGCTCACAGCACAATTGAAACAAAGCTTCAGCTGCAAGAAAACAGATACACAGCAAAACAAGGGAAAACAACATCCTAAGCTGTAAACAAGAAATCAAGGCAAAACTTAAACTTATCTGCAGAAGTCTTGTTCAGGGATACAAGGAAGAACAAATCTACAGGCCAAGAACAGAGACACGGAATATACAATTATAACTGGCATCAGCTGGGCAGAAAGTACTCTCCTATATAGACCAGACTTGTCTGCAATAGGACTTCCTCAATTCCCAATTAACACAGACAACTGTCTTAGTCAAAGGCTCAGATTTAACTCAACTACCATTCCTGGCCACCAGAGGGAGCTTCAGAACAGCACCCACACAGACGATGTTCACAACAGCTGTTGCACCAAGTGGACTGACATGAATCATGGCTCCAACACGAGAGATGTCAATTGAAACAAAGGAGATGATTATCAAACTCTTAAAAGAGGGTAAATCATCACGTAATGTTGCAAAAGAAGTTGGTTGTTCACAGTCAGCTGTGTCTAAAATCTGGACCAAATACAAACAACATAGGAAGGTTGTTAAGAGGCAAACAAGCTGGTAGACCAGGGAAGAAACCAAAGTGTCAAGACAGGAAACTTAAAGCAATATGTCTTTAAAACAAGAAATGCACAACAAAACAAATGAGGAACGAATGGGAGGAAACTGGAGTCAATGTCTGTGACTAAACTGTAAGAAATCGCCGAAAGGAAATGAGATTTACATACAGAAAAGCTAAACAATAAAAAGATGACTGCCTAAAGAGAACATGTACATTTCCACAGTCATTGATGATATGGGGCTGCATGTCAGGTAAAGGCACTGGGGAGATGGCTGTCATTACATCTTCAATAAATGCCCAAGTTTACATTGAAATTGTGGACACTTTTCTTTTCCCATCAATTGAAAGGATGTTTGGGGATGATTAAATCATTTATCAAGATGATAATGCATCCTGCCATAGAGCAAAAACTGGGAAAACATTCCTTAAAAGAAGACCCATAAGGTCAATGTCATGGTCTTCAAATAGTTCGGATCTCAATCCAATTGAAAAATCTTTGGCGGAAGTTGAGGAAAATGATCAATGACAAGGCTCCAACCTGCAAAGCTGATCTAGGAACAGCAATCAGAGAAAGTTGGAGCCAGATTGATGACGAGTACTGTTTGTCACTCATTAAGTCCATGCCTTAGAGACTGCAAGCTGTTGTAACAGCCAGAGGTGGTGCAACAAAATACTAGTGATGTATTGGAGTGTTCTTTTGTTTGTTTTTCATGATTCCATAATTGTTCCTCACAATTGAGTGATTCCATAAATTTTCCCCCTGTTTGGTTTTGAAAAGTACCCGTTAATGGCTAGCACATTATGTTTTCATGATTTTTTTATGGGGTTTCTTAAAGCCAGAAAGTTGACATTTGAAATGACTTTAGTTTTGTGCCATGTCTGTGATCTGCTTTTTTTAAACAAACGTAAACAATTGAATGAACATCCTCAGAGCAAGGTGATTCCATAATTTTTTGCCATGGGTTGTATTTAAGGAATCAAAACGTAAAAAATAATTCTCTATAGATGTGTACATAGTCTTTATTGTTTAAGATAGGAAAAAGCCAAAGTATGTATACTACATAAATAATAAAATTAATGATTATCTATAACACTGCTATTAAACTAAACTGCAGGGACTGATGGTGGTCAGGCATATTCTGAAACTCAGACATCATGTATGTTTATTTCACACTTTTTGCCTATAGTTAACCTGCATAAAACCTATGAAAAATCAGTCTTAGGCTATGTGTGCACTTACCAGATTTTGTCACGGATTTTTTGCGGTTTTGCTGCATGTTTCGCTGCAGAAAATGTTCATAACATCTCTGCAGTGAATCACCAGCAAAACCTATGGGCAAAAAAAATCCTGTGCGCACTAGGCGGAATTTGACAGCTGCATGTTTTGCTGCGGGATTCCCGCAGCAAAAACAATTGCATGTCAATTCTTTCCACACGTAGCTGCGGGATTTCACTCCATTGACTCCAATGTAATCGTGAAATCCCGCAGGGAATAACGCAGGAAGCAAATTCTGTGCGGTTCACTGCGTTTTCCTGCGTTATTCCCAGCGGTATTTCGCGGTTTACCTCCGGTAATGTACATCGCCTGTCTGCGGTTTTGCAGGGAAGTGATGTCATTACAGGAAGAGGAAGCCGTGCAGAGAGTAAACACAGATCACACACACAGACATCACAGACATAGAACACAGACACAGACATCACAGACACATAGAACACACATAGAAAGAAAACGGAAATATAGAAAACAAAGAACGTGGGCTCCGCTGTATATTTACCATCCAGCCGAGGTAAGCACACAGCGGTGGCCGGTATTCTCAGGCTGGGGAGGCAGAGGGGCAGGGTTAATGTCCCCCGCCTCACTCACCCTCCCGCAGCCGAGAATATCAGCCGCAGCTGCCCCGGGACTGTCGCATGCATTATGCGGCAGCACCGGCGTGTCCCCGGCTCTTCCTGCCGCCGTGTAGCAGTGGCAGCAGGGGTTAATGGTGGTGGATCACCGCCATTAACTCCAGGCTTGATCATGGCAGCGTCTATGTGACAGCTGACATGATCAACCCATAAGTAAAGTGAATAAACACACAGAAAAATCCTTTATTTTAAATAAAACAAACAAGCCTCGTTCACCATTTTATTAACCCCTCCCGCACCAAAGCTCCGGCGTAATCCACAGCTCCGACGTCACAGACACAGCGCTGAATGAATGCAGCAGACAGCAGAGGTAATTACCGGTCATTTCCCACGGCCGGTAATGTGAACTCACTGCCGACCGTGGGAAATGCAGCGATCTGTCCTCTATCTATCTATCCCTTTATCTATTCTTCTGTCTATCTATCTACTATCTCAGAATTAAATGCCTTTTTTTTTTTCAATGTGCTTTATTGCATTGAATGCAATAAAGCACATCCCAACCCGCACGCGGCAAAACCGCGGTAATACCGCGAACAATACCGCGGTGAAACCGCAGCAAACCGCAGCAAACCGCATGCAGTTTTCGGGTGCGGTTTGCCGCGGTTTTTTACCGCGGGTGCGGTAATCTTTGAGAGCATGCGGAATTTTCTCAAGAAAATTCCATTTCCCAGTGCGCACATAGCCTTAAGATACTTGTTGGCCTAGTCTTGACATTTTATCTTATGTTTCTTGTTCAAATGTGGTTGTTTTTCAGCCTTCCTTACCTTGGCCATGTCCCTAAGTACGGCACACTTTGTGCTTTTTGATACTCCAGTAACGTTGCAGCTTTGAAATATGGCCAAACTGGTGGCAAATGGCATCTTGGCAGCTTCACACTTGATTTTCCTCAATTTATGGGCAGTTATTTTGCACCTTTTTTGCCCAACACGCTTCTTGCGACTCTGTTGGCTATTTGCCATGAAACACTTGATTGTTCGGTGATCACACTTCAAATGTTTGGCAATTTCAAGACTGCTGCATCTCTCTGCAAGACATCTTACAATTTTGGACTTTTCAGAGCCTGTCAAATCTTTCTTCTGACCCATTTTGGCAATGGAAAGGAAGTTGCCTAATAATTAAGCACACCTTATATAGGGTGTTGATGTCATTACACCACATCTCTCCTCATTGCACAGATGCACATCACCTGATTTACTTAATTTGTAGTTTTCTCTCAAGCCTATACAGCTTGGAGTAGGACAACATGTATAAAAAGTATCATGTGTTCAAAATACTAATTTGCCTAATAATGCTGCACACAGTGTATTTATACTGTATAAAAGACAAAAAATGGCAGGCAGCTCTCCACAATTCTTAGATTGCTTGACCTTTATTGGTCACACAGGTGCATAGTGCATTGTGTGACCAATACAAGTCAAGTAATCTAAGAAGTGTGGAATGCTGCCTGCCATTTTTTGTCTTTTATATGGATGGTGATCTGAAAAATCCGCAAGGTGGGAATATTGCACCCTAAAAATTTTTTGTTTTTTGTGCTCTTTCCATTTTTTCTGTTTTATATATACTGTATATATATTTATAAGGAGTGCCATTTGACTTTTTGGGTACAAATTTTCCTAGAGTAGTTTGCATGCTCCATTTGCAGAGCCCAAAGAGCTAGAATAACATATTCTGTTCATCAAGTAGCTACAAGTTTGAAATTACATCCTCTGGGAGTTCATTACGGTTGTAGTGATGATTTTGACTCCATAGGTGTTTAACTTGCACACAGTATATGTTGCTTAGGGAAAGCTGCACTTATGTCAACATAGTGCCCAATACATTGTTCATGCCCATACATGTGTTCTCTTTTACTCTGTTCTGATGTGTGATGAAAAATTCATCATTTTTTCTATACTTTTTTGTTATTTCATTCTAAGGGTTACATTTTTTGAAATGTTCTAGATATAGGTCATTCTGGGAGCAATAATACCAAATGTTTTAACTTTTGTTTATTTCATTTTTACATAACAATATAAATATTTTTGTACATTTTTATTGTTGTTTAATTTATAGTTTTTCTTTTTACCTTTTCCTTTTTTTTCCTTAGTCTTTAACTTTTATCTTTTTGATCACTGTTTCAATGAACTGCAATGGTAGGATCTAACAGGCCACCATACTTGGCAGATGACATGACAATCATCGATTGTGCTGTGATTGTGTTGCAGCACTGCCAATGGAGTGTGCGGGCGTTTCCTGCCTCTCAAAACCTTCTAAATGTTGTTGATCATGACGTTCATTTGGAGGCTTAAAAACAATGGGCGGTATGTCCATTTGCATGTACTGCAAAATAGGAAGTACCAGTCCGTGCAATGTCTGGAATCATCTAAGTGCTGTTGGTCACACATGCTCAATCATACTTACCATATACTGTTTTTTGCATAGTGATTCTCTATGTTCATGCACATGAATATAAATAACTTTCTCTCCTGTTCTCTAATGAGATAATATAAAAAAATGAAAATAATCTAGCAGGTAGAGATGAGCGGATCCATGGAGGTTCGGTTCGCCAGCAGCCAAGGAGCCAAGCCTTCACCTGCTCGAGCGACCTGAACCCCGGAGCTAGTAACTGATTGGCAGTTTGAGTCTCTGCCCACATACAGCCAGCCATAAGCAGATCACTTCCGAGGAAGGGTGGGAGGGCTTTATAAAACTATTTTTGGGCTGCACACTACATGTAATCACGATGTTGTTACCCCCAGTACGAGCCGTTTAAACACTGCAAGCGGCTCTCACAGGGCTGAGCACTAAGCGTACCTGAGCACAGCGATGCTCGTGTGAGTTAAGTTCGCACGTAACACGTAAAGCATTCAGACCCCGAATCTTGATTTTTCAAGTTGTTCGGATCGAAAATCGAACCTCAGGTTTGCTCATCTCTACTAGCAGGTGCCAAGAGTCATCAAATCAGAGCATATGTACTGTAAAGATTTGGAGCATCTTCAGCCTAATTTCCCCTGGTTTGAGCAAATACAAGTGTGTTTCCAACAAAGCATCCATGACCAAAACACAAGGCTGAAACTTCAATGTTTAAAATTTTCTCTTGAATATTTAAATAGGTTATACAATGTTTCATTCAAGTACATAAGATGAAGAAATAAACTGCAAGTTCATTTGATGACATTTTAGGAACAGAACCCGCGTAAGACATCGGAATACCTTGCCCAACTGGGTCTTCCAATCTCAACTAACTGCTTTATGCTTTATAAGCAGTTATAAAGGCGTTAGCTTGGGTCGGGAGACTCGGCAGTTGGGTTAAATCTTCTGATCCTAGAACGATCTGTTTACGTGAACTCTTTATTTAATCCTGAAAATGCGAACGGGGCCTAATTAAAGGGTAAGTGCTTGATTGATTCATATTTATATAGAATGATGGCACCAATAAAGTGTTACCTAAATATTTATAAAAAAAAACAGACATTTGTATTGTCGACAGAACCTACACAATACAATGTCAATGGCAGCTATCAGACAGTCAGACTTTAGTTTGCAGATGCCATTTGGTGTGAATAAAACAGCAGGGTTTTCTCACACTTACTTGAATAGGAAGCATTAGGTTAGCAGCTTTTTATGTTTATATCTTGTGTTCATTTTGGGACATTTAGTTTTTATATACAATTCAAGTAAGGAAAATAACGATGATATTGCAGGAAGCAGCAAAAGCCACAATCTACACAGAGAACGCAAGGTTAATAATTGTGTAAAATTAAATGTGGGACTTCCTTGGATTAATGTCACATTACTTTAAAGTGTAAATATGCTCAGGTGACATTCAGTAGTATGTATATCAGGTGACATTCCAGAATTAGCTGTCATGTGTCTGTATGTGAGCAAAAATACTATTTCTGGTCATCATATGACATGTATTCTAATTTTTTTTAGAAGCCTCAGCATTTTTCCTTTGTGTTCTTTGCCTTTTTGCTGTCTCCAGCTTCTTTCCTTTGTGGCGCCCCTGACCTGGTCAGGCGCCATTGAGTATTGCACCCACGCCTGGCTCAGTACAATACAGGTAAACCCAAAGGCTAACTAGGTTGTGGACACACGGAACACTAGTAACCAGGGACACACACACAGCTATAGAGGACCCCTGAGCAGACTCAGGGAGGGGGCGTGGTCCTCGCCTCCCCAGCTAGTGGTGGGTGGTGTCACTGGGAACAAAGGGAGTTGTGCAGAGGCAGCCGAAGGAGAAGGAAGTGGAAGAGTCGCGTCTGGAGGGCAGAGCAGTGGAGCAGGGCCCTTCCAGACACTGCACCATTTGTGACTGCTGGCGGGGGAGAACATCTACCCTGCAGGGCCGCCTGAAAACCACCTAGGGCGGAGTGCTAAGAGGTGGCTGAATAAGGGTACTGACTGGTAGACCAGGCCCGCACGGGGTACAGATCACTAGAGCAGGGGTCCATTCAGTTGGCCTGCCAAACCTGCTGGTGAGGGCACTTTATGCGCCTCACCAAACCTACACAGAGTCCACAGCTACAGCAGCAACGAGGGGCCCATAAGTGACAGAAGTCAAGCAGCCAGAATTACTTGGTCCACGCTGCCCGCAAATGGGCCAGAAAGGGGGGAAACGGCATATGCGACCTCCCTGGGTGATCCCAGCAAGATTTCAGGTCGAGGTCACCTCAAAACAAGAAGGGCTAGGAAGGCGAGTCAGCAGTCACCCCTACATCAGCCAAAGGGATATCTGGTTCCTCCTGGTTCATCATAGCATCGCCCGGGTTGACTCACAGCTACCATCTGAAAGTGAGTAAAAACCCTGAAAGACATTGCTGTTTGTGTGTGAGTTCTTCTGTGACCTGTGGTACTACACACTTACACCGGGCCCTGGGGCCAGCCTCACTCTTGGGAGGCTACAACAACTGACTGCATCTACTATCAGCACCAGGCGTTCCCTACACTGCAGTGGCGGTCACCCCCTGACCACAAATACCGAGAGTGGCGTCACGAATTCCTCATTGAAGTTAACCTAACTGTGACCAGAAGATGTCCAAGCCCGTGGAGACCCTGCGGCGACCTGCACCTGAAGGTAATGCGGGGCTCCACATTTCTGGCGTCACAAACAGGATAAGGACTAGACCTGTTCAGTCAGGTGACCATGTGCCTTGGCGGTCCGTTTGAAAAATTTGAAGCGCCGCTGTGAAGCCCCACAGGTGTTGTGCAGCATTAGCTTCAGGGACTCCACGTGGGATGGTCTGGTCCCAGGTAAGTTATCTTCTTTGAATTTTCGTGATGCCACTCTCATTATTGCGGTCAGGGGACCGCCGCTGCAGGTTAGGGGACGTGTGGGGCTGGTGTTGTTTGCAGCTGGGTGTCGTGGCCTCCCGAGAGTGAGGCAGGCCCCAGGGTTCGGTTTTAGTGTGTGTGGAACCACAAGTAGCAGAATGACTCAGGCACAGTCCAGACAGTCTTTCAGGGTTTTTACTCACAGTTGATGGCAGGATGAGTACCCGGGCATAGCTGGTATGAACCAGAGGAAACCAGGCACTCCTTCAGGCTGACTTGTGAGGGTGACTACCGACTCGCCCTCCTAGCCCTGGCGTTTTTGGGGTGACCCCGACTTGTAGTCCTGCTGGGGTCGCCCAGGGAAGTTGCTGATGCCTATTCTCCCCTCGTTTCGGCCCGTTTGCTTGTAGCCTGGACCAGGTCACTCCGGCTGCTTGCCTCCTGTGAGCTATGGGCCCTCTCTTTGCTACGTGGCTGTGGACTCTGGTGTTATGGTGAGGGTGTGAAATGCCCCCTCCGGCAGGTTTGGCAGGGAAAACTGAGTGAATCTCTGCATTGGGACCTGTACCCCTTGCGGGCCTGGTACCTCCCTGGCAGTCCCCGTACTCAGCCACCCCTCTGCTCTTTCTAGCCTTGGGTGGATTTCGGGCGGCACTACCAGGTGACTGATCTTCCCTGTCGTTAGCCACTGCGCGTGCGTTGTCAGAGTCATGACAGACTCCAGGGTCTGCTTCTTGCGACTGCTCTCCCTGAGCTGCACTAACTAACTGGCTCACTACTCCCTCCCCTCTGTGCCTGCCTACGCAACTTAGCAACCAGACTCTCTACAACACCTCTTGAGTGGACATGGAGGCCACGCCCCCTCCTGGTTTCCCTATGAAAGGTAGATGTGGGAGACCTGATTACTATGCGCCTGTGTAATCACACCTCAGTCAGCCTTCTGGATTACTTGTATTGTACTGCCCCCAGCATGGGTGCAATACTCAGAGCTGCCTGACCAGGTCAGGGCGCCACACTGCCATATTGCCACCATGAAAAGCGCGCCAAGAAACAACAGCAGCCTGCGCTAGAAGAAGCAACCACCCACGAAGAGGTGTGGCTACCCAGAGAACGCCTGCAGCGTTCTGACCTCGCAAGCGATGGGGGCGGATCTGTCCAGAGACTGCGGGAAGTTAGGCGTCTGCTGCAGGAAGTGAAGCTGGAAGGTTGCAGAGAAGACGCAGGAAGCATGGCGTCTGCACGTGGTGATCCTGAACCAGGCTCCGCTGCCTGGTGGGACTGGGAGATTGCCCAGTTTTGCGACCGGCTGGAAGCCCGAGTCATGTAGCAGATCAAGGAGGGATGCACCGAGCTCCGGGAGATGGCTGCAGTGGTTCGGTCCTATGAGAGGTGGACTGCGAGGCAAGTGTCACACCGGGCGGCGACCACCCAGATCCCGATGCTGATGACTATGGGTGAGTCCCATGTTGCCCCTGCCCGCTCGAGTGCACTGACCCTGCCGGCACTGCTATAACCGGAGGCCGCTGCGATGCCTTTGGTGCACCATGCTGCCAAGCCCGCTGTGATCCCTACTGTGATCCCGGAGGCGACGCCCGCGAAGATCCCTGCTGCGATCCCGGAGGCGACGCCTGCCACGATCCATGCTGCGAAGCCCGCGGTTCCTGCTGAGACGCCGAGTGCAGCCACGCCATGTCCAGCCAGGCCAGACCAGGCTGCAACAGTGTCGAGCCAGACCAGATCAGGCCGCAACAGCGTCCTGCCCAGCCAGACCAGACCAGACCAGGCCGCAACAGCGTCCTGTCCGGCCAGACCAGACCAAGCCGCAACACTGTCTATCCCAGCCTGCAAGGCAGAAGCAGCCACCGTACCCCAGCTGCTGATTGAAGAACCGGATCCTGCGTCCCCGCCGGGAGAAGACCCAGGGTTCCTGAGGCTCAAGAAGGAGCTGAGTGCCCGCTACCCCAAAGACCTGGTGGACCAGTACATAGTCCCCAGGTGCTCACCCGGAGCGGCCCGAGCAACTTCTGCGGCTGAGAGCCTACCACCCTGGCCTGCTGAACAATGTCTATCCGTAGTGCTGCTGCCGGAGGAATGCTCAAGAGCACTAAGGGGGAGGAGAGGCTTGGAGGCTGAAGAGCAGACTCCTGAACAGCCAGAGGAGGATGCAGCACCCTGCAGAGTTGAGGGAGGTCCGGAGGCCGAGATGTTGCCTTACTCCCGCTGGGATGAAGAGAGCCCGAAACCCCTGCTGAGGAAGAAGCGCTGGCCATCATGATACCCAGCATGTATGTCACCTGGGAGCCCGCAGGCAGCGAGGTGGCAGAAAAGAGGAGTCCAGCCAGCAGAGCACGGCACCGCACCAGAGTGAGACCACCCCCTGTGCAGCATTCCCCAGACCGGCAGAAGGAAGATGTGACAGCCCGGGACTTGGAGGAGAAGCAGAAGCTCAGGAAAGCCCGCCACCAGGTTAGAGGTCCTCTCTACCATGGAGTAGTGGAGGAGTTCAGCCTAAAAACTGGTTACGGCTTTATTGTAGCGCCCGGCGTAAAGGAGGTATTTTTGTCAGTAGGAGAGATGTCCGTCCCACCTGCCGCGAAGACACCGTGGCCGGGATTTGCATATGGGAGACCTAGTCGAGTTTACCAAGCACCAAGGTGAACGCGGCTGGTATGCACTGGATGTGGTGCAATGCCCCAGGAATCTTTACTGCAACCCTGCTGTCTCCACCCATCCCCCAAGGTCAACACCACAAGACAAAGGAACAAAAATAGATAAAGACAAAGCTACAGATACTACAGATAATACAGATCCAGACGAAGCCTCGGATGACAGCGCAAAAACAGCATCAAGCGCCAGTGAAAGGAGGAAGTCAGAATGAGAAGAATAAAGAAAAGTAAAGAAGTTGACCAGTTTTGAAGTCTTTGCAACGTTAAAGTTCAAGAGAATGTGCCCACATGAACTGATGTGAGAACCTTGTTTACAAAAATCTTTGCACCTAGTTTGTGCAATATCACTACGGACTATTAGGCTATAAACTGGCTATAGCCACAAACTCTCGCAGTGTTTATAGTTACCCCAGAGGTATCAACCCAGAGCACGCCTGTTTATGGGCCCTGACTCTGCACCACCAGGAAGCATGCCTGTGATGGCGCCTGCTTTCTCAAAGCCATGAGCACGCCTGTTTATGGGGCCTGGCTCGCCTACGACAAGGGTGCATGCCCGTTTATGGGGCTTGGCTCTCCACCACAAAGAAGCAACAACCTGGCTGTAATACTTGTTTGAACTGAGGATTTCGATCGCGTTAGGGCAATGACAACCAGAGACGGGTTCTTGCTGCAAAGAAGTTTTATAATATTCAACCAACAATATGTACACAGAACAGAACACATACATAGTATATACCTGCCAGGTTCGGAGCAAAGGAAAATTCCCGAGACCGCGCACCGGACTCCCCCAGGGAGGCCACCAGGAGCGAACCCCTATACAGGGGCTGTCTGGCGATCACCCCAGAAGGCCTAAATGCGCAGCAGCCAGGACACGAAAGGGCAACAGGTTATCTTCCAAAAATGTCCGAACGGGATGTGGAACGCGGGTCCTAGGGTGGATATGTACTGGAATGGACCGGGCACAAGCGCAAACCAGAGATGGCAGATGGAGTCTGGGACCAGTGAGGGCACAGCTCGATGAGACCAGGTGGAGTCCAGGGCCGGTGTCAGGTGATTCACCAGGATCCAAAATAACAACCAGGAAACAAGAGCAGTGGAGCAGGAGTAGACAGGAAGCAGTATACTCAAGCAAATAGACTAAGCTTAGGGGCGGGCTTTTAAACAGATGAACAGGAAGTAGGGCAACAGAACAGAAAACTCCATGTTAACAAAGGGCAAGATCCTTCAGAAGCAAACTGGATATCCCGGAACACTGACACTGACTGAGAAAGCCACCTCTACATTCCTGCCAGAAGTGGCCGAAGACACGGCTCGACGGGGGAGGGGCTTGCCTTCAACCACCAGCCCCAGGAGAGGAAGATTGGGGGAAACGTCTGGGGAAACATATGGCCCAGACCTGTTTGCTAAAAGGACCGGTGACCTGCCTCCTGAGAGGGTTTTGGGTGGGTAACGGACTTGTGGGTGGAGGGTGGTGAAAAGTGGTACCTGGTATGTTTTATGATGCTTTTATGATGTTTTAAATGTTTTGTACTTTAAATGTTTGTCTTTACAGCCCGAGGATGTGCTGTTAGTAACTAAGGGGGAATGTGGCACCCCTGACCTGGTCAGGTGCCACTGATTCTTGCACCCACACCTGGGTCATTACAATACAGGTAATCCCAGAAGCTGACTAGGGTGTGGACACACGGACCACTAGTAACCAGGGACACACACACAGCTAGAGGGGACCCCTGAGCAGTCTCAGGGAGGGCGCGTGGCCCTCGCCTCCCCAGCTAGTGGTGGGTGGTATCACTGGGAACAAAGGGAGTTGTGCAGAGGCAGCCGAAGGAGAAGGAGAAGGAAGAGTCGCATCTGGAGGGCAGAGCAGTGGAGCAGGGCCCTTCTAGACACTGGACCATTCGTGGCTGCTGGCGGGGAAGAAAGGCTACCTTGCAGGGCCGCCTGAAAACCACTTAGGGCCGGCGTGCTGAGAGGTGGCTGAGTAAGGGGACTGCCTGGTAGACCAGACCCGCACGGGGTACAGGTCCCCAGAGCAGGAGCCCTTTCAGTTGGCCTGCCAAACCTGCTGGTGAGGGCACTTTATGCGCCTCACCAAACCTACACAGAGTCCACAGCTACAGCAGCACCTAGGGGCCCATAAGTGACAGAAGGCAAGCAGCCAGAATTACTTGGTCCACGCTGCCTGCAAACGGGCCAGAAAGGGGAGAACGGCGTATATGACTTCCCTGGGTGATCCCAGCAAGACTTCAGGTCGGGGTCACCTCAAAACAAGAAGGGCTAGGAAGGTGAGTCAGCAGTCACCCCTACA
This sequence comes from Anomaloglossus baeobatrachus, assembly GCF_048569485.1. Taxonomy (NCBI): domain Eukaryota; kingdom Metazoa; phylum Chordata; class Amphibia; order Anura; family Aromobatidae; genus Anomaloglossus; species Anomaloglossus baeobatrachus. Next base: position 505,693,036 of record NC_134354.1, on the reverse strand, counting down.
TCAGCCGAAGGGATATCTGGTTCCTCCTGGTTCATCATAGCATCGCCCGGGTTGACTCACAGCTACCATCTGAAAGTGAGTAAAAACCCTGAAAGACATTGCTGTTTGTGTGTGTTCTTCTGCGACCTGTGGTACTACACACTTACACTGGGCCCTGGGGCCATCCTCACTCTCGGGAGGCTACAACAACTGACTGCATCTGCCATCAGCCCCAGGCATTCCCTAAACTGCAGTGGCGGACACCCCCTGACTGCAAATGCCGAGAGTGGCGTCACGAATTCCCCATTGAAGTTAACCTACCTGTGACCAGAAGATTTCCAAGCCCATGGAGACCCTGCGGCGACCTGCACCTGAAAGTAATGCGGGGCTCGACACCTTTCCGCTCTCCATAGGCTTTATTAGGTAGAGCTGACAGGTTTTGTTGACAGATTTAAGGTATGTCCACACAACTTTTCTAATATGCTCCCAGCACACCCGCCAAAGTATTCTTAGGCAAAGCCATTTCAGAAAGAAAATGGCAGTCTTTTTGCTGAGGTGGCTTTGGTGGCGGTTTAGTTGTGGCTCTGCCACAGTATAGTCTTTGTGGTTCAAAGCGATTTATGCCATAATTCTGGCGTAATCACTTTGATGAATTGGGTGGCATTGTTCACATACCTTCAAGCGTTTATTCTGAGTAGGAGACAAAAAAAAGACTGATAAGTGTAGATACTATTTAAAGAGAACCTGACAGCAGGATTTAAAACTATAAAGTGGCTCTGTGCTGCTGATTAAATGAATAACTGTACTGAAGAAATCTGATTTGTGGTTGTTGAATAATGTTCCTCTAAAGTTTTCATCTAATGACATCTTCTGTGCAGTGGTGTGCGTTAGGGAGGGACTTGGGGGTAAGGTCTTCTTTTTCTTCTCTGTCTCTCCACCTGCCTTCTCTGTTTCTTTTTACAGGTCACTAATTATTCAGTGACTTGCCTCCTTTTTGAATTTCCGTACCGCTACCACCATCATTGTGGTGGGTGGTCCGTGCACAGTTTAATTCTGCAGCCGATTAAGAGGTCTTCAATAAAAATGGCAGCAGATGCGCAGTTGAAGATTTCAGCTCAATGACCTCTTCATTAGTCCAAAATCTCAATCTACGCATACACCACCCTGGTGCCATTTTATTGAAGACCGTGAGCAGATTGATTTTACAGACTGTTTTCAATAAAGTACCACTGGGGGTGGTACATGTGCAGATCGAGATTTCTTCTTAAAGAAGTGGTAATTGACCTAAAATCTTGAACTGCACATGTGCCGGCGCCATTTTATTTAAGACTGACAGACTGTCTGCAGAATCACACTGTGTATGCTCCTTCCCACTGTCATGATAGCAGCAGCATCGCAGAATTTCAAAAGAGAGGGAGGTCACTGAATAATCCATGACCTGTAGAAGGAACAGAAGAGGCAGGCAGAGGGGTGGAGAAGAATACCCGATGCCCAAGTCCTGCTCCAATGCACACCAATGCACTGAAGACATCGTTGAATGAAAACTTTAGAGGAAGATTATTCAACAATCAAAGTTAGGATTCCTTCCATGCAGGTATACATTTAATCAGCATCACAGCACCATAATGGACATGGCTTTACCTTATAGTGCTAAATCCTTATAGTTTTCTTTAAAGGGATCCTTACAGCTCCAGAAATGCTATTTATTTGCAAATATATAAATCTTGTCTGGCTGCCTTACTAGACCAATGGCTACAAGAAGAAAATGAAGTTTTATTCCTCCTGCACCTACTTACTTTTAGTAATCCCGGCAGTGCAGGGAGCGGTTACAGTTATCGCTTACTCTATAGTGAGCGCATTGTAATCACTCCCCAGTACATTGCTTGTCAGCTTGCTGTACACACGTATTGTACACTGAAGAACAGCCTGTCAAATAATGTACAAGGAAGGAATACTCACTGTAGAGTGAGTGATGACTATAACTGATCCCTGCAATGCTGAAAGTGAGTAGGTGCAGGAGCAATAAGACTTCAACTGCTCCAGTAAGTCTACCAGGGATTAGAGATGAGCGGACCCATGGATATTCGTGTTCACCAGCTTCAGCCAAACCAAACAAACGTTTGGTTCGGTACCTTAACTTGACATAGCAACCCATAGTGGTCAATGGTGACCTTAACTTTTATGCTGTAAAATGGTTGTGGTAAGTGCTAAGGGGCTGCAAAAGTAAGCAAAATGGGTGTTAGAATAGGACAATTGCCCTGCAAACAAATATAAATAGGGAAATGACTTAAAATAGCATAGAAATAAAATAATATAAAATAGAATAAAAAATAATCTTTAACCAGGAGGTGGAGGTCAAAGTGCAAGAGCAGGTTGAGGAGAAGGTGGAAGTGGACTTGGGGGTGTAGGTAGAAGAGGTGGAGGTAACCAACACTCTGTTTATGTTTGTTTGGTTTTTATTTTGGGGAGGGTTCAATACATTTGGAATAGCAAACTGTAATGGAGTATAACAGTTGCTGGGTGCGGCTGTCCTGTTGGATCCATGCCTGATTAATTTTAATGAATGTGAGGTTGCCCATGTTGACTGTGTATAGGCAGATGCGCCTGTCTGTGATCACATCCCCTGCCGTGCTATACACACTCTGACAGAACTCTTGCCACATGGCAGGCCAACACCTCCTAGGTGTAAAGGGCAAGCAAAGGCCGTGTGTTCAATTTGAAGACATAGAAGTTAAATGGGGCACTCTCATCACTTAGTATGTACAGAAATGTGGACACAATGCTGTTGTTCTTGAAATGCTGTTGAAATGCTGCTTCCTGCTAACACAGACCATATCAGATGGTGGTGCCGGATGTTGTGGCATGCTGAGGAAGGTTTTCCCCATTTCCGCCAGGTTACCCCTCGTTTTCTTCCTGGTGCCAGTGGCCCAGCTGCCTGGGTGATTTCCTCTTCCCCCTTTGCCTTGTGTTTCCAGTGAGCCGCCGCTGTCAGGTGGGAATGCTGTCAGTAGTTTGCCTACCAGCATGCACATTTCAAATCACTATTCAGTGATGGAAGTAAGGATGACCCGTTGTCCTTGTAGAAGGTATCCAGCAGGATGGCCACTCAGTAATCAGCACTGGTAACAATCCAGGGAACTCTATGGTCATTGCAAAATCACAGCAGCTTGTTTTCACTCATGTGTGCCAGGTTGCCCAGAGGCAATGATAAGCTGTTCTCAATGGGAGGTCTATCGCCTGTGTCCTCTGTATCTACCAGATGTGCTCCAGTGATGCCCATGGGCTGCTTTGAGTCCCCCGTAAGTGATCTGTTTATGGTTAGCTGCATCTGGGCGGAGACCCGAACTGCCCAATTACTGACTTCCATTAAGGGCTCAGGTCAAGTCCGGGTCCCAAAAAGAACTTTATCTAAATAAAATCCAGCTGAAACCGCTATAGTGGATCGGCATCAGTGCACTCAATCTCTTACACTTCTGGGGCAAGGCCAGATGGATGATCTATGGAACCCCAGCCAGTAGAGTCATCAAAAACTAATGTCACTGCTGCAGATGTGTCGCCCAGGGTTATGGGGTAGTCGGTCCCAGGCAGTGAATATCTGGGGAATGTCACTTTGTTGGCCGTTGCCGTTCCGTGCCCTGGGCCCTTTTTGTAAAGGGGGTATATTTACAGGGAATTAGATTAGTGTTCATACGTGACGCAACTTGCGGTGGTTGCGGCTATGTGGATGGAGCCGCCGCTGCGCAATGTCCACTACTGGGGCTGATGTTAATGGTAGCCTGGATGTTAGACCCTCCGCAAGCAGGGCCGGGACCCAGAGGGTAGGTGTAATGACGGGTGTCGGGAAAAGGTAGTCCACACAAGGGGTTCAGTGCATCTGGTTCTTTTCTCACTTTCTGGTGGAACTGGTCACCCCAGGCCGGCTGGTTTTACCTTCAGGTCCCCTTTGTCCCAGTGCCAGTGTAGTAATCTGGTACCTTCTTCCCCTGCACCTGCCTCTGGTTAGTGGGTCCCCGTGGCATAGAGCAACTGGGGGTCCCGTCCGGTGTTTTTTCTTTCCACTGCTGTCCGTATGACGGTAGCGTGAACCCTGTGGGGTTGAAGTCTCTGGACCTGTCCATGGCTCTCTCTATGCTACGGAGTCTCGGATTTTTAGGGTACTCCACCGGCAACTACCCTCCTGGGCACCAGGTTACTGTCAACTCCTTGTCAGTGTGTCTCCTCACGTCCAGCTTCACTCCTCCACACTCAGACTCCTCTGACTGACTGTTCACCGTCTGCCCCTCTCACCTGGTCAACTAGTGGACTGGACTGGCTCTACCTCTAGGTGGCCATCCATTGGTCCAACTCTAGCCCTGTACCATTGTTTGGGGGATTGTTGGGCAAAACTGGGATTACCTGGAGTTTTTGTGTGTTACCGGCACTGGTCTTCCAGGGACCTAGGGGGTAGGCACTGCATCCTGGTGAGGACCTTGTACCAACCTGATGGCTTCAGGGGCGCTACACAGACAACTTGACTGATTTTCAAGGAGATGAGGTAGAAGAAAGATGCCCATAGTCCTCAGATGCCAACTCTGTCCCTTCAGCAGGGGACTGCGTGGAAGACAAAGCGATGGAACTGGAGGCAGGCTCAACCATCCAATCTAAAACCGCTTCTACTTGTTCTGGCCTCACCATTCTTACAGCACCCTTTCAACAAACTTTATTCGGCATCTGAACTTGAACTGTACAATGGACTTTCATGAGTAGTCCGTATTTGGAGTTCAGCAGTGGACACTAGATGTCAGGTACAAACCCCAAATTTTCCAGTTCGGGTTCACTCATCACTAACAGCCATGATTTCAAAGCTATCTAACTGGAGATTATCACTTTAGTTGTGGAAGTGACAAGTTCCATATAACAGTTAGTTAAAAAAATAAATTCTCTTTTGATCTATTTTTACCATTCTATGCACATCACCACTCTAAACCCACCCGACGTCAGCAAACAAGACAATTCCCAGCTTGATTTGTCCAGAAATACAGTATGTTGTATGCAGCATTCTAACCATTTGCTATAGACGTCGCTAACACTTGCAATGTGTGAAATTGCTATATTGCCGTTCTGCATTGTTTAGGTCATGGACATGAAATAGTTTGTCTGAGTGGAAAAAACACATGATTTGCCTTTTAACGTCTCTGTTTTGGGATGTGACACTTCTTTGCAGCGGCAATCCGCTTGTCTGAACACGTCAGTCTTAGCTTTTAGTAAGCTGCCTCTCATAAGATGTTCTTAGCTTAGCGTCTCCAGAAAAGCAATGAGAAAGAAATTGTATTCTGGTTATTGCAGTCATCATACACACCATAGTATGCAGAAAAAAATCTAATACTGGTAATTATGTTTCCAGACATCATAAATGCCTCCAATGACACATATTTGTGCCAGTATTTTCTCATGTTAAATGGATGTGCATAACAGACAAAATTCTCTTGAAAATAGTTTGGGATTTGAAAGTACTAGGGGGCAATACCATCTAAATTAAATGCCTACTCCAAGCTGCTAGACAGATTAGATTTTGTTCTCTAATTACTTCTCTATCTTTTCTTTCCCTTAATTATCCGTTAACCTGCAGCACAGATGCTCTTTAGTGATTTGCTTGCATTTAGATATACAGACTCAATTTTAGTTATTAATGGTAACTGCATTCAGTATGTTATAATGCCTAATGTATTGCTGTAAAGAATTGTGTCATTTGATCTTATACAATTTCTCTTGTGGAAGATAAGAATAATAGAGGACATGGCTTTGTTACATTTTAATTTGACTGGACATGTCGGAGTCTAGGGTCTTAGAATTATGTTGCTTAGGCAGAGAAAGACAATTTCTACCATGGGCAGCAGGCTAGGCTATGAGAAGTTGTAATTGCTTAACCCCTTAGGGCGGCTTTGCACACTACGACATCGCAGGTGCGATGTCGGTGGGGTCAAATCGAAAGTGACGCACATCCGGCGTCACTTGCGATGTCATAGTGTGTAAATCCTAGATGATACGATGAACGAGCGCAAAAACGTCGTTATCGTATCATCGTTGCATTCACCAACATTTCCATAATGCCGGTGCCGCGACAAGTACGATGTTGTTCCTCGTTCCTGCGGCAGCACACATCGCTGTGTGTGAAGCCGCAGGAGCGAGGAACATCTCCTTACCTGCCGTCGGCGGCTATACGGAAGGAAGGAGGTGGGCGGGATGTTTACATCCTGCTCATCTCCGCCCCTCCGCCGCTATTGGCCGCCTGCCGTGTGACGTCGCTGTGACACCGCACGACCCGCCCCCTTAGGAAGGAGGTGGGTCGCCGGCAGGTGAGTGCATGTGAAGCTGGCGTAGCGATAATTTTCGCTACGCCAGCTATCACAAGATATCGTACCTGCAACGGGGGCGGGGACTATCGCGTGCGACATCGCAGCATCGACTTGTGATGTCGCAACGTGCAAAGCCCGCCTTACTCCAGAAAGCATTCTTGTCCTTAGTTTTCTTAAAATATTAAAAGAGTTTTCCACTACTTGGACATCCCCTTTGTAATTGCTATATTCCCATTTATAAAATAACAATAGCCTATGTAGAACTGGTGGAGGAAGGTTGAACTTGATGGACCTAGGTCTTTTTTTCAACCTAAGCAAGTCTGTAACTATATAATCACCTCCGATGCCAATGCTTTTCTAGCAAAGATGGCACTGGCTTTTCCGAGGCCTGTGTGATAATTTTATATCACGTGAGCAATGCAACCAATCAGAGGCCAAATCACTCTCACTTCCTGCAGACATAACGGACATTCGAAGGAAGTCAGAAAATAGTAGTAGCTCTCACTTTTTAAGTTTCATTTTGATGCAAAGGAAGTGATCTTGAAGCAGCAGCTGATTGGCCCCGCAGGACTCATTTAACATTATATTGCCACTCAAGCCCCGAAAGAGCCAGCGCCGTTATCTTTGGAGCTTCATCAGTACTGGAGGTGAACATAGGCTGTTATTTTATAAGAAGAAATATAGCAATTGAGAAGCGGTTGTTTGAGTAATGGACAACCCCTTTCAGTTATCCACTATCCATAGGATAAGGGTTAACTGACTCATCTCACCGGATTCAACCACTGGGAACCCATGTAATGCTGAGAACAGACCTTTGAGGCCCAGGAACTGTAAAGCCTCTTGAATGGCGCAGAAGTGCATATGCTGACCTTTACTCAGTTCATTGTTTATGAAACTACAGAACTTGGATATTTCTGGCTGTCCCATAGATTAAAATGGGACTGACATATTGATGACTTATGTGTAAGATAAGTAATCAATATGAGATCTTTGTGGGTCTGACACTTGGCAACTGGTCAAATGCTCTAGCAATGGAGGAATACAAACAATGTATGTAGCCAGAACATCGTGGCTCTGTAGATTGTCTGATGGACCTTTCACTTGAATTAAAGATAAGGTACAGTTCTTTAGAATGATGACTAAACAATGTTCAGAGCCATGCTGTTCCTGTTTAGTACATTGTTTACACTTGACCACTCTTAAGGACCCCTCACACACAATGAGATCGCTAACGAGATCATTGCTGAGTCACAGTTTCTGTGACGCAGTAACAATCTCGACAGCGATCTCGTTATATGTGACAACTACCAGCGATCAGGCCCCTGATGTGAGATCAGTAGTCATTACAAATGGTCCAGACTATTTTCTTCAAAGGCGATGTCCTGCTGGGCAGGACGCATCGCTGTGTTTGACACCTACCAACGAGGTAACATGGTCCCAACACCCGCCGAGATCATTATACAGGTCGCTGATCACTACTGTGTTAGTAGTAAGGTCTGTGTGACATTATTATTATTATTATTATTGTTTATTTATAGAGCACCATTGATTCCATGGTGCTGTACATGAGGGGGTTACATACAGAATACATGTACACGTTACAATAGACAGACTAGCACAGGGGGAAGAGGGCCCTGCCCTTGCGGGCTTACATCCTAAAGGATTTTGGGGAGGAGACAGTAGGTGGGGTGTAGGTGGGGCGGCAGCTCCGCACGGTGGTGGGGCGGCAGCTCCGCACGGTGGTGGGGCGGCAGCTCCGCACGGTGGTGGGGCGGCAGCTCCGCACGGTGGTGGGGCGGCAGCTCCGCACGGTGGTGGGGCGGCAGCTCCGCACGGTGGTGGGGCGGCAGCTCCGCACGGTGGTGGGGCGGCAGCTCCGCACGGTGGTGGGGCGGCAGCTCCGCACGGTGGTGAAGCAGTGAGGTCATTGAAGGTTATAGGCATTTCTGAACAGATGAGTCTTTAGGTTCCGTTTGAAGCTTGCGAGTGTAGTAGATAGTCTGACGTGTTGAGGCAGTGAGTTCCAGGAGACTGGGGATGCTCGGGAGAAGTCTTGGAGTCGGTTGCATGAGGAGCGAATGAGAGAGGAGGATAGAAGGAGATCTTGGGAGGACCGGAGGTTACGTTTTGGAGTGTAGCGAGAGATTAGTTCAGAGATATATGGAGGAGACAGATTATGGATAGCTTTGTAGGTCAGTGTTAGTAATTTGAATTGGATACGGTGGAAGATTGGGAGCCAGTGGAGGGACTTGCAGAGAGGAGACGCGGGGTGGTATTGAGGAGAGAGGTGGATCAGTCGGGCAGCAGAGTTAAGGATGGACTGGAGAGGGGCAAGTGTGTTAGCAGGGAGACCACAGAGGAGGATGTTGCAGTAGTCGATGCGGGAGATTATGAGGGCGTGCACTAGAATTTTTGTAGATTGGGGATTGAGAAAAGGGCGGATTCTGGAGATATTTTTGAGTTGAAAACGGCAGGAGGTGGTGAGGGATTGGATGTGCGGTATGAAGGACAGGGCAGAGTCAAAGGTCACTCCGAGGCACCGAACTTTGGGTGCTGGGGAGAGCGTGATGTTATTAATTGTAATGGATAGATCAGGTGGAGAGTGCAGGGGAGATGGAGGAAAGATGATCAGTTCAGTTTTGGCCATATTGAGCTTTAGGAAGCGAGAGGAAAAGAAGGAAGATATAGCAGATAGGCACTCTGGGATTCTGGACAGCAGAGATGTGACATCTGGACCAGAGAGGTAGATCTGAGTGTCATCAGCATATAGGTGGTACTGGAAGCCATGGGACTTTATGAGTTGTCCCAGGCCAAATGTATAGATAGAAAAAAGTAAGGGTCCCAGGACAGAGCCTTGAGGGACACCAACAGAGAGAGAACGGGATGAAGAGGTTGTGTGGGAATGGGAGACACTAAAAGTGCGGTTGGAGAGGTATGAAGAGATCCAAGAGAGAGCGAGGTCTCTGACACCAAGGGAAGAGAGGATCTGTAGTAGCAGGGAGTGGTCAACAGTGTCAAAGGCTGAGGATAGGTCTAGAAGTAGGAGTACAGAGAAGTGGTTGTTAGCTTTGGCGGTAAGTAAGTCATGTGTGATTTTAGTCAGGGCAGTTTCAGTGGAATGATGTGGACGGAAGCCGGACTGTAGGTTGTCAAAGAGAGAGTTAGAGGAGAGGTGGGAGGAAAGTTCAGCATGGACATGCTGTTCCAGGAGTTTTGAGGCAAGTGGGAGTAGCGATATGGGTCGGTAGCTGGTAGTAGAGGTTGGGTCGAGGGAAGGTTTCTTTAGGATAGGTGTGACTGTTGCATGCTTAAAGGCCGAAGGGAAGGTACCAGTTGTTAGAGATAGGTTGAAGAGATGGGATAAGGCGGGAATAAGGATAGTGGTGAGGTTGGGGAGGAGGTGGGATGGGATGGGGTCAAGTGCGCATGTAGTGAGGTGCGCTTTTGAGAGAAGATGTGCAAGCTCTCCTTCGGTGATAGTGGGGAGGAAGTTTATGGGGGAGGGGCAGTGGTCTGTTATATAAAGGGGTTGTGGTGGTTCAGCAGAAAAGACTTGTCTGGTTTGGTCGATCTTTTCTTTGAAATATGTGGCAAATTCTTCTGCGGAGATGAGGGAGGTTGGAGGGGGCAGCGGTGGGCGAAGGAGGGAGGTAAAAGTGTTAAATAGCTGTTTGGGGTTGTGTGTTAAAGAGGATATGAGGTTTTTGAAGTAATTCTGTTTAGCCGAGGTAAGGGCCAAGCGAAATGTGTGAATTGCATTTTTGAATGTGGTGAAGTCTTCCTGGGAGTGCGTTTTCTTCCAGCGCCGCTCTGCGGCTCTAGACACTTGCCGTAGTTTTTTAGTGAGGCTGTTGTGCCAGGGTTGTCTATTGATTCGTCTTGCTCTGCCGTTCACAAGAGGAGCGACTGAATCAATAGCTGATGTGAGAGTGGCGTTGTAGAAAATGGTGGCACTGTTTGTGTCGTGGAGTGAAGATATGGAGGACAGCGGTAGGATAGAGTCAGAAAGGGTGTGTATGTTGATGTGTGCAAGGTTTCTGCGGGGGTGTGATATGTGCTGGACAGGGGGGGCAGGTGAGGAGGACAGGGCTGAAAAGGTCAGCAGATGGTGGTCAGATAAGGGGAGAGGGGAGGTAGTGAGGTTAGATAGAGAGCAGAGACGGGTGAAGATAAGGTCTAGTGTGTGGCCATCTTTGTGGGTGGCAGAGGCGGACAACTGAGTTAGACCAAAAGATGAGGCGAGGGAGAGGAGTTTGGAGGCCGCTGACTGGCGGGTGTCAGTGGGGATGTTGAAGTCACCCATGATGATAGTGGGGATGTCAGCAGAGAGAAAGTGTAGAAGCCAGGCGGAGAACTGGTCGATAAAGGCAGTGGTTGGGCCCGGGGGTCTGTATATGACGGCCACTTGGAGGTTGGAGGGAGAGTAGATGCGGACAGAGTGCACTTCAAAGGAAGGCAGGACAAGGGAGGGTAGAGGTGGCATTGGGGTGAAGCTGCAGTTGTTAGAAAGGAGGAGGCCCACTCCTCCACCCTGTCTATTGCCAGGGCGAGGGGTGTGGGTGAAGTGGAGGCCGCCGTAGCACAGCGCAGCAGGGGAGGCAGTGTTGGATGGTGTCAGCCATGTTTCGGTGAGGGCCAGAAAGGATAGATTGCTAGAGATAAAGAGGTCGTGAATGAAGTGCAGTTTATTACAGATGGAACGGGCATTCCAGAGCGCTCCAGAGAGAGGGGGCTGCGGAGTGGCAGAGAGGGGAATGGATTTTATGTTGGAGAGGTTGCGGTAGTTACTACTAGATGGGGAGCGGTAGGGGGGTGATAAAGAGGAGTGTCCCATCTGTGGGGGTCCAGGATTGGGAGATATGTCACCAGCAGTGAGGAGAAGTAGAGAAAGGGAGAGCAGGTGGGAGAAGGAGAGTGGACGGCCTAGTCTGCGCGATACTAGAAGCGATCTGTGGTTTAGGAGCAGGTCAGCAGATGAGGACAGGTGGGGAGGTAAGAGGGAAGGGGAGATGAATATTTGTTTGGAGAGTGCTGGGGTTTGGGGATAGCGAAGGAGAGTGAGGAGTGGAGCAAAGACTGTGAGGGCGTAAGTGAACATGGTGTGAATTGGGTTTTCAAGTGGGAATAAGGGGGAAGGAGCAAAATGCAAGTGAAAGACACACAGTTAAAGAAGTAGAGTTCACCTTCTGGTCACTTCTGGGACATTTCTGGTATATTTCTGAGCACTTATGAAGCACTTGTAGAAGTACACAGACCAAGGTGCACAGACCTAATGGCCTAAATTTATACCAGTCTCATTACACAAGATGAACAGCAGGTGAGCAAGAGAAAAGGAAGCAGATCAAAGAGTTACACCATGTATGGAAACAACTCACAGGAGAGAAGACAACACATAACTAATTACACAGCAGAGATAGGTCAGTTTAACATACCAATATCAGAAACAGCTTTAGGTGTGAAGACAGAGCATGAGAATAGATTAGGATCTGTGCAGGAAATTCAGAGGGTCAATTCAAATGAACAGTGTTCATACCTGTGAATGAGACAGATGGATTGTCAATATCATAGATGAATGATGACCATGGAGAAGTCACTCCACAGAATTACATCTCTGCTTTCTGGTATATTTCTGAGCACTTATGAAGCACTTGTAGAAGTACACAGACCAAGGTGCACAGACCTAATGGCCTAAATTTATACCAGTCTCATTACACAAGATGAACAGCAGGTGAGCAAGAGAAAAGGAAGCAGATCAAAGAGTTACACCATGTATGGAAACAACTCACAGGAGAGAAGACAACACATAACTAATTACACAGCAGAGATAGGTCAGTTTAACATACCAATATCAGAAACAGCTTTAGGTGTGAAGACAGAGCATGAGAATAGATTAGGATCTGTGCAGGAAATTCAGAGGGTCAATTCAAATGAACAGTGTTCATACCAATATCAGAAACAGCTTTAGGTGTGAAGACAGAGCATGAGAATAGATTAGGATCTGTGCAGGAAATTCAGAGGGTCAATTCAAATGAACAGTGTTCATACCAATATCAGAAACAGCTTTAGGTGTGAAGACAGAGCATGAGAATAGATTAGGATCTGTGCAGGAAATTCAGAGGGTCAATTCAAATGAACAGTGTTCATACCAATATCAGAAACAGCTTTAGGTGTGAAGACAGAGCATGAGAATAGATTAGGATCTGTGCAGGAAATTCAGAGGGTCAATTCAAATGAACAGTGTTCATACCTGTGAATGAGACAGATGGATTGTCAATATCATAGATGAATGATGACCATGGAGAAGTCACTCCACAGAATTACATCTCTGCTTTCTGGTATATTTCTGAGCACTTATGAAGCACTTGTAGAAGTACACAGACCAAGGTGCACAGACCTAATGGCCTAAATTTATACCAGTCTCATTACACAAGATGAACAGCAGGTGAGCAAGAGAAAAGGAAGCAGATCAAAGAGTTACACCATGTATGGAAACAACTCACAGGAGAGAAGACAACACATAACTAATTACACAGCAGAGATAGGTCAGTTTAACATACCAATATCAGAAACAGCTTTAGGTGTGAAGACAGAGCATGAGAATAGATTAGGATCTGTGCAGGAAATTCAGAGGGTCAATTCAAATGAACAGTGTTCATACCAATATCAGAAACAGCTTTAGGTGTGAAGACAGAGCATGAGAATAGATTAGGATCTGTGCAGGAAATTCAGAGGGTCAATTCAAATGAACAGTGTTCATACCAATATCAGAAACAGCTTTAGGTGTGAAGACAGAGCATGAGAATAGATTAGGATCTGTGCAGGAAATTCAGAGGGTCAATTCAAATGAACAGTGTTCATACCTGTGAATGAGACAGATGGATTGTCAATATCATAGATGAATGATGACCATGGAGAAGTCACTCCACAGAATTACATCTCTGCTTTCTGGTATATTTCTGAGCACTTATGAAGCACTTGTAGAAGTACACAGACCAAGGTGCACAGACCTAATGGCCTAAATTTATACCAGTCTCATTACACAAGATGAACAGCAGGTGAGCAAGAGAAAAGGAAGCAGATCAAAGAGTTACACCATGTATGGAAACAACTCACAGGAGAGAAGACAACACATAACTAATTACACAGCAGAGATAGGTCAGTTTAACATACCAATATCAGAAACAGCTTTAGGTGTGAAGACAGAGCATGAGAATAGATTAGGATCTGTGCAGGAAATTCAGAGGGTCAATTCAAATGAACAGTGTTCATACCAATATCAGAAACAGCTTTAGGTGTGAAGACAGAGCATGAGAATAGATTAGGATCTGTGCAGGAAATTCAGAGGGTCAATTCAAATGAACAGTGTTCATACCAATATCAGAAACAGCTTTAGGTGTGAAGACAGAGCATGAGAATAGATTAGGATCTGTGCAGGAAATTCAGAGGGTCAATTCAAATGAACAGTGTTCATACCTGTGAATGAGACAGATGGATTGTCAATATCATAGATGAATGATGACCATGGAGAAGTCACTCCACAGAATTACATCTCTGCTTTCTGGTATATTTCTGAGCACTTATGAAGCACTTGTAGAAGTACACAGACCAAGGTGCACAGACCTAATGGCCTAAATTTATACCAGTCTCATTACACAAGATGAACAGCAGGTGAGCAAGAGAAAAGGAAGCAGATCAAAGAGTTACACCATGTATGGAAACAACTCACAGGAGAGAAGACAACACATAACTAATTACACAGCAGAGATAGGTCAGTTTAACATACCAATATCAGAAACAGCTTTAGGTGTGAAGACAGAGCATGAGAATAGATTAGGATCTGTGCAGGAAATTCAGAGGGTCAATTCAAATGAACAGTGTTCATACCAATATCAGAAACAGCTTTAGGTGTGAAGACAGAGCATGAGAATAGATTAGGATCTGTGCAGGAAATTCAGAGGGTCAATTCAAATGAACAGTGTTCATACCAATATCAGAAACAGCTTTAGGTGTGAAGACAGAGCATGAGAATAGATTAGGATCTGTGCAGGAAATTCAGAGGGTCAATTCAAATGAACAGTGTTCATACCTGTGAATGAGACAGATGGATTGTCAATATCATAGATGAATGATGACCATGGAGAAGTCACTCCACAGAATTACATCTCTGCTTTCTGGTATATTTCTGAGCACTTATGAAGCACTTGTAGAAGTACACAGACCAAGGTGCACAGACCTAATGGCCTAAATTTATACCAGTCTCATTACACAAGATGAACAGCAGGTGAGCAAGAGAAAAGGAAGCAGATCAAAGAGTTACACCATGTATGGAAACAACTCACAGGAGAGAAGACAACACATAACTAATTACACAGCAGAGATAGGTCAGTTTAACATACCAATATCAGAAACAGCTTTAGGTGTGAAGACAGAGCATGAGAATAGATTAGGATCTGTGCAGGAAATTCAGAGGGTCAATTCAAATGAACAGTGTTCATACCAATATCAGAAACAGCTTTAGGTGTGAAGACAGAGCATGAGAATAGATTAGGATCTGTGCAGGAAATTCAGAGGGTCAATTCAAATGAACAGTGTTCATACCAATATCAGAAACAGCTTTAGGTGTGAAGACAGAGCATGAGAATAGATTAGGATCTGTGCAGGAAATTCAGAGGGTCAATTCAAATGAACAGTGTTCATACCTGTGAATGAGACAGATGGATTGTCAATATCATAGATGAATGATGACCATGGAGAAGTCACTCCACAGAATTACATCTCTGCTTTCTGGTATATTTCTGAGCACTTATGAAGCACTTGTAGAAGTACACAGACCAAGGTGCACAGACCTAATGGCCTAAATTTATACCAGTCTCATTACACAAGATGAACAGCAGGTGAGCAAGAGAAAAGGAAGCAGATCAAAGAGTTACACCATGTATGGAAACAACTCACAGGAGAGAAGACAACACATAACTAATTACACAGCAGAGATAGGTCAGTTTAACATACCAATATCAGAAACAGCTTTAGGTGTGAAGACAGAGCATGAGAATAGATTAGGATCTGTGCAGGAAATTCAGAGGGTCAATTCAAATGAACAGTGTTCATACCAATATCAGAAACAGCTTTAGGTGTGAAGACAGAGCATGAGAATAGATTAGGATCTGTGCAGGAAATTCAGAGGGTCAATTCAAATGAACAGTGTTCATACCAATATCAGAAACAGCTTTAGGTGTGAAGACAGAGCATGAGAATAGATTAGGATCTGTGCAGGAAATTCAGAGGGTCAATTCAAATGAACAGTGTTCATACCTGTGAATGAGACAGATGGATTGTCAATATCATAGATGAATGATGACCATGGAGAAGTCACTCCACAGAATTACATCTCTGCTTTCTGGTATATTTCTGAGCACTTATGAAGCACTTGTAGAAGTACACAGACCAAGGTGCACAGACCTAATGGCCTAAATTTATACCAGTCTCATTACACAAGATGAACAGCAGGTGAGCAAGAGAAAAGGAAGCAGATCAAAGAGTTACACCATGTATGGAAACAACTCACAGGAGAGAAGACAACACATAACTAATTACACAGCAGAGATAGGTCAGTTTAACATACCAATATCAGAAACAGCTTTAGGTGTGAAGACAGAGCATGAGAATAGATTAGGATCTGTGCAGGAAATTCAGAGGGTCAATTCAAATGAACAGTGTTCATACCAATATCAGAAACAGCTTTAGGTGTGAAGACAGAGCATGAGAATAGATTAGGATCTGTGCAGGAAATTCAGAGGGTCAATTCAAATGAACAGTGTTCATACCAATATCAGAAACAGCTTTAGGTGTGAAGACAGAGCATGAGAATAGATTAGGATCTGTGCAGGAAATTCAGAGGGTCAATTCAAATGAACAGTGTTCATACCTGTGAATGAGACAGATGGATTGTCAATATCATAGATGAATGATGACCATGGAGAAGTCACTCCACAGAATTACATCTCTGCTTTCTGGTATATTTCTGAGCACTTATGAAGCACTTGTAGAAGTACACAGACCAAGGTGCACAGACCTAATGGCCTAAATTTATACCAGTCTCATTACACAAGATGAACAGCAGGTGAGCAAGAGAAAAGGAAGCAGATCAAAGAGTTACACCATGTATGGAAACAACTCACAGGAGAGAAGACAACACATAACTAATTACACAGCAGAGATAGGTCAGTTTAACATACCAATATCAGAAACAGCTTTAGGTGTGAAGACAGAGCATGAGAATAGATTAGGATCTGTGCAGGAAATTCAGAGGGTCAATTCAAATGAACAGTGTTCATACCAATATCAGAAACAGCTTTAGGTGTGAAGACAGAGCATGAGAATAGATTAGGATCTGTGCAGGAAATTCAGAGGGTCAATTCAAATGAACAGTGTTCATACCAATATCAGAAACAGCTTTAGGTGTGAAGACAGAGCATGAGAATAGATTAGGATCTGTGCAGGAAATTCAGAGGGTCAATTCAAATGAACAGTGTTCATACCTGTGAATGAGACAGATGGATTGTCAATATCATAGATGAATGATGACCATGGAGAAGTCACTCCACAGAATTACATCTCTGCTTTCTGGTATATTTCTGAGCACTTATGAAGCACTTGTAGAAGTACACAGACCAAGGTGCACAGACCTAATGGCCTAAATTTATACCAGTCTCATTACACAAGATGAACAGCAGGTGAGCAAGAGAAAAGGAAGCAGATCAAAGAGTTACACATGTATGGAAACAACTCACAGGAGAGAAGACAACACATAACTAATTACACAGCAGAGATAGGTCAGTTTAACATACCAATATCAGAAACAGCTTTAGGTGTGAAGACAGAGCATGAGAATAGATTAGGATCTGTGCAGGAAATTCAGAGGGTCAATTCAAATGAACAGTGTTCATACCAATATCAGAAACAGCTTTAGGTGTGAAGACAGAGCATGAGAATAGATTAGGATCTGTGCAGGAAATTCAGAGGGTCAATTCAAATGAACAGTGTTCATACCAATATCAGAAACAGCTTTAGGTGTGAAGACAGAGCATGAGAATAGATTAGGATCTGTGCAGGAAATTCAGAGGGTCAATTCAAATGAACAGTGTTCATACCTGTGAATGAGACAGATGGATTGTCAATATCATAGATGAATGATGACCATGGAGAAGTCACTCCACAGAATTACATCTCTGCTTTCTGGTATATTTCTGAGCACTTATGAAGCACTTGTAGAAGTACACAGACCAAGGTGCACAGACCTAATGGCCTAAATTTATACCAGTCTCATTACACAAGATGAACAGCAGGTGAGCAAGAGAAAAGGAAGCAGATCAAAGAGTTACACCATGTATGGAAACAACTCACAGGAGAGAAGACAACACATAACTAATTACACAGCAGAGATAGGTCAGTTTAACATACCAATATCAGAAACAGCTTTAGGTGTGAAGACAGAGCATGAGAATAGATTAGGATCTGTGCAGGAAATTCAGAGGGTCAATTCAAATGAACAGTGTTCATACCAATATCAGAAACAGCTTTAGGTGTGAAGACAGAGCATGAGAATAGATTAGGATCTGTGCAGGAAATTCAGAGGGTCAATTCAAATGAACAGTGTTCATACCAATATCAGAAACAGCTTTAGGTGTGAAGACAGAGCATGAGAATAGATTAGGATCTGTGCAGGAAATTCAGAGGGTCAATTCAAATGAACAGTGTTCATACCTGTGAATGAGACAGATGGATTGTCAATATCATAGATGAATGATGACCATGGAGAAGTCACTCCACAGAATTACATCTCTGCTTTCTGGTATATTTCTGAGCACTTATGAAGCACTTGTAGAAGTACACAGACCAAGGTGCACAGACCTAATGGCCTAAATTTATACCAGTCTCATTACACAAGATGAACAGCAGGTGAGCAAGAGAAAAGGAAGCAGATCAAAGAGTTACACCATGTATGGAAACAACTCACAGGAGAGAAGACAACACATAACTAATTACACAGCAGAGATAGGTCAGTTTAACATACCAATATCAGAAACAGCTTTAGGTGTGAAGACAGAGCATGAGAATAGATTAGGATCTGTGCAGGAAATTCAGAGGGTCAATTCAAATGAACAGTGTTCATACCAATATCAGAAACAGCTTTAGGTGTGAAGACAGAGCATGAGAATAGATTAGGATCTGTGCAGGAAATTCAGAGGGTCAATTCAAATGAACAGTGTTCATACCTGTGAATGAGACAGATGGATTGTCAATATCATAGATGAATGATGACCATGGAGAAGTCACTCCACAGAATTACATCTCTGCTTTCTGGTATATTTCTGAGCACTTATGAAGCACTTGTAGAAGTACACAGACCAAGGTGCACAGACCTAATGGCCTAAATTTATACCAGTCTCATTACACAAGATGAACAGCAGGTGAGCAAGAGAAAAGGAAGCAGATCAAAGAGTTACACCATGTATGGAAACAACTCACAGGAGAGAAGACAACACATAACTAATTACACAGCAGAGATAGGTCAGTTTAACATACCAATATCAGAAACAGCTTTAGGTGTGAAGACAGAGCATGAGAATAGATTAGGATCTGTGCAGGAAATTCAGAGGGTCAATTCAAATGAACAGTGTTCATACCAATATCAGAAACAGCTTTAGGTGTGAAGACAGAGCATGAGAATAGATTAGGATCTGTGCAGGAAATTCAGAGGGTCAATTCAAATGAACAGTGTTCATACCAATATCAGAAACAGCTTTAGGTGTGAAGACAGAGCATGAGAATAGATTAGGATCTGTGCAGGAAAT